>NC_090647.1:125925213-126617673 GCF_040937935.1 Hyperolius riggenbachi
CATTCACTCCCATAATAAAGATCGTTTAATGGGCGCCCGACAGGAAAAAAGGGCGCCGGAGAAAAATAACGTTTTACAACCGGCGCCCGGAGACTTTTACTGTTTTATAACTGCTTCTTATGATTACACATTATTTTATGATTTATAATTTTTTAAACATTATTTTTAAACGAAAAACAGTACAATCTTTTTTAAAACATTATTTTTAAACGAAAAACAGCACAATATTTTTTTCAAACGTTATTAATGCTTATCACAGGGGGGTCTTAGGTCTAGGCACCACCAGGGGGGTCTTAGGGTTAGGCACCACCAGGGGGGTCTTAGGGTTAGGCACCACAAGGGGGGTCTTAGGGTTAGGCACCACCAGGGGGGTCTTAGGGTTAGGCACCACCTGGGGGGTCTTAGGGTTAGGCACCACCTGGGGGGCCTTAGGTTTAGGCACCACCAGGGGGGTCTAGGGGTTAGGGGTAGGTACAGGGAGGGTTCTGTATGAGAGTAGGGTTAGGTATAGCTTTAGTAAAATTCTTATTCATCTTCTATAAAACGTTATTATACATTTCACTTTTTAAACAGGGAAGATTAACGTTTTTACAATTGCCGATTTCATACACATTATTTAATGATTTATAACTTTATAAAACATTATTTTTAAACGAAATATAGCACAATTTTTTTTAAACGCTATTCATGCTTATCGTTTAAAACCCTGCGCCCTTTTTTCCCGACGTCCTTTTATAACGTACGCGGAGAGGGATTGAAATAGCTGTTTCAGTTGTTTCCTACTCACATGTTCTCCGGTTCCCACCATTGTGTCTTTTCGCAGATCAGTGAATAATGGCGCACAGCACCTATGCATACAAATGGCGCCGCATTAAAAAGACACGCTTATCGCTATTTATCGTTAGTACTGCATAATAATGGCGCACAGGGAAAAAAGAAGAAAAACGGCACACACTAACTTATTTATCAATAGTGGCACACACTAACGTTATTTATCAATAGTGCCATTCATTTGCCAAACATCAGACGTTATTGCCCACAGTAACGTTATTTATCAATAGCGCCCTACATAAGCCAAACTGCAGACTTTATTTAACTGCAAAACGGTTAATGGATTTAAAACCTCCCTGGCGTCCAATTTTACAAGGATTTCTGTGCAAAAAGTGATAAAATTAATTTGTATAACTTTTTTTTTCCTGTAACTTGCCAAAATGTGTCAAGCAAGGGTCTAGTATACAGTGCAGGAGAGTATTGATGTGTATGCACATTTATACTGTTCACAGCATGTTTTGTATAGACGGATAGTCTGTCAATACCGCTAGGGAGGTTAATGTAACACTGTCAAGGTTAGGGTTAGGCACCACGAGGGAGGGGTTAGGGTTAGGCACCACCAGGGGGGTCTTAGGGTTAGGCACCACCAGGGGGGACTTAGGGTTAGGCACCACCAGGGGGGTGGTTAAGGTTAGGCACCACCACGGGGTGGTTAGGATTAGGCACCACCAGTGGGGTCTTAGGGTTAGGCACCACCAGGGGGTCTTAGGGTTAGGGACCACCAGGGGGGTCTTAGGGTTAGGCACCACCAGGGAGGTCTTAGGGTTTTGCACCACCAAGGGGGTCTTAGGGTTAGGCACCACCAGAGGGGTGGTTAGGGTTAGGCACCACCAGGGGGGTTTAAGGGTTAGGGATAGGTACAGAGAGGGTTCTGTGTGTTAACGCTAAATTACAATAAGGCTTTAACGTTAAATAACAATAAGGCTTTAACGTTAAATAGCAATAAGCAGCAAACGATTAGCGGCAACACCATGCGCCATTATTCTCAGGCGCCATTTTCAGATGGATCCGTCTTTTCTGCTCTCTGTTAAAACCATCATCCAGCAATTCTCTGGGTACAACTCTCTACTACCAATACTTAATATTTGGTTTACCAATATTTAGTAAGGAAGCTGAATACTAGCAATTGTCCCCGTACAAGAACTTGGAACGTGAGCGTTAGTGTGTTATCCTCTGCACTAATGTACGAAATCCATAGAGACCATATTTTCAGATATTTGTCATGTGACTGGTATAAGATAAAACATTTTCATTTTTCCAAGCTCCCTGCTTGTAACTGTTTAATTTCTTCAAAACGAAGTGTTTAGGCTTACCAGGATCTTGGATTTCTCTGTTTTACTTATTGGAAAAGAAACATAATTAAGATATGTTTCTTTAAAAAAAATATTAGATACCATTTTATCATTATTATTATTATTATTAAAGAGGGTCTTACAGGAGTCTTCACATAGCTTTCAAAACAGTATGGTTATGGGCAGCACCCTGAAAGCAGAGAAACGTGTCTGGAACATACGTCATACTGTCTATAATGGACTTCATATATGTTTTCCATTTATAGTAACATTTTTTTTACTTTTTTGTTAAACTAAATCAAGTTTCATTGAGCTTAGCATATGAAGTTTCACATCCCAATTTGGCTTCCCATTTTATCATGTAACCAAGTTGAATAGAAGACCCCGGAGAGGTTAAGAGACTACCAACACACATACTTTAAGGTAATACAGCCTGACATAAAAGCCTGACATATTATACTAGCAAAACTTGATTAAAAATAAAAAAATATTGTACGGAGGCAAGGTATACTGTAGTAGCCCATGGAATTCAAGCCTCATTTGTATGGGTACTTGATGATGATGCTAAAACACTGCCTAACAGAATGTTTATCTTAAAGTAAATTTTGATTGTTGTTGACATCTGAAATAGAACACAGAACATCTGAAAATTCTCTGCTCAAGCTTGACATGCTAAGATTGTGTGTTATTCAGGGGTCTTTAGGCTTCTTAGGATAATTACTCCCAGGCTTGACTATGATCCTACACACATGATACGTTAGCAGCAAGTAACAGCACCTACCCTTTGTAAAACATCTATTGAGGAATGCGGCCTGACTTGCTTGTCAATTTAATTTAAGCCCACTAAGCAAAGATAATTTTTTAACATTTTCATATATCATTTGAAGCCAAACGCCAGACACAAACATTTTAAGACCTTTCTGGCCCTTCGCATACAGGATGACATCTGCTATTAAAAAAAAAACTAAACACCTACCTTTCTAAGACATTTAAATTCATGGTCACATGATCAATTTTCTGAATTTCTGAAAAGTAAAAATGCAGCAGCAACCATTCCTGGTGGCAGGCAAGGGGTAGGCAAGGTGTGGGCATATACTGTATTTAATAAAGATGCCCATTGAAAAGGGTGCAGGAAATAGTCTATTGTTCAATGTCAGTCAAATCTACATGTATAAAATTGTATATATGTGTGTGTGTATGTGTGTATGTACCGCGATCACTCAAAAACGCCTTAACCGATTTCAACGAAACTTGATATACAGATCCCTTACTACCTGGGATCATATGTTCTGGGGGTCTAGCGTCCCCCTTGCACACCTGGGTGTAGTTACAAACAGCCAATCAGATTTCATCCATTCATGTCAATTGAAAATATATAAAAGGCTGCCCTTCTCACAGTAATGAAGCCAGAGTCCCCAAACTTGGCACAGTTGGTCACTTGGTGACCAAGGTTGCAAATTCAGGAAAAGTGGGCAGAGCATAAAACAGCCAATCAAATTCCAGCCATTCATTTTCAACGGCCATTCTTAGACTGTTAATCGCAGGGTTTTCAAACTTGGCAAACTTGGTCACTTGGTGAATGAATGGGATTAATAATCAGGGTGGGTGGAGGCTACAATAGCCAGTCAAAATTCACCCGTTGATTTCCAAGGGGAATACTTAAATTGCTGCCATTCTTAAACTGTTAATGGCAGAGGCCTCAAACCTGGTACAGTTGGTCATTTGGTGACTGGAGTTCACATTTTTGAAAGGGGCGGAGCCACAAACAGCCAATCAGATTTGTTAAATTTCAGTGGAAAAATACAAATTATTGTTGCCAAGGACCCCAAAGCTCACAATCTTGGTCAATGACTGTTTGTGCATTAGGGTTAGAAAAAGTGGGCGGAGCCATCAGCAGCCAAATATATACTTGGGCAACGCTGGGTCATCAGCTAGTTCATTATATTTACCAATATTTTACCCAGGGGTGAGCAAACTTTTTGACTCAAGGGCCACATGGGGTTCTCAAGTTTGACGGAGGGGCTGGACCAGAATAGGAGTGCAGCAAAAAACAGGCGTGGCCATGACCGGATGTGGGTGGAGCTTACTGTAAAGTAAAGACATTGGGCCCAAGTTGTCGTCCAAAACACAGACAAAATGGCCCTAAAGGTAATTAGACAATGTTCCACCCACCCACAAACAGCAAATAGCATCAGCCAGACTTCTTTGGCACCAAACAACACAGGTCCAGGGATATCAGGCAGACCCCTTCAGACAGCAAGTGAACAGAAGGTTAAAATGATAGAAATAAGCACTCTCAGCTATATGCTTGTCTGCCACAGACAGGCGCAATAATAATGGTGTGATGTTGGTCAGTGCATTTATACCAGAATATTTTTCAAAAAAGAATCCTGAATAATTTTTTGAAAATATTTTCTTACCCAGATACAGGTTAAAAGTATGATTCAGATAGAAAATGAAAACATAGATATACAACTTTTCTCATTGTTCACCTTAATGTTTATTACTGCAGAATATTATCTAAAGAGTAAAATTGAATGAAAAGGGAGCAAGCATATGTATAGTCGAGCTTTTACTCCAATTTCATCAAAGATAACCAAATTTGCGGAGAGCCTGACTATATCTATTGACATGTAAATAAGTTCTGCCATATGTCTGAAAAAGTTGCCCTGCCTATAGCACTCTCCAGCAAATGCTGCAGCATGAAATAATGGTATTCAGATGGTGGGATGAGTATTTTCATAGCACAAAGAAGAATTTTGCTATCCTTTGGCAGAAGATAAAATGTATGAATTATGCAGGGCTATTGCATTGTGTTAATATGCAGATGCATTGCTTATTTTTGTTTCAGGCTGAAGGTTGGATATTTCTTCTTCTCTGGAGCCCACCTGCTGGCGTCCTACTGCAAAGCAGTGAAAAGCACATATGGACTGAGCAGGAGGAAGACATGGAGACATATTTAGGAAAGAGAGGTACAAGTATCTAGAGATGTGAATCAATAGTGCTTATTGTTTGGTTATGATAGAGATCTATAAACCACTTTGAAACAGAATGTTCAGTGAATGAGAGTCAAGGAAACCTTATAGGATGAGGAAGAAAATTTCACTGAATACAGGTGACCCAAGAGTCTTGCCTGTCCTGCATGGACAATGATGGGTACCAATTCTGTATTAAACTAAACTTCTGTTCAATTATCCCCTAAGCATGTGATGGCACATGTCTTTTCATGTTAATTGAGCCAGTAGTTAAACTATGTAGTTACTTAATCAACTGCTAGCCAATTTATCTGAACCTGCTGGGTTTGATTTCCTATATTTCTGGGTCAGCTATGAACAACAACAACAACAACAACAAATAACATTTGTAAAGCGCTTTTCTCCCGTGGGACTCAAAGCGCATAAGCATGGCTCCGACCATCGTGGTACAGGGGAAGAATTTTATAAATCTGGAAATGCCAGGCTAAACAGGTGGCTTTTCAGTCTGGATTTGAATAGCTCCAGGGATGGTGCTGTCTTTACTGGGTGTGGTAGGGAGTTCCAAAGAGTAGGGGCAGCATGACAGAAGGCTCTGTCTCCAGATTTTTTGAGGTGCACTCTGGGACTGACCAAGTTTATAGAACTTGCTGATCTGAGGTTGTGAGAGGTGTGGTGCAGCTTCAGCAAGTCCTTCATGTATCCAGGGCCCAGATTGTGCAGGGATTTGAATGTCAGCAGTCCAATCTTGAAGAGTATTCTCCATTCTACTGGTAGCCAGTGCAGTGAGCGAAGGATCGGTGTAATGTGACAGTGGCGAGGCTGGTTTGTTAGCAATCTGGCAGCAGCATTCTGCACTAATTGCAGGCGACGCAAGTCTTTTTTGGGGAGGCCAGCATAAAGGGCATTGCAGTAGTCCAGCCGTGATGTGATGAAGGCGTGGACTAGGGTTGGAAGATCCTCTGGGGGAATCAGATGTTTAATCTTTGCAATGTTCTTCAGATGAAAGAAGGAAGATTTAACTACAGATGAAATTTGGTTTCTGAAACTCAATTCCCCATCGATTAGTACGCCAAGGCTGCGCACAAGGTTGGAGCTGTTTATGTCTGAATTCCCAATCCTGATTGGTGTTGCTTTAGGATAGAGCTGTTTTGATGCGAGCACTGGCTTTGGACAAACAGGACCTCAGTTTTGTCAGCATTCAGTTTCAACCAGTTATCATTCATCCATGCCTGAAGCTCAGCTAAGCAAGAGTTTATTTTTGGGGTAGGGTCTGTTCCACCAGGTTTGAAGGACAGGTATAGCTGTGTGTCATCGGCGTAGCAGTGGTACGTCAGGCCATGTCGTTGGATAAGTGTACCGAGTGGCAACATGTAGATTGCAAACAGCAGAGGGGATAGGATTGATCCTTGTGGCACTCCGAATTGTAGAGGTGCAGGTTTGGACATTATAGGTCCTAGGGATACTCTCTGTGTTCTGTCAGTCAGGAATGATCTGAACCACTGGAGGACTGATCCACTGATGCCACAGTACTCCTGCAGTCTGTTAAGCAGGATTTCATGGTCAACTGTATCAAAAGCAGCTGAGAGATCCAACAGGATTAGGATGGAGCATTCCCCTCTGTCCCTTGCCATGAGCAGATCGTTGCAGACTTGGATGAGGGCTGTTTCACAGCTGTGGTGTTTCTTAAAGCCAGATTGTAGAGGGTCCAGGATGTTGTTTACTGACAGCCTGGTTTCAAGTTGCAGATAGACAGCCTTTTCAATAACTTTACCTAAGAAGGGGAGGTTGGAGACAGGTCTGTAGCTGCTCATAGCATCTGGATCCATGGAAGGTTTTTTGAGAAGGGGCTTGATGATTCCTTCTTTTAGAGAGGTAGGAAACCTCCCTGCTTGCAGAGAGCAATTTACTATTTTGTGAAATGCTGGACCAAGCAGGTCAGGGCATTTCAGCATATGTTTTGTTGGTCCAGGGTCCAGGTCGCAGGTTGTCTGGTGGAGACGACAGAGGGTGTCTGAGATCTCTTCCTCACTAATACTTTTGAAATCAGTCCAGGGTGTTAGGTTGTTTTTGCAGCTATTTCCATTAGTTGCATGAGTCTTGGGTGCTGTGGACTGAATGAGAGACCGAATAGAAGATACTTTGTCAGCAAAGTAGCAGGCAAATTTCTCACATAGCTCCTTTGAGGGAGTTATAGTGGGTTTTAGACAGGATGGATTACATAGTCTATCAACTGTGCGGAATAGTTGGGCTGGTCTGTTGGCGGCCTTTGCGATCTCCTGTGATAGGTAGGAGGATTTTTTCTTGGTGATCGCATTTTGGTAGCTTTCCCGGTGAGAGACAAGGGTGTGTTTATCTTTTGAATTCTGAGATTTTCGCCACTTCCTTTCTAGTCTGCGCACTTCTTTCTTTAGGTCCTTTAGTGAGCTGTCAAACCACCGTGCATGGTGAAGTGGTGTAGATCGTTTGATGCGAACTGGAGCGAGGGCGTCATAGGCAGATGACACTGCATGGTTGTAAATCAGGACCATGGAGTCTGGGTCTGCGCAATGATTGGTTAATGCGTCGAAGTTGAGGATATTCTGAACGTGCTGGGGTGAGACATCTTTCAGTGAACGGTATTTTATGAGTTCTTTCCCTCTGTGTTTTATCGCTGGTGCTGTCAGAGAGAAGTGGATGGTGTGGTGGTCTGACCATACCACTGGGTTTATATCCATGTGTGATATTAAAAGTCCGGAATGAAATATAAGATCCAGGGTGTGCCCTTTCGTATGGGTGGGGAGGTTGATAGCCTGAGAGAAACCCAGTTCATTCATTATGAGAAGTAGTTCACTTCCTAGCTGGGAGTCGTGATCATCCACCCATGCATTGAAGTCTCCCAGGATGATCCATCTAGGGTGTTCCACTGTTACGCAGGATAAGAGTTCAGATATTTCCTTAAGAAAGGCTGGACCATTTTTTGGGGGGCGGTATATGAGCAATATGTTGATGTTTACTTCTGCTGACAGTTGAGCTGCAATACATTCAAAGGTTTCAGTGGGGCCTATGGGCAGGGGCCTTATGTTCAAGGAGGATCTGAAGCATATGGCAACCCCCCCACCCTTGCCGACTTGTCTCTCACAGTGCAAGATTGAATAATTGGCCGGCACGGTTGCTTCAAGAGTTGGGCCTGCATGCTTCCCAAGCCAGGTCTCTGTCAAAAAGGTCAAATCAGAGAGCTCTATTAGGTCATGTATAGTTGCAGTCTTATTACGTGTTACGTGATGAGCAGGTTAGAATAACTTTCTGCTCATCACGTAACATGCATGAAGGTCATGAGTGGGGAGGACATCTGAAGATCATTGGCGGACTGAAGGTGGTTTCAGGCATATCGGTGTTTAAGGTCAGAGACATAGATAGGACATTGGTCATCAAGTGAATTGGAGGTCAAATATAGTCATTTAAATTTGACAGTCAGTTGGACTGGGAGCCACTTGACTTGAGGGTTTGGCAGAGGAGGGCACCAGTTGAACAATGGTGTTTGTATGCTACCTCTCTGTTTGCATGGATACTCTTTACATGGAGTTTGTATGTTTTCTCTTGTGGGAGTGTTTTTATCTAAATAACTGTGAGATAGGTGTGATAGGTTCTTGAGATTGTGATCTATTTTATAGTTAGGGACAGATATAAAGGCCCATACCCTCTACACAACTTTTTTTGAGTGAATGTTTCCACAATCTCGGGACGCAGGCACGCAGTTACGCCGACAGCCGTCACAACAGATCAGATCCCTGATGACTCTAGCGCAAATTACCGCAATGGCTTGAACTCTCGTTCATGCCCATCATGTGCCATTGCTTCACGTCACATATACCCGCCAGCAGGAAGATGGATGGTGGAAATCTCTTTGTGTTGTGATGCCGCTGGGATCCATCTTCCTGCCTTGTGAGGTGAGTACTCATCTTAAAGTGTTAAAAATACAAGATTTCAGAAAAAAAATCTATTTTCTAACTTATAATAATAAATAGCAGCCTTCAGCTGCATGAGGACAAATATAAAATATTTTACATTTATTGGAGGAACCCCACCCTTCCTTTCATATTGCCGGGACAGAATCCGTCACACCGGTGGATGAGCTAAAAAACAAAATACAGGCTGCTACTGATGATGTCACAGGGGAGGTGATCTCAGCTTGTGTGAGATTTCACATAGACGACGCCCCTGTGAGGGAGGGTAGCTGATGACAAACACACCCAGGATCTAAAACCTCCTACTAAGCTCAGAAGTAATGGCTGCCACCTGTATAACCATAGTTATGAAAAGAGAAGGGTGAAAAACATGCACTAAAAGGCTCATAGTCTTGAAGGAGTGTTTATTTATCTTTGTATGTGTCAAAGTGGTGCAACTAAATATTTTGAATTAAAAAAATGTTTGGTTTGGGTCCGCTTTAAGTAGTACAGCCTAATCTCTGTGGAATATGCCAACAATACATAACTATGAGAAATAAACAGTGTTGCGCTGCAGTGTTTAAAAAAGCTAAACAATGGCCATACACAATACTTATGCTAAAAAAAAAATCACTTTGTTTCACGTGGCCCTACAACATAGTGATTTGGAAACAATGATGACAATGTGCCCTTCCTAAGAGTCAGTGATCTAACCTGTATGTATAGACAGGCTTCTGAAGATTTTAGTGCTGCAGAACAGGCTAGTCCACACATTACATGGAATACTCTTCTGTGAAAGCAGAATCTCTACTTAGAAGAAACAAAACATTACATTTCCATGCAGATCATGTGATCAAATATATTATACTAAACAATTTTCTTTCTTAGTCATTTAAGAATAAGTATAGATTATTGCCTTTTCTGAATTCATCAATCCATACACAAATATACAAATCACTGTCTGACAGTGATCTAGGAAAAATATATAAAACACACATTGTCAATGTATTACTTCACCGCAACATGATTTGAAATCAATTCCTTTTTCCTGTGCATCCATCATCTTGTGACGGTTGTCAGCAGCTAGTCGTTGATCACAAAGGATATTACTGGAAAGTGTTGGAAAATATTAAAGCTATGGTCAATGCCACATTAGCTGCAACATGAAAACAGAACTCTCCATGTTTATTGCCAGAGGTGTAACTACAGGGGAGCAGGCTCTGCAAGTACAGGGGGGCCCAGAGCTGTAGGGAGACCCCAACTAGTACATCGGTCTCTCCTTCAAACCTGGTGTCTTTGTGGCTCCACTTGTTAAAATGTGTGAAGATTAGGATATCCACACTTGGTAAATGACCATTGCAAGATGGGTCACAAAGGGTTGGCAAGGGAAAGAGTGTGAAAATTAGGGGGCTCCATCTATGTTTTGCTGGCAGGCCTCATGATTTGTAGTAGCATGCCTGTTTATTGCATATCCCACATGCAGTGAGTTTCTTTAAGGAAGTGCTAACTGGGCGGGGTCTGTCTGCTGACTTTAAAGTCCCAGTTATGTAAAAAGAGAAAGCTAACTTCTCTGATATTTCCATTGACATCATGTAGCTTCATTGATCAGTGTAAAGACAAAGCCTTCCTGGTACTTACAGAGGTTAAGTTTGGTTCTAAGGCCAGTTCATTTGTCTTTAGGGGGGTGAATAGCTATGCACGTTGACGTTTTCAGTTGTTTTGTCCTGTTTGTACTGTCCTATCCGTACTGATCAGGCACCTGCCCTGTTATCCCTGCACACAGCTGATAACCTTGCTGTGTGTTGGGATGACAGGACCGGTGCCCAATCGGCACTACACAGATGTGTCCTCGCTTGCTGATCTCTTCCACCTCTGTACAGCAGCTGCCATTAGGGCTTATTTTTGGGGTAGGGCTAATATTCTGAGTATGTTCAAATTTGCAGCTAGGGCAAATTTTCGGGGTAGGGCTTATTTTTGGGAAACATGGTGCAAATGTCCTCCAGCAGATGTCTGCCTGAATGAGCAGACATTGCCCCACATCCCATCTTATAGCCTCTCTTACTTTAGGAAGGCTGTTATTACATCATGATGATACTACTTGCACTTGTTGGACTTTTTCTTTAATCTTTTAAGATTGCTGAAATATCTTGCTAGAGTGTTACACTGTACCTCACTATCAATTACTTTCATCATGCTCTATTACATGGAAACGGCCTGTAATGGCATTGTGGACACAGTGGGAAAATGCCACAGCTACTCTGCTAAGCTACGAGCAGCTACAGGAGGACCTCAGCAGTCAGTTATCAATGACTCATTAGTTGAGATGTCATAGTCACATATGTCTCCTGCCAAGAACTTCCATTACCGTCACCAATAGCACACAAATGCTGTGGTTGTTAATGATGCCGGTAGAGAAAAGACCACTGGCAATTGTTCTTGGAAAGTTAAAGCATATGTTACCCATTACAGATATTGATAGCCTTCCAATCATAGCAGCCATTTACTTTAAAGCTATCTCTGAGTCACATGCACACATCTGAAAGGATATAATCAATATGCAGAATAATGAGCACTAAATGCATATGAAAACTGCGTCTTTCTAACGAGTTCATTTATGCAATCAAAAAATATTTGCCAAACTTTTATGGATTTTTTTTCTTTTACACACAGATAAGGACACAGAGAAGCTTGATAAGTATTTCACTAAACATCAGTCATTCCCGTTTGAGGATCGTTTACTATGTCCATACATCATTTTATGTATACTATGTCCAAATAAATCTTTAGCTATAAAGTGAGATTTTCTATTTTCAATGGTAGATTTTGTGATTGGTGTAAATGTACACCGTTGAACCATCACCCATTCACTGGTTCTCAGACGTTTTCAGGACTTCAAGCTAATAAAGTCTTCACCCTTGTGGTACACTCTGGCCAGCTTCCAATCCTACCGCAGTCATAAAACAACTCACCCATGAAAGTGAAGCAGTTGCATTTAAAGTACATTTTCTGCCAAAGTTGATATATTTTAGTTTTGGATAGAATAAGAAAGTTTTATAAACGTTGTGAGGTTTATATAGCTCTCTCCCTGGCCCCTATTCAGTTTACTTTTTCTCTTAAAGAGAAAACAAAATGCCCCTGGGGTTTACTCAGAGCTGGGATAAGGTTCTCCAGCACCCAAGGCTGAGACACCAAAGTGCGCCCCTCCATCCCTCCCACCCCAGATGTCACACACTGATTGCTATTAGACTAAGAGGCGCTCCAGGGCCCCCAGAACCTTTATATCTGGTTATCTGGCTTGTAGTCACTGCCATGTATCCCCTTTTCTTATTTTTCTCTGCTTCATACATAAAAGGGGAATGATAGCTGAGTGGGTTGTGCTCCCCTTCCTACACTGCGCCCTGAGGCTGGAGCCTCTCTCGCCTCTGCCTTGGACCAACCCTGGAGGTACCTACCTCGGGAGGGGGAAGCCTCTGGATCCTATTGAGGCTTCCCCATCTTCCTCCGTTCCTCCCTTCCAGCGCCGTCAGCCCCCGAAGACCCGCCAGGGCTCCAGGATCATAACAATCCTGTGTGATCCTCAGGCAAGCCCAATAGCGGCTTTCCTTCCATCTCAGGCAAAAATAGCCGAGAACGATCAGATCCGCTCTACTGCACAGGCGCAGACAACGGCTCTATCCCTGGTTCTGTTTTACCCACCCATATATCCTCCGATCTCTTGACAGTGTCTTCTGAATCCTCTCTCTGCTGCTTCTGTACCCCAGCCTCTCTCCAATGCCTACTCATTATCAAAGGAAAGTCATTTCAATACTAACTCGATAATAGCAATATGTTCAAAATGTAACCAATGCTTTTTAGCTAATACATTACTTTATGTTTTACTTATGTAATTACATATGTTCAATAAATGTTTCCTAAAGTCCATAAAGACACTGGTAAGCTAACTGCATCCCATCCAAATTAGCAAAAGTATATATTCATGTGAATTGTGATCCTGTGATGGCGAGATCAGATTTCACACAGTGGCGTAGCAATAGGGGTTGCAGAGATAGCGACCGCATCGGGGCCCTTGGGTTAGAGGGGCCCCGAGGGGCCCTCTTTCAAGCCCAACATTAGCTCTCTATTGGCCCTGTGTTGGTAATAATCACTTTTTTAGATGCTTTTAATAGTAGTAATCATTAACAAACTGTATCCCATCCCCTGCTTGCACCTCTGACACTATTGTTGTCCTTTGGAGGTTTTGGTGCGCCGTCTCAATTGTTATGTATAAGTGCTTGGGGGGCCCATGTAAAACTTGCATTGGGGCCCATAGCTCCTTAGCTACATCACTGATTTCACGCTCTATATTTTGTTACAGCTTATATTGGAACTTTCTTAGGAAACCAGGCAAGCCCTGGATAAAGTTTAAAATGACCATAGTAACTATATTGCTCTATTACCGTACCTATTATAATGAAGCCTTCTCATTGTGTATTTTTTTTTACTCTCTGTTATATTTACTTGTAATTGGTATTCTAATGGGTTCCAGACCTCGCATACATAATATTGTCTACAGGAGAAACATATCATATATCACAAACCACCAGAGACTCATACTTAGGTATAACATTAGTTAATGCACCTAGTGTATATGGATCAGTTATCAAAACACTGAAGATAACAGTATTAACATAGTCATTTACTACACGGATGCGAAAGCTATTACACAGTACAGTATGAACATATAAGGTATATTATTACCCCAGCCTAAACCTAAAGAGGAACTGTAGTGTAAATAACATAATGAATACAATTGCTTATTTTTTACAGTATTTATTTATAAATTATTTAGTCAGTGTTTGCCCATTGTAAAATCTTTCCTCTGATTTACATTTTGAGATTTATCACAGGTAGCTACATCTTTAGTTCTGTCAGGTGATATGTACAGAATGTTCATTACTGAGAGTTCTACGCAAAGAGGGAGATATTGCTTCCTTGACAGTTGGAAAACAAAGTTATTTCCCACAATGCAGTGAGGTTCACAGACAGCAAACTTTCAGGACCATGGTCATGACATCACTCTGTGGGAGGGGTTTCACCACAATATCAGCCATCCAGACCCCCCTGATGATCTATTTGAGAAAAGGTAAAGATTTCTTATGGGAAAGGAGGTATTAGTTACTGATTGGGATGAAGTTCAATCCTTGGTTAAAGTTCCCCTATAAGTAAATATAAGACTGACGATTGTATTATAAAACATCAAACATGCAGTGCACTGTACTGTAACACTTCAGTACTTAGCATGATCTGTAGCGCATCATTGTTACACTACATAAAGCTCTAAATTACTTCTAGGGCTTTTCATTTCTTAGTCGAGATGCTGTTTCGGAATATAAATTAGTTAAAAATTGCAGCAGCCCTGGAAGAATTAGATCTCATCTCTCACTCAGTTTCTGCGTTTTATTGGTGTGTTGATGTATAGAAAATAAGTCACTGCTTTCTCATATATCACGGGCGGCTGAAACCGAACATGTTAAACGTTGGGGATCATTATACCCCAACCGAATGAGATTAGCAAGGATTTGATCTGCTAGAAACACCGGCAACATAGTATTAGAAAATCCTTCGACCAAAGCAGGCATGATTCATGTATACAATGCATTTCAGATACATGTGAAGCTTTTGGCTATAATGTATTTTATCAATTTGCTCTGAGAACAAAGTACCGTATATTTATATAATTTAAAAATACTTGATCTCATGAGGTCATAGTTGTATTTTTGTTTTGTTTTTTTACTTCTGCCCCCACATTATTAAAATACAGTATATTTGAAATGGAAGAACAAAACAAAACAAAAAACAGACCAAACTAATGTTTTCTGTGGCTAAAATCTCCATTGCTTAACCAATATCTGTGAGTGTTCTGAATCCTTTCTGGGCTGCATCATTTCCTCTCCTGCTTCCTACATATTATTTCCTGGTTCTCTTCATGCTGCAATACACAAAGGTTTCAAAGCATGTCCAGCTATGATCAGGGCCGGTTCTACGATACTATCCAGCCGTATGTCAGTTGCACTTTATATTTAATTTTATAATCAGCTGTTTGTGTACGTATATGTATGCCTTCTGTGTTAGGGAGTACTACTTACTCCTATCTATGTAAGGAGAACCACCCCTTGGACCTAAAAGATTTCTCTGTGGACACTCTTACAGTGAGAACTTGAGAACTTCTGTTTGAGCTATTGACAAGCATTGTTATTTTGTATATAAGATGATGGAAGCTGTAATGTAAATGTATGGTTTCGTTTGAGCGCTACTACATATATATGTTTTTATTATAGACACTTGTATTGACCTGAGGAAGCGGGCCAAGAACCATGAAACATGTTGTCTTAACGTGCATGAATAAATATATTTTTTCCATTACACTTGGTTTGTCCCTCGAGAAATACACTTCTCATTTATGCTAAAGCTTGTCATTATTCATCAAGGGTGCCCCACCAGTGTGTTTTTTTAGTATGTGCAGTGGAGAGGTGGTCTGAAGGTGGTATACGGGAGCGAGGTGTCTGAAGGTGGTATGCGAGAGCGAGGTGTCTGAGGGTGGTATAAGGGAGCGAGGTGTCTGAAGGTGGTATGCGAGAGCGAGGTGTCTGAGGGTGGTATGCGGGAGCGAGGTGTCTGAGGGTGGTATGCGGGAGCGAGGTGTCTGAGGGTGGTATGCGGGAGCGAGGTGTCTGAAGGTGGTATGCACGAGCGAGGTGTCTGAAGGTGGTATGCACGAGCGAGGTGTCTGAGGGTGGTATGCGGGAGCGAGGTGTCTGAAGGTGGTATGCACGAGCGAGGTGTCTGAAGGTGGTATGCACGAGCGAGGTGTCTGAGGGTGGTATGCGGGAGCGAGGTGTCTGAAGGTGGTATGCATGAGCGAGGTGTCTGAAGGTGGTATGCGCGAGCGAGTGGTACGCACGAGCGAGTGGTATGCGCAAGCGAGACAGCTGAATTGGGTACAGCTCTGTGGTCAGGATTTGAGTTCTGCTGTAAATTATGGCTATAGTGGTACGCACTAATTTGGGCGGGAGTAATAGCCGGCACCCATATTACAAAAACAAAACAGGCCTAATTTGGCCGTAGGCAATAACCGGAGCCTGAGTTATACAGGCAGATAAAAAAATTAGTTAGTCAGTAGGGGAATATATAAAAAATAGGCAGAAGTATAGTTAGTGCAAGGTGAGCCATCTTTTGACTTCACCCTGCGCCCAAATTTCCCCTTGCCACTTTTGAATGTATGTGGCATGAGGGCACAAGACAGATATCTACAGCGGCCGTTTCGCATCTGCTGACGCTCAGTCATGTGGGGTCTCGGGAACGCAAAAACCTGTCCCGCGTGGCTTTTCTAGATGAAAATGTAATATGTCATAGATAACATATTATCTATAACATATCCATCACAATGGACACCCACACTGGACAATGTACACTTAAAAGAAAATGGACACAGCAGATTGTACATCAGACATCGGATCCACTGTCCACATCCCAGGTGGGGTTTGTTGGGCCAGACATATATGAATATTTTTTTCAGCAAAGCCAACATGGGGTAAGAAGCACACAAAGAAATATTGATTTATTACAGATTCATATGACGTTTCAATTAACAAATGCATGAAATGTATTTGCTTGTTTTATTCAATATATGACACAAAAGATTTACCTCTTTAAAATCTACAACGTATTATGACATGCCATTTATTTCTACTGTTGCTTCCTTTTTAAATGTCTTTCAAGAGTGTGATACTTAATGAAAGGCAATGCAGTCTGTGGAAGCACAGCAGTTTAGTGTGGCGTCCATTATGTAAAATTACACTGGCCACTGGAGATCCAGCACTGTGAAGGTCATCTAATAATCTCCTTGCTGTATGGTCTACAGCAGTTTGTCAGAATTGGGTGTTAGGACCCTTGACTTCAGCTGTGACATTGCAGATAAAAAACAGCATGTGCAACACATGGATAGGTGACACAAATCTACAGAGAAAACCCACTTCTGTACAGCTATCCTGGCACCTGCTCTGTACAGCTAACCTTGCACCTGCTTCATACACTAACCTGGCATCTGCGTTGTATACCTAACCAGGCACCTGCTCCATGCAACTTACCTGGCACCTGCTCCATGCAGCTATCTTGGCACCTGATCCATGCAGCTTACCTGGTACCTGCTCCATGCAGCTAACCTGGCACCTGCTCCATGCAACTAACCTGGCACCTGCTCCATGCAGCTATCCTGGCACCTGATCCATGCAGTTTACCTGGTACCTGCTCCATGCAACTAACCTGGCACCTGCTCCATGCAGCTATCCTGGCACCTGATCCATGCAACTAACCTGGCACCTGTCCCATGCAGCTAACCTGGCACCTGCCCCATGCAGCTAACCTGGCACCTACTTCATACAGCTAACCTAGCACCTGCTTTATACAGCTAACTTGGCACCTTCTCTGTACAGCTAACCTGGCACCTGCTCCATGCAGCTAATCTGGCACCTGCTCCACGCAGCTAACCTAGCACCTGCTCCACGCAGCTAACCTGGCACCTGTTCCATGCAGCTAACCTGGCACCTGCTTCATACAGCTAACCTGGCACCTTCACTGTATAGCTAACCTGGCACCTGCTCCATTCAGCTAACCTGGCACCTTCTCTGTACAGCTATCCTGGCACCTGCCCCATGCAACTAACCTGGCTCCTGCTCCATGCAGCTAACCTAGCACCTGCTTCATGCAACAAACCTGGCACCTGCCCCGCACAGCTAACCTGGCACCTGCTCCATGCAGCTTACCTGGCACCTGCTCCATGCAGCTTACCAGGCACCTGCTTCATGCAACTAACCTGGCACCTGCCCCATACAGCTAACCTGGCACCTGCTCCATGCAGCTAACCTGGCACCTGCTCCATCCAGCTAACCTAGTACTTGCTCCACACAGCTAACCTACCTGGCACCTGCTCCACACAGCTAACCTGGCACCTTCTCCATGCAGCTAACCTGGCACCTGCTCCATGCAGCTAACCTGGCACCTGCTCCATGCAGCTAACCTAGTACTTGCTCCACACAGCTAACGTACCTGGCACCTGCTCCACACAGCTAACCTGGCACCTTCTCCACACAGCTAACCTGGCACCTTCTCCATGCAGCTAACCTGGCACCTGCTCCATGCAGCTAACCTGGCACCTGCTCCATGCTGCTAACCTGGCACCTACCCCATACAGCTAACCTGGCACCTGCTCTATACAACTAACCTGGCACCTGCTCCATGCAACTAACCTGGCACATGCCCCATACAGCTAACCTGGCACCTGCTCCATGCAGCTAACCTGGCACCTGCTCCATCCAGCTAACCTAGTACTTGCTCCACACAGCTAACCTACCTGGCACCTGCTCCACACAGCTAACCTGGCACCTTCTCCATGCAGCTAACCTGGCACCTGCTCCATGCAGCTAACCTGGCACCTGCTCCATGCAGCTAACCTAGTACTTGCTCCACACAGCTAACCGACCTGGCACCTGCTCCACACAGCTAACCTGGCACCTTCTCCACACAGCTAACCTGGCACCTTCTCCATGCAGTTAACCTGGCACCTGCTCCATGCAGCTAACCTGGCACCTGCTCCATCCAGCTAACCTGGCACCTACCCAATACAGCTAACCTGGCACATGCTCTATACAACTAACCTGGCACCTGCTCTATGCAGCTAACCTGGCACCTGCCCCATGCAGCTAACCTGGCACCTGCTCCATGCAGCTAACCTGGCAGCTACCCCATACAGATAACCTGGCACCTTCTCCACACAGCTAACCTGGCACCTGCTTCATACAGCTAACTTGGCACCTGCTCCATACAGCTAACCTGGCACCTGCTCCATACAGATAACCTGGCACCTGCCCCATACAGCTAACCTGGCACCTGCTCCATACAGCTAATTCTGTGCTGTTGCAGACAACCTCCTTAGAGGATACTGGCATTGATCACTTTTGAGGATACTTGCGCAGTATTATCCAAAGGTAAGTATGCAGGGTTAATTAAGAACAATAAGTGACTTTATTTGTGATTGTGCTTTTATTTAACTCTTTGTGGAAATGATTAAGGGCGTACATCAGCACCCCATACTCATTTCACCTGGGGAGGGAGCAGGCATCTAGGGGTCCACTCGTTAAAGGGGATCCCCAAATGCCACCATGAACCTCCCTCCCCAGGGTATCAAAGAGCCCCTTGTCCAACTGCAGATACGTGCTGCAGTTTTTGAAGATCACACAGAATTATACAGAATTGGGATCAGAGTTGGGACACATTCCTCCAGCACCCAAGGCTGAGACACCAAAGTGCGCCCTTCCATCCCTCCCACCCCAACCGTCACATACTGATTGCTATTAGACTAAGAGGCGCCTCAGGGCTTCCATCCCCCAAACACCTTATTCTCTAGGTACATGGCTTGCAGTCACTGCAATGTATCCCTTTTCTTATTTCTCTGTGCTTCAAACACAATAGGTGAAAGATAGCTGAGTGAGTTGTGCGCCCCCTCCTACACCGTGCCCCAAGGCTGAAGCCTCTCTCGCCTCTGCCTCGGCCCGGCCCTGATTGGGAACACTCACATTTGAATCTTCTTTCCAAAAATGATATTACACAAGTGGTGGATGAACTAAGAAGAGAGAAGAAAAGCTCTTACAGTATATCTATCTTTAAAAGATGAGGTGCAATTTCAGATATACATGGAAGTAACATGTTGACTAATAGCATCTATGAATAGCCACATGGATTGGGAGGATCTGTGTTGAGAAAATGATCAGCAAAAAAAAAAAAAAAAAGGAAATCTAGGGTCTCAACAAACAAAACACTGATCTTGAGCATTGGACTCATGCACCTTGCACTCTGATCACATACCCTCCCATGCATTCTCTGCTGACCTCCAGTCAGTGAGTGAGATCTAACAGGGAGAAAATTAATAGAAGCAGTGGTGTATTATTTGTTGAGATTGCTGCACCTGTGACCTCACTGTCCTAATAAGGACTCTTATTACTCACAGATTGATGAGTTTCACATGAAGATTCGAATATATGCAGCAAACATGCTAGCTCTGGATTCACATGATGCATTGCAAAAGCTGACTTCACGTTGCTGAGCTGATTTCAGCTACGCACCTCAGTGTACAATGATACACAAGGGCATCATAGATAGACACCTTTGTCTGATGGGTGCAATAATTCCCTGCACACTAGTGCATTCTGACAGTGCACTGCTACATTAATATATGTGTGCAACGCATCTTTGTGCCAATCATTAGTTGAATGGATTCAGCATTGCAACTGAGAACAACGCAGGTGTTGTACATTTCTGTAAAACACATGGCCACCTGCACTGTATCGCACAGCTAATGCGTACACCTGCCTAAGGCCTCTTTTCCATGGGCAGTTGATAAGCAGTGAAATGCCTCTCCGGGCCGGCGCTATCATAGAGGCAAAAGGGGCATTTGCCCCGGGGCCCCGACCTCTGCTGAGGCCCCAGCACTACTCCCCGGGGCCCTGCTGCAAGTATATGAGCAGCCATAATTACCTTATTCCCGGCGGGTGAGCGGGCGGGCAGCGGCTGCACTCGGAGACACGCTGTCTCCCTTCTTCTCTATGTCCCGGTGTGTGTTTACACATTACGCGCCGGGTCATAGAGAAGGAGGGAGACATCGTGTCTCCGAGGGCAGCCGCTGCCTGCCCGCTCACACGTCGAGAATAAGGTAATTATGGCTGCTAATATACTTGCAGCAGGGCCCCGGGGAGCAGAGGGGTAATGGGGGGGGGCCCAACGCTGAAGCTCGAACCGGCCCTGATGCCTCTCAAACTATCACAATTGCTTGCTGCTGCCTGGTGACTGCTCACTGCTGCCTGGTAACTGCTTGCTGAGCACACAGTTTAACTGCTCGTGTAAATTAGCCCTTACAGATGCTGAAAAGTGGACGAAAGCAGACATAACTGTGTTAGTGGGCTCAGGCCCTCACAACTGCTTGCTGCTGCCTGGTAACTGCTCACTGCTGCCTGGTAACTGCTTGCTGAGCACACAGTTCAACTGCTCGTGGAAAAGAGGCTGGCCCATTTCCACGGACAGTCGAACTGTATGCTCAGCAAGCAGTTACCAGGCATCAGTGAGCAGTTACCAGGCGGCAGTGAGCAGTTATCGGGCAGCAGCAAGCAGTTACCAGGCAGCATCAAGCAGTTGTGAGAGTTTGAGAGGCTTTTCATTGCCTATCAACTGCTCGTGGAAATGAGGCCTAAATTAGGGTGTTAATAACAATACTACAATATAGGCGTCACAGAAACTTAGATTTCTGTGTATTCATAGTTCCCAACTGTCCCTTTTTTTGAAAAGACAACTAACTAAATCCCTTTGTCCCTCTTTCTTCCTCATCTGTCCCGCTATAGCTAAGTACCCACGGACAGATGGATCGGGGATCTCCACCGATAAATGATAGTTCCTCAATCCATCTGGCCGAATCTGAAAGCACCGTTTGCGCTGTCATAAACAAATGATTATGTAATCGCTCATTAACACAATCATGGCAAAATCTGCAAAAGTCAATGAGGATTGAAATGATCCTCCACAATTTACTCTAACATGGCGGTCGTTCAAAAATGAATGATCGTGTGTGTTGTGTGACAAATTGTTATTAAACAATGTTGCACAATATTGCAAAAAATAATTGTTTGTTGCAAAAAAAAAATTCAGAACAATTGTTTAGTTGATATGTGTCTTTTCAGGACTCGAGGTGTAAATATATGTATTTTGCTACTGAAAAATATGTTTAATAGACTCTAAACATTATTATTTCTATCAATTAAATTGATATATTTCTAATTTTTTAACGTTAACATGAAACAGATGAAACAGAAAATCAGTGTGGTCTTAATGATAAAACTGTGACTTTTGCTTGTGAATTCTTTCTGGTTTCAAAGACCAGGTGTTTGGCAGGGGTGTGATGAGGAGTGTGACAGGGGTGTAAGTTAAGGTTGGTATTAAACTCTGACATAATATTCAATAAAAATGTGTTTTCCTTGTTATATCACATACAGTTATCATATTTGCTTTTGTGCATAAGTATTATTCATTTAGAAATCCCAAGTTCACAAATTACAGTTTTATTTGCTCTGAGAGCTGCCATTGCATTTTATTCCAAACTGGTGTATTTATATTGTAATTATTATTTATTGTTAATATTTAGTATTTATATAGCGCCGACATATTACGCAGCACTGTACAGTGTATATATATATATCTGGTCACTAACTGTCCCTCAAAGGAGCTCACAATCTAATCCCTACCATTGCCATATGTCTATATTATGTAGTGTAAGTACTGTAGTCTAGGGCCAATTTTTTTAGGGGGAGCCAATTAACTTATCCGTATGTTTTTGAAATGTGGGAGGAAACCGGAGTGCCTGGAGGAAACCCACACAGACACAGAGAGAACATACAAACTCTTTGCAGATAGTGCCCTGACTGGGATTCGAACTAGGGACCCAGCGCTGCAAGGCGAGAGAGCTAACCACTACGCCACCGCGCTGCCATGTACCCAGTAATGATTTCTGAGAAGTGTACCAATTCTGGACACATTAGAAGAAGTCTCTGCACAGTCAGGGAATGTTTACATTCCTCTCTGCTACAATTAAGTAAGCACAAGATAATGTTATCACCAGTTTGGATGTGGATCTCCCTGCAGGGAGCTTTATATTGAAAAAGTACGGTAAGTCCTGTGTTTCAACCCTTTGAATGCTGTTCTGCTTAAAAACAATTGTGGTAGTATATATTATATGCTGTAAATAATCTTTTAGAGCAAAGAAGGAATTCTAGGTTTTATACCACTTTAAGGTGTCCCTCTGTCTTATCTCAAAACATTTGGGAGGTATGGTGTATTTGTATTCAGCGCTATAAAATAAAGCAAACTAAACATTAGACGTAAATGTTTAACCCATAAGTGAGAATAAAAATAAATCAGATTACATAGTATCCTCCTGCTGCCTTCTGTGCATCCTGCCTGACATTATGGTATGCAACAACAACAAGCTGACTCACACACAGTCATCAGGGACCTGCAGACTGGACTTGCAGTGCGTGAGGCGAGGCTGTGCGCATGCGTACAGTGATTGATGAGCCTTCCTCCCTGAGGAGGATCTTGTTACCAGCATGGCACCAGTCCAGCAGAAAATTCCCTAAAATAATTGGACTGCGTTCAACAATCTGTCAGCCGTGATAACTCCTGGCGACTAAAAGAGAAACTAAATGAGAAACCTTCAGGGCAGTGATGAAAGTGGTGTGAAGTAACACTGTATAAACCTAGTGACGTCTGTGTGTGTGAAAAGAGCTCTCCCTAAACAGGTATTTCCCCTCTCATGTTCTGTTTGCTGTATTTAGTAACTTAGTAACAAAGTGTTGTTTCTGTGAGGTGAATTGCATGCTGGTACATGGATGAAAATTTAGCATTGCAGGTGGGCAACAGGGGTATATAAAAAAAGGGGTGCAAGATGAAGATACTAGTAGAATTTCGGCAATACAGCCAATATTCTACAATTAGGCACTGGATAATTGCAATAATAGAATATTGGTAATTTTACAGATATTTTATTATTGCTTAACCTAACCTTCCTCCCACACTAACCATCCCTCTATCTACTCCTAACACTAACCTCCCACTATTTAAGCCTAACACCTTAACCCCGCACCTACAGGTAGCACTTACATTCAGTAAATTATCTATTTACGCTGCAATCTCCGCCATTTTTGTTCCCTCTGCTGCCCTGGCGCTTCGGTTATGCTTGTCACCTCCAGCACTTAAATTGTCCACTGGGCGCTATAGCCACAATTGTGGTCTATGCGGCAGCAGCACCCGAGTTTCCATCAGCTGCCCAAATTTCCTGCATCGGAGTGACAACATCAAAGAACTTTCATAAATTCATAAGGGTAGTATGGCGCTTCCATAGCCTAGCTGGAAAATGGACGAGGCTGTGTAAAAGAAAAAAAGTGCATTGCCAGCCATTAGGGAAGGTCAAAAAGATACAAATAATTCCAAGCTGATGCAGAATTGTACACATTTTGTATGCAAATGTATGCAGCTTGAAAATGGACCAATATACATTTCACCTTAGCAGGACTCAATTATTTTATTTTCAAACTGCGTAATTTTGCATATTTATTTATTTATTGTATTTATAAAGCGACCAACATATTACGCAGCGCTGGACATTAGTTAAGGTTGCAGACAATATTTAGGGGTGACATACATCAATAAGACAATACAGGAATACATGCAAACCAGATTACTCAGCACAGTATGAATACAAGGTAATGCTTAGTCAGTCACTGGATGGGAGCATAGAGAATAGGCAAGTTGAGCTCACTCAGATCCATAGGATCGTGTACGGTAATGGAGGTGTGTGAACAGGTAGGAGAAATAAGGAGGAAGACCTTGCCCGAAGGCTTGCAATCTAGAGGGAGAGGTAGGGACATGAAAGGTAGGGGACCAGAGTTCAGCTGCGAGTTTAGAGCACCAGTGGGGTGGTAGGCCAGAGTGAAAAGGTGCGTTTTGAGGGCCTTTATGAAGATGTTGAACAAGGCGAGGTACAGAGTTCCATAATGTTGGAGCAGCTCTTGAGAAGTCCTGGAGTCGCGCATAAGACTGGGTGATGTGGGGGGGGGGGGGGGCAGTCAGACGAAGTTCATTGGAGGAGCAAAGTGAGCGGCTAGGTTTTCTACTTCCTGAGTAAGATTGGAAATGTAGGTTGGGCAGGTTTTGTTGACAGATTTGTAGGCCAGACACAGTATGTTGAATCTGATACTGGACTGGATAGAAAGCCAGTGAAGGGATTCTGTCTGCCTAGAAATGTAATGATGGTATATTGCTACACTGGTGGCAGCTACCCACTGGGGTGTGGTTATCTGCATCGTGAACCAAGGTGATGGGATGGCATAGAAAATAGGTGGCACTACAGCAGGCAGGGAATATTTTATTAAAGATGCTCTGGCAACACAACACCTGAATATAGCCATGTTGTAAGTCAGGCCTTCTGCGTACTGCAGTGAAAAAAGGTCTGGAGTCCTAAGTAAGCACTATGTCAGGGTATATGTATTAATAAGGGTGGGAGTAGGGCTACAGCATGGTGTAGTTGCAAGGGTGGACTACTAGTGACAACAGTACCAGAGTACTTTGCCAACTAGTAGGGATGAAGATAGATCTACTGCATGGAACAGTGGGGGAGGGACATGGTGCTACTGGAAGCAGTGCCAGGATACATTTCCTCCCAATAGGGGTGGAAGCAAAGCTTCTGTACACTGCAGTGGGAAGGAGACAAGGGTTTTAGTGAATCATTGCAAAACAAGAGACATAGGAGTAGACCCACTCCTGTGTCTCTTGCATCTGGGAAGGTCAGCTCAAAATACATTATAAAGTAAGTAGTGGAAGCTGCACTCTTCCATTTGCATATTGCATTGGTGAATGGTGTATGCAAATAAGAGCAGAACACCTGCAAATTGGAGTGTTAGAGGGAACAGTGCCAACCAACCAGCAGAGCAGGGACAAGGGCTCTTGCTGAGATGGGGCAGTTGTACTACCAAACCAAAGTATGTGCCAGCAGTCCTCCACCTGGATGCAGTGATAAAGTTGTTTTAATACTGAAATAGCACTGTAGCTTTTTCTCCCTATATAGTACATCCATTGATTACTGTCAAACAAATGATGACATTACTGTCATCCAGAGAAAAGCTTTCATATTATTATTTGTATGCTATTAGGATTCACATGAGAGTGTGCTGACTATAAAAAGGCATTTATAATGGTAGAGTGAGGGTCATGTCACAACAACAGCATTGTAACATAACTTGCAGTTAGAATACATGTCTCTGCAGGTACAAATTGCTGCTAGTGTGACATAGTTATTAACAGCTTAACTAAAAAACAATTGCAGCAGAGGCAGCTGGAGATTTGTGTCTGAAACAGATTTTTGCTACATGTCACCCGTGTGTCATATAAGTGAATATACATTATTGTTATAATACAGTGAACCTGAAGTTGCCCTCAGCCTTGAGACTTCATTGTATAAAGTATTGGGGGCACAGGAATAGCCATGGCAACTGCTATGGGGCTCTAGAGCAGTAGTGAGTGGGGATGGTCAGAAATGCCCATTTTCGATTCTGTGTAAATTCTGATTTCCCCCAATGCCAATTTCTGTTTTTCCAAATTCCAATTTTCCTGTTTTTTCTGATTTCCGATTTTCCAATTCCCGAGGAGTATTTTGTTTATTTATTTATTTTATGTATTGTTTATTTATTTATTGTATTTATAAAGCGCCAACAAATTACGCAGCGCTGGACATTAGTTTAGGTTACAGACAATATTTAGGGGTGACATACAGCCAAATGACAATACATGAATACAAGAAAGACCAGATCATGCAGCACAGTAGGAGAACAAGGTAATGCTTAGTCAGTCACTGGATGGAGCATGGAGATTAGGCAAGTCAGGTTCACTCAGATGCATAGCATGAGTTCACAGTAATGGAGGTGCATGATCAGGTAGGACACAAAAGGAGGAGGACCCTGCCCAAAGGCTTACAATCTAGAGGGAGAGGTAAGGACACGAAAGGTAGGGGACCAGAGTTCAGCTGTGGGTTTAGAGCACTTGTGAGGGGTAGTAGGCCAGAGTGAAAAGGTGAGTTTTGAGTGCTTTCTTGAAGATGTTGAAGGAGGGTGCTGCCCTAATGGGTGGAGGTAGGGAGTTCCATAGTGTTGGAGCAGCTCTTGAGAAGTCCTAGAGGTGTGCATGGGACTGGGTGATGCGGGGGGCGGTTAGGCGAAGTTCATTGGAAGAGCGGAGTGAGCGGCTTGGTGTGTACCTCTGAGTAAGATCAGAAAAGTAGGTTGGACAGGTTTTGTGGACAGATTTGTAGGTCAGACACAGTACCTTGAATCTGATTCTGGACTGGATAGGAAGCCAGTGGAGGGATTCAAGGAGGGGATCCGCCATGGTGGAGCGATGGGAGCAGTGGATAATTCTTGCTGCCGCATTCATGATGGACTGCAGTGGGGCTGTTCTGGTCATAGGGAGACCAGACAGCAGGGCATTGCAGTAGTCAAGGCGGGAAATTATAAGGGCATGGATGAGGAGTTTGGTGGTGGCAGAGGTCTGGAAAGGGCGGCTCTTGCAGAAGTTATGAAGGTGGAAGTTGCAGGACTTTGTGAGGTTTTGGATGTGGGGAGTGAAGGAGAGTGCGGAGTCCAGGGTGACACCCAGACAGCGGGCTTGAGAGGTAGGGCGAATGGTAGTGTGGTTAACAGTGACCTACACATCTGGGAGGTTCATGTATGGCCGGGATGGGAAGATCATAAATTCCGTTTTGTCTAGATTTAGTTTCAGGAACCTAGCGGACATCCAGGAGGAGATGGCTGATAGGCAGGAGGTGACCTTGTCCATGGTAGTGGTGGATATGTCAGGGGTGTGGAGGTAGATCTGGGTATCATCTGCATACAGATGATAGTTAAAACCCATGGAGGAGATAACCTTGCCAATGGAGGATGTGTATAGGGTGAACAGTAGGGGCCAAGGACGGAACCTTGGAGGACTCCCACCGCGAGGTGGTTGGGGGTGGACGAGGACTCATTGAAGCCAGTCGTGAAGGAGCGGCTGGAGAGGTAGGATGAAAGCCAGGTCAGGGCGAGATTGTGAATGCCCATGGACTGGAGGAGTAGGGGATGATCTACTGTGTCAAAAGCTGCTGAAAGGTCATCTGA
Organism: Hyperolius riggenbachi; assembly: GCF_040937935.1. NCBI lineage: Eukaryota > Metazoa > Chordata > Amphibia > Anura > Hyperoliidae > Hyperolius > Hyperolius riggenbachi. The sequence continues at coordinate 125,953,014 of NC_090647.1, forward strand.
GAATGCAAAAAAATTACAAAAAATCAAAAATGAAAATTGAAATGTGGCTGCCATCTTTATTTCACTAAAAATACTAGTTGTCATGCTTATCATTTGGCTTCAGTAGTATTTGAGCCTTTTAGAATGTACTTAGCGGTATTATAGCCTGGCTAGTAGCATTTTTTTTATTGAAATAAAGATGGTCCAGATAACTGTAGATAGCTCCCACTAGACGTTTACTTCAAAATTTGGAGGATTTCAAGAGTAGAATTTTTTTTTATGGCAGAACAAACTTATTTTCATGATGACTCCCATGAGCACACAGGCCTGTATGTAAAAATCAACTGCACTGATGTTTTTTAAAGGCTGAAAAGTGAAACATTGCACTATAATAACTTTGTCAACCCTCCAAAGACTGTTGGATTTACATTGACATTGCTGATATCGTTCTATGTACAAAATTGGTAATGTGTTCTTGCAATGGATTGATGCAGAGGTCCACAGACCATTCCGCAAAGCTCTGTACAGAAAATTGCACATGTCATCAGGTAAAAAGCCTAACCCCCACTTACACTTAAAGAAAACCTCCAGTGAAAATAATGTAATAAAAAAAAGTGCATCATTTTTACAATGATTATGTATAAATGATTTAGTCAGTGTTTGCCCATTGTAACATCTTTTAAATCCCTGATTTATATTCTGACATTTATCACATGGTGACATTTTTACTGATGGCAAGTGATGTAGCTGCTGCTTGCTGTTTTGGCAGTTGGAAACAGCTGTAAACAGCTATTTCCCACAATGCAACAGGGTTCACAGACAGGAAACTGCCAAGAGTACGTACTCAGAATTTCTTTGTGGGAGGGGTTTCATCACAATATCAGCCATACAGCACCCCCTGATGGTCTGTTTGTGAAAAGGAATAGATTTCTCATGTAAAAGGGGGTATCAGCTACTGATTGGGATAACGTTCAATTCTTGGTCGGAGTTTCTCTTTAAGATACCCATACACTATTTTGACCGTAGTGGCAACTGTCCCACGAGCTACCTGCGATTGATATTATGACCAAGATCACTGGTCAACCATGCAGTAGAACGCCTATCCTGATCATGATACGTCACCCAAAGGTCGATCACAGGACAAACGCGGAGCCACTGTTGACCACAATTTATGCCCAATTAGGTGTTTTGTATTGATTCTAATGTCTAACTGGGAAAAAATGTTGTATTGTGTATGAATACCTATAGGGTGTCTCCTCTGAATATTCCTCTTTCTGTTGTACTTTAATGACAGAATAGGAAAGCCATGTAATTCCCCTAGGGGCCTGTTTCCTGTTTTCTAAATTCGATTTTTCTGATGCAGAAAAAATATTGATGGCATATGCAGATTTCTGTATCAGATTCTGAATGCAGAAAAGCTGACTTCAAGGAATGCCTATGGGCCTATTTCCACGAGCATGTTCATTGTATGGCTGGTTATTCTATGTAAAGTGTGCAAATAGACCTCCCCTGATACAAAGTAACCAATGACACAGTGAGGGAAACATGAAATACATTGGCCCATATGCAATTCACTTTTTCTACTGAGTTTTCTCCACGGAGATAATTTTTAATCTTTTTTTTTAAATAACTTATTAGCACTTTTCAACTAAAACATTACCAAAAAGTAAATGAAAAAGTACTATTAAATTTATTTTGAGTATTTTCTTGCTTTCTGGTAGCTTAAAGGGTATTTTATTGACAAGTTTAAAAATATCCCCTAGGAGAATACTCAGGAGAAAAAGTTAATTGCATATGGGCCATAGGCCTCAATTCATAAAAAGCAGTGCGATAAAGAAAATCTTGTCGGGAAAATACCGCACTCGGTATTCTCCCAGTCTGTGCTAATTCATAAAGATTTCCCCAGCTGCCTTTGAAGGTCGGTAAATTACCGCAGCTCATTGAGCCGTAGAGTAGAGCAGTGTGGTGATTCTCTCTTTTGCCCTGCACAAATGACTGGCACAAATGACTCAGATGACTCGCACAGACTTTCCCTGCCTGCTCAAATGACTCACACAGACGGCTCTCTGGCTCTCTCCAGAGACTTCGGCTCTCTGCACTTTGCATTCATCAGAGGTGTCGGTAACTTGTTAACGCCTCACCAGAGATGTCGGTAACTATGGTCAGGCTTACCGCTTGTTGCAGGCTTTATGAATTGACATTTGCTGACAATTTACTGACATGTGTTGGAGGTAACTACAGCCAAGTCGGTAATTTATCTCCCTGGTCGGTAATGTCAGCTTCTCATGCGGTAACAGCCTTTATGAATTGACACATTTCTAAGTGCTCAGGAAAGTCTGCTGTTTTCAGCATTACCGCATGAGGTAATGCTTTATGAATCGAGGCCATTGTGTTCTGCAAAGATGTGATGAATGATAAGAATGAGCTGTGACCATGCACAACAGGTCTCTTCCTTAAAGAGGAACTTTAAAGAGAATCTGTATTGTTAAAATCGCTCAAAAGTAAACATACCAGTGCGTTAGGGGACATCTCCTATTACCCTCTGTCACAATTTCGCCGCTCCTCGCCGCATTAAAAGTGGTTAAAAACAGTTTTAAAAAGCTTGTTTGTAAACAAATAAAATGGCCACCAAAACAGGAAGTAGGTTGATGTACAGTATGTCCACACATAGAAAATACATCCATACACAAGCAGGCTGTATACAGCATTCCTTTTGAATCTCAAGAGATCATTTGTGTGTTTCTTTCCCCCATGCACTGAAGTTTCAGGCTGCTCCTTTTCTTCATGCAAACAGCTTTGCCCTTGTTTGTAATTCCTCAGTATGTGAAAGCCCAGCCAGCTCAGAGGACGATTTATCCAGCTTGTAAAAGATAAGAGAGAAGAGAGAAGCTGCTCTAATCCTAAATAACACACAGGCAGTGTGCAGAGAGGGGCCTGAAATTGTGAGTTCATAGCAGAACCACAACACTGAAGAACTTGGCAGCCTTCCAGACACAGGCCGACAAGTCTGACAGGGGAAAGATACATTGATTTATTACAGAGACTGTTATAGTAGAAAGTGCTGCAGTTAGCCAGAACACATTAGAATAGCTTTTGGAACTTGTAGGATGATAAAAACAGGATGCAATTTTTGTTACGGAGTCTCTTTAACCAAGGATTGAACTTCATCCCAATCAATAGCTGATACCCCCTTTCCTATGTGAAATCCTTACCTTTTCTCAAACAGATCATCAGGGGAGTATGTTTAGCTGATATTGTGGTGCCACAGTGTGATATCATGACCATGTTCCTGACAGTTTGTTGTCAGTGAACCTCATTGCATTGTGGGAAATAACAGCTTTTTCCAACTGCCAAGCCATTCACTGAGGATAATAGGTAAAAAGTACATTTTTTTATCTGCTGAATTAAACATGCCCCAGGGAGTATATTAAAAGCTGTTTCAAACTGCCTTACTTTAAAGGAAACTTGAGGTGAGAGGGATAAGGAGGCTGACATGTTTATTTCCTTTTAAATTATGCACATGCCTGGCTATCATGCTGATCCTCTGCCTCTAATATGTTTAGCCATAGACATTAAACAAGCATGCAGATCAGATGTCTATGACAAATCTGATAAGATTAGCTGCATGCGTGTTTCAGATGTGTGAGTTAGGCCCTACTGACCAGAGAGACCAGCAGGGCTGCCAGGCAACTGGTATTGTTTAAAAGGAAATAAATATGGCAGTTTCCATAGGTCCCGGGTTCCTTTTAATCACCATAAGCAGCACCATTATGTCAGCAGACCCCATCACTAGGCAGATAGTTATGCTCTTCTCCTCCTATCAATTCCCATACATTAATGCACTCCCCGCCTACCTCTTCCAAGCGATAATGGAAAGGTGGGTGTGTGGCCATGTTACCGTATAGGCAGAGATGGGAGAGGTATGGTTTGGCTTCCAATTTAAAGCAGAACTTCCTGCCTAGTGGTCAGGTTGGATTGGGAATTTTCAATGGGCCCCTGGCAGAACAGTGTCATTTAAATATGATGGGTTAGTGCAGCTTTTAATGAATTATTTTGAGCATATCTAAGTTATCAGATAAAACGCCAATCAGGTGGACTGAAATCTACTGAAATGTTGACTTCTATTGTGTCAAGCACTTGTGTGTAGCAACCTGTCCACTTTCATGTTCTATCGATGTCCTGTGGATGCCTTTTCATACATCATAATTACATGTTTTGGTTGAAAAAATAATTTTGTCCATCAAGTCCAACTTTTCTCTTCTGCATCCTCACATATCCCAGTTGATTTAGGAAAGGCAAAAAAAAAAAAACCTTTGCAAGGCTTGAGTTAATTAGCCTAGTGGTGGCCACTAATGATCCAATCTTTTTCATTCAAGCTTACCATTTCTATCTAATATAAGGGAACTGCCAATAGTATCCAATTCATATATTCCATCAGTTTACTCTTCTACTACATAGATTTGGTAAGATTGGATGAAAAAGATTGGATCATTCGTGGCCACCATAAGGGGAAAAAAAATCCTTCTAGACTCCAAGTGGCAGTCAGATAAATCCCTGGATCCACTCTGCTGGGAATTAACAAGCAATTATTGCCGCAGATGGTCTTCAATGCATGGAAAGTATCCAAACCTGTTTTAAATGCAGATATAGAATTTGTTATGACTACTTCCTGTGGTAAAATGTTCCACATTTTGACAACTCTTACTGTAAAGAACCTCTTCCTAAACAGATGGCAAAACCTTTTTTCCTCCATACACAGATCATGCCCCCTTGTCCCCTGTACAAGCATAGGGACAAAATGCTGATCTGCCAAGCTTTTGTATCTCTCTCTGAAGTATTTATACACTAGTAGACCCAAGCCCGTTTAAAAACAGGCTCTAGGGTCTGTGTTTCTTGCCGGCGCCCGCCGCATGTACTGCGCAAGTGCGCACACCCACCGACACGTGCGCGCGCACACCTGACCGCACACCCAGCCGCCCGCTCACACGCCCGCCTGGCTCCCTGGCCCCCGAACCTGTCCTCCTGTCTCTGTGAGCTCTGTCAGCTACACAGGGACAGTGTGACGCAGGGACACAGGGGTTTTATTATTTATACATGTTAATTAGGTTACATTTTAGCCATTTTTTTTTCCAAGCTAAATAAACCTAGTTTGTCCAACCTTTCTTGGTAAGTGAGATCTTCCACTTATTATTTCCCATTTAATGCATCCCAGAATTTTATTTGCTTTAGCTGCTGCTGCTTGGCATTGAATACGGGTGTTTAACTTGTTATCATAGTGCATTATGGGATGTGGTGAAGAGCGCATTACGGGATGTTGCGATGTTTGCCAATGCTCGCCTTTCTAACAATCAAAAGCTTCCATTCCCAGCTCTAAAGGCCAGTGTAGTTCTTTTTCAGCACACACTGGGGGATATGAATCAAGGCAGTGTGGAAATACAAATGCATTAACAGCGCAATCCAAGAGCAATTTATTTCACACTTGAGTTGAGTTATAAGCAGGGCTAAAACAAATGCAGAAATAAGAAGCTAAATGAAAGACTTCTTATTTCTGAAAATTGTAAGAAAGGGCTGAAGGGCAGGCAATTTATTTAGCAGGCTGGATGGTAATTGAAATATATTAGTGTAACTGGGGCTGGATTTACCATAAGGCACTTTAGGCACGTGCCTACAGGCGCCTGATGTTGGGAAGGCGGCTCACTCTCCTCCCCAAGTGCCTCCCTCCTGCCTTACCTATGCAAAGTGCCAAGCAGAGCGTAAATTAGAGGTTACTCTCCCAGCTCTCGGCATTCCACTGACGAGATCTCACTTCAGGAGGCACCACTAGCTACTTAATACTGAAGGTACTTCTGGCTACCTAATGCTAAGGGACATCTGTATCTACCTATGATGGGGAAGGGAAGTAAGGGAGAAGTGACAGCTCGGCCAGCCAGCACATTTGCAGTGCAGTTCTGCAGGGGCTTGTAGGTTTATGGAGAATGAAGTCTAGGATGCCAGGACATCTGTGCTTATAGGCTCCTATGATGTAAATCCAGGTCTGAGTGTACCTTCACTTACAAGGAACAGACTGCGGGAAAAATAATAAATCTCTCCACCCCCCTCCCCATGCAATATGTGACCCACTTTTGGGAGGATATTGTGGCTGCCATATTTATTTCCTTTTAAAGAATGCCAGTTCCCTGTCCTGCTTATCTTTTTGGCTGCAGTAGAATGTGAACCACACACCTGAAGCAAGTATGAGGTAATGCTATGTACCCACTGGCAGATGGGGGATCAATGGGGGCACCCCCCCCCCCAAAAAAAAGACACAATCTGGCAGCATTTCTCCCCATAATACAGAATCTGACACAGAGCCCCCCCCCCCCCCAAAAAAAAATACACATTATTTGGAGGTGTTTGCCCTCAAAAACACTCATAATTTGGCAGAAGCTTCTTACCAAATACATAAACTGGCAGTTTGCTCCTAAAAAAAAACCACACACAATCTGGCGCAGTTTCCCCAAAATACACACAATAATCTGGCCCAGTTTCCCCCAAAATACATATAATCTGGCAGTTTCTCCCAAAATACACACAATGTAGCAAAGTTTCCCCCAAAATACACACAATCTGGTACAGTTTTCGCCCAAATACACTCAATCTGGCACCGTTTCCTCCAAAACACACACAATCAATATGGTAAAAAATTACATTAGACAGAGTTTCTCGTTAAAACAGTGAGTACTGCTGTGCCCATGACAATCCTGGTGTCAACGTTGACACCTGCAAGCAAAAAAATAAGTAACTCACTTGCGAGGTGACTCCTCCAGCGGCGATTGATTCTGTACTGCAGAAGCTCCAGCTTCAAAACTCCCACTCACCTCTGACTGGCATGTGGCCACGGGCCACCAATTGGACAACAATGGTTTACACAATCGCGGTAAAACCCGTGCAAGTCAGGGAGGATCGGAACGATCCTCAACAACTTAATCAAATATATTGGTCATTCAAAAACGAACGATTGTCACGGGTGATGTGCATCATTAATCACTGATGAATTTGCGTCAAACAATGTTGCATAGTATTGTGTGAAAAATTGGCTGTCGCACAAAATCTTGAGGCAATGTGCACAGTTTGAAAGAAAATATAGTACTTTCCACCTACCTTTCTCTTAAAGGTTACTTTAAAGATAACCCGAGGAAGCAGATGGGACACAGAGGCATGTTCCCTGCCTCATGAGTCCCCCCACCACCGCTCTCTGCCCCCCCCCCCCCTCTCCACCGCTTCGCTATAGCCCCTCCAAAATTAGCAACAATATTTGTTGCTGTCTCGGAGGGTAATGGGAGTAAAGGGATTCCCTGCTCAAACGGCCACTAGGGGCGTTCCTGCAAGCTTTCCACAGCTGCCAGCTCTCTCTACCTGGCTGTGCCCCCTGCCGCTCCCCCCTCCCTGCGCACTGAGAGAAATTTCTCTCCTTCTGGTGTTGTGACCCAGAGGTAAAGAAAGTAAAAGTGGGCCCTTCCAGGCCTCAGGAGCGGCGGAGAGAGTGGCGTGGACAGCAGCTACCTCATCCGCACAGCCCCACAGATCAGGAAGCCTAGGCTTGTTTCAATTATATGAGCCCATCTGTCGTTAAGTGGTTATTCAAACTCTGGTATTTTTTAGCAGTACAGCTTTCTTCTGGAGCAGTCATTGGTAATACATATCATAGTTATATGTAGCAAGACAAAAAAGATGAAAAAAGAAAAATCGAAATTCCTTCAGGCTGGTTCCATACTATGACAGGTTTGTGCTATATGGGCGATGACAGTGCATGCGCTGTTACCCTCCACAAAACCAAACCCTGTTCAGATCTGTTCATTTCATTGGACTTGTCATAATAGCGTCATGGCTGCAGTATCGTCTTTCTGAAAGGTTTCATATGTTTGTATCTCCAAACAGTCAGGCTTCTATTGAATTGTGTGGGATCAGTGATGGGATGCCACTACTGCTGTGGGAACACACTGATAAAACAAGACAAAGGTCCAGAAATAAAATACACTGGGTAAACGGGCACCTTTCAACATGACTTCATCCCCTCCATATCAATGGGTTTATATTGCATTGTAGCATGTTTGATGTGGTTATGTACTATTACATCAATTGAGCCTCTGCGTTGCTTTTCATGTCCACTTCACACCTCTGAAATCCCTTTATATCTCTTTGTGGTGAGCTGTTTTGTGGTTTCCCCTCACAAGATGGCTTGTGTGGTTTTCAGCTGTGCTTTGATATATTATTGTATCTGTACAGCAGGCACATATTCCCTAGCAACTGACGATACTGGAGTTACATTCCTGTTTCCTGTTCAAGTTTCCAGGCACTTGATAAATACATATGAGGATGAGAACTATTTTCAAGGGATGTTTCTCTAGCATTGAATCAATTGGCATTTTTTATTGTTGCTTCATTATAGCAGCATTATTTTCTGTGAGATTGTGCAAAATAAGTTATTAACAAGAGTGAGTAAAGGTAGCGATACACTGGTCGATATGCCATTAGATCGACCAACTGACAGATCCCTATCTGGTCGAATCTGGCTGCCTTTACTGCAAACAGATTGTGAATCGATTTCAGCCTGAAACCGATCACAATCTGTTGAGCTGCTCCTGCCGCCCCCCCCCCCCACCCCGGTATACATTACCTGAGGATGGCTCCGGGTCCTCTTCTCCACGCTGCACGCATCCCAGCATCCTGCACCACATCCCAGCGTACACTGTGTCACTCCGTGACCAGGAAGTTCAAATAGAGCGCCCTCTATATGAACTTCCTAGTCACTGGAGTGACACAGGAAGTTAATGTACGCTGGGATGGAAGCAGGAACAGAGCTGTGCAGCGCGGAGAAGATGCCCGGGAGCCACACTAGTGAAGAAACGGACCCTTCCATGGGGGATGGGGCATGTGCCGACGCGAACCTGAGCGACGGGAGGGTGGGTGAGGGACAGTTTATACATACCTAATCTTCTGTAGCAGCCGGCTGTAAAGGCTTCCGTCTTCTGCATTATGTGACTACATGATGCGTCATGTGACTAATCACATGACGCGCTGTGTAGTCACAGCGGAAGAAGAGGAAGCATCTATCACCGGTTGCTACAGAAGATTAGGTATGTATTTGCAGGCGAAATTGAGTGAAAATGGATCCGATCAATCATTAGTCAGATCTGTTTTCACTTTCCATTTTTAATGTGAACTGGGCTGCGGACAAAAGCCATCTGGATCCGGTGAAGCGGGGACCAGATCTGCTCAACGGATCCTTTTGGCTCGAAAACGCTAATGTGAACCGGGCATAACACAAATACACCCACAATACAAATACAAATATACATGAAAAATAATCAAATGTATACTGTTGTGGCAGACATTGTGCAGCAACTCTCAGAAATGATTAGGGGTGAAGGGGCTTGCACATTTTCACTCAAGAATATTCATGGGTAATGAGAGGATGGTACTCTGAGGCTTTGTTCACATCTAAAATTGCTGACTAACGCGTTTTGTGATTTTGAGAGTGATTTTTTTCCCCTCCCGGCGCTCACCTGTGCGCTACAATTTTGTGTAAAACGCTTTTCAAAGCCTTTCTGCAGAGCGATTAGTTTTTTCACTTCCTGACGCAACTCAGGGAGTGAACTCTTTGACCCGGAAAATAATAAATACAATATATTTATTCTTAAAACCGCAATCGTAATCGCTGCATAAAGCGATTTTGTGAGCGTTTTGCATTGTTCCTATACCCTCCATTGTAGCAAAATCGCCCCCAAAACGGTGCAGGCACGCAGCGCATTGGTCAGCGGCAAGCTGACGAAACACGCAGATATGAACAGTCCCATAAGGATTCATTGCACAGGCGATTTTAAGGCGATTTTCAAAATCGCAGGCACTTAAAAAATAGCGAAAACATCCTAGGTGTGAACAAGTCCTTACTGTTAATCTGTTTAATAGACATTACAGTGAAATCTAATGAGGACACAATTGTCAATTCAGAAACAACTGCAACAGTAGCATTGCAATACAAACCTGAACTACAGTTTGCGTCACTCATTACTGCCATGTTGTACACATTTAAAAAATATTGCCTTCTAACCTAGCTGGCTAAAGCAGCAGAAAGCATTCTCTCTGTGACAAGGAGGCTGCCCTCTCAACCCCTGAAACGTCTTAGCTAAGAGTCTGAAACCTTATTCCATAACCCTACCCCCCTATTGTCCCTTCTGAATCAGCCCCCAGCTGTGTTCTGTGTTATCGGAGCCCGACCCCACTTCGACAGCCATGGCCTAATAGGCAGCCAGTTGCCATCAAAGAGGTCCTCTCCCACCATCTCATTGGTCAACCATGAACTAGCTAACTGGGGAGGGGGGGGGGGGGCAACAGCCAGCACAGGAACATTGCTGCGTGTACAGTACATAACCATTGAGCTTCACAAAATGATAGAAATGTTAAATGGCCTATGGGATTGCACTTGCCACCAACCCCCAATCACAAAACCCAAAACCACTTATCAAAGCTCCAGCTGGAAAGCAAAAAAAGGTTAATTGTAACAATATAATCAAATACTCTATTCCTGACTGCTATGCAGATGGATTCAGCCATTTGTTAGGTTACAAAACATTCTTTATAATGATCCATTAACTTTAAATGGTTAACCAACAGTTTACCTATGCTCAGCCTGTTGGGCCAGAGCATTGTACATACAACAGTAACATCCAAATTATTTGCCACACTGAGCACCATAAACGTGCTGTGCTGTGACCCCACTAACATGCCCCAGCTATATCTGCTATGCCATCTTCACATAGGCCTGAAGGTTTCCTGTCCTTTGCCAACTACAGGGGTTGGACAAAATAATAGAAACACCTTGAAAATCAACAAATTATATTTTAATATGGTGTAGGTCTACCTTTTTACGGCAATTACAGCCTCAATTCTTCGAGTTATTGATTCATACAAATTGTGAATTGTTTCCAAAGGAATTTTAGCCCATTCTTCAGTTAAAACACCCTGCAGTTCTTTTAGAGCCAATGGCGGCGGAAATTGACTTCTTACTTGACTCTCTAATAACGACCATATATGCTCAATAATGTTGAGGTCTGGGGATTGTGGTGGCCAGATGAGATGCTCAACTTCATTAGAATGTTCCTCGTGCCATTCTTTAACAATTCTAGCTGTATGGATTGGGGAATTATCATCTTGAAAGATGTCATTCCCCTCCGGAAACAGTTCTTGAAACATAGGATGAACTTGGTAGCCCAAAATTCCTAAATAGTCTCGGCTGGTAATTCTTCCATGAAGGAAAATCATTGGCCCGGCGGATTTCCAACAAATAGCACCCCAGATCATCACAGAACCCCCGCCATGTTTTACAGTTGGGAGAAGGCAGTCTGGATGAAATGCTTCTTTCGGCTGTCTCCAAACTCTCACTCGGCCGGAGATCGGAAATAAGGAAAACGATGATTCGTCAGAGAAAATCACATTTTTCCACTGCTCAAGGGACCAAATCTGGTGGTTTCTACACCACTCTAAATGCTTTGAAACATTTGTCTTTGAGAGCAGGGGTTTTCTAATTGCAGTTCTTCTGTGGAATCCAGAGTTGTGCAGCTCTGCAGTGATTTTAGGAGCCGTGGTCTTGCAAGCTTTTCTAACAATTCGATTTAGAGTCCAATGGTCTCTCTCAGACAACTTCGACTTTTGGCCACAACTGTGCTTTGCTGAGGACATTTTTCCTTCTCTTTCAAAGGCAGTCATTACTTTTGAGACAGTACCTCTTGAAATGCCAAGCATTCGGGCAGTTTCTGTCACATTCGTGCCTGCCATACGAGCACCAACAATTTTGCCTGTTTGAAAGTCTGAGAGATCTGCCATTTTTATAAATTATAACCAAATTTTGTTTAAATATCTGTAAAAACAATTATTTTAATTAAACATATCAAATAACAAAATTAATAAACAAAAAAAAATAATATATGTCAAGTTTTGATTGCTTAAAACATGTTCAAAGATTATGATGCCAAAATGTTAGGTGTTTCCATTATTTTGTCCAACCCCTGTAACAAACTAATGGTGGGTCATTGGTCCCTGGGTAGACCTAGAATCATCACAACTTGCCCCTCTCTTGTGGGATACACCTATGTGGAATGGCGATAGACTACATGACCTTCACCTGAGAACCTAGTCCAGAGCCTTAAGTGTATCTGGTCTTTACACACCTCAACCTGTTTATTTTTTTGTTTCCTTAGTGTTTGGTGTTGGGTTCCTTAGGTTAGACATTCCCAAGGAGGTCTAAGGTTTAGGCATCACCCGGGTGGGTCCTTAGGATGAGGCATCGGCAGGGGGATCGGTTAGGGCTAGGCATCAAGGGGAAGGGTTCGTGTGATGCTAAGGACAGGCTAGGTCATAGTATAATATAGGTAAAGATTACTAACATTTTTTTTGTGAAAACATTTTTTTATTGGGTTTTATACAAGTAAATAAAATATACAAACATTGTCCCATCAATCTCATCCAGTCAGCCAAGCCAGTTCCCCCTGCCAAAAGGGACATTCACAACATCCGTACATTGATAGATCAGATGCAATACTTCACACAGTTACATGTCGATTTTAAACATACATAACTGGCGAGTCGATAGCTTCTACAATTTCTTCTTGAAGCAATTACTGATATTTTACTGTTTAAATTACTGGTGGAATATGGGTAATTTTTACGGCTTTCTCCGGGCACCCAAATTACTGGGGCACCCTTTTTAAATATACATGATACGTGACACTTACAACATGCAAACATGCAAAAGGGTTCATGCAAAAGTATGATCACATTACATTTTGGCTTCAATTCACTAAGCTTTATCGAACACTTTAACGAACGTTTATAATTTACCTCATGAGTAAAATCTAATTTTGAATTCACTAAGGTGTTATACTGTAGATTTATCGGATGTTTTATCGATAAAATGTTCAATAAATCTATAATACCTTAGTGAATTCTAAATTAGATTTTACTCATGAGGTAAATGATCAAACATTTGATAAATTGTTTGATAAAGCTTAGTGAATTGAGGCCAATATTGTGTACATTGGGCATTGAATGGGCAATCTAGGGATTTGCTTAAAATTAACCCATTTGCAAAATTAATGGACTATTTAATTTAATTTTTTTGCTTCCCGTGTTTTATAAACTGATTTGCTACAGTTTTATTTGTGAATAAGAATGGAGATGTAATCTAGAGATAGCTGTTGAAAAGCAAATCTGTTCTGGGTCATCTCGAGAGTTATGATACTTCCTTTTTCTGTTTTCTTACAAAAGCCTTTGCTGATTATGTGTTACAGTTCCTAAGAGTATATCACATATCGTAAGCTGCCTATGTTGTGCTGTGTGCTGTAAAACTGTTATGCAATTAAAACTGCTCTGATGTCATTTTGTTTTTTTCTATCTAAGCTTCTGAGAGCCAAGTGTGGGATTATGTAATGGTGACAATTGATTGTGTGTCACATACCCCATCACTCATCAGATGAATTTGCTGTGGAACCTAAATGAACTTAGAAACGTGCATCTTGCCCCAAGGGACAGTGAGGAGAAAAAAGGCGCTACGGACTATGTTTTGTTAAGGAAAAGGAGCAAGATCAACCATCAGATGCTACACTTGTGCTTCAGGGCTCACAGTAATGCACGCCGTTTCCATTTAAATTAAATTTTGTCACTTACAAAGCAGTGCGTATATTTTACTATATTCATTATTTATTTCATTTAATAGGTTGAAATAGGGCGGTGTGACCTGAAATAAAATGTGTTCTTGCCCTCAAAATGACCCAGAGGTAGGAGAACAGATATGGGTCGTAAAATCTGCCAGGTTTTACGTGATAGACCTATTGGCTAAATCGTAAAACGCATTAGAATGGTTACCATGTGAAAAACACTAGAATGTAAGGTTGTGCCTTGCATAGGGGGGACACAAAAGGTGCACACTTAAGCAAATGCCTTAGCTTTAAATGATAGAGCAGACACTAGCCATAACACAGAGAGCTTGCCCCAAGGCACTCATATTTTTGGAGTAGACATGTTGATATTCCTTTTCAGGAGTCATTCTCTAGCACGTTTTCTTCACGGTCAATATTTGTACTTTTGTTTGAGCTGTTTTCATGCACACATAGTTTGAGAGGGTCAGGCGGTACATATGGATGTGTGAAGGATTGTCTTTAGTCGGAATATAGCATACCGTACAGCGCTACGAAAGATGATGTTGCTGTCTCAATAAGGAATAGCTGCATGCAGTGCACAGGCATGTTGGTTATTCTTCTTGATTTGAATATTTAATTGATTTTGCTTGCAGTACTTTTCTTGGGAATACATTAGTGAACTCTCTATTTGATTACCTCCATACTTCGGTCTACGTTTATTATTATGATTATTGGCGATTAGAGTCCGCCAGGAGAAAAGCGCAATATAAATGTTCTGTGTCTTGTCTTGTTTATTAAATGCACAAAATAGTGAAATTTGGAATAATTAACAATGCACAATGTTTTATGGCCCTCTCCCCCCCCCCCCCCCCCCCCCGTCCTTTTTTTTTCTGCTGTAAGGATAACTCTTTGTGGATTGCACCAAAGCTAGTGGTTGGTCTCATAGTGATAACAATTTGGTGAGCTGCAGTGCTGGTCAAAGAGTTCATTATCTACAGCATTTCTTGAACTTTCAATCGAACATTTACATTCATGCAAAGGTGGCTACAAATAATACAATCTCGATTGTACAATTTTACCAAGTCCATATAGCAGCAGAGTAAACTGAGTGAATACACTTTGCATGAATAGTTTAGACAGGACATCATATTACACGGAAGTGGAAAGATTGTACAAACTTGTGGAAACAAAAAACACACGCACACCGGGAGCCCGATCTGATGACGTATAGGCAGGTGTTTGGCAAAGTTGTATCAGATAAACAAAATACTCACAAAAGTGGGTTGCTTCAGGAGGCAACCACTCAGAGGGGCGGGTATGTAGGGAAGTACCGCTCCCACTCGGCCCTGATGTGTCAGTTGCAGCTCCAGGAAAAGTGTTTACTCCACAAGAGCCCTGGCGGAGTGAGTTCCTTAGCAAGGGTTACTGTAGTAAGCTTATTAGTAGACTGGAGGCGCCCGAAAGAATATATCAATTGGTAAAACACAGTGCTTCTTTATATAATATACTTGAAAAGGTCCAAAGGAGGTTCACATGGCGGGTGATAAAAGTAGGACGTTTATTCAGCACTTAGGACAACACGTTTCGTCTCAGGCACCCAGACTTTCGTCCATTCTATGTATTGGCACATTTACTGACCTGCTGAAGCAGTTTACACTGTGAAATGTGAAACGCGTTGTCCTAAGTGCTGAATAAATGTCCTACTTATTATACCCGCTCTGTGAACCTCCTTCTCTAAAGAGAGTCTGTAACAAACGAAATTCTCTGGGGGGCGGGGGGGTACTCACCTCGGGAGGGGGAAGCCTCAGGGTTCTTATTAGGCTTCCCCTATCCCTGTAGCTGCAGGCAGTCCAGCGTTGGCTCCCCCGATGTGTCCCACAAACCTCCCCTGACTAGCCTGACAAGCGCTGATAAGCGCTGATTTATTTACCTTCCCAGTGGATACCCAGCCTAAAATGTAAATTGCAGGGGTACTCCTGAAAGAGAAAGTTATAATTACCCTATCCCTCAAAGTCGTCACCTAAACCCTCATATCAGCCGGCCCATCCCCCTGGAAAAATAATGCTCTCTATCTCGATACCCATGTGCCAGAAGCCAGCTGATAAGAAGGGCTTTGGGGATGACTTCAGGGGACAAGAGCCACAGGTAATTATAACTTTCTCTTAGGCCTGGTCCACACTAGGTCCGGGAAACGTATCCATGGCTCCGTTTTTAAAACCTGATCAATACCAGAGCCTCGGATAGCAATGTTAAAAATAGCAGCTGTCTTCACCCAAACAAAAAAGGATCCGTCTGCGTTTGCGGGGACCCATTTTTAAAAACTGAATGGAAGGTCCGGATCTGCTGCATTTTCATGCAACGGATCTGGCCCACTTCTTCTCAGACCAAGTCTCCTCCATACGATCTGCCATTCAATTCACAGCCCCAGAAACCCATGCAGAGCCATATAACAGGTGCAAAAATAGCCTACCACCATGGTCTGATTTTAAGGTAATCACTGAAAAAGACATCTTGGATATCCTCTCAAACCTTCGCCAGACTACCTGCGATCTGGACCCTGGCCCCACTAAGTTCATGTTGAAATGCCCTGAACTATTTACACCGGCATTCCACAAAATAGTCAACGGCTCCTTACAAGAAGGGTGGTTTCCCTCTACTCTGAAAGAAGCAATCGTCAGGCCTCTACTCAAGAAACCATCCTTAGACCCAGATGCTCTAAACAGCTACAGACCTGTCTCAAACCTCCCCTTTCTGGGAAAAGTTATTGAAAAGGCTGTCTACCTCCAACTTGAAGCCAGGTTCTCCAGAAACAACATCCTTGACCCTCTTCAATCTGGCTTCAGAAAATATCACAGCTGTGAAACAGCCCTCACCCAGATTTGCAATGATCTGCTCATTGCAAGAGACAAGGGTCAATGTTCCATCCTGATTTTGCTCGACCTCTCAGCGGCTTTTGACACAGTCGATCATGAAATCTTGCTCAACAGGCTACAAGAGTACTGTGGCATAGATGGCATTGTTCTCTGGTGGTTCAACTCCTTCCTGGCTGGCAGAACACAAAGGGTAGCCTTAGGGCCCTTCCTCTCCAACCCTGTACCACTAAAATACGGTGTACCTCAGGGCGCAATATTATCCCCTTTACTGTTCACCATATACATGCTGCCACTTGGAGAAATCATACAAAAACATGGCCTGACATATCATTGCTATGCTGATGACACCCAGCTATATTTGTCATTCAAACCTGACGTCACAGACCCTACTCCACAAATAAATGCATGCTTAGCTGAGCTTCAGGAGTGAACTTAATGCTGACAAAACTGAGGTTCTTGTTATCGAGGGCCAGGGCTCAACAGCAAAGCAGCCCAAGTCTCAACCAACACCGTTAAGGATAGGGAGCTCAGACCTGAACAACTCAGACTGTGTGCGCAGCCTGGGAGTACTTATTGATGGTAAATTAAGCTTCAGGAATCAAATCTCAGCTGTTGTGAAACATTCCTTCTTTCACCTAAGGAATATTGCAAGGATTAAACACCTAATTCCTTCAGAGGATCTTCCAACCCTAGTTCATGCCTTCGTCACATCAAGGTTAGACTACTGCAACGTCCTCTACACAGGCCTGCATAAGAAAGACTTACGCCGCCTGCAATTAGTACAGAATGCCGCCGCAAGGCTGTTAACGAGCCAACCCCGCCATTGCCACATAACACCAACCCTGAGCTCACTACACTGGCTACCGATAAAATGGAGAATTCTGTTTAAGATTGGCTTACTGACATTCAAATCCTTTCACAATCTGGGCCCTGGATACCTTAAGGACTTGTTGCAACTACATCACACCCCCCACAATCTTAGATCAAAAGGACGTAACACCTTGGTCACCCCCAGAGTCCACCTCAAAACCTTTGGAGACAGAGCCTTTTGTCATGCTGCCCCTACACTTTGGAACTCCCTGCCACACCCAATCAGGACAGCTCCATCCCTGGAAGCATTTAAGTCTAAACTGAAAACCTACCTCTTCAGTCTGGCATTCATGAACATCTGACTGTAGCATCTCCTCTGTAACACAACCCAGCCTGCAACCCTGTATTAATCTGAGACACAGCTATGCGCTTTGAGTCCTATGGGAGAAAAGCACTTTATAAATGTTATTGTATTGTATTGTATTGTATTGTATCTGGATCCTGATACATGCAGGGGTAGTGGCAGGCAATGGAAAAAAGGATCCCCATCTACACAGGCAGATTTGGACACAGAAACGGATCCATCCAGCATGGCGGCCCCCTCTCCCGTCACAGGCTGGGCATAAGTTTCCACGGACTGGAAATGGATGCTACAAAAAGGAATTTTTAGGGATAAAGGGGGGGGGGGGGAGACATTTTTTTTTTTGGGGGGGGGGGGGGGGGGGCAAAATGCAACGGACCTAGTGTGGACCTAGCCTTACAGTAGAAACCCTGCAATTTACATTTTAGGCTGGATATCTGATTTAAAGGGAACCTAAACTGAGAGGGATATGGATTATTATTATTATTATTTAGTATTTATATAGCGCCGACATATTACGCAGCGCTGTACAGAGTATATATATATTGTCTTGTCACTAACTGTCCCTCAAAGGAGCTCACAATCTAATCCCTACCATTGCCATATGTCTATATTATGTAGTGTAAGTACTGTATTCTAGGGCCAATTTAGGGGCAGCCAATTAACTTATCCATATGTTTTTGGAATGTGGGAGGAAACCGGAGTGCCCGGAGGAAACCCACGCAGACACGGAGAGAACATACAAACTCTTTGCAGATAGTGACCTGGTTGGGATTCGAACCAGGGACCCAGCGCTGCAAGGCGAGAGTGCTAACCACTACGCCACCGTGCTGGATGTTTCCTTTTAAACAATACCAGTTGCTTGTCAGTCCTGCTGATCTCTTATGCTGGGAATACACGGCTCGATTTTGCAGCTCGATTCCGCGCCCGATCGTTTTCCACGCTCGATTCTGCAGGCCATTCTCTTATCTTCATCTCGTTTTTCTTATCTTTTCCCGTTGTCTTCCATGTAGAATCGATGGTGGAATCGATCGGGTGGGAGATCGGGCATGTCGGAAGTTATCTATCGAGCAATCTAAATGGCTCAGAATCGAGCCGTTTATTCCCAGCATTAGGCTGCAGTAGTGGCTGAAGCACACACCTGAAACAAGCATGCAGCTAATCCAGTCAGACGTCAGTCAGAGCACCTGATCTGCATGCTTGTTGATGGGCTGCGGCTAAAAGTATTAGAGACACAGGATCATCAGGAGAGTCAGGCAACTGGTATTATTTTAAAAGGAAAAATCCATATCCTTCTCGGTTTAGGTTCCCTTTAAAGTCTAAATACCTCAAGTTAGGAAACATTTTATTGCTGTCTGGATCCTCGAGAAGTTCACTCACTTCCTGTTGTTCTCTTACACGGCATGAAGGACAGGAAACCTCCGATAAAAGGCTTAGAGGTGACAGGACAGATTGGGATGCCATAGTGGAAATTAGTCACAGCCACAGTCATTAGTCACAGCCAGTGATATAGTTTATTGCTACCTGTATCTATGACTATTCCTACTAATAAGGAATCTGGAACATCCATTCCTCCAGTTCACTGTACTGTATCCCATGTATCAAGGCAATGGGTTGATTTTGATTTTCTCAGCTGTTTGCTATCACCTGGGCCTGTCTGGCAATGGTCATTGCTTCTGCCTTTTATCTCCTTTATCTGTACAATACTTTTGCTTGATTTGCTTTCATGTACACGTATATCAAGGGGGTCAAGAGGTACATAGAAATGTGTCAGGTATTGTCTCTGGACAGAATACAGCACAGCTGAGTGCATCCTACAGGCATATGTTAGTTACTTTGGAATATTTAGTGAATGGTTCTGGTCACTTAGAGAATTCTCAAATTCAGTGGAGCTTATTGCTTTTTAGACATGTATTTTGTCTTTTTTTTTTTACCTCTTTTCTTTCTCTATTAACAGGAAGTTGCACATCATAAGCACAGCTTCACATTTAAAAAACACAGCTATTATTATTGTTCATTTATAAAGTGCAACATATTATTGAATATGGTGTGCTTAGTAAAGTATCCCTGAAGATAAGAAGGATTTTAGTCTCTATCAGCCCCTAGTAGTTCTGGGACACCAGAAGCTGTCTGTGTATTCTTTAACCACTTGAGGACTGCAGTGGAAAACCCCCTAAAGACCAGAGCAATTTTAACTAAATGGGCCACTGCAGCTTTAAGAGTGGTGCGGGGATAGTGTAGATCCCTCTCAATGCGATCAGGCCCCTATATCCAGGACCAGGCTGCTCCCAAAAAAGTCACTGAGAATGGATAAAGAGAGGAGAGGGGCGCGCTAAGTCCTTTGAGTGATACTGCTGTAATACAATAGGACAGGTCTCACCTGTTTAAGAAGCGGCCGGCGCAGCGTGCACACAGCCCGGATACGCTTTGTCCCTCTTAGCCGAGTCGGGGACTGAGCTCAGGCGCAGGGCGGAGGTGACGTCATACACTCCAGGAAGTGGAAAGTCCGTTGCCCAGTAACACCAGAACGCTCTGTACAAAGTCGCTGGCGCTCCGTGTCACTGGATGTTAATGCTGCAAAGCTCCATCGGGAGGCAAGGAGGCACAAAATGTGTAAATAGAAAAAGACAGGACTCCACTGACATACAATGCCCATCGGTCTCTTATGTGAGACCGATGGGCATTGTATGTCAGTGGAGTCCTGTCTTTTTCTATTTACACATTTTTTGTTGCCATTTCCCCTCTATTAGCAATTGTATGGCCTTTTTCCCTGTATTAGAGGGAATGTGATCTTTTGGGCCCCACCCATGCACTGCAGATTGGTCAATTAGAGACATGTGTATGAGGAGGAGGGTATATATGTCTATGCAGTCCCTTATTCAAACATGCATTAACTTGATAAGGCGGAGACTGTATCTCCGCGAAACGCGTTGTTTTTATTAAAAACGTTATACTTTTATAGTATATGTGCTTCCTCCTTGCCTCCCGATGGAGCTTTGCAGCATTAACATCCAGTGACACGGAGTGCCAGCGACTCTGTACAGAGCGTTCTGGTGTTACTGGGCAACGGACTTTCCACTTCCTGGAGTGTATGACGTCACCTCCGCCCTGCGCCTGAGCTCAGTCCCCGGCTCGGCTACGAGGGACAAAGCGTATCCGGGCTGTGTGAACGCTGTGCCGGCCGCTTCTTAAACAGGTGAGACCTGTCCTATTGTATTACAGCAGTATCACTCAAAGGACTTAGCGCGCCCCTCTACTGCAGCTTTAAGGCATAGCTGCAAGCCCGTACAACTCAGCACACAAGTGATTCCCGCCCCCCGCCCCCCATTTTCTCCCCACCAACAGAGCTCTCTGTTAGTGGGGTGTTTTTTTATGTTTTAATAAATATTTATGTTACTTTTTTTATGTTTTTTTTACGAATTCTTTTTTTTCCCCTAACAAATCCCCTCCCTCCCACCAGCCGGTCAATCAAGCGATCGGCTGTCATAGGCTTCTGCCTATGAGAGACGATCGCTCTCTTGTCCCCAGTGCAGCACTGCTGCCAATCGCAGCGCTGCACTATGTAAATAGACGGCGATCACACCGTCTAACAGTTTCCCGAGCGGAGGGGCGGAACTCCGCCCTCTGAGCATGAGATGCGCGTGCAGCCTGCGCGCGATCTCATGCAGATTAGAGCCCCAGGACTTGACGCCAATTGGCATTAGGCGGTCTTGGGGCTGCCGCCGCGACCACGCCCATTGGCGTGGGGCGGTCGTTAGGTAGCTAATAAAGTATATGTAAAGATAGCTCTTTACAACTCACCTCTCCTCAGTCCGGGGCTGGCTCTCCAACAAAAGCAGCAGAGGGTAACGATCGCTCTTTACCCTCTAGCCACCGAGTCACAAGCAGCTCCGCTCCTCTCCCAAGATGGCAGAGAGACGCCGACCCGACGGATTTCCGGGTCAGGGGTCCCTCTGCTGCTAGGCGGACCTCTGGTCTTTTTTATTGCGGTGGTCAAGGGCGGTACTGCTTAATTGAGAGCCAGGGTATTTAAACCGTGCACTCTCCTAGATGGATGCAGTTGCATCCCTGGTCACAGCCACGGCATCCAAGTCATTTCCCTTCTGTATTCCCTTGACCAGGCATCTCCCTTCCAAGATCACCTTGGCTAAATCCCTCTTCGCTCACTAGCCTGTCTGTCTGTCAGCCTGCATAGCCTACCTAGGACCCCTTACTGCCTGTCATCCATTCTTGGTTCACTGGTTTCCTATCCTTCCAGTCACTTCCCTGGATCCCTGCACAGTCAGTCTCCAGCCTCACTTCCCTGTCTGTTGCACTCCCGGGGTTTCCCTCTGACTGCCTGGTTCCCTCCAGAAACTTCCTCCTACCATTTGCAGCTACCTGGGGGTTTCTCCAGCCTGTCAGTTCCCCCCTGGGAACTCCTCTTGACTGCTGCTACTTTCTGGGGTTTTCCCTCATCTTGCCAGTTTCCTCCAAGAACTCCCCTGTCACCCGCAGCATCCCAGGGGTTTCCCTAAGCCTGCCAGTTCCCTGTGAGAACCCTCCAGTCACCCGCAGCATTTCGTGGATCCTTCCAGCCTGTCCGTTCCCCTCCTGGATACCTGGCTTTCCAGCTTTCTTCCCAGTGGAACTCTGACTGCCAGTATCTCCGGGACTTACCCTGTCGGTCAGTACCCTCCTGGGATCCTTACCCACCATTCTCCTTGCCTGACTGTTCCCTTCCTGGGAGTCCCTCAGTCAGCTCCTTTCCCGGGATTATCCCGCCAGTTCGGTCCCCTCCTCTGCATCCTTCCTGGGATCCCTATACGTTAGGCCTTTCAGCCCTTCAAGTCCTGTCAAGTTAGCCTGTCCTGGTCCGATCGGCCTACGGTCCACTCTACTCGACCCCTCCTATCCCGTCAGGTACCCTCTGTTCTTCCCGTCACAGGTTTGGTAGTCCTGGGGGTCGTGGCCTGGCAGGCACCAGGCAGCAAAGTAGTTCGCCACCCACTAGGAGTGACGGCCCATCATCCCTTGCAGGGTGCGCTGATGAAGACCCGTGCTTGCTTAGACCTCACGCCCGTGGCTTCTCGCTCCTTAATACCAGTAATGTGATCAACAGAACCCCAACGGTTCTCAAGAACCCTGACAGTATATAACTTTTTAACAAAAATCTCCTAGGTGATATTTTCACACCTTTGCCCAAATTACTCAGTGTATTGTCTTGCTTCCTGGTGGCTTAAAAGCCATTTTATTGATAAGGTGTAAAAATATCAAATTAAAGAAAACGAAGGAATGAAAGTTGATTGCATATGGGCCCTTTTCATAAAATGCCTTTTCAGCCACCAACAAGCAAGAAAATACTCAAAATAATTTTCATATAATATGGATGCATATATCTTTATGGTTATTGGATAAATTCTTTGCAATATACTCTCCCACCAATCACCCACCCACACCAATCCACTGCAATTTCTACTTTTAGTTGATTTTTAGAAAGGCCTATTTTGACATGGGAATAACTTCCCAAATAGACTAATGGAAAATTGCGCCAGCATATTCCGGAGCTGTTATGTACCCACCCATTTTATTCCACATATATTGTTATACGGAGATTGCCCTCTGTACCCCATCTCATGGGATAAAATGATTTAATTAGTATTGTGTGATGTCATGAGTTGCAATTGCATATGGCTACTAATAATCTATTTGTAAAAAAAAAAAGTAATTTTCTACAAGATATTATTGTAAGAGCAACCCCATGTTGTATTACATTATACAAGTTTGTCAAGGATTTCATTATCATTTTTCAGATTTTTTTGTTTGCTATACCTATTACAACAATTTAATAACTTCATGTATAGCATTTATTTAAAAACAATCTTTGCGGTAGTATTATTGTGGGTTCCATTACAAAAAATATTTGTTTTCTCCCATATAGAATACATTCTTCCAAGCTTGTTAGGAAGGCTAGAATGTTTTTTACGGTTTTATCTTGTTTTACTGGGATGATGGTGATTAATCTTCCTGATAAAACTCTGCAGCAGGATCCCACAACACCCCATATGCTGTGATAACACATATATCACTTCAGCTGCTGTCATGTTTCATTTGTCATAAGAGAAATTGGGTTCCTCTTTCCTTCCCTCCCCCCCCTGATCTTGGAAAAAAAAATCTCCAAATTAAAACTCCCACATGGTTCTTTTGAAAACTTACAGCTATCTTAGTTTGTATTAAATGATAGCTCTTGAAACACATCAGTGTGTACACTGTATTTACAGCAGCTAGGCTTTCTGCCTATAGCTTTTTTTCCGCCCTTCAGATTTGGTAGGAATCATCTCTTACTAAATCCCATAATACCTATATAATGATAACATTGCTTTCAAACATTGGCTTTTTGCCCAGCATCAATAATTCACTTAGGAATAACTGTTTTTTTTTTAGATTGTAAGAAAACTACTGTTTAAAATGCATTGATATGGTATAGCTGGCTGGAAAATGGCACTGAGCAAAATCAGCTTACAGAAATTGAGAGAGTCAATATGCAAAGAGTGGTCTTTCACTCCACACCTTCAGTTGGCTGATAAATAAACAGATCTTCAGAGTTGCATAGTCCGCCATATATCAGATCCCTTGCCAAATGTGGGCTCTGTCTCCCTACTGAGGGGGGGGGGGGGCTTTTAGGACCATTGTAGTCCCTTACACACTCCAATGAGTTCTGGGTCACCATGAGCTTGCTGGTTAGTCTGTGCCTCTCGGATTCACAAGCCCTACTGCATAGAGCCAAATTAATCCATGCCATGCACTGATGAGGATCAAACAATCCGAAACAGTCTGTATGCATGTTGGATTATTATGGCTCTGTACAAATTAACAAGCTGAAACATCATTGCATTCCAGCGGTTCTGGAGGTGTGTTTAGCTTCTAAGGGTACAATGGTTAATTTGCATATATTCAGCAGTGTTGCTCTGGGAGACATCTCAAGCTCACTCCAACCTGAATTATCGCAAATTCTTTCTGTTTTAGGAAAGCAAACTTTTGTTTTTCCCTACTGAGGGAATCATAACAGTATCCTTCATCTAAGCTGAAATGGACTGCCACTTTTCCTGCCACACATGTTTTGTCACAATTTTTAGTGCCCCCACCACATACATACACACACACACACACACACATATTGGGCTTGATTTACTAAACCGTGATAACTCATAGCACGGCCGCGCTAGCGCTTTCGCGCGCAATTGCAAATTTCTGTGTGCGAAAATTCGTGATTGCATCCAAAAAATTGCACGAAAATGCTAGCACACTTATCTTCTCCCCGTGTCTGTGTGGGTTTTTTTCTGGGCACTCTGGTTTCCTCCCACATCCCAAAAACATACAGATAAGTTAACTCGCTTCCCCCTAAATTGGCCCTAGTCTATGGTACATACACTACACAATATAGACATATGACTATGGTAGAGATTAGATTGCGAGCACCTCTGAGGGATATTTAAGTGATAAGACAATATATTCTGTACAGCGCTGTGGAAGATGTTGGCGCTATATTAATACTAAATAATAATAATAGTGTGCCCCAACTTTACAATACTTCCCACCCATACAGAGTTACTGCTTTCTAGTATCCCTTGTTGTTAACCCCAGCTTTTCAGTGACCCCAAGAAACGTTCCACCCACAGGCTTAGGTGCCACTTTCCATTAATGGCAGAGACTGGAAGGTGAGGGCTACTGTGTGGCTGGCAGAGGTTGAAGGGATGGTCAGGCCTGTCTGTGATTTCTGAGTATCGAAGGCTGTGACAGTCACTATTAGCAGGCACTTGCGTCTGCTAGGAGATGGGAGGGAGGTTCTCTATGACTGTTGCTGCAAGCTGGGCTAGCGTGCAATGCTTTACAAATGCAGTAAAAGAGAAAACCTGTACATACAGTTACATGACGTAATGGATAGTACAGATAAAATAACACATCTGGTGAGGTGGCTTTGTCCAAATAAGTAGCATATGGGCTGGCTGGTGCAGGGCACTTGGTGGGCCCTCTGGAACAGGACCATGGCACAAGTTGCAACTTACGCATCCTATTCTTGTGCCATTGTGCTAAACCTTCAAGGAACTAAATTCACAACAGGATAGCATGGTGCAAGCCACAGCCATACAAGATTGCCAGTGTTTATCCCAGTTTGTCAAGAACCATCTGGATGATTCCTGATTTTGTTGGAATAATTTTCTATGGACTAAAATGTCAAATGCTCTTCTTAAACCGAGCAACAGAGCACAATAAGTGGAGTGTGTATGTGTGCAGCTTGGGTACTGGGGAGACTGAAGGGTTCATACAGGTTCAGAACCTGCAGGAATGCTGTGCTTGATACTGCAGCATTTCTAGACGTACATTTTTATTGCGGTAATTTGGGCTCTAGAGAAAGTGACTAGTGAAATATGGGTAAAATTACTGATATTTCACTGCTTAATTCCGTTAGTAAAATATTGGTAATTTTTACAGCTATTTTACTAACACCTAACCTAACCCTGTTCTTCTCACATGAGCCCTCCCTCTATTGATGCCTCCTCCTTGACCTTTCAGCAGCTTTTGATACAGTAGATCATCCCCTACTCCTCCAGTCCCTCCAATCCATGGGCATTCACGATCTCGCCCTGACCTGGCTTTCATCCTACCTCTCCAACCGCTCCTTCACGACCTCCTTCAATGAGTCTTCGTCCACCCCCAACCACCTCTCAGTGGGAGTCCCCCAAGGCTCGGTCCTTGACCCCCTACTGTTCTTCCTATACACATCCTCCATTGGCAAGGTTATCTCCTCCATGGGTTTTAACTATCATCTGTATGCAAATGACACCCAAATCTACCTCCACACCCCTGACATATCCACCACTACCATGGACAAGGTCTCCTCCTGCCTATCTGCCATCTCCTCCTGGATGTCAGCTAGGTTCCTGAAACTAAATCTAGACAAAACGGAATTTATGATCTTCCCACCCCGGTCATCCCTGGACCTCCCAGATGTGCAGGTCACTGTTAACCACACTACCATTCGCCCTACCTCTCAAGCCTGCTGTCTGGGTGTCACCCTGGCCTCCACACTCTCCTTCACTCCCCATATCCAAAACCTCACAAAGTCCTGCAACTTCCACCTTCGTAACATCTGTAAGATTCGCCCTTTCCTGACCTCTGCCACCACCAAACTCCTCATCCATGCCCTCATAATTTCCCGCCTCGACTACTGCAATGCCCTTCTGTCTGGTCTCCCTATGACCCGAATAGCCCCACTGCAGTCCATCATGAATGCGGCAGCCAGAATTATCCACTCCTCCCATCGCTCCACCACGGCTGCTCCCCTCCGTGAATCCCTCCACTGGCTTCCTATCCAGTCCAGAATCAGATTCAAGATATTGTGTCTGACCTACAAATCCGTCCACAAAACCTGTCCAACCTATATTTCTGATCTTACTCAGAGATACACACCAAGCCGCTCACTCCACTCCTCCAATGAACTTCGCCTGACCGTCCCCCGCATCACCCAGTCCCATGCACGCCTCCAAGACTTCTCAAGAGCCACTCCAACACTATGGAACTCCCTACCTCCACCCATTAGGGCAGCCCCCTCCTTCAACACCTTCAAAAAGGCCCTCAAAACTCACCTTTTCACTCTGGCCTACCACCCCTCACAATTGCTCTAAGCCCACAGCTGAACTCTGGTCCCCTACCTCTCGTGTCCCTACCTTTTCCTCTAGATTGTAAGCCTTTGGGCAGGGTCCTCCTCCTTTTGTGTCCTACCTGATCATGCACCTCCATTACTGTGCACCCATGCTATGCATTTGAGTGAACCTAACTTGCCTAATCTCCATGCTCCCCTCCAGTGACTGACTAAGCATTACCTTGTACTCATACTGTGCTGTGTGATCTGGTTTTCTTGTATTCCTGTATTGTTATATTGCTGTTTGTCACCCCTAAATATTGTCTGTAACCTAAATTAATGTCCAGCGCTGCGTAATATGTTGGCGCTTTATAAATACAATAAATAATAATAATAAAAATCCTAAAAGATCCCCCCGCTACAATATTTGCCGATACTTACGCCTAACTCTAACTTACTCTCACTCGAGCCCTACCTCTACCAATGCCTAACCCTAACCGTTCCCCCTGCTGCAAAATGTCTAACCCTTAGCGACCCCAACCGATGCCTAACCCTAACCAGATCCCCATTGCAAAACGCATAATCAACACTTACAACCAATGCCTATCCCAAACTGTACAAAGATAGAGAGACCTGGCCAACAGTGTGAACAGGTTTTCAAAAGATTTCATACTGAAATCTATTGAAAATCTGTGTAGGTTGTGTGGATGGATTTGTTCAGAATCAGATAGATCTCTCTCTGATCAGATAATGATCTGAGATGGATCTATCTGCAGGCCATATCGACCAGTAAATGACCAGCTTAAGACTAGCTCTGCTGTGTGTTTTTTTTTCTTTTAGTTAGGGTTTCATTTAATGATATTTGAATAAATAGTCAAAGGACCGCTATCATGAAAATCATCAAATTTTAAATACACGTAAACCCATACAAATAAGAAGTATGTTTCTTCCAGAGTAAAATTAGCCACAGATTACTTTTTTTCTCTGTTGTTGTCACTTACAGTAGGTAGTAAAAAAAAAAAAAAATATGACATATCTAACTGTCTTTTTGACTAGCCTGTCTCCCAAATGGGGGGGTTCTCGGGGTTCTTTATTTTCAGAAACACTTATTGAATGGCAGTTGCTCCTTCCAATTGCCAAAATAGTGTGCAGCAAGCAGGTAGGCTGGCCAGCAGCTTTGTAAAAATCCTTTTAAGGGTGTCTTTATAAAACATAATGGAAATGCAGAGAATCCCCCATGAAGACAGAGATGGACTCATTCTAAACCAGATCTGTCAGATTTTTATTACCTACTGTAAGTGACCGCAACATAGGAGAAAAATAATTTATGGCTCATTTTACTCTGGTAGAAACATTATTTACTTGTATTTGAAATCTTACATTATTTTGTAACAGTGGTCCTTTAAGTAAGCTGTAGGGTTTTTTTTCCTGATGAAAATCTGTTTTAGCCACTCTCTTGATGGAAGCGTATTTTTCGTAATCTAGCAACCAGGTGTAGATATGCATCTGTTGTTTTAGCAATTGCTGTTAAATATACAGCTGTGTTTAGAAATAATTATGTAGAGACTCTGTTGTGAGTCCACTTTTCATTCTAAAGCTCCTGTATTAATACTCACTGAGCAGAGATCATATATCAGCTTAGCTTCTGGGCTCCCACCAGCTTCTCCCCATCCTGAGCATGTCCTTATGCTTTTCATGCCTATCAGCACTTTGTGAAGGATATATTGCTCTTCAACCACTAGGAGATTCTATTTGTGTGCCAAGTACACACTGATATATATAGGAATAACCTTTCCTAAACATAGTGCCTGTATTGTGTGACCAGCAGGCTCTGTTAATTCATAGGGGTGTTTCCCTGATACTTACTTACTTATTTACAGCACTTGAGAAGGTGACGGGAAACCTTCAGGTTTTTAAAGGCTCTGACAGCGTTCAAAATGCATTTTGTTCTTCTTTTAATGATAATTGATTTTTAAAGTGCCAACATATTCCGTGGCGCTGTACAAAGTAAGAAACAAACATGGGGTACATAATAACAGACAGCGGTATACTTCAAAATACAAAATACAGAATTGGTACAAAAGTACAAAATACAGAGTTGACAATTGCAGTGACAAAAGTAACATGATTAATACAATGTATAACAAGTTTCAAGACACAAAAAGGTTGTTAAGCCTAACAATCTAAAGGGGGGGGGGGGGGTGTTGTTCAAAGATTTTCAAAATCCCCTTGATACCCAGGGCCAGATTTAAGGCAAAGCCACATAGGCCATGGCCTAGGGCACCACAGGATCAAGGGCGGGTGGGCAGGAAGCTATATTGGGGGAGGGGAAGGGTCCCCTGGCTACCTATATTGGAGGGAGAGGGGTCATCAGTGCTACTGCCTATAGGGCGCGTCCTAGTGGCTGAAGCTCTGGCGCTTTGAGTCCGCCAGGAGAAAAGCATGATATAAATGTTATTTGTCTTGTCTTGTCTTGTCTTGTCAAATGATGCCGTGCGCTGCTGATTGTCTTCAGAGCCAGGCTCTCCTCCTAGGTCTCCCTCCTGCTACTGTGCGCTCTGCCGCTGCCCACTCCTCCCTCCCTTCCCACAGAGAACCACAGCTGCAGCAAGAATGATAGCAGCAGATGGCAAACGCTCACTCACCTATTCATGATCCAAGCGATAGAGATCCCGTCATCTGAAACCCATCTATCTTTTCTACAGTGCAGCCACTCGCTCTGAACTTCCTGATTCTCAGATCAGACAGGAAGTAGGAAGTAGTAAAAGTAGAAGTAACAGCACTCTAGAGGAGACAAACGGGCGCCGGGTGACGGGACCTCTATTGCTTGGATCGCAATAGGTGAATGTGAGTCATCTGGTGCTGTCATTCTCCCCCGCTGCGGCTGCCTTTTCTGCTGGACTATCGTATTCACTGGGATGGAGGCTGCATGGTGGCTGTCTAGTTTGGGAGGAAATCGGTTGTTCGGTGGTGGGGGTGGTTATTTAATTCTGTCTGGGGAACGGCTTCCGGTTTGGCGGTGTCCAGAGCTTTCTGCTATTGCCAGGCTGGAGATGCAGGGGGAAAGTGCTTCTGCTGCTGTGATACTTGGCACCCTCTTCAGAGGGGTGCCCCAGCCCTTGAGTGCAAATGTCCCAGCCATTCATCTCTCACTCTGAATTTTGCCGCTGCTATTCCCTGCATTGTGCACCCACAGAGGAAAGCGGGCTGTTGCCCATAGCAACCAGTAGCTCGGCTGCCCCGGTGTGTGCGGCATGTTGCTGTGCAGCTGCATCTTCTAAATCTACTGTATTACGACATGATGGGAGAGCCCAAATCAGTTACTTTGCTTAGGGCCCCATTTAGCCTTAATCCGGCTCTGCCCATGATGCATCACTACTGAATTATTATTATTATTATTATTATTACTATTATTGCTATAAATAGCGCCATCATCTTCCATGGTGCTGAACCAAGTAAGAAACAAAACTGGCATACATAAAAATACAGACATTGGTGTAAATAAAAATACAGACACTGGTACATACAATACATAATACAGAAATGGCATACAATACAGCAGGGGTGCCCACACTTTTTCGACTCACGAGCTACTGCAAATTTTGCAGAGGCCAGGAGATCTACCAACGTTTTAAATGCACTCGGACCCCCCCCCCCCCCCCCCCCCCCCAAGAAAAGTAGTTAGGTATAGGTCCCTTCAGTATAGGTTAGCTAGGTATATGTGCCTTCAGTATAGGTTAGCTGGGTATATGTGCCTTTAGTATAGGTTAGCTGGGTATTTGTGCCTCAGTATAGGTAAGCTGGATATATGTGCCTTTAGTACAGGTTAGCTGGGTATATCTGCCCTTAGTATAGGTTAGCTGGGTAATTGTGCCTTTAGTACACGTTAGCTGGGTATATGTGCCCTTGGTATAGGTTAGCTGGGTATATGTGCCCTTAGTACAGGTTAGCTGGGTATATGTGCCCTTAGTACAGGTTAGCTGGGTATATGTGCCTTTAATACAGGTTAGCTGGGTATATGTGCCTTTAGTACAGGTTAGCTGGGTATATGTGCCCTTAGTATAGGTTAGCTGGGCATATGTGCCTTGAGTATAGGGGGGGCATGATTACCTCCCTCCTGCGGTGGTGTCCTGGTCTTCACCTCCCTCCTGCGGCGTGAGTTGAGGCATAAGTTTTGCTTCCAGCGCCACGCCCCCAGCCATGACACTGCATCTTGGCAGAGCTGCCCCAGGCCTCTCAGCTGCTCCTCTCTCCTCCCCTAATTGGCCGCGCTATCAGTGACCAGCAGCAGAATCTGATAGGTCGAGGCTTAAGCCACATCTACACGCGTAGATGCGGCCGCGATGTTCCTTATCAATCGAGCGGCTGATTGATAAAATCCGACAGGACGGATCTTGCTTCCGCCGATTTCCTGCTCGCTCCCCGCGAGGGGACAATGGCAGAGAATCGAGCGGAAGATAAGCGGCGCTGGCGGGGACGAGCGGGGAATCGAATGCAGCGCACGCGCGGGGAGAGGGGACGCGGCGGGCACGCGCGGGGACGCGGAAGAGGCAATCCGGCGGCTAATCGAGCCGCCAGATCGCAGCCTCATCTACCCGTGTAGATGAGACTTTAGAGCTGCTGGCCGCAAAATTCAATGGATCTACCAATCAGGTGGTCGATTGACCTATTGGGCAGCCCTGCAGGGTGGGCCAATTATATGGATACACCTTAATAAAATGGGAATGGTTGGTGATATTAACTTCCTGTTTGTGGCACATTAGTATATGTGAGGGTGAAAACTTTTCAAGATAGGTGGCGACCATGGCGGCCATTTTGAAGTCGGACATTTTGAATCCAACTTTTGTTTTTTCCATAGGAAGAGGGTCATGTGACACATCAAACTTATTGGGAATTTCACAAGAAAAACAATGATGCTTGGTTTTACCGTAACGTTATTCTTTCATGAGTTATTTACAAGTTTCTGACCACTTATAAAATGTGTTCAATGTGCTGCCCATTGTGTTGGATTGTCAATGCAACCCTCTTCTCCCACTCTTCACACACTGATAGCAACACCGCTGGAGAAATGCTAGCACAGGCTTCCAGTATCTGTAGTTTTAGGTGCTGCACATCTCGTATCTTCACAGCATAGACAATTGCCTTCAGATGACCCCAAAGATAAAAGTCTAAGGGGGTCAGATCGGGAGACCTTGGGGGCCATTCAACTGGCCCACAATGACCAATCCACTTCCCAGGAAACTGTTCATATAGGAATGCTCGGACTTGACACCCATAATGTGGTGGTGCTTCTTGCATCTTGCTGGCAAAACTCAGGGAACGTGCCAGCTTTAGTGCATAAAGAGGAAACGCATCATCATGTAGCAATTTTGCATATCCAGTGGCCTTGAGGTTTCTATTGATGAAGAACTATCTTTGTACCCCATATACCACACCATTGTTTTTTTCAATAGGAAGAGGGTACGAGATGCGCAGCACTTGAAACTACTACACATTGAACACATTTTATAAGTGGTCAGAAACTTGTAATTAACTCATGAAAGAACAAAGTTACGTTAAGTCCAAGCACACCATTGTTTTTCTTGTGAAATTCCCAATAAGTTTGATGTGTCACATGACTACCTATTGAAAAAACAAAAGTTGGATTCAAAATGGCCGACTTCAAAATGGCCGCCATGGTCACCACCCATCTTGAAAAGTTCCCCCCTTACATATACTAATGTGCCACAAACAGGAAGTTAATATCACCAACCATTCCCATTTTATTAAGGTGTATCCATATAAATGGCCCACCCTGTATAATACGTTACAGTGGCTATAGTGACAATAAATATTGAATAGAATGCAGTGAGTCTATGTCTATGGCCTATTCATTTTACAAAGCCATCTAATCTTGCATGCCCACAGCTGTTTTGGATTTGGTCCTCATTAGTGCAATGCATGGATTAATATGCTATTAGATGTATTCAAATTATTAGGCCATAGGCACACTGCACACTAGTATTTTTGGAATAAAGGAATGGTTTGTATATTAGATTGTAAGCTCACAAGGGCAGGGCTCTCTCACCCTTTGTGTCTTGGACTTTGTCATACATTTTATTCATCATGTTACTGTTGTCACTGTAATATCGAATTCTGCAATCTGTACCAATTCTGTATTTTGTATATTGGTGTATTATACCATTGTCTGTATTATTATGTACCCCATGTTTGTTTCTTACTTTGTACAGCGCCATGGAGTATGTTGGCACTTTATATATCAATAATAATAATACAAATAATATGCAGTAGTGAATTAATGATACATTCATGATTCTGATAAATCTGACAAAGTAGGACAGGCCAGGCAGGATCCGTTAAAAATGGCGCCAGAGCCTACAGTGTAAAAATGGTGCCGCATTAATTTGCATTATAAAACGATATGTGTGTGTGTGTGTGTGTGTCTATATACATGTGTGTGTGTGTGTGTGTGTGTGTGTGTATATGTTTGTGCGTGTATATATGTGTGTGTGTATGTGTGTGTATGTGTATATATGTACATGTGTGTGTATATATGTATGTATGTGTGTGTGTGTGTGTGTGTGTGTGTGTATATATGTATGTATGTGTGTGTGTGTGTGTGTGTGTGTGTATACATGTATGTGCGTGTGTGTATATGTGTGTGTGTGTTTATTTCTGTGTGTGTGTGTGTATGTGTGTGTGTATATATATATATATATATATATATATGTATATATATGTGTATATGTATATGTATATATGTATATGTATATATGTATATGTATATATATATATATGTATATATGTGTATATATATATATATATGTATATATATATATGTATATATATGTATATATATATAAGTATATATATATATATATGTATGTATATATATATATATATATATGTATGTATATGCATATATATATATATATGTATATATATTGTGAGGGACTAGCATCAACTGGTAGGCTTGGCAGACAGTGAAGCAGGCTCTGACACAGTTTCAAAGTGCAAAACTTTGTATTTTTATTCCACAGCAAAGTGACACAAACAGTTCAAAGACAGTAAGTCCACAGCAAAGCAAACCTTAATATGCAGCGGGTTTCAAACAGCACTTTCCATGCAAAGTCCATATGAAAGGTGGTAGCTTTTGAATAATGCAATCCTGGATAACTCCCAGCAGTTTTGTCAGAGTCTCTGACTAGCAGCCATGCTGCTCACACACACCAACCAGGAAGTGATCACCTTTTTTATGTGTCAGCTGTGAAGCTGACCAGTTGAGGTAAAACCCGGAGTGCAATTCCACCCAGGATAGGACGACCAGAAGCACCCACCCGCCTTGCTTCTGGTCAGCTCCAGCCCAATAGTGAGACTTAGCTATTCACATAACCAAGCCACACAAACTCTGGAGCTGCTACTGCATGTAGCGTCGGATCCTGGGTGCAACATACCTCCCATCTACTACCATTCCAGACAAAGTGCATAAATACTTTCTATCCACTTTGTCACATACCTCCCCCCTCTGTTCGAACCCATGGGTTCGGACACCTTCTGCCATGAGAGAATGTGTCCTTGAGAGGGCATCAGCATTTCCTTGCAGTTTCCCAGCCCTATGTTCCACAGTGAACCTGAAGGGCTGTAGTGCCAGGAACCAACGTGTTACCCTGGCATTCTGCTCTTTATTTTTACACATCCAGGTGAGTGGAGCATGATCAGTAATGAGACGAAATTGACGACCCAGGAGGTAGTATCGGAGAGCCTCCAGAGCCCACTTGATAGCAAGGCATTCACGCTCTACAATACTATAATTTCTCTCCGCAGGTGTCAGCTTTCGACTCAGATACACAACTGGATGCTCCTCACCTTCCACTTCTTGAGACAACACTGCTCCCAACCCAACACTTGAAGCATCAGTTTGTACAACAAATTCTTTATTAAAGTTAGGAGTGATAAGCACCGGACCCCTGCACAAAAGGGTTTTAAGATCCTGAAATGCCTTCTCAGCCTCCGGGCCCCAGTGTATTTTACCGGAGTCTTTCCCTTTTGTCAAATCAGTAATTGGGGTGGCTACCGTGGCAAAATTGGGCAAAAACCTTCTGTAATAACCCACCAGGCCTAAAAAAGTCCTTACTTGTTTTTTTGTTTTAGGCTGAGGCCAGTCTCTAATGGCCTCAACCTTGTTTATTTGGGGCTTTATCAAACCCCGCCCTATGGTGTATCCTAAATACCGGGCTTCCTCTAGTCCTACCGCACATTTCTTTGGATTGGCTGTCAGCCCAGATTTTCTGAGGGAGTCTAAGACAGCCTGCACTTTGGGCAGATGACTGTCCCAGTCATGGCTAAATATGACTATGTCATCTAAATAAGCTGAAGCAAAGTATTGATGGGGCTTGAGAATTCTGTCCATCATTCTTTGAAAGGTAGCAGGAGCCCCTTGCAACCCAAAGGGCATTTTTTTGTAATGAAATAACCCCTCAGGAGTGGTGAATGCTGTCTTCTCTTTGGCCTGCTCAGTTAGAGGGACCTGCCAATATCCCCTAGTTAAATCAAGGGTTGTTATATACCTGGCCGGGCCCAACCTCTCAATTAATTCATCCACCCTGGGCATGGGGTATGCATCAAATTTCGATACCTCATTTAATTTTCGAAAATCGTTGCAAAACCTCAAGGTCCCGTCTGGCTTAGGGACTAGAACTATGGGACTGTTCCACTCACTGTTAGACTCTTCAATAATCCCCAGCTCTAGCATTCTCTGAACCTCCTCTGCTACTGCCTGTCTACGGGCTTCAGGAATTCGGTAAGGTTTCACACGAACTTGTACATAGGGATCAGTAACAACATCATGCTGTATCACACTAGTGCATCCTGGAAGCTCTGAAAATATGTCTTTATTTCGTAACAGGAACTCTTTAACTTCCTGTTTCTGGGAAGGGGACAGGGTATCAGCAATTGTTACTTCTGGAACTCCCCCACCTCGTGATTCCTGTGACACCACTGTAGCGGCCAGGGCCACTCTATCTTTCCAAGGCTTAATGAGGTTGACATGGTACACTTGCTCTGGCTTTCGTTTCCCCGGTTGGTATACTCTGTAATTTACTTCCCCCACCTTCTCAATGATCTCATAGGGGCCCTGCCATTTGGCCAGGAACTTACTTTCTACCGTGGGAATGAGCACGAGTACCCGATCCCCAGGGTTGAAAGTTCTAACTTTTGCTGCCCTGTTATATATACGGCTTTGAGCTTCCTGAGCTTGTTGCAAGTGTTCTCTGACCACGGGCATCACTGCTGCTATCCTTTCCTGCAGAAGGGAAATGTGCTCTATTACACTTCTATGGGGAGTGGTTTCTTGTTCCCAGGTCTCTTTGGCTATATCCAGTATACCACGGGGTTGCCGTCCGTACAACAACTCAAAGGGCGAGAACCCCGTGGAAGACTGGGGAACCTCCCTAATGGCAAACAATAGATAGGGCAGGAGACAGTCCCAGTCCCTGCCATCTTTTTCCACTACCTTTTTCAGCATATTTTTTAGTGTTTTGTTAAATCGTTCTACCAGACCATCCGTCTGTGGATGGTATACTGAAGTACGTAACTGTTTGATTTTCATTACTTTACACAATTCCTTCATTACTTTGGACATAAAGGGTGTCCCTTGATCTGTTAAGATCTCTTTTGGAATACCAGTGCGAGTAAACATCTGAAACAGTTCTTTTGCTATTGTCTTGGAGGAGGAGTTCCTCAATGGAATTGCCTCCGGGTAGCGGGTGGCATAATCCAAGACAACTAAAATGTATTGGTTTCCTCTGGCAGATTTAACCAACGGGCCCACTAGATCCATTGCTATCCTATCAAAGGGTACCTCAATGATAGGCAATGGAACGAGGGGGCTGCGGAAATGTGGCAGAGGAGCAGACATTTGACACTCAGGACATGATTCACAGTATTTCTTTACATCGCCATGCACCCCAGGCCAAAAGAACCTTTGTAAGATCCGATCCTTTGTCTTTTCAGCCCCCAGGTGACCCCCCAGAGGGTGTTTATGTGCTAGATCTAAGGCTAGCTGGCGAAAAGGTTGAGGAACCACAAGCTGTTCGACCACTTCACTTCGGACTTTTTCAATTCTATACAGTAACTCATTATTAACAGCCATATGTGGAAACTCACCCTCTGCACCTGGAGCCTGACTCACACCATTTATTACAGTTACATTTTCCCATGCCCTAACCAGAGTAGGGTCCCTCATTTGGGCAGTACCAAAATTTTCTCGGGAGACCTCCCACTCTGGCATAGGAGATTCACTGGTTGTTTCCCCAGGTTCCCCTATTTCACCTGCCATAACTGTTAAAGGGTAAGACACAGCATCACCTCTGAGTTCCTCATCATTTTTACACACATTTTGCTCACATACAGGCAATAATACTGGAGGTTCAGATACACATTCCAACTTCATATTGCATTGTTTTTGCCCCTCCCACAAGGTCCAGAAAAGGGGAAAATCTCTTCCCAAAATGACACTGTGTGCCAAGTTTGGGACCACTGCTACTTCATGAGAGGCCACTCCACAGTTTGTTTCCAGGGGTAAAACAGCAGTGGGGTACTTTTTACAGTCTCCATGAACACACAGAACCGCTATGTGCCGTTCACCAAGCAGGTTACTCTTTACAAGACTGCCATGGACCAGTGTCACAAGGCTGCCTGAGTCCAGAAGTGCATGCACACTGTTACCAGCAATCTTGACCACAGTCATATGTGACTCAGAGTTCCCCTGGCAGACTGTTAGAGCAAAGAAAGACAGTCTGCGAGCATGGTCACACTCCATAGCAAGCGGACAGTTAGCTGCAATATGTCCCCATTCGTTACACCGCCAACATTGTATAAGTCCTGGGTTTCTAGAGGGAAGTCCCACTCGCTTCCCAGCAAACCCTTTAAGTCCCTCTGCAGCATGACGCTCCCCTTCTACACCCCCAAACACCACAGGTTTAGTCTTACCCATTGCCTTGGGAGCTGACGGCTTTGGGGCTGGGGCTCGCTGAGCTGTCGACCAGGCCAGGGATTCCTCAGCAGCAAGGTAGCATTCCACCATCTCGATTAGCTGGTCTGCCGATTTTGGATTCGAATGGCTCACCCATCTCCGTAAAGCTTGAGGAAGCGCTCGCAAGAAACGGTCCATAGTGATCCTTTCCACGATCTGAGGACCTGTTAACACTTCCGGCTCAAGCCACTTTTTCATCAGATGAATCAAGTCGGGCATCTGGGACCTAGGAGACTTTGACGGTGAATACTCCCAACTGTGTACTCGTTGGGCCCGTACGGCCGGCGTGACACCCAGACGTCTCAGGATTTCATTTCTCAGTTTGTCATAATCCTTGGCGTCTTCCAGGGCAAGGTCAAAATAGGCTTTCTGGGCATCGCCCGTCAGAAAAGGTGCTACCAACCCTGCCCACTGGGTTTTAGGCCAGGCCTCCCTTTCTGCAGTCCTTTCAAACGTATGCAGGAAGGCCTCCACATCATCATGCGGTGTCATTTTTTGAAGAAAACAACTAGCTCGGATAGAGCCAGCATTGCCCGGGACACCCGCTTGGGCCTCTGAGCTTCGCTCAGCAAGTTTTTGTACAACCTCAGTCAGAAGCTTTCTGTCAGCCTCTGCAGCTGTAGCCAGTCTTTCATACATTTCCTTAGATTGCTCCTGCATAGCTGTTGTTTGCTGCTGAAGGACTGCATTAGTTTGCCGCTGTTCAATAGTAGCCAGTGCCAATTGCTTGACTAACTCCTCCATTCTGCTGTACAGATTCTCAGTCCAAGGAGATGAAAACAATTATCGATGGCACTGTCCCTTTAAGAGCACTGCATTTCACTCTGCCACTTTGCCCGCATCCTCCACCAATTGTGAGGGACTAGCATCAACTGGTAGGCTTGGCAGACAGTGAAGCAGGCTCTGACACAGTTTCAAAGTGCAAAACTTTGTATTTTTATTCCACAGCAAAGTGACACAAACAGTTCAAAGACAGTAAGTCCACAGCAAAGCAAACCTTAATATGCAGCGGGTTTCAAACAGCACTTTCCATGCAAAGTCCATATGAAAGGTGGTAGCTTTTGAATAATGCAATCCTGGATAACTCCCAGCAGTTTTGTCAGAGTCTCTGACTAGCAGCCATGCTGCTCACACACACCAACCAGGAAGTGATCACCTTTTTTATGTGTCAGCTGTGAAGCTGACCAGTTGAGGTAAAACCCGGAGTGCAATTCCACCCAGGATAGGACGACCAGAAGCACCCACCCGCCTTGCTTCTGGTCAGCTCCAGCCCAATAGTGAGACTTAGCTATTCACATAACCAAGCCACACAAACTCTGGAGCTGCTACTGCATGTAGCGTCGGATCCTGGGTGCAACATACCTCCCATCTACTACCATTCCAGACAAAGTGCATAAATACTTTCTATCCACTTTGTCACAATATATATGTGTATATATATATATATATATATATATATATATATATATATATATGTATATATGTATGTATATATATGTATGTATATATATGTATGTATATATGTATGTATGTATGTATATATATATATATATATATATATATATATGTATATATATATATATATATATATATATATATATATATATATATATATGTATGTATATATATATATATATATATATATATGTACATACACACACACACACACATATACCTAAATAAATACACACACACACACAAACACACGCATATATATACACACACAGACACACACACACTCACACATATATACACCCACACATACTCATATATACACACACACTGTATATACGCACACACACACACACACACACACACGCACGCACGCACGCACGCACGCACGCACGCACGCACGCACACACACACACACACACACACACACACACTGTACACACACACACACACACACACACACACACACACACACACACACACACACACACACACACACACACTGTATACACACACACACACAC
This sequence comes from Hyperolius riggenbachi, assembly GCF_040937935.1. Lineage (NCBI taxonomy): Eukaryota > Metazoa > Chordata > Amphibia > Anura > Hyperoliidae > Hyperolius > Hyperolius riggenbachi. Next base: position 125,993,340 of record NC_090647.1, read on the forward strand.
ACACACACACAGGAAAGGAACTTTAAACTCTCAAAAACGAAAAATATTGTTTTTCGTAAAAACGATAAATATCGTTTTTCATAAAAACGATAAATACCGTTTTAGTAAAAACGATAAATATCGTTTTAAAAAAATTATCGTGCATAACCAGGCGCCATTATTTGGCTGGCACCATTTTTAACTGGACGCGGCCAGGCAGTGATCAGGGCCGGTTCTAGACAGGCACATATGAGGGGGCAGTCAAAAATGGGTAGGGGGCATCATGAATGGGGAAATTTGCGTCACTGTGAAAAAATGGGCGTGGTTATGACGGCATGTGGGCGGGGATAACTGTAATGTAGTTATACCAGCTAATGAAGTTACATAAAAAAAATATGAAGTAAATGCACATAATGACAGACAGCTTTTTCCCCAGTAAATGCACGTAATGACAGACAGCGTTCCTCCAGTAAATGCATGTAATGAGAGACAGCGTTTCACCAGTAAACGCATGTAATGACAGACAGCCTTTCACCAGTAAATGCATGTAATGAGAGACAGCCTTTCACCAGTAAATGCACGTAATGACAGACAGCGTTTCCCCAGTAAATGCACGTAATGAGAGACAGCATTTCACCACTAAATGCACATAAGAGACAGCGTTTCACCACTAAATGCACATAAGAGATAGCGTTTCACCACTAAATGCACATAAGAGACAGCGTTTCACCACTAAATGCATGTAATGAGAGACAGCCTTTCACCAGTAAATGCATGTAATGAGAGACAGCATTTCACCACTAAATGCACATAAGAGACAATGACAGACAGCCTTTCACCAGTAAATGCACATAAGGACAGACAGGTAAATATATCCCCAGTATATGTAGCCAGGTATATATGTCCCCAGTATATGTAGCCAGGTGTATATGTGCCCAGTATATGTAGCCAGGTGTATATGTGCCCAGTATATTTAGCCAGGTGCATATGTCCCCAGAATATGTAGCCAGGTGTTTAGGTGTCCCCAGCATATGTAGCCAGGTGTATATGTCCCCAGTATATATAGCCAGGTGTATATGTTGCCAGGTCTATAGGTGTCCCCAGTAGATGTGGTCAGGACCTACCATGTGATGTCCCCAGTATAGCCAGGTGTATAGATGTCCCCAACCCCAGGTGGGGTGGCAGCGGAGTATGAGAGAGAAGAGGGAGCGATGGGCACAGCAATGGGGAAGGGGGCCGTCTCCCCCCTTCCCTCACCTTGGGGCTCCCCCTCTCTCTCGCTCCCCCCTACAGATATCAGCTGGCAGCGGCGGTAGAACACTTCCTCTCTTCCCAGCGCGGGACAGAGATCTGTGCGCCACTGCCACTACTCTGGTCTAGTCTAGACCAGAGTAGTGGCGCACAGATCTCTCGCTCTCCCACGCTGGGAAGCGAGGAAGTGTTCTACTGTTGCTGCCAGCCGTGAAATTTAGAGGGGAAAGCGAGAGAGAGGGGGAAACTTCCCCCCTTCCCCGCTGTGCCCACAGCTTCCTCTTCTCTCTCTGCTTCTCTCTCCCCTGCCACCCCTGTTTGAGGGGGCAGAGTAATTATTTAAGGGGGCGATGCCCCCTCTTACCCCGCGCTAGAGCCGGCCCTGGCAGTGATCAGAAGAATATGCCTGAAAGAGGGCCTGAAACAGGCTGTCTGCATGTTAGATTGATGTGGCTCTGTAAAATGTATAAGATATAGGCTCACTATACACCAGTGGCCCTGTATATATGTCTGGCTTCCAGGGGCATGAAGAGGTGATTTGCATCATGGGAAACTATACTTGCTCACTTGAAGCTGAATTATTGCAAATACCTTCTTTTTAAGAAGGTGAAATTACCCTTATTTAGCTTTGCTTGTTTTAGTAGGAGGGCTTTCCAGACTCTTTTAGCCCCTTATACTCCCCTAGTGGGGACTCTGTTAAACTGTATTTGTTTGTCTTTCTAGACTCCAATGATATTAAGTCTAAATTTTACTGAGGGGCTTTAAATACATTTGCTTGTTAACATGACAGTGGGTTTGGTTTGTAAGTGCTAGAGCATTCAGTTAATACATTTGTGTTGAAGCCAAAACAGCAGCATTTCCACAGCCTGTAAAGGGCAGAGGAAGGTCAGGTTCCTTTGCGTCATATTAGTGCTGATTAAGTTGACAGTCTTAAACTGGTCTGCCGGACTCCCCCCCCCCCCCCCCCCCCCTTCATTCTATTGTGTGGAAAGGAGCAGGCAGTCTGCAGTAATATTTCTATTTGTTTGTATAACTGGCGGTGGAATAGATTTAATGAATAAAGACTTGGCTGTGGATTATGTGAGGGAGGAAGAGGAGACGTTGTGTGGCTGAAGAATTTATCTGGCCTAATTGTTGCCAATGATGACTATGCTGCTGCAAATCACTCACTGTTTCTGTCTACAAAATCCCCCATTTGACCACAAGATATCCAATTCATTCATTGGACTTTTTTTTCCAGGGATCAAAGATTAATAGTCTTCTAAGGATGATCAATGAGATGCAAATCATTTCTCCTTGCATTCAACTTTCATTTAAATATTATGCAGCTGTAACTTAGACCAATAAAAACTGATAGGAAGTTATTCTGATATGTCCAATTTCAAGCTGCATGTAATTTACATTAATAAAAGCGGAATATAACCCTGCATTTCAACTTTGCTCTAAAACATTATTTACAGCATATTATATGCAACCAGCATTTATTTTTTACTAGACCAGCATTGGAAGGGTTACACACAGAGCTTTAAAGTTCGTGGAGAGAACTCCGAAGTTTAGATAGATACATTTAAGTAAACAAAATGTAACAAGTGAGGAATGTTACACACTCTTTGGCTGTCCTCCAGCTCCTGCACAGTCAGAGAGAGTGAGTCACATTCCACACTTGTTAAATTTTGTTTTGCTTAAATGTATCTATCTAAACTTCGGCTGCAGTTCTCTCCAGGAACTTTAAAGCTCTGTGTGTAACCCTTCCAATGCTGGTCTAGTAAAAAAAAAAAAGCTGGTTGCATATAATATGCTGTAAATAATGTTTTAGAGCAAAGTTGAAATGCAGGGTTATATTCCGCTTTAAATTAGAAGGTAAAGAGAAATCATTTGATTGACTGATTGATTGATTGATCATCCCTAAAAGTGCCTATTAATGATGCAATTCTCCAGACGATTGATCAGCTTCTGGGGAAGCCAATTACCTTAGCAGTATGTTTTGGGGATGTGGGAATACCAAAGCATTCAGAGATAAGCCATGCAAACACACGGAAAACACATGCACTCCATGCAGCTAGTGTCCTGACCATTGCAAGGGGTGAGTGCTAACTAATAAGCTGTTCAAACGCACAGAAAAGTAGTAAGGGCTTATTCACACTCTGTCTGGTGCAGTATGGAACATTACTCCACATATTGGGGCAGATTTATCAAAATGAGTACAAGGGGAATTGAAGCACATATAATGCAGAAGTGGAGTGCTTGCTCCGAGCAACCAATCAGGAGCCTTCGTCTGGGTACCTTATCCATCCTACACCAGTTTTGCTCATATTTTCCTTGCACTGCTTTTGATAAATCTGCGCCACTGGACCCTATATGTCTGAATGTCAGGCACTGCGTCAAACCCTTTTAATCGGTGATGGGAGATGTGGGCGTCCGCCAGTATCGGCAGATTGAGCTCCATGTGAGCGCTGCTGGGAGATCATACAGTGCCCACATATCAAACATATTGGGAGTCCCGGGGTTATAGGAATTCATACTCTGCTGGAACACCCTATTAATATGCTTGCTATGTAATTAGCATGAATATTCTTGAATGTAAAGGATAAGTCATTTACATTATTTACATTAAAGAGAATCTGTACTCTAATATTCTTACAATAAAAAGCATACCATTCTATTCCTTATTTTCTCCTGTGCCCCTCTGTGCTTTTTCTGCCACTCCCTGCTGCAATCCTGGCTTGTAATGAACAGTTTTAGGCAGTGTTTACAAACAAAAGACTGGCTTCTAACCACAGTATCATAGGCTGAGAACTAGCTTACTGTGTGACTCATGCAGAGCTTGGAAAGGGTGTGTAAAGCTTCTGCCAATGACAAGCAGTGCTGCACATTCCACACATTCCAGCCTCAGCCCGACAGACACGACAGAGGAAAGGAGATAAGATTTATTACAGAGACAGTGCAAGTAGGAAAGGCTGCAGTAAGACAGGCCACATTAGAACAGGTATAGGAACTTATAGGATAGAAGAAATAAGGCTTAAAATTTTGTTACAGTCTATTTAAGAACAATAAACAAAACCTTTGTAGTATCAACTTTAAAAAAAATTCTAATTTTAGTATGATAGAGTTGGGTTGCTGATGGCTTAATACATCTTGGTTACAGTATTGTATGCAGGTGTAAATAATTACTGGTTCTAGTAGCTAGTAATGATTGTAATCTGCTAATTACCATTATGTGAAATTTCACAATTACGGCCATATTTAATTACGATTTGGACATTTAATTGATTTCACATCATCTATTCTTAATTTCACATCATTTTTGCTTAAATTTGTGTCAACTTTAGCTGTCAATAGCAAAGTTCCCATGCATGTTATTGTCAATAAAATTGCTAGGTATATTTAGGGGAATAGTAGGAATAAGTTAAAAAAAAATTCAAAAAGAGCTTGAAAAAAAGAAAAATAAAATGTTTTTTAAACTCAGAAAAATGAAACAAACTTTTTTTTCTGTGCATTTTTTTAAATCAAATTTCTCAAAAACGACAAGGTCTTTTTGTAAATGTGACTTATTCCTACTATTCCACTTAATATACCTAGCAATTTTGGTGATGATAGCATGTATGGAGGCTCTGCTATAAGCAGCTAATGACAGTACGAAATTGCGCGAAAATTACGTGCAATTGTGAAATTACTATTCCTGATTACGGTTACATGCAAAATTAAATGTTTTTTTTCCCCTGAAATTTCGCATTACGATGTTGCTTTGTTATTGCGAATTACGGTGCAAAATTAGGGCCCGTTTCCACTAGTGCGGTGCGGAATCGCTGCATAGCACCGCTGACGAAATCGCATGCGGATGCGATTTCGCATGCGTTTTTGCCGCGATTTCGCATGCGATTTCACATAGGCAGGGTACATGCGATTTTAACCATGTCACTGCCTGTGTCATTTAACATTACTTTCAATGCGAAATCGCATGCGAAATCGCAGGAAAAAACGCATGCAAAAAACGCATGCGATTTCCCTATTAAATACATTGCCTGCGATTCGCCTGCATTCCACACGCAGGCGAATTCTGCAGGCTCTACCGTGCAGAAAAATCCTGCACAGAAAAACGCAGAAGAAAACTGACAAGTGGAAACAGGGCCATCCACTTGTATTGGTTATGCGAATCCGCATGCGGACAACGCATGCGGATTCGCTCTAGTGGAAACGGGCCCGCGGTTTTGCTAAATTGGTGCTCATCACTGCTAGTAGCTACGCAATGAAAAAGCTCCACATATTCTCCTGAAGGTTTTACATATGTAATAAGTTATACACTTCTCCTCTGAACACGCTGACCCATAATTCATAATGAACCATGCTAAGTTCAGGCAGCATGGTTGTCAGATAATTAACATCTAGTGAAAGCTTAGATTTATAAGGCCTACCTCCACAGGCTGACATACGCCTGGTAATACAACGGAAGCCGCAAAACGGTCTATTTTAAGAGAGATGCAGACTTAATCAGTGGAGGAAGACATGTGCCTGGCCAGACACAGCCAGGAAAGTCCATGGATGCCGGCCAAATGTGTTTTTAACAGAGGTAATGGTTATCTGGGACACAAGTAGGTGCCTGACCCCATTAGTGTAAAGGGCGGGCTCACTTCCTACTGTAACTTAACTGACAGGATCATTCTTGCGTCTCCTAGGATAAGTTATGAGGGCTGCGTGCTGGTAAAACAAAGCTTTAAATATGCAGATTTTTAATCTGATGTTACCCTGGAGCATTCAGGCTGTATGTGAACACTATGCTGGATGCTTTGTTAATATGTGCTTGGGTGCATTAGCTATATGCAGTTACAGGGTAATGGCATTTGTTGTTTTTAATTGAAAATCTGCACCCAGATCAACCACTAGATTGATCCCTCTCTGATTGAATCTGATCAGGGAGAGATCTATTGTTTGACCACACACTGCATACTGATTCCTGATTTAAAGAGAAACTCCAACCTAGAATTGAACTTTATCCCAATCAGTAGCTGATACCCCCTTTTACATGAGAAATATAATGTTTTTCACAAACAGACCATCAGGGGGCGCTGTATGACTGATTTTGTGCTGAAACCCCTCACACAAGAAGCTCTGAGTACCGCGGTACTCTGGGCAAACTGCCACAATGTAACAATGTTCACAGACAGGAATGAGCTGTTTACAGCTGTCTCTAACAGCCAAAACAGCTAGGAGCAGCTACATAACCTGCCCACAGTAAAAAATGTCACCATGTAATAAATGTCAGAATGTAAATCGGGGGGAGGAAAGATTTTACAATGAGCAAACACTGACTAAATCATTTATACATAATTATGGTAAAAAATGAAGCACTTTTTTTACTACATTATTTTCACTGGAGTTCCTCTTTAAAGGACCACTATTGCGAAAAACTGTACAATTTAAAACGCACGTAAACACATACAAATAAGAAGTATTTTTCTTACAGCGTAAAATGAGCCATACATTTCTTTTTCTCCTATTTTGCTGTCACATACAGTAGGCAGATAAAATCTGAGAGAGCCGACAGGTTTTGGACTAGCACATCTCCTCATGGGGGATTCTCAGCATGGCCTTTATTGTTTATAGAGACACTCTTCAAAAAGGATTCATACAAAGATGCTGCACAGCCTCCCTGTTCGCTGCACACTTTTTTTGGCAGTTGGACAGAGCAACTGCCATTCACTAAGAGCTTTTGAAACTAAAAAAAATATTGAGACTCCCCCATGAGTAGATGGGCTAGTCCAAAATCCGTTGGTTCTGTCAGATTTTTACTACCTACTGTAAGTGACAGCAACATAGGAAAAAAGTAATTTACAGTTCATTTTACTCTGAAAGAAATGTACGTCTCATTTGTTTTTTTTCATATAATTTAGTTTATTGTAAAAAAAAGTAATTGCATTCATGAACAAAAAAAAAAGTCCAGAATGCGAAAATACCATCATCACTAATACCATAGAGCACCCTTTTCTCCATTTTTCTAATTTGTATGTGTTGGCATATATTTTACATTTTACGATTTTCATGATATTGGTCCTTTAATTCTGGCTGCTGCCCCCAAAGTGCATATGCCCCCCCTCCCCCGTGCTCGTGTGCAGTGTTGGAGACTCACCTGTCACCTGGCCTAGTCCAGTGTTACAGCAAGCGGCTGTACTATGTGACATCAGGTGCATGTAGTGACATGGAACAGGCGCTTGCAGTTTCCGAACACAGGGGGAGGCCCGAATTCGCACTAGTGTGCCAGATGAACCTTCAACATTGCACACAGGCACAGGTACATGGCTGGGGGTCCGTCAGTCGTGATATTGAACACCACTCTCTGTCGCGCACCCGATCGAAACCTTGCGGCTCATATTTTCTTGAATTGTCCATTCCACATGACTGATTTTGGATGGAAATCGATCAAAAGATTGATCGTGCGACCATGTTGTGGCAACGATTCTCCTCAAATTTGATACAATAATTGGATGCCCAGGTTGAACAGCCTGCAAAATTGTGTATATGTTTGTTTATCATTGTCTCTGTGCCTGCTGGAGATGTAGCCATTTCCTGTGAGGCCTCTTTTACACTTACCTGGGAGACCTGCATTGAGGTCCTCTCTGTTGCCGCAAGGGGCCACAAAGGCAATGCAAGGTTATGGAGCCTTGCACACATAATGCAGCCCATTGCATTGCACTGGAAGTTCTGTCGATGCAGGAACAACAGCGCATTGAAGTGAATAGGCAATGCATACCTTAAAAAAATGTTGGTGGCGGCGGTGCGGTGTGCATGAGCGGAATAACGTAAATATGAAGGGAATCCCAGTGAATAATCCCAGTGAATAACTTCCTGTCCAGCAGGGGTATGTGTAAGGGGGGGGGGGGAGGGGCAGTGCTATACATATGACCCTGCCAGTGTACTCTGCTGCTGGGTCATATGTTTGTGATTTTGTGTGTTGCGGTGCAATGCGGCAGGGGCGAGGCATCACACAGCACACGCCAAGTCTAAAACCGGCCTTAAAGTGAACCTCCGGACTAAAAATCTACTCAGCATAACTGAAAAGGCTTGGTGTTTCTTTAACAGTTTGACAGCATCAGAACTTTGTTTTTAATTTTTAGCTGCATATTTAGCTATGCTCCACCCATCAAAGAAAAAAAGCCCGGGCTTTTTTTCCTTGATGCTGTGCAGAGCATGATGGGATTTCCTATGTTGTTATTCACGTTGCCTAGCAACTGGGAGAGGTGCTCAGGACACAGGACAGTTGGAACTGTGTCTCATGCTCTCTGTCACCTCCTTTCAACCAAAAAGATGGCTGCCCTCATGAAATCAAACATTCTTTTAAAACAGTGTGGGTAAAAGATTATATTACCTATCTATTTTAATTAACATAACTAATGTAACTTAATGACAGTATGTTTGTTTAGGCTGGAGTTCCTCTTTAAAGTCACTTCATCAGGTATATGAGGCATGGGTGTCTATAGAGAGACATGTGTGGGATATTTGCTGGCACTCAGAGTCACCTGATGAAGCAAGTTACGACCCCTGAAACAGGTAGCAAAATAAACTCTCTCCTTTGTATGAGTAAACAATGAGGGTAGATCACTCCAGTGGGGATACAGACACCAATAAAAACACAGAAGAGTTTGAAAAGCCACTCCTCCTTCTCTAAAACTAACATTTATTTTCCTGCAGTTGTACTTAATGTACAATGAACACACTCCATAGAGAAGTCACATTTCCCCTAGTGCAAATAACAAGTCCATACTAATGTGGGTTTAGCTCTCTGACATAACCCAGCAGTTTAGTTTCTGAACAACTAGAAGCTTTATTTTATAATCTATTGGCCCATCTGGGATGTGTTCAGATGCATCTTCCTATTCAGCCTGTAGTTACTCCCTCGCAAGCATACAGCAGTGTCTTATAGGGCTTTCATAGTACTTACCTCTTTGGCTAAACACCTCTCAAGAGACTGAATACCCCCTCCAACTCTTTCTATTAAAGTGATTTAGATTAATTGCTGATCCATCCATATTTGTCCATGCTCCTTCTCCTTCTGATTACACTATGACAGAGATTAATTGAAGCTGCTGTAGTTGGAGGGGTGGGGGCCACGTTACATAGGCGGAGGTGGGAGTGAAGAAATAAATACACAAATTAGCTTTTATTCTTACCCCCTTCATTTTCTTTTAGCTACCGGCCTGGGAATTGAAGCGCCTTACAGCCTTTTCAGTGGTTTCCTTACAGAAGGGAGGCTGTTTGTCCCCTGTCCTATTGTCCTCTGTTCAATCACCCATATTAACGGTGTTGGCTGCATGTGACACAAAAAGGGGTAAAAAATCCTGAGAAATGGATAAAATAAGCAGCATAAGATCTCAGGCTACATGTCGGTTTATATCTCTCCTAAGTGTTTGCGCGGGCAATCATTATGTAGAAAACAGGGCTTTGAGTGTAGCAAGGACAGAAATACTACTGAGCATGGGGACTCTAGTAAAAGAAATTTACAAAGGTTATACAACGAAAAGATAATAAAGGTAATATAATGAAGATGTAAAATTAAAACATATTTTATACCCCTTATTACTATTGCAATGGATGATATAGTGAATATATAGAACATTTCTGCAGAGCGTTTTAGTTCCTCAGCACTCAACAAACCTATTACATTAATGGAAACTGCCATGTCACTCTAAGACCATTCCTTCGTGTCTATGTTAAGGCGCCCATTAACAATACAATATTTTCCTCCGATCATTTGATCAGATTTTCAGGCTCAGTAATCAGAAGGTAATTATCAATTGTTCCCATAAACAAGTTGACTACTACTGAATAGGCAAATTATCCCTTTTCGCCCTTGTTAACCAAAGCAAGCTCCCAGAACCGCTGGTGTATAACAAGCCAATAGCGTTAAGTTTTACACAGCCATATCAAACCCACATGTAGACTGCCTGTTTCAGACTTTTGGTCCTCATCAGTACATGGTAGGGATTGATAAGGTTGTATGAAATAGGGCTTGGACCAGTACAACAGAGTAACCAAGCAGCTCAGGGTGACCCAAACTACTAGGAATTTATAGAGGGATAAAAGGAACCAAAAAGCCCTCCTACTATAAAAGCAAAGCTTGGTGTAATTTGCCTTCTTAAAACAGAAGGAATTTGCAATAATTCAGCTATAAGTGAACATTTGTGCTTACCCACAATGCACTACTACTGAATATGCAAATTATCCCTTTTCGCCCTGGTTAAAGAGACTCTGAAGCGAGAATAAATCTCGCTTCAGAGCTCATAGTTAGCAGGGGCATGTGTGCCCCTGCTAAAACGCCGCTATCCCACGGCTAAATGGGGGTCCCTTACCCCCCAAAATCCCCTCCGTGCAGCCGTGGATCTCTTCCGGATTGAGGCAGGGCTAACCGCCGCAGCCTTGCCCCACGCGCGTCTGTCAGCGCGTATCTCCGCCTATCCCCTGCCCCTCTCAGTCTTCCTTCGCTGAGAGGGGCGGGGGAGAGGCGGCGATGCGCCGCTGATAGACGCGACTAGAGGCAGGGCTGCAGCCGTTAGCCCTGCCTCTAGGAGCAGCAAAATCTACGACCAGTTTGGTCGTTGATTTTGCGGGGGGGGGTTGGGGGTGAAGGGACCCCCGTTTAGCCGCGGGACACGTGCCCCTGCTAACTATGAGCACTAAAGCGAGAATTATTCTTGCTTCAGTGTCTCTTTAAGCCAAGCAAGCAAAATGTTCACTTATAGCTGAATTATTGCAAATTTCCTTCTGTTTTAACCTCCTTGGCGGTAGCCCCGAACGTAGTTCGGGGTAAGCCGCGCAGGAGATTTTCTCCGGCCCTGCTGGGCCAATTTGTTTAATTTTTTTTTCCTGCACGCAGCTAGCACTTTGCTAGCTGCGTCAGCACACCGATCGCCGCCACCCCACGCTCAATCGCCAATATCCGTCGCGCCGCGCGCCCCCCCCAGACCCCGTGCGCTGCATGGCCAATCAGTGCCAGGCAGCGCTGAGGGGTGGTTAGGGACTCCCAATGACGTCCCGACGTTGGTGACATCGGTGACGTCATCCCGCCCCGTCACCATGGCGACGGGGCAAGCCCTCCAGGAGATCCCGTTCGGGTCATAGGGAGACCAGACAGAAGGGCATTACAGTAGTCAAGGCGGGAAATTATGAGGGCATGGATGAGGAGTTTGGTGGTGGCAGAGGTCAGGAAAGGGCGAATCTTACAAATGTTATGAAGGTGGAAGTTGCAGGACTTTGTGAGGTTTTGGATGTGGGGAGTGAAGGAGAGTGCGGAGTCCAGGGTGAAACCCAGACAGCGGGCTTGAGAGGTAGGGCGAATGGTAGTGTGGTTAACAGTGACATGCACATCTCTCCCAGATGTGCATGTCACTGTTAACCACACTACCATTCGCCCTACCTCTCAAGCCCGCTGGATGGCCCGGGGTGGGAACCTCCCGTTCATGGATGGCCGGGGTGGGAAGATCATAAATTCCATTTTGTCTAGATTTAGTTTCAGGAACCTAGCGGACATCCAGGAGGAGATGGCTGATAGACAGGAGGAGACCTTGTCCATGGTAGTGGTGGATATGTCAGGGGTGTGGAGGTAGATCTGGGTTTCATCTGCAAACAGATGATAGTTAAAACCCATGGAGGAGATAACCTTGCCAATGGAGGATGGGTATAGGGTGAATAGTAGGGGACCAAGGACCGAGCCTTGGGGGACTCCCACCGAGTGGTGGTTGGGGGTGGACGAGGACTCATTGAAGGCTGTCCTGAAGGAGCAGTTGAAAAGGTAGGATGAAAGCCAGGTCAGGGCGAGATCGTGACTGGAGGAGTAGGGGATGATCTACTGTGTCAAAAGCTGCTGAAAGGTCAAGGAGGAGGAGAATGGAGTATTTACCTTCAGCTTTAGCTAAGGCAAGGTCATTGACCACTTTAGTGGGAGCAGTTTCGGTTGAGTGGGTAGGCCGAAATCCAGATTGCAGTGGGTCTAGCAGTGAATTGGCATTAAGGTACTGGGTCAGGCGTTTGTGAACCAGACGCTCAAGGAGTTTTGAGGCAAAGGGGAGGAGGGAGACGAACAGCCCCACTGCAGTCCATCATGAATGCGGCAGCCAGAATTATCCACTGCTCCCATCGCTCCACCACGGCGGATCCCCTCCTTGAATCCCTCCATTGGCTTCCTATCCAGTCCAGAATCACATTCAAGATACTGTGTCTGACCTACAAATCTGTCCACGAAACCTGTCCAACCTACATTTTCGATCTTACTCAGAGGTACACACCTAGCCGCTCACTCCGCTCTTCCAATGAACTTCGCCTAATCGCCCCCCGCATCACCCAGTCCCATGCACGCCTCCAGGACTTCTCCAACACTATGGAACCCCCTACCTCCACCCATTAGGGCAGCTCCCTCCTTCAACATCTTCAAGAAGGCCCTCAAAACTCACCTTTTCACTCTGGCCTACTACCCCTCACAAGTGCTCTACACCCACAGCTGAACTCTGGTCCCCTACCTTTCGTGTCCTTACCTCTCCCTCTAGATTGTAAGCCTTTGGGCAGGGTCCTCCTCCTTTTGTGTCCTACCTCATCATGCGCCTCCATTACTGTGAGTCCATGCTATGCATCTGAGTGAACCTAACTTGCCTAAACTCCATGCTCCCCTCCAGTGACTAATCATTACCTTGTACTCATACTGTGCTGCATGATCTGGTCTTTCTTGTATTCAGGTATTGTCATTTTGCTGTATGTCACCCCTAAATATTGTCTGTAACCTAAACTAATGTCCAGTGCTGCGTAATATGTTGGTGATTTATAAATACAATAAATAAATAAGGGAGGTATCCAAAGGCAAAACGCAAACCCTCACAGAAATAAAGTTGATATTAATAATTTGACTTTTTGAAGGAACACATTCTCCAACACACAGATCACCCATGTGATAAAGTAATTGTTTAAACTATGTTTTTTTGTACTGTGCATTGCTCATTTAAAGCCCTGCCACAACATGTCAATGGGGTTCAAGTAAGGATTTTGAATTTAATTTTGTGTTTTCTGAGTCCTTCAGAGGTGGACTTGCCCTTAGGCTTCAGACAACTGTATAATTAAGTTGTGCTTGAGCTTCATATCATGGACTGATGACATTCTCTTTCAGTGGTTTCTGGTTGAGAGCTGAATTCATGATTCCCTCACTTATTCCCTCACTTATGAAAAACTGCACAGGCCCTGAAGCAGCCAAGCACACCACACCATCCCACCACCAGCACAATGTTTTTATTTTGGTAAGCTGTGTTAGTTTTATGCCCGATGTAACAGGACTCATGTCCACAGAACATTATCTAAAAAGTTGTGAGGATAATCAAAGTGTTTTTTGGGGTAAGTTACAGAAGAGCATTTATTTTCTTCTTGTTTAACAGTTTTTTTCCCCTATCATTTATTTTTGATCAAGGAATGATGTGCTGCATACTGAGACTTTTTTGGGAACTTGCTGGAAAGGTTCAGTTTACTTGATGCTTACACAAGGTGGTGCACTGGGTGTCTGATTTTTAACTGTCATCATTTACATTTTGATCATTGCTTGATTGAGTAAGCAAGGGGGGAAATTATGTTTCTCACACAGGCAATATGGATATTGGTGTACATTCCTTGAAATATTTGAGCACTGAAAAACTGTGTGTTTTGTTTACTCAGGCTGTCTTCTCTGTTACTCATTTTACTTTTATCACTGTCATTACCACTTCTGTATTTACCAATTTTGTATTCTGTATGCTGTATCATTTTTTTGTATTTTGTCACTAATTATGTATCTTGTATATTAGTGTACACCATTGTCTGTATTATGTACCCAATGTTTGTTTCTTACTTTGTACAGCGCCATGGAATATGTTGGCGCTTTACAAATTAATAATAATAATAATAATAATTATCCTATTGCAGTGCTACGTGCATAGGACTTGATTTACTAAAGCGTCATAACTGCTATCACAGCAGTTATCACGCGAACTGGCAAACGTTTTCACGTGAAAAGCATCACTTCACGTGATGGGCTTTATTCACTAAACCGTGATAGGACAAATATCACACCTTATAAAAGATATCACACGTTATCAAAAGTTGTCACGTCACCAAAGTTATCACACGTTATCAAAAGTTATCTCGTCAGCAAAGTTATCACATGTTACCAAAGTTATCACATGTTACCAAAGTTATCACACGTTGGGCTTGACTCACCAAACTGTGATAACTCACATCACGTCTGCGCACGTTTTCACACGCAATCGTACATTTTTGCTCACGATTGCATGAGAAAATTTGCAATTGCACGCAAAAAACCCCCCCGAAAATTGTGTGCAAAAATTCGCAATCGTGCAAAAATGTGCGTGAAAACACTAGTGAGGCCGTGATATGAGTTATCACGGTTTAGTGAATCAAGCCCGATAAATAAACATTTGCACGCGATCACGTGCGCGTATCATGTGAAAAGCGCACATGCTCACGCGATAACCTTAGTTTATCACATGAACTAATGCTGTTCACGTGTAAACTTTTGCGCGTGGCAGAGCGCGTGATAACTGCTGTGATAGCAGTTGTCACACTTTAGTGAATCAAGCCCATAGTGTGAAAGGACCCTAAGAGCTTGCTTTTTTTCTTTACATCAAAATTCACATATCAAACAATTTTGAACTGGTACCAGGTGTTTCCTTTCCTCCTGGGATTGCCACAAGCATCTCTGAGCATAAGGTGTGTAACAGCCCCTTGGGCTTGACAAAAACAGGAAGGTTAGCAAGGGGGTTCTCAAGAACCATATGGACTAGTGTTGTTCAGGCTGTGGTAACCCATACTGGCCAGTTCAGGCTTTCTGGCTATACCAGTCTGCATGGAGAACAAAGGGTTGAAGGGGGTCAATGCTATTTTTATTTTTTTATATTATAAAAAATATAAAAAGGTTAATATTAAACACAGTAACATAAAGTGACATGGAGATGCTGAATCAGTATGCGGTAAGTGATGCATGGTGTGAAGAAAGAAAAAGTTAAGACTATCCTTCACGCTAATAATTTGAACTCCCCAGGCAAGTTACAATTTGTACAAGCATTGCAAGCATTACATTGAATCAGCCAATAGAGTTTGTGCAATGCCGGGCCATTTCTATACCACCTGGAATCAAGGCCCTTGGTCTCCGTGGCAGCTATACCATCTGTTGTAGGATTCATTCTTGCTGTACATTGTTCTTTATGGTTTTGGCAGTGTGCTTGGGGTCATTGCGATGCTGCACAGTAAAGCTGTGACTTGTCAGATGATGCTATTGCATGATGGATAAGAATCTGCCTGTGCTTCTCTGCAGCAAAAGTGCCATACGTTTTTAAGCCCAAATCACTTAAACATGGGAATTCAGCCACAAGCCTTAAATTACCAACAAAGAAAATGTTCAAGTGGACTTTTTAGAAAATAAAAACTTTTTCAATATGTATGCTGATATAGCAAAAATATAGAAAATGCCATTGCTGGCCTCCTCCATCTAAAGTACACCTTAGTCGCTGTCAGATTGTTCTGATATTGCTCCTCAAACTTCTGGATGTTGCCAAAATCCCTGATTGCCTAGCAACATGGCAAGAAATTGTGAACACCGTTGTTCCTGTTTGCCTAGCAACCAGTAATGCTGTCTCAATAGGAACACGGTGACAATTGTCAAACACGCTATTAGTGATAAGCCACAAAAATCTTTTATTTTATCTTCAATCTTTGATTTTATAAATCAAAAATCTCCAATCTCTGCACATTGGCCAAAAATTTGCTTACCAAAAATCTCGCCAAAATTAACGGCCATTTTGGGCCATATTTCTTT
The DNA here is from genome assembly GCF_040937935.1 of Hyperolius riggenbachi. Classification (NCBI taxonomy): domain Eukaryota; kingdom Metazoa; phylum Chordata; class Amphibia; order Anura; family Hyperoliidae; genus Hyperolius; species Hyperolius riggenbachi. The sequence goes on from NC_090647.1 coordinate 126,009,403, forward strand.
CTTTCTTTCTTTTTTTCAAATTGCACTGAATTCAATGGTGCCAGCATGTTGATTGCTATCGTCACCAAATTAGCAAAGTTTGTACCTTATGCAGAATAGTGGAAATAATAAAAACAAAAAAAATCAGACCTTGTTGCTTTTAATAGAAAAACAGTTTTTAAACGCAGTTAGATAATCAGATTGCTGCAGTACACTTACTATATATACAGACATATAAGCTCCCCCCTGCATATGCTGACCCTCCCAAACGTTTGGCGCCATAGACCTCCATGCATTGGAACACGCCGGCGGGTGCAGAGTGTGTGTTAGTGCATCTTTCAGCATGTACAGCTCCCTGTCCATGCTCCCACTAGCATCCTCTAGTGTCCCGTGCAGCTTCTGAACTGGACACCAGGACTCTATGCTCACTGTCATAACCACAGTGAGCCTGGAGCTCTAGCGGCCACTTCAGAAGCTATAAGCCGGAGCAAGGACATTTAGCTATACATGCTAAAGCACGCTCCAACATGCCCTTCCTCCCCCGCACATGTCACCCGCAGATAGGCCAACTTCCTCACTACACAAAATTTGGATGTCAAAACATTATATATATATAGCATTATATATATATATATATAGCATAGTAGTAGCAGTAGGGCAAGCTTTCGGCCTTGCAGCCTTCGTCGGGCTTAAAGGCTGCAAGGCCAAAAGCTTGCTTCTTCTTATTCTTTTTAGTTAGCCAATAAATGGTATCATCCTGATTTAAAACTTCTTGATATATATGGCAATAATAAAGTGTTTTTACATTTTATAAAAATAGACACATGGAGTCCACACTCCCAAGTGTCTCTAACCTCTTGTCACCCATGCCAAGCAAATTTTGGGATTATAGCATGTATGAGGGCTTTGCTAATAACCTCAGAAGTCTGCAACATTGACTTCAATGTAAGTTTGCTAGATTAATTAGCCAAAATTTTAAGGAACAGTCTGAAATTCAACAAAAATCTCATGTGTACATTAGCACGCTAGTTACTAGTTGTCATTACAGTGGCCAATTAGTAGTTTGGTCCTTAATATCCACATTATTATATTAAGGTATCCATTAGCATACATATGCACTAAGCTATCCAGAGGGCAGTGATGGACAGAGATGTTCAACAGAGTTTGATATACTAGCCCTGCTCTCAGATGTTATAGTTTCATTTTATATGAGCATTAAGTTATAACTAGGTGGCATTCAGAAATTCTGATGAAAACACAACTGTTAGTAAGCCAGCGCCTATTCAGTTTGGAGACCTTGGGCAAGAGTCCCTAGTACCAGGGGGGGCTTTAGGCATAGGCAGTACAGGCCATTGCCTGGAGTGTCATTGGTCCTAAGGGCGCCATGTTGCTGGATTAAGCCCCACCCCTTAATGAAGCCCTGCCTCTGACTAAGCCCCACCCCATGGGTGTTTTATTACTTACTTGTGCTGCATCTGCATAGCGTAAGTTGCAGGCAGCTGCCACTGTGTCCCTCTGTGCCTTGTGCATCCTTTTTCCCCCTTTGTGCCTCCTTCTGTCCCTTTTGTGCCTCCTTCTGTCTCCTTGTGCCTCCTTCAGTCCCTTGTGCCATGTATGACCTGCTGTCGCTCCTTCTGTCTCCCTTTATGCCTCCTGTCTCCCTTTGTACTGCCTTCTGTCTCCATGTGCCTCCTTCAGTCCCCCTGTGCCACCTCTGCCTCCTTCTATGACCCCTTTGTGCCTCCTTCTGTCCCCTTGTGCCTTTCTTTCTCCCCTTGTGCTACCTCTTCCCCCCTGTTCCTCCTTCAGTCCCACTCTGTCTCCTTCCGTCCTCATGTGCCTCCCTCTGTCTCCCTTTGTGCCTCATTCTGTCTCCATGTGCCTCTTCAGTCCCCATATGTCACCTCTGTCCCCTTTTACCTCCCTTTGTTTCCCCCTGTGCCTCCTTTTGTGCCCCTTTGTGCCTTCGTCTGTATCCCTGTGGCTCTGTCTGTCCCCCTCTGCCTCCTTTTGTCTCCCTGTGCCTCCCTACATCCCCCTCTGCCTTCTTATGTCCCCCCTTTGTGCCTCCCTCTGTCACTCTTTGTAAATCCTTCTGTTCCCCTTTGTGCCTCCTATTGTCTCCCTGTGCTTCCTTCTGCCCCCCTTTGTGCTTTTTTCTGTCCCCCATTGTGCCTCCTTCTGCCCCCTTTATGCCTTTTCTGTGCCCTGTGTGCCTGCTTCATTCCTCCTGTGCCTTTTTTTTTGTCCCCCTTTATGCCTTAATCTGTCCCCCATTGTGCCTCCTTCTGCCCCCCTTTGTGCCTCCTTCTGCCTCACTTTGTGCCTCCTTCTGTCCCCCTGTGTGCCTCCTTCTGTCCCTTTTTGTGCCTCCTTCTGGCCCTCATGCATTCTTCTGTCCTCCTGTACCTCCCGCTGCCCCTCTGTATACCTCCTTCTGTCCTCCTGTGCCTCCTTTTGTCCTCCTTTGTGTCTCATTCTGTCCCCGTTTTACCTTCTTTTGTCCCCTTGTGTGTCTCCTTTTCTACCCTTATGCCTCCTTCTGTCCTCCTTTGTGACTTCTTCTGACCCTCGTGCCTCCTTCTCTCCCCCTGTGCCTGCCACAGATATTCTCGCCTGGAGTGACAAAATGGTTAGAGGCGCCCCTGCCTAGTACTGCTACTGCCTACTGAGCACGCCGCTTGTGGCTGCAGCTCTGGCGCTTTAAGTCCTCCAGGAGAAAAACGCAATCTAAATCTCCTGAATCTTGTTTGTGTCCTATTTGCATGTCAATCCGCAAAAGTTTCATTTAGTTAGCGAATAGTGTAGAAATTAATCTGGGACACCTCCACCGACTTCCTTCTCAGGCAAGAGACGTAAATGTCTGCAAAAGGAACAGAGACTACCTACATTGTAATGCAGTGGTATGTAAATACAAGTTTTTCACTTTTGATCATTGTTCCTCTTGTGATCAGGCTGAGATTACAGGTGCACGATCACGCAAAAATTGCTTAGCATAGCACGATGAAAAGACCGTCACGGCGTAACAGATCTTTAACTACTTCCGTACCAGCAGTCTCTTCCCTCTTAAAGAGGAGCTGTTAGGTATAGGGTCTCAGAGAAAATAAACACATATATCAGTAGCTAAAGATTGGCTGTACTTACATTACATATGCATTTCACTGTCCACGTTTGGATTTCACAGAATTTGTATATAGTATATGCAGAGATAGATGCTCCTGACAGCTCATGGCAGGCTCCATGTTTGTGAAGCCAAATGTGTCGTCATGTCCTGCCTGCTTCTGATCACAGATACACTCGTTCTTGAACAACACGGTGTGCAGTGAATATTAATGAGCCATGTGGCTAGGAACAATAGCTGACTCCTGCAGTGTAGTCTGCCCGGAGATTTATCAGTGCTACGCTCTGTACTGATTACACAAGCTGCTGTACCGTCTCATTAGCAGCCGAGGGGAGGGCCCCAGAATGCTTTGCAGTTTAGCTGCGGCTTGCGTCTTTATGGGTCTATAACAGAGGTTAAGATAAGCACACATCAAAGGTAACTGAAATGTTTATCTTCACTAATGGCTTTTGAGCTTCCTTCTAAACTGTTTAACACAGGAGAATAGAGGTTTAAATTAGCTTCTGCAGCCTGACAGTTACTCTTTAAGGACCAGAGACAGCTGGTACTGTAAAACGGCACTTACCGACAAATACCGATGAATCGCCGCAATAATCCACCGCTCCCGCTGGTCACACAGCTTGCCCGTCACCGCAGGTCCCTCTCTGTCATCTCTATGATGGCAGAGCGCTGTGTGCCAGTCCGCTTTCATTGGCTCCTGATCCTGTCAATCAATGTAAGCCAATGGGATTGACTTACAGTGATGACATGGCCAGGAGCCAATGAAAACCGCTCCTGACCAGCTCACAGAGCTCGACAGTCATAGAGACGGCAGGGCAAGTGATCTGTGGCGAGGAAACAGCGGCGCGATTGACGCTAGTGGCGATACTACGCGCCGATGATGTTTGAAATCTACGTCCTGTCAGATCTGCGCTGCCACCTGCAGGACGTAAATTTCAACTGCGTCGCTCCGGTTAAGATCTCCAACAACACCGCACAAAGTATTGCGATTGCTTGACTTCCTGTACGTGCCCGTTGTGTTTACATTGTGTGACCCGCCAGCAGGAAGATGAATCGCTGGACGCTCGTCGTGAGGGAGGCGTTGCTGGTTGCATCTTGGTGGGTCGTTACAGTGAGTGTGAGGAATAATTAGACCAATATTCATGAAAATATTATTACCTGCTCTGTAAAAAACAGCATGTAAACTCCTTGAGGCCAAGAGCAGGCAACTAATGCCAAAATCTGTGTGCTGTGATTGTCAGATTAATTCCAAGTCTCAAAAACAGGGGCAGAATATACTTTTCCATGTGACTAAAAGAACTGCTAATAGGCGTATAAAGTGTAAAGACCAATCTATAAATTGTGGAAGTGAATAATTAAACTTACTTTCACTTCTACAAATCTGAGCTCAGATGTACTAAAAATGAGGCTGCTTTTCACGGGGGGGGGGGGGGGGGGGGGGGGGGGGTAGGGGGGGAGCTGATAAGCCTAAGTCTAATTTTCCAGCTAGCAGTGATTTGTTTTGCCTAATGTGAATATTTAGGATAAGCCTGTTTTCATTAATGGATGGGCACTTTATCTATGCAATTATTCTAATGCCTATCTTATATTTTTTAATGGTGTAAATCGTCTTGGAGAAGCTCATTGAACTCTGTATGACCCTCTAAATTGCAGGTCAAGGATTTAGCCAGGCCGCCTGCCTTTCTCTTCCTTATCTAGTAAAACGGTCCATCTGAACGGCCTTCTTGGAGAAGATTTGCCTCTCTTGAATTGTGCAGATGTCTGAATGATTTTCTATTACCCAGGGCTAGTAAAATATGAAGGTTATTCCAGGACCTGCGCAGGAAGGGAGGCAATTTATGGGGCTTGTTGCCCGGACTGTACATCTCAGGCCACTCTCTTTCATTGTGGCCGGGCCTCTGCCTTTATTACATATTTGTTTCTATCAGTGTCTAGAGACAATCCCATTAATGCTCCTTCTGCTAACCCCCACAATGGGAGGTTTAAGGGGGGTTTTGTCAAGGAGCAATAAAAAAAACATAAAAAAGAACATAAATACGCACACAGGGCCAGATTAATGGAGGACAAATACTTTAGCTTTGCATTCTCTGATGTGCAATACTTCAATATCCAATTTAATACACTTTTAAAAAAATTAATTGTGACATTGTTTTTTTTTCTGCACAATTAAAGATTTATTAAAATAAACATTTCACAGCAAGTCACACTTGGTGTTTATATGAAATAATAATAATAATAATAATAATAATAATAATAATAATAATACAGAAATAATGCCATTATTGCCATTAAAATTCTGCCTGTTGAAGATTTTTGTTTTTACCTTGCGTTCCACTAACTTCTGTTGCTTTCTTTTATTTATTTATTTATTTTTTTTACCCTGTATGTTCAGTGTTCAGGCTGGCATTTTTCAGGAATTTTTAAGCATTTATATTGATAAACAAAATACCTTGTATGGTGGACGTCCCTCTGCCTGCCTGTTAACAAGCTACTGCAAATGCTAGTAAAATGCCATAGAACTGCAATTGCAAATGACAACAAAAATATGGTCATGTTTTCTTGGCATTTGACGGGAATGCTAGCACGATCTATTACCATGCCCCCTTAAGATTGTATTTATTCCTATGGAAAAAGCCACATATAGAGTAAGTATGACCAAAATGTGCAGGATTTGTGTATGTGCAAAATAACCATGTAAATTCATTTTATTATTATTTTTTTAAATTATTATTTTTTATTTTAACATCTTTCATAGCACTGAACAGAAAAAGAAAATACAATAATGAGGAGCATAGATACATGAGCAGTTCAATCAGAACAACCAGTGACACAAGTAAAGATACATACAATTGATGTATAGTTTGAAAACATTGCCAATACTGGAAAATTAATGTGAAGAGAAGGAAACCGAGAGCCCGATATGGTGTAATATGTTGATGTAAGGGAATTTGATGAAAAAGAAGGTGATTATACTCACAAAGGTAGGTTGCCACCAAGGCAATCACTGGGCGAGCAGGCGGAGAGAATTATAACCTGACCCCGCTCAGGTCTAAGAAGTCGCTCTCTGTAGATAGGAAAAAATGGGGATACAACCCTCCACTAAGGCTGCTTACACACCAAGACGTTACAGGCGCACGTTAGTGCGCCTGTAACGCTCCCCCAACGCACAGCAATGTAACACAAGTGGGCTGTTCACACAGCCCACGTTGCGTTACATGTAACGCTGCACGTTCTGTGCAAAGTGCAGCATGCTACGGCGTTGGAGCGGCTATAGCCGCGTTAGACTGTTTGCACATGCGCAGTGGGGGGCGGAGAGGAGGCGGGGAGAGCCAGCTACAGTAGCCGCGCACATGGCTACTTAATATTCACTGCACTGGCGGGCGCTGATTGGCCGGCGGGACCACGTGATGCGGAGTGTCTCGCTCCGCATCACGTGGTCCCGCTGGCCAATCAGCGCCACTCTGGGAGACATTATAGGACTCGAGCCGCCTAACGCGGCTCACTCTACCGTCGGCTCTTGCAGCACTATACGTTGTGTTAGGTGCACGTTATGCGACCTTAACGTGCCACCTAATGCAACGTCTTGGTGTGCAAGAAGCCTAAGGGTGGATTAGTTGATTTTGTAACAAGATAACAGAGGCGCCAGGCAGAGTAAAATTAATTAAAATCATTAAAAAGGGGGAAGTGGGTGGACTCACCTCCCTTCTGGAAGAAATGGCCGGACAATGGGCAAGTTGCTTCAAGTTTAAAGTAACATTTATTAACAACTCCAAAGGTTTCACGGGTAACAGTCCCGCTTCTTCAGGCAAACGATTTTGGAGGGTGCACTGTCGGGTCAAGAGCTCGGTATAGCGACTTGGTCCAGAGGCGCTATACCCAGCTCTTGACCCGACAGTGCACCCTCTTGACCCAACAGTGCACGCCTCTGTTATCTTGTTACGAAAACAATACTGGAACATGTTCATTTCATAAAAAACACAGAAACAGGAAACACAAGAGGGAGGCCCTACCCTTGTGAGCTTACAATCTAGAAGGTAGTGCGGTGGAGACACTAAAGGAGTAGACAATGAGGTTAACAGATAAAGCAGCGAGCCTCAAATTCTAGCTTATACTATTTTATTCACATTTATATTTTTCTTATTTGTTTGAAACTCAGAAACTGTTGAGACACAAGTATCTCATTGCATTTAAAGACACTTTTTAAAAAAAATATTTTTTGTATGAGTCTTAACCACTTCCTTGCCCTCGGCTGAGTATCTACATCTCTGCCAATCACCACTTTACCTCGCAGGGACATAGGTACTACGTCCTTTGCCACCGCAAGCTTCTGCTCACTCCCTCACACACTTCTGCTCACTCCCCTGTGCGCTCCCGCGCTTGTTATTACCACCGATTATTAGGGGAAGATGCATGAATGGGAACACAGTTCCCATTCATTATTCTCTGTTCCCATTCATTAATCTCTGTCCCCGTGTAAATGACCACCGGCATCAATGAGATGCCGCGATCATTTGTAACTTCCGATGTAACACGTTGACGCATTGCTTCCTATTTAGCGTACTATACCTATGCAATAGGAAGTAATGCGGACATCTTGTGGCCAAATAGTAAAATTACACTTACACACATTTTTTTTTTCAAAGACCGACAAATACTTCTAAAATTAACACTTTACGTCCCGCACTAACCCATAATTACCCCCAAAAATGTTTGCATTAAAAAAAATAATAAATTGCTGGCGAAAAAAACAAGATATAGATTGTTTCATTGTGATAAGTAGTAGTAAAGTTAAAGTAAAGTTATTAGCGAATGAATGGAAGGCGCGCTAACAGGTGAAAAATTGCTCTGGTTTTTAAGGGGAAAACCCCTTAGAGGTGAAGTGGTTGAAGTACAAAACCGTGAAAAAAATACAGCTGTAGACAATAGCCGCAACAATAACAACAGTCCTAGAAACAAACATGATCCATCTATAGTACGTCCCAGTAACTTATGTCAGGACCATGGAAGTCCTGGTCTGGTTACACCTTCCCTTTGAGATCCAAGACATCATACTTTTATCAGTACATATAAAGTTATTTCATAGACACATTTAAGGAAAAATGAAAAAATTGGAATTATTAGGATGTCCAAAATACATTTATCCAACAGGACCACATTAAGGAACAAAATCATATGGTAAACATCAAGGCAGAAATGACAAAAGGGTAAGACTGCCAACAATTAAGTATGGGCAATACAAAGCTGAAACCTGGAACTGTAGTAGCAAGGTGAGCACACTGGAATTTGGAGAATTAAGACAGTTATCATCATGTTACCTGTCACTTCCACATACAGAGGAGATTGTGACAAGACCGAACATGACCTCCTGGAAGATATTGGTCATAGCCAGCAGGAGAAGTGCTTTTAGCAATATGAAAAGATTGCATATCGTAGGTAAAATCCCTGATTCCACATGTAGATGGAGTATGTCTGCAGAAGAGGCAAGGAGAAGATTTTCGTAGATGTATGTGGGCCAGATCAGGAAGTAGGCACAACATGAAGTTGAGAGGATTCGGGGAGAGTGTTGCTGGGCAGAGAAGGATTCAAGACATATTGTGAAAGCCTGGACACCAATACCATATAGAAAACTCACTTGAACTTGCTACAGAAGAGTTGGAGTTTTACCATAGTTCAGCCCGTGCATAGGGCAATGTATTGTTGAAATGCACTAATATCAAGCACATAATTGTGCCCCTCAGACAGTGCTGTCTATGCATTGATATCATGGGATATTGCACCCTGAGACATATGAAATAAGTTTACCATCACTTATAAATTCCAAGTTGCTGTAATTGATGAAGGTAGGAGTAAAAATTGTGAAATTGGCATTTTGTACTGAGGAACATTTTCTTACTATTGTATTTCTTATAGAATGCTTGGCTTTTTATTCTGGCTTGAACATTGCTTTTTATGCAATGCTTGAATTTTCTTAAAGAAACCATCCTCCTGTAGAGAACAGCTTATAAAACTTGGTGCTTTTTAAAATACCAGGTTTTATAAGCAGGAAGGTTGCTTTTAATTAAAATAGATATTTGAGATGTTTATTTGCATTCATCAATACGTGCTTTATGTGATGCGATAGTCAATAGTATTGATTCTTTTTTCAATTGTCTTGATTATTTGCACAATATTCTCCATAAATATATTGCCTAGCACATAGCAATTAACTAAAGTGTGATAGAACCTAATAAACATGCATGTTGGATTTGTGCTCAGACCAGCTTGAGTGTTGGACTTTTTAGTCCTTTAAAAGGAAGCTTTCATGGTCAATCTAACAGCAGAGGAAGTGCACGGATGCATTCTAAATGCTGCTGATGGGTTTAAAATCAAGATCACAATATGTACAATATGCTATTGAGATGTGTTAAAGCTGGCTGTTGATTGGCTGTAAAAAGGGGATGATGTCATCACAATGAGTCCAGTATGTAGTATACCCTCATAGAGTCAGTGGAACAATAATGTTCAAAAGTTTGAGAATGGTTTTACAAATGACTTTTGCATTGTGGTGGGGATGCAATGCCCCTAAAGCATCCCGCCACAACATAGAAAATATGTAATATACAGTATGACCCTGAGGTATAGTGGTCCGACATCATCATATGCATAGCACCCCCCCATGCACGCTTCTTGCTTTGTCAAATTCCTGTCATTGATTTCAAAGCCTTCTTTAATCTGAAGATAGCTCTTAAGCTGTGTACCCACAGAGCCATATTTTCAGTGATGTTAGCCGACGTTGGGCAACATCGTTTGTTTAACAGAAGTAAGTTAAACGATGTTGCCTCCCGTGGTGATCATGCATTGTTAAGTGATGGGCACGGCAGTTCAGATTGGATAGATCTCAGATGACTCCCGTGCAAACTACTGTGATCGCTTGAACTCCCGTCGTGTAACATCGCCTCGTTAGGTGAATATGTAGCTTTGAAGACATTGGCTGTATGTTTGAAGTCACTGACCTGCTGCAGAATAAATTTGAGGCCAATCAGATGCCTCCCTTATCCCCGTCTTAGAGCTGGATACTTTAATAAAGAAATCCTGCGAGGTTTTGAAACATTGGCTACTCTTTTTGGTCTGATTTGGACAATATAAAATAAATTAAGTATATTATGTTTTTTTTGTTAATTGGACCACCTAGGGTGGAGTCATCCACACTATTTAGCTTGAACCACTCTATCTGTAATAGACTGTGACCTAACCATTAGGAGTGCTGGAGAATTATTGTAACTTCTTGCTATGGTGTATGGCATGAAAGTATCTTCCACAACCTCACCTTGGTAGCAGAGTTTGGCTATTCCTCACCCAGTTGTAAGCCTTCTACTCAGCTGTTTTTGTATCACTTAATGACTGTGATTCAACATACATACAAAAAGGACGGTCTTTAATGAAGTGACTAGAGAATGGCACCTTCCCCATTCTCTCTGAAACTGCCAGATATGTCAGCAAGGTTCTAACATCCAACCACACATATCCTTACATCAGACAATTCAATAATGTGCATATAGATCAACATGTTACATTAGATGGATGCATTGGAACCCACTGGAGTTCTTAACACCTCCTCCTTCTTGTTTAGCTTATAAGAAGTCATCTATATAATAACTATGAAACCCAAAGATGAAGATGCCTGTCTGCTTATCTGCTTCACATTCCTCTCTCACCCACACCCTTGTCTCTCAGCCAGTAATTCAACTTTAATGGCCCATACTCACAGGCAACTTTTTGGCATGTCGCTAGCACACGGGAGCGTGTGCGCCACATGCCGGCGACAGCTCGTCGCCAGGTCCCTCTGTATACACACGGCGGAGGGACCTGGCAACTGATGCGGCGGAAGCTGTCGCTGTTGTCCCTCCCCCCGCCGGAAGCGCCGTCTATTTGTAATTATGTTGCTGTCGCTATTCCGCGTACTCACGCGGACTAGCGACAGTTGCGGCGGAGTTGCGGCGGCGACTGTCGCCAGGCGATTGACCGCGCCAATCGCCCGGCGACATTAGCGACGGGCGACAGTTCGTGGTGCGCGCCCGTGCAACGCCGCATACTCACGGGCGACCTGTCACCGCAACACGCGCGCGACGCATGTTGCGGCGACAATTGTAGCCCGTGAGTATGGGCCATAAAGGGTGTACTTGCCAATGGTCAAGGCTTGAGCCAGTGTGCAGGCAGACTGTAGCAGTCGGATATTCAAACAAAAGAGAGGAAAAATGGAAAGGATTATTATTATTATTTAGTATTTATATAGCGCCGACATCTTCTGCAGCGCTGTACAGAGTATATATAGTCTTGTCACTAACTGTCTCTCAAAGGAGCTCACAATCTAGTCCCTACCATAGTCATATGTCTATATTGTGTAGTGTATGTATTGTAGTCTAGGGCCAATTTAGGGGGGAAGCCAATTAACTTATCTGTATGTTTTTGGGATGTAGGAGGAAACCAGAGTGCCTGGAGGAAACCCACACAGACACAGGGAGAACATACAAACTCCTTGCAGATGTTGACCTGGCTGGGATTCGAACCGGGGACCCAGCGATGCAAGGTGAGAGCGCTAACCACTAGGCCCCCCGTGCTGCCTGTCCGTGCAGGATGAATTATAGTGACAATATGCATCAGCAACAATCGATGAGGAACAGGCATGATGATAATAGCTGTATATACCTAAATTAGTTTGACACTCCATCGTGTTCAAATGTAACCTAAAAACTCTCCCTGCAGTGCTTGGCTGTGGACATATGTTAGCTTTTTCAATCAAGCTTGTAATCTGTCCTAGGCCATTTTAGCTATTTAAAGAACTTTCTGTGCAGGCGTTCAGAGCGCTACATTACTACGAATCTTGCACTGTTTATTAATCTGAGGAAGCAGCTATAGGCCATGAAACGCGTTGTCATACAGTATTTTGTGCAGAATAAAAGTCTGAATCGTATGTTCAGTGAATTATTGAAGGTAAGCCCACACTTATTTTCTCCTTTATTTTGTTTTTAATCATTATGTATATATGTATATTTTTGGGGCGCCTCATGTGTTTTTATTCTTTTTTATAGTCAAAGAGGAGCAGGTGTGCAGGCAGGGTTATAGTGGCAGTACATACTAGCAATAGTCAAAGATTAACACTTGAGCAGGCATATTGTAGCAGCAATAAATCCCAGCAATAGACCGAGAGGAACAGGTGTGCAGGCAGTTACTGGGAGCTGAAATCTTTCTGTTTTTCTTCTCTGTGGACTCCAGTAAGTACTGGGATTGTGTGATGACTTGCATATTCAGCAGTGATGCACTGTTGGACACCTCAGAGCTCACTCCCGCCTGAATAATTGCAAATACCTTCTGTTTTAAGAAGGCAAACTTCAATTTTTGCATAGCATTTTAGTAAGGAGGCTTTTTGTTCTCTTTCGGCCCCTTACACACCCCTAGGAGCTTGCTGGGCAATTTGTAACTAAGTGATGAGCTACAATCAGTGGTGTAGCAATAGGGGAGGCAGAGGTTGCGACTGCACTGGGGCCCTTGCACCAGAGGGGCCCTTCTTCATCCATTCAGCTTTTCATTGGAGCTATACTGGTAATAAACACCTCTATATGTGCATTGCATAGTAGTAATCCTTAACAAACTGTTTCCTTCCTCTAAATCACAGGTGTCGAACTCCCGGCCTGGAGGGCCAAACCCATGCCAGTGTTTAGGATGGACTGAGAAAGAGAGGATTGTGTTCTACCTAATGGACCAGGACCACTCCTTTCCTGATTCAGACCCATCAATGAATTTGAGCTGTGTCAAAAATGTGTGAGGGCCTCGGCCCTCGAAGGACCGGTTTGACATCCCTGCTCTAAATCCATCTCTCTGACACTGCAGCTGTAGTCGGTAGACTTTGGGGACCATATCCAAAGAGTGCTTGGGGCTTCATGTGAAAAACTCACACTGGGGCCCCAAGCTCCTCAGTTATTCCCCCTGGCTGCAATTACCTTCTGTTTTAAAAATAAGGCAATAGTGTACTTTGCAATGCTTTGCACAGCTTTGATTTTTTGGCTAGAACATCATAGTTTTAGGCCAGTTTTAGAGCCTGCATGGAATAAGCTCTGTAAATTCATCACTTCTGGACAGACCTCATTCATTTGGGAGAAGTCATACATTGCTGAAGTGGAGGAGCGAGATCCACACCTTACTCAAAACATGAAAACACAAAGTCAATTAGTGAGTTGGGAGCTGAGCTCTGAATGGCGCATTCCACAGTATAAATATCAAGCATTGTGCTGCTCAGGAATGCAGCAACTTCAAGTCTAAAATTAAAGAGTCAAAGAGGCTCTCAAGTTACCAGAAACAAGACGCCATTGTGACTCCCATTGGGCTTTAAAGAGAAAAGAGAAGTGTTACTTTTTTGTTTTCAGTAAGAATTTGAGGACATATTTTGTGAATAGACAGGAAATTTGGAGTTGTGGGATACGTGGATGTGGAAGGAGTTTGTATATGCTGTATAATGCACAAGGCAGTCACGTGCTTGAAACTACCATATGTTGTTTTCTATAAAGCTGCCAAGTAACAAGACACCTTGCTTGTAAAAGTTACTGTTATTTTATTAAAACTATTTTTCACTGAAAAAAAAAAACCCTATTTACTAGGATTACCGTATCAATAAAATAATGTAAACATCACTTTGCCCCATTAGTCTGTTCCTGGCACTCCATCTATACAAGACGTGCAATGTCATTATGGGACATTACTTGCTGCTGGATCTGTGGACAAATGGACATAGATCAGGATCCTGGGAAGGGTGGACTGTTTTCTGGTTTTCTAAATGAACAAGAGACACGTGTAGGGAGTGGTCCATAGCCTTGCTGTAAGGCATTATGGGAGGGTCTGCTGGCTAGTGAATTTTCCAAGATATAACATCACTGTAATGTTTAAAGGCACTTGGAGTGAGAGGGATATGGAGGCTGCCATATTTATTCCATTTCAAAAAAATGTAATAAACATAACTCCCAATTATTTGAGATAAGAAAGAGGGACACTTAAGCCACACCCATAATCACACCCCCAGCACACCCCTTGTCACGCATACTGTAACGATTTCATAAGAAAAATATGTTATAAAATTCAAACCACATTGGTCCTTTCTATCCTGGTTCATTTTCTTTCATATTAACAAATAAAAATAACAAACATATCAATTTAACGGATGGGAATAAAGTTCACAGTCAATGAAACACATTTTTAAGTAGAAAAATACATATATTTACATAGATCTGTACAGCAGTCCTGAAAGAGGGACAAATGAAGAAGAAAGAGGGACAGTGGGACTTCCAAAGAGGGACTGTCCTTCCAAAAGAGGGACAATTGTGAGCTATGGTAATAAAAATTGCAAAAGCATGCATGAAAGTAAATGAAAAAAAAATACAAAAAGTGCTAATGCAGAATCATGCATGCAAAAAATTGCACGCTTAAATCACTTGGATAAATGTGAATGCTCCCTCAAGATTACAGTGGGCAAACAGAGATAAAATAATGTATAAATGAATATTGTAAAAATGAAAAAAAAATTATATTCAGAAACATTCCTCTTCACATTTAATAACAGGTCAGCTTTAAACAAACAAATGACTTATCAGTCTCTTTCTATACTGTTTGCTTGACTGTACATTTAAAAATAAGTTGCCCGAGTGTTCCCTTCCGCTGTCATCTCATGTGCTACTGACTCTTTAATGACATTAGGCTGCATTGTTATCTGTCTGCTTACTCCAGCAATATGCTGGCTAGATAAACAATGCTTTAATAAATGGAAAGCAATCTATAATGCCTCAGAAACATAATAGTCCTCAGTGGTTCCTCTGTAGTTAATTAGTATATAATAAACTTCAGGAAAACGACAGGAAGCAGCTAAAATATCCTGTTGTGAGACACTCGATCATGCCTCTTTATTATTATGTTTGCATGTGTGGCGTGTGCAGGACTGATATTAAGTGATGATGTGTTTGTGCGGAGGAACTGTGCATTGTTAAATTCTTCCATGGATTTCCATGCTGTTAGACTCCTTTCCTTTTCCTGTCTGCCATACGGCAGCAGCAGCAGTTCAGTATCTTTCCTTGGATCATATGACAAATGTTGAAAATAGAACAACAGAGGATGGGCATTGGTCAGATAATGGTAGGTAACATTTTTTCATTATGATAAAGCGAAGGTTTCGCTGCAAACTGTATGTAAGATTCAACGGACTCCCGTGGTGCTCTTGATAAGCAGGTTGTAAACAGGATAAAAATACATTTTTAAAGTGGTCTGTGTCAGGGAAGAATTACAAAAGCATAAATAAAAAAAATAAAAATAAAAAAGACTACATTTAAAGAATCGCTGTTGGGAAAACCTGTGAAATTGAAAATGCATTTGTATACGGGCAGCACGGTGGCGTAGTGGTTAGCTCTCTCGCCTTGCAGCGCTGGGTCCCTGGTTCAAATCCCAGCCAGGGCACTATCTGCAAAGAGTTTGTATGTTCTCTCCGTGTCTGCGTGGGTTTCCTCTGGGCACTCCGGTTTCCTCCCACATTCCAAAAACATACAGATAAGTTAATTGGCTACTCTAAAAAATTGGCCCTAGACTACAGTACTTACACTACATAATATAGACATATGGCAATGGTAGGGATTAGATTGTGAGCTCCTTTGAGGGACAGTTAGTGACAAGATATATATATATATATACACTGTACAGCGCTGCGTAATATGTTGGCGCTATATAAATACTAAATAATAATAATAATATATGTACACACCCACACCCATACAGGATGTACATTTTTTGACCCAGTGTAAGGGCCGGTGCACACGTAAAAGCAGCACTTTTACAAGTGATTTTTCAAGGCGATTCTAGGCATGTGACTAGCAATATTCTATTTATACCTAGTGGTTTATGGAGCCTTTTTGTGCAGCTTTTTTTTATTTATTTTTTTGATACAGTACAACTGCTAGTGTACTGGTTATGTAACAAAAATGCTTGGAAAATTACTCTGATCTAGCGCTTTTCAGAGGGATTTTTAACTTTCTTACACTTAACATTGAGGCTGAATCACCTCAGAAGTGCTGCGTTTACATTCCATACCATAGAAAGACATTAGCCAAGCACTTTTGAAAGTGATGGCATTTTAAAAAGCACTCAGAAGCGCTCTAGGTGTGCACCAGCCCTTTAATGGGGTAAATTACTTTTTCCTTTATGTTGAATCGCTCTGAAAAATGCAACAAAATCGCAACGCTACTATGGGATAGCCCTCAGGTTGGCTTTAGACTGCATATTAGCGGCAGCAGCCCTTTAGGGATTACCGCATTAGTACATGGTAATCCCTGTTTGGCAGCTGGCCAAACAGGAAGTGATGCTCACTTGCACTCACTTCCTGTTTTTAGAACACGGAAGTAGACTGAGGCGTATTGTAAAAATACACTTCCGCGCATTTGCTCCGCACCGCCGCCATCATTTTTAAAAATCCACGTGTTGCCATAGACTAACATGACTTCTGACCCGCCGTAGATCGCTGTAAGCTGAGGCAGGAGCCAAGGACTGCCATCAAAAACTTCTGGGCCCCATACTGGGAAAACCTACTGGGCCCCCCTCACTCCCCTCCCCCATATATTTAAGGTGAACCCCCTATATTTAGGGTGGTCACTGGTGATGAAAAAAGCGCTGTGACACATGTATTCCTATGGGATTACTGTCACTGGAGTGCCTGAGAAGCGCTTGCGATTTGCAAAAATCACAAATGCGCTGCATTCGGCATTTTCTCAGTGATTGTGATTTTCATTAACTAAAATGAGAAAGAAACATGGCAAAATCGCAAAAAACATTGATTTCATCGGCCGGCTTAGGTGAATACAGCCACACTCACTGACATTCTGTACATTCTGTGACAGACATGCAGCTGGGGCCCATGTGCGTACATTGTTAGCCAGGCCCTAGACTCACTCGGGCCCCATACTATAGTCCCACCTGTGATACCCTGAAGGCGGCCCTGCAATAGCCCCATGGTAATGTAAGTATTTACCTGCGTTAAATGGGGCACTTCCGGCGCACCGCACTGCACCGCAGGCAATGTGATTTAACCAATAGACTTACATTGCCCACACATATACATACACAAAGTTATTGACAAATGAATGGGAAAAGTGCTGAAATGTGAAAATTGCTCGCCTCCATAAGGTGAAAACAACTTGTGGGCTGAAGTGGTTAAATACTGAACGCATGCTGTATGCAAGTTCTAACTCCATCCCTAAGCCACACATCAACAGTGGCTGTGAAAGTTAGATGAATCACTTGATAGTTCAAAGCATGTTAATTAATGGTCTAATAATGCAAAATTATTTAAATTGTGTAAAATTAGGCGCTAAATTATCGCTAAACTTTATTCACATAATTAAATCTGCTTGAATTTGGTAATAAAGGGGAGGCAACAACATTCTTAAAGGAGAAGTTAAAATGGGGATTAACGGCACCAGAAAGGTTTGCTGGCTTAAAGTGAACCTCCGGACTAAAAATCGACTCAGCAGCACTGAAAAGGCCTGGTGTTTCTTTAACAGTTTCACAGCATCAGAACTTTGTTTCTCTTATACAAGCCTCATTTTTAGCTGCACAGAAGAAAACTGCCCGGGCTTTTTTTCCCCTGATGCTGTGCAAAGCATGATGGGATTTCTGATTTTGTTGTTCTCGTTCTGCTGTTTTGGTGCAAATTTTTTTTTTTACATTTTGAATTTGACACTTGCGCATGCAGCTGGGAGGGGTTATCAGGACACAGGACAGTTGGAACTGTGTCTCCTGCTCCTTGTCACCTCCTTTCAACCAAAAAGATGGCTGCCCCCATGACAAAGATGGCAGCCCCCATGAATCACAAACATTTGCCTGTTCTTTTAAAACAGGGTGGGTAAGAGATTATATTACCTATCTATTCTAATTAACATAACTAATGTAACTTGATGACAGTATGTTTGTTTAGGCTGAAGTTCCCCTTTAACCTCATTGCCAGAAAACAGCCCATAATGTAAATTTATGTGCAAGCATTTGTCAGTGCCATGAAGACAGAGCTGAATTCATTTTTAGCTCAGAAGAGTTTTAATTTAATAGGATTATGGGCTTTTCCAAATACAAAAGGAGAGTAAATGAATGGATCCCCCTGTGTTATTCTTATCACAGTTTTTCATATTATTAAAATATTGCAAACATGTCTTTAGATAAAATGAAATCCGCCCGGGCATTCATATAATCTGTCAGATAATATTTCTTGTAATCCTTTTACTTTTATTTGTGTGCATCATATCGGTAGTAAAGGGATTAATCCTGATCTCCTGAAGCCTAGCAGCAGTTCGTTTTGGGGCCCTACCTATATTTCTTTCTCTTGTATGACATATAATGTTGAGTCCAGGCATAGAGAATATTTATGGCTCCTGAGATTTCTGCAGGGAAAAATAACTTTTTCCCCCCTTGCCAGCGATGACAGTAGAGGTTGTATGATTTAGGGAACGGGCTAAATGACAAGGTGACCTCATCCTTGTTGCTATCATCTTAATCAAGGTTCAGCATTTCATACATTGGTATTCTTAATACACAGCTCTATTCCTCTTCTGCAAATACTCTTATATCCACTAGCACACATAACATATTTTCTGTAGCTTTTCAATAGAATATAGCCTGCTAGTTTTCAAAATGCTCTCTTCCCATTCCCAGGAATCATAGCCACAAAACAAAACAAAAAAAAGAGTTTACACATATGGCATACCCTCACTGGCCACTTTATTAGGTCGACTTGCTAGTGCTGGATTTAACTATTTTTTGCCTACAGATCCACCTTAATTATTCATGGCATACATTCAACTGGTGTTAGATACATTCCTCTGAGGCTTTGATCTGGTGACTGTGGAGACCACTGGAGTATGGTCAACTCACTGTCATGTTCAAGAAACCAGTTTGAAATAATTTGAACTTTGTGATAGGTTTCATTATCCTGCAGGAAGTAGCCATCAAAAAACAGGTACACTGTGGTCATAAAGGGTTGTACATGTTTGGACTGTGGCATTTAAACAATGATACATTGGTACAAAAGGGCCCAAAGTGTGCCCAAGAAAATCTCTCCCACCCCATTACACCTCCACCACTACTCAGATCTTCTGACACAAGGCAGGATGGATCCATTCTTTCGTGTTTTTTACACCAAATTCTCTCCCTACGATCTGAAAGTCACAGCTGAAATGGAGACTCATCAGACCAGTCCAATTTTTGTGAGCCTCTGCAAATTGTAGCCTCAGTTTCCTGTTCTTAGCTGACAGGAGTGGCACCCCAATGTGCTCCTCTGCTCCTGTAGCCCATTTGCTTTAAGATTCAGCATGTTGTGAGATCAGAGATGGTGTTTAGAGATGCTATGTGTGATGGATTTCAACAGGACAACCACCAAGTTCAACCACCTACAGTATGTGCATGATCTCACTCGACTACAAGTGAATGGTGGCAGTTATTTTGTTTGTTTGTTTTTATTTGGTAAAGAACCGCAAAGCAAATGCATGGTTTAAACCATATATGTGAATTAGTCCCAATAATTAAGTCTTGTAGCTTGATTGTTAAAAATGTTATTAGAATTATGGCAGGCGTGTAGACAAAAAAAAATCATATTCTTGACAGCTGTCCTGCTTTTATATTTGATATAGCGGTACAGTGTATAGAGAGAGGGTCAGGAAAAGTTACACCACAACACAACAATGTTGGTTGCCACTTTTTAAAGCGGAATTATCAGCCATAAAAGCAAATTCCATTTACCCACTGCTCTGTTTCTGATCCTGCATTGCAAGCATTCCAATCTAATCATAAATGTTTCTGTTGTACTAAATCTTATCTCAGTCAGCCTGGCTCTATTTGGTACATTGCCGATGAGAAGGAAGCTTGTCATCTACCCTCCCACATTCCTACTCCTCACTGATTGGCTTAGGGCAGTTCAGTGTGGCACGAGGCTGAAAAAGGAAAAAATGCTGAAATATGATCTATGTTGTGCTCACATTTGTTTACAAAGCAAGCTAGATATGACAGTGCAGTTTCTAGAAGAAAAATAGTAGGAGAGAAATTGATATTGGGATTGGCTTCAACCAGAAGAAGTAAAAATAGAAAATGTCAAAAACCGTTTTCTGTTTTTTTTTACTATATAAAATTCATTGAAATCAAACCATGCACAGTATAATACGTATGCTATGTAAGTAGAACAAGTATAGTTCTACAAGTAGACATTAGAGGGTATAGCAGTAGGAGAACAGAGGCGCCAGCAGGATAAAAGTGGATAAAAACTTTAAAATTTGCTGGGAGGAAGTGGTGGACTTACCTCCATAAAGCAGGCACGAAAGACTGTCTGAATAGCAGCAATCACATTTATTAAATAGTACTCCAAAAAGTGCGACGCGTTTCGCAGGCCCAGCCCGCTTCATCAGACAATAAACATGGGGACAAACGAGAATTTCGGCAATAGCAGGTGTAGCACCTCAGTCGTGTATGTAGAGTGTATGTGGTTCCGACATAAATCCTTATATAAATACATATTTAAATAATAAACTTTCCTATGCCTTAGGTGCACATTTAGTGCAGGTGAGATGTTGCCTTCCAGACAAGTTTGCCAGGTTCCTTACCAGAATCGCTGAGAAGCATTCATGAAGTTGTCTTGCAACTATCAAGTGTTGACAGCTTTTTTTTTAGAAAGTAAGTGGAAGGGATTGGAGATCCTGCTATTATTTCTGGTAAATCACAGGTCTCTTATGTATCAACTAACTTTGCATTTGGCATTACATTTGGCACGGAATGTACTGCCTTAGCACTCAGCACATGGCTAGGACTCCTGCGGGCCCAATTTTGGCAAGATACTCCATGCTTTATCACTGGAAATCTTCATTCATACACTTGTTTTTCCCTTGCTCTCAGAATGTTAATGGTTCTGGTTTTAGTGGACTGGTGGGAGCCGGCAATGAACTAAAAATGCTAGACTAACAATCTGCATGTTAAAAGGGTGGAAGCATTTCTCACGATCAATGAGATTTTATAGCATATAAACTCATGATGCAAACTGTAATGTGCCCTAAAATGCAATTCAGTGAAGGCTGCCTTTAAAATATAATTTCACTTTTATTAAGAAAATGATACTGCAAGTTTAATACACAAACCTCTTTATAATATGTTGTTAAAAATGACCTTTCTAGTTCAGCCTGCAGCCAGCTACTGTATGATTTTCTACACATGCTGAATTACTTTATTGCAGCCATGGCAACAGTCCATTATTTTTTTTTTTCTTTTGGTGGGTGGAAGAGCTTTGAGTTTTCTTTATTTGCATCCCCATTTCAAGAGTGTCTCTCTTCTGCAGGTTCCAGCTAGAGGTATATTACGATCCAAAATATCAGTTTTGGCAGTTGCAGAAAGAGGGAATCTGGGAAGAGCTCGAGAGAGTGTATGTGTGTCTTTAAGGACCACTATCACGAAAAAATTGTAAAATTTAAAATACAAATAAGAATTGTTTCTTCCAGAGTAAGACGAGTCATTAATTACTTTTCTTCTATGTTACTGTCACTTACAGTAGGTAGTAGAAATCTGACAGAACCGACAGACTTTGGACTAGTCCATCTCTTCATGGGGGATTCCCTGAAAATGATTTATACAATGATGCTGGCCAGCCTCCCTGCTCGCTACACACTTTTTTTGTCGCTTGGACAGAGCAACTGCCATTCACTAAGTGCTTTTGAAAAGAAACAGAACCCTGAGAATCCCCCATGAGGAGATGGGCTAGTCCAAAACCTGTCGGTTCTGTCAGATTTCTACTACCTATTGTAATAGACAGCAACATAGGAGAAAAGTCATTTATGGCTCATTTTTCTCTGGAAGAAACATACTTTTTATTTGTATGTGTTTACATAGTTTAAATTTTATGATTTTTGCGATAGTGGTCCTTTAAGACCCGTACCTACTGCCAGCGATTTTTACAATTGATATAGATTTTTTTTGAAGGTATGAATAATTATTTCCGTGATCTTGCAACGTGGCTACAGGCATGCGATTACACAAATGATGTTTGACGCCACACAGCAATAATGACCGTCCCAGTGTTTTGGATCTTTAAGATCCCCGACGATTGCCACGCATAGTGCCCTATCATTTGAACTCTCTTTCATGCGTGTCGTGTGATGCCGCGCGTTCCAACGGGCAGGAAAATAGAACCTTATTAGAACCGAGGTGGGTTCTAATAATGCTATTAGCACACAGAGGCTGGGTCTGCATATAATGCCCAGCCTCTGTTGCTTTACTGTTTTCCCCCTGCGCTCTGCTGTCCCCCATAAATCATACAGTCATGCTAGCGACATCGCTAGCAGGCTGTTTTGCACTGCCATTCAGTGTCCCTCCCCCGCCTTCTCTATGTCACCACTCCCCGCTTGCGTCCCGTCCCTCCCCGCTGATTGGAGGGAAGGGACGCAGGCGGGGAGCGGCGATATAGAGGTGGCTGGGGAGCGGCGAGAGTGACAGTGCAAATGTAAACAGCCGGCTATTGACACGTTGCGTGTCGCTTGCATGGCTGTGTGAGTTATGGGGGACAGCAGAGCGCAGGGGGGGGGGGGGGGGGGCTGGGGGGAAACAGTATAGCAACAGAGGCTGGGCATTATATGCACACCCAGCCTCTGTGTGCTAATAGCATTATTAGAACCCACCTTGGGTTCTCTTTAAAGGCTGTATACATGCTAGAGCACTAGATTGATATTGCCTGGAAACTGTTCCCTTGGGTGACATATATGGGCTGAGGCATTACAGACATCAGCCTTCAGGCTAACAACATGTCTGGCTGCTATGCGGGGCAGAGGGCTGCCAGAGCAGCGCAGTAGTGACGTCACGCTGTGGGTGGGGTGACCGAGTAGAACAAAGCTATCGGTAGTCGTTCGGCCATATTGATCTGGCTGGCGGATCACTGACCAGGTGACCGTTGGTAGTCGGAGCTGCAGTACACACCAGATTATCAACAGAGGCAGTCGTATTCAGTAAGGAGTCCATAGTCAACACTCTCCAACACTGCAGGTGGCCTCTTAAGGATGCCCTTTGGCTGGGAGCGCTTTGACTCCAACAAGAGAAAAGCGCTACACAAATGTTCAGATTATTAAGTAGCAATGTAAAAGAGTGGCAGCACTGCATTCTTTAATCCTCGCCTTTTTTCAGGCTTGCTTTAATCAGTTGTCTGCTTTTCGCTTTTTGCCTGGAGTGCTTATAGGGTGTATGCAAAGGCTACAGAATGTTGTAAGAAATCTTCAGAACGCACCTATAAGCTGTGTTTTCAGTCAGCTAGATGTGACACAACATGAGCTTTTACAGCCCATTGAGCCTTGATCAAACAATAAATCTTCCATCAGTGTGGGCAATGTAGTGTGGAGGGCGCTGGAAAACAACCGACAAACTTAAACACATCCTCCAGTCGAGAATTGCCTGCTACTGAGCCTCATTTATTAAAAAATGAGCACAAGAAAGTGAAGTTATTACTCATAGCAGCCCATATACCTTCAGCTGTCATTATTGCAGTGCAGGGAAAGAAAATAACATGTGACTGATGGCCATGGGCAACAAAAGTCTTTTCTATTGGTCAAGCATTTATTTTAAAAACAGTTAGTACATGAAAGCGCTTTCATTATCATGAGCCCTTTACATGTTTAGTAATCCTCCACATAGTATGTATAATGTAGGCCTGTAACCACTTTGCTATTTTTCAGATGATTTTTCCAACGACCGGTGATTTTTTTCAGGGATGAGCAGAAACTATGCCATGCGAATTTACGCAACGTAGTTCGCATCTACGCATAGTACTTCGTAGATGAAGTTTCAAAACTACGCTAACAAACTTACGCGTATCGAAGTACCGCTACGCGTAGCTTATGCCCACTATGCGTAGTTAACATGTGTATTGCGTAGTGAACTACGAATGGGTTACTCGCGTCTAATTTTCCGCATGCGATTTTATGCTTAAAATTTACGCATTGAAAAGGGGAATGTACGCATAGAAGAGTCCCGGTATAAGCATATAAAGAGGAATTAATACGTAAAATTTTCTGCATGTGGGCATAAGCATCCGCATATACTACGCTTCGCACTACGCATAATTGCGTATTTTAATGCGTAGTCTACAAAATGCATACAAAGTGAATATTTGATTTCGAAGCCGTAGTTTGGCGAAGCGTAATTGCATAAAACTACGTGTATTTCCAGCGTAGCGAAGTTGGCTGACTACGACCATCCTTGATTTTTTTTGAGCGACAGGCAATAATTTCTGTGATCTCACGATGTGGTGCAGGTGCGCAATTCTGCAAACGACAATTAGCGACACACGGCGATTATGACCGTCATGGCGGATTGGATTTAAGATCCAGCGCAAAGTACCTCGATTGCTTGAACTTTTGTTTGCGCCCATCATGTGCCGTCCCAAGACGTCACATATACCCGCCGCCAGGATGATGGATCCAGGAGCGCTTGTTGTCGTGGGACGTCGCTGGGATCCATCTTCCTGAGTTGCGAGGTGAATATTCAGCTTAAGACAAGAGGAATTATTTAAATTGGAGGGTTCTGCCCATTGCATATAACTTACCACATCTGATTTTATAAACCAAACTAACATCCGCTAAACATCCTAAACTGCAGATTGCTCCACCCAGAACATAATCCTGAATATAATTCTGCCTCCTTAAAGCAGAAAGTATGTGATTCATCAGACTGGGCTGTCCCACAGCAGAAGGAAATCACTGCAAAATGGCTTCTTCATTGGCCTTGTGAGCTGTGTACTTGCCTAACTGGTAAAGAGATCATTTTTTATCCTTTACTGGTTCACTAGCTGTTCTGGCAGTTGGGAAATGCTTGTCATCTTAAGAACAGGCTGGTAAAGAGGACCTGAGCCGAAACTTGAGTTCAGAAATAAATACTTACCTAAGGAGAGGTAAGCCTCTGGATCCTAATGAGGCTTCCCTCTGCATCCTCCACCACTCGTCAGAAACTTCCTGCTGTTCGGAGTCGCCCTCTTATGCTGGCAGGAGTGCAGCAGTGCTGCAGTCGTGTGAGCAGAGCAGAGAACAGATGCAGAGTCCGCTGTACAGCTAATGAAGTGTTCTGTTGTAATGTGATGTCACGTGGCTGGGAAAATGGCAAGAACAAAGGTATCGTCCATCACTCAGCCGAGTTCATCCACCTGGCGGATCGCTTGCCGGGTGGTAGTTGTTGACTGCTGTACACAAGCTGGATTATCGGCTGAGGCTGTCATTATCAACCACCTCATTCAGCCAACTTTAAACTCGCATGTGTAAGGACTAGGAGCTTCAGCCAGGTCATGTTAGTAGTGCAAAGTCAATAATAGTGCAGTGATAGTGCACCACTCTTTACTACATTTGCACTTCTAAATCAACAAAGTGGTCATCTAAACCACTAAACACATTTTCTTCTGAATGCATAACAATTTTGGGGGATTTACAGTATGTCAGCAATTTTGGGAGTAAATACTGTTAGAAGTATAAACAAGATTATTACCTGAACTGCAGTATAGTAAAACAACCACAAGATGTCACTGTGTGTTAAATGTGATGATTAATTTTATGGGATTGTTATTTCCTGTATTCTCTACGGCCTGGTGCACACCAGAGGAGTTTTTCTGAGCGTTTTGAGTTTTTAAATCTGCTGCTAATGTTATCCTATGTGTCTGTGCACACTGGAGCAATGAGGTTTTATAAAAAAAACCATAGCATTACATTGGGAAGAGCTTTTGAAACCTCTAAAAGCTCTTCCCAATGTATTGCTATGGGTTTTTTTACAAAACCTCATTGCTCCAGTGTGCACAGACACATAGGAAAACATTAGCAGCAGATTTAAAAACTCAAAACGCTCAGAAAAACTCCTCTGGTGTGTTTCAGGCCTAAGGCCCAGTGCACACCGAGCGGTTTTTGGAGCGATCCGCCGGCCGCATCCGCCTCTAAAAACGCTTGTCTAATGTATTGCAATGGGATGGTGCACACCGGCGGTTTGCGTTTTTTGCCAAGCCGCAAACGCGCCTCCTGCTGCGCGTTTGCGGTTTTCGGAAGCGTTTCGTCCTCAATGTAAAGTATAGGAAAACCGCAAACCGCTCTGAAAAACGCTAGTTCAGAGCGGTTTGCCAGGCATTTTTGTTACAGTAGCTGTTCTGTAACAGCTTTTACTGTAACAATATGTGTAATCTGCTACACAAAAACGCACGCAAAACCGCTAGGTATGTTTAGAAAACCTCTCTAAACATACCTAGAATCGCTCTGAAATCAGCTCCCAAAACCGCTAGCGTATTGCGGATCTGCTAGCGGTTTTGGTGTGCACTGGGCCTCAGGCCTGGTGCACACCAGAGGAGTTTTTCTGAGCGCTTTGAGTTTTTAAATCTGCTGCTAATGTTATCCTATGTGTCTGTGCACACTGGAGCAATGAGGTTTTGTAAAAAACTCCATAGCAATAGGCCCATGTTTAGAGAGGTTTTCTAAACATACCTAGCGGTTTTGGGTGCGTTTTTGTGTAGTAGATTACACATATTGTTACAGTAAAAGCTGTTACTGAAACGCTTCCGAAATCCGCAAACGTGCAGCAGGAGGCGCGTTTGCGGCTTGGCAAAAACCGCAAACCGCCGGTGTGCACCATCCCATTGCAATACATTAGACAAGCGTTTTTATAGGCGGATGCGGCCGGCGGATCGCTCCAAAATCCGCTCGGTGTGCACTGGGCCTTACATTGGGAAGAGCTTTTGAAACATCTAAAAGCTCTTCCCAATGTAATGCTATGGGGTTTTTTACAAAACCTCATTGCTCCTGTGTGCACAGACACATAGGATAACA
The DNA here is from genome assembly GCF_040937935.1 of Hyperolius riggenbachi. Classification (NCBI taxonomy): domain Eukaryota; kingdom Metazoa; phylum Chordata; class Amphibia; order Anura; family Hyperoliidae; genus Hyperolius; species Hyperolius riggenbachi. The sequence continues at coordinate 126,036,364 of NC_090647.1, forward strand.
TTAGCAGCAGATTTAAAAACTCAAAACGCTCAGAAAAACTGCTCTGGTGTGCACCAGGCCTTTGTTGTTATACTGGGTGCCTATCTGCGTGTACAGAGTAGAGACCACTCTGCTCCATAAAATACAGACAAACTTCTTTTAAACCTTTTAAGTATTTTATCGTTTCGGTACTTCTTGTCTTCTTCTTTACATAAAGCACAAAATGTGTGCTTGCTGTTCCTCACCTGGTACAGTGTAGGGATTGAACAGTACCATAGAGAGGTTGATCAGCAAAAGCAATATTGATGCATTTTTTGTAAACAACACTGCACACATTAAGTTGTACAGACTATGGCAATGTGCCTGAAATAATCGTGAGGACTCATTTTCTGTGACTTAAAGAGAAACCGTAACCAGGAATTATACTTCATCCCAATCAGTAGCTGATACCCCCTTACCCATGAGAAATATTTTCCTTTCCACAAACGGACCTCCAGGGGGCTCTGTATGGCTGATATTGTGGTGAAACCCCTCCAATAGTGTGATGTCAGCGCCTCACAGCACTGAGGTACTGACATCACTCTGTGGGGGCCTTGTTGCATTGTGGGAAATAACAGCTGTTTACAACTGCCAAAAATGCATGCAGCATCTCCTTCCACTGCCCTCACCTGCCAGCAGTAAAAATGTCACCATGTGATAAATGTCAGAATGTAAATCAGGGAGAGGAAAGATTTTACAATGGGAAAACACTGACTTAATCATTTATACGTAAGTATTGTAAAAATGAAGCACATTACATATTACATTGTTTTCACTGGAGTTTAACTCTTTAAAGAGACACTGAAGCGAAAAAAATATATAATATAGTGAATTGGTTGTGTACTATGAATAATTACTAGAAGATTAGCAGCAAAGAAAATATTCTCCTACTTTTATTTTCAGGTATATAGTGTTTTTTCTAACATTGCATCATTCTATAATATGTGCAGATTACACAACACTCAGCATTCAAAATGAGTCTTTCAGAGCAGTCTGTGAAGTAATGACCTCTCCTCTAGCAGAGGAAAAGTAAACAGTTCAGGAACAGTTGAGATAATAAAAGTCAGATAACAGCCCTCTCCACGACTAACTTAAGTTAGCCATACACTGGTCGATTTGCCATCAATTCGACCAACTGACAGATCCCTATTTGATCGAATCTGATCAGAGAGGGATCGTATGGCTACCTTTACTGCAAACAGATTGTGAACCGATTTCAGCCTGAAACCGTTCACAATCTGTTGTGGTGGTGCTGCCGCCGCTCCCCCCGCCCGCATACATTACCTGCTCCGCCGGCGCGACTGAAATCCCCGGGTCACCGCTGCTCTGTCTCCGCTCTGGTCTCCGGCCCCGGCATGCTTTACTTCTTCCTGCCCGGCAGGAAGTTTAAACAGTAGAGCGCCCTCTACTGTTTAAACTTCCTGCCGGGCCGGAGGAACTGAAGCATGCCGGAGACCAGCGCGGACACGGAGCAGCAGTGACCGGGCGTAGACGTGCCGGCGGAGCAGGTAATGTATGCGGCTCTATTGCGTCGGTCGTCGGGCACTCGAACGCCGCTAGCGACGCGCTCCCTACCCACGGGCGATCGACGCTAATTTTCCGCACGGAGCGATCGACGGGATCGGACGAAAAGGATCGAAATTCGGCGTGTAGCGCGAACGATTGGCAGCAGATTCGATCCCAGTGATCGAATCTGCTGTCGAAACGGCGGCGAATCGGGCCAGTGTATGGCCACCTTTAGTCGGAGAGCTTAATGGCTTGTTTGCATAGAGATAACAACTGGAGTTTCTCAACTCTTCCTGTACTGGAAACAATTAGACTGATGTATCTGATCTTAATGTTTTATTTCTTAGCTGTACTACACATACAAATCATAATATCATAATTTTTTTTTCGCTTCAGTGTCTCTTTAAGTCGCGTGCAAGCCTTAATACTCTGAGTCACTCACCTTGTCAAAGTATGCAGATAAGGATAAGAACATTTGATCTGCATACAACATTTTTATAGTGCTTTTCTCCTGGCTAACTCAAAGAGCTTGAGAGCTGTAGCCACTAGTGCACACTCAGTAGGTAGTAGCAGTGTTAGGGGGTCTTGCCCAAGGATACTGTGAGGATCCGCTCGGCTGCCTGCGCAGGCAAGCAGCTTTTTGACCACTGTTCAGGTCTGCATTCTGCAGGTCTCTGAAAGAGAGACCTTTTGTCAGTTTTGCAGCTTGCTGCTGAGGAATTTGCATACGTTTGTCATGCGGATTGCCTGGCCACATCCTTTGTGGGCTTGTACTATATATACCATGTGATATCACAGATCTGGGCATAAGGGTTAGTCCTGTGAAACACTCCTGAGTGTCAGCCTTGCTCATTGTTTGAAGATTAGCTTAGAGTAATCCCTGGGACTGCACTAGGCAGATTCCCTAGTGCAGTTAGGATTGCATATCTGTTTTGTTTGTCTGTTGCGATTGTTCTGTCCCAGCGGTGGTCGACAGGAAGTCGTTCTGATCTTTGTTCTTGGAGTATAGCTGGAGCAGCGGTTGCTACCAGCTATCTCATCTAATCTGTCTTGCCTGGATCGCACTCGCCTTGCGCTAGTGCTGTGGATCCGTCTCTCGCACTTATTCCTGTTTTCGTGTATCTATCTTGTCTGCTATGAACGCTTGCTGGAGGCTCGGTGAGGTAACCGTTAAGCAAGCGCTCGTGTCCTCTGTTTCATGTTTGTCTGTCGGTGGTTAGTTAGGCATGCTTGTCTCTGTTGTGCTTAACATGCGGAGACTGCGCATAAACGTGTGCACTGTTGCGAATGAGTGCGGTGTTCGCGTTTAGTTAGCGTTTGTTATTTTCCTTATCTTCTCATTGTATATTTGCTGTGCCTTTGCTACTCTCGTGCTCTGCCTTGCTGTAGCCTTGTGTCACCTCTGGCAATCGCCTCTCTCGCGATTGCGTTCCTACATAGTTACATAGTTACATAGTTACATAGTTACTGGCCATAGTTACATAGTTACTACTTCATATCTGCTATTGTGTATGCACCGTCACGGGTTGGCGACTAGTTTGGTGCACACACATACAATCTGTCCCTGTGCTTATGCTCTTTCGCAATCGCTTCTCTTGCGATTGCGTTCTCACTTGGTTTCCTCTGTTGTGTGTCCGCCGTCGCAGGTTGGCGGCTAGATTGGTGGACATACATACATTCCTCATCTGTGCTTATTCGGTCTTGTGTCGCTGTTAGCAACCGCCATCTCCGGCGATTGCCTTCTTACTTTATCTTCCTGGTTGTGTGTTCATCGTCGCAGGGTGGCGACTAGATTGGTGAACACACATACCCTCTGTCGCTTTGATCTCTCTCTTTCAGGGCTATCTTGCCCTGCGTTCCTTCCCTTTGTGCAATTCCTGTCTTGCGTCTGTGGCAGGGCAGAGGAGCTGTTCCTCTGCACTCCACAGCTCCACCTGCCGACAGGAATTTCCCTCTACAGGTGCATTGCACCTTTTGCTGGGTTCCCTCAAATTATACGCTTGTGGAGGATTTCCGCAGTGTCAGCGCACGCCCTGTGCGCTGATCACGGAGAGAATTCCACAATCGTTACAGATACCTTACATAATGGGTACTGGCTTACTGAAAAAGAAGAGTCAAGATTTGAACCCTGGCCTCCTATGACAGAGGTGATGCCCTTAACCGTTACACTATCCAGCTAGATTATCAGCATTTCAGTCAGAAAACTGATGTTTTAGGAGGATGTCATCTATGGTTGGTTCCATTCCCTCTGCCATGTTGCTTGCATTGATCTCCAACCACTCTTCTGCATCACTGTGAATTCATTCCTTTATTGGCTGCCAATGCCATATGCACAAATAATTTAGTTCAGACTCCTGATCCTAACTTTCAAAGCATTCCATAACTTGTCCCCACCCTCTCCATACATTGCCTCACACATTTCCAGATACCATCCCAAATGCAGCCTTTGCTGTATACATGAGGTCAGACCCATCCTCCACTCTGGTTATCTCCCCACGCTGTTATATCCAATCATGAGCTTCATCACTTCCATCATGCTGCAAGTCTTGAGACCTTGTGAGATCACAAAGAACGGCATATAACATGCTCTAGCCTCTCTCCAGGCATATAGCCACATCTGCTTCCATCTGCACCACCAGGTGTAAAGAAAAGCTGGAGCAAAAATAAACCAGGTGTCTAAAGCAACAAGTCAGCACTCTTGGTTCATTTAACAGATGAAACCTGTTTTGTTTATCTGGGCAGCTACTCCACATACCTTCTCTTGTCTTGATAAATCAGTCCTATTAATCTTACGTTATGTGCAAAACTTTATTTGAAGTGATGAGGAAACTGTAAGGTCCGTTTTCTACTGGTAGCGTTTTGTGATCTGCTTCGAATGGGTTGTGGATTGTAAAACAATAGGCACTTAAAAAGCATACATTTGAAAAAGTCACAAGCTGATTTAAGGAACAACATTTAATAACGATTTTACTAGCAATATTGGTAAATAACAATTTAAGCGCAGCATTAAATAACAAAATCGATAACAAAAAACAGTGAATAACGATTTAATTGCGGTATTACATTATCGGTAAATGTACTGATAATGTTGAACCTAACTATAACCTAACCTCTCCCTACTCTCACACAGAACCCTCCCCTGGTAGTGCCTAAACCTAAGACCCCCTTGGTGGCGCCTAACCCTAAGACCCCCTTGGTGGTGCATAACCCTAAAACCCTCCCTGATGCTACCTAACCCTAAGCCCCTCTGGTGGTGCCTAACCTTAACACCCCCTGATCCCTACTACCAAAAATACGATAAATTTAAATTTTATTGCAGCCACCCGCTAAATAGCGTAACGACTTTCTATATTACGATAAATAACAATTATGCCCATATATATCGATAAATAACAATTGCGCCCATTTTTGGCAGCAACTTTTTCAACTGCACCTCTTAAAAACCCCTTTGGGAAAGTTAGTGATGTGACCAACCTCAGTAACCATGGAGCTAGCAGTAGCAGAGTGTGTGTTCAGCAGTAACAGAGCAACTAATACTGTCCAGCTCCTCCCTATTATTGTGACAGATTAACTCTTACTGACCAGCACTGCAACTCAGCAGATTGTTAGATATTCGAAAACTTGTAATCTACAATAATAGAATATCAGTAATATTATCAAAATTCTACTATCCGTATAAGCCCGTCCCCCTTTTGTATGTACGCCTGTTGTAGAAAGAGGTCACAATGTCGGTAATAAATTAAAATAAAAATTACCTTCATCTAAACACTAGATTTATCTGAATGTTGCATTTGTGAAAACAGAATTCTTATTATTTATGTAGCTGCTGTTTAAATCATAAAAACAACTAATTTAAACATCTAAATAGTAACTGACTCATCGTTTGGCTGTATAATAGTAATAATGCCAGTATAAATCTGAAACATGCTGTCTACTCAGTTATAAAAAGAGAGAGGAAGGAAATGAATAATAAATGCTTCTGAGTCAGTAAACCTTTGGAGTCATTATGTAGAGTCTACAGCATCATTCATCTACCATTCCCAATGTCCATCCTACAAGGCTCTTTCCAAAAACAGTGCCTCAATTTGCTCTATTGTCCTTCAATTCTCAGAGGCATGACAGAGTAGTAGGGGTCCTGTTGGTAACCAAATTAGAAAGTCAAGGAGCTCATTTTGCCTACAGCATAAGGCAGCTCTTGGCCAGTGGTGTAAGGTTTCTCTCATTTTTTTTGCAGCTTTGCCTCTTTCTGCCACCCCTCCTCCAATGCTTTTCCTCTGCTTCACCCAGCTCCCTGTACAGCCCCTCCTAACAAAACATGTCCAGTTTTGGAAAGTAGCTGCAGGGGGACTGTCCACTGGATTCCTGAATAGGCAGAATATATTAGGACTCTTGCTATTGCAGGAGAACAGAACAATGTGTTTCATGTGCCTCCATCCATGAAGCCAATAACACTGCCTCCCAGCACAGAGTATGGCCAGTATTATTAAGCATTAATGGTGCCAGGAACATATTGGTCCAGATCAGTGTTCTATACTTCCTGTACTACTGCTAGGATCACATATTGTGTTAGTTAAATGTGCAGATCTAAACTTATGAAACATTGAAGATTCTAACTTAGGCTACTCAGTGATGGGGTCCTCTGAAATCCTCTTAAGACTCAAGTTGAAGATTGTCTTCTGGAAATAACAGATATTAGTAGAAAAATGCTTCCATGTAGGTGAAATATATTGTATACTAGTTAGGATCATTTACATCATAAGAGAAAAACAAACAAGGGATCATTCAATGGAAAGGAAACTACAAAAAAATACACAAATACATGAATAAAAAACTCAACAGATCAGTCTAAGATGACATCAGTCTGTTGCATGCATTTTTTTTTAAATAAATACTGTACGTAATTGCTTGTATTTCTTTTAATTATTTTCCACAATTAAGGGAACAATCAAATTTGAATCACGTCTTTCTTAAAGAGAACTCGAGGCGGTGTTCTAAAAATGAAAAAAACAAAACAAAAACATACTGCCTGATGCAGCTCATCTTCCAGATCCCGATGGGCCACTTCATGCTCTTTCCTGCCACCCAGTTCGTCCACCAGATGAGGAAGGAAAAAAAATCCAAGATGGCCACGGCCCCAGAAGTACTTCTGGGGGTCATGGCACATGCCCGACTACAGTGTACAAGAGGGCCTGAGCTTTGGGCATTCTCAGTAGCTCCTCTTGTGCACTTTTTTTTTACAATGCACAAATGGAGGGCGGAGTAAAGGCAGTGATAGGGCATTCTGCAGGAGTCTCTCTCAGACACAGAACACCCCTTCTGCGATACAAATGTCAGCATTCTCCATGTTGGCAATTTTGGGGGGTTGGAAGCAGCAGCCAGGGGGACCTAGCAACAGTGAGGACACAGAGGCATGTGATGATGGAACTAACATGCCACTGTATCCAAATCCTTGCAGAAATTCCTCCTCAAGTACACTTAAAAGAGAACCCGAGGCGGGGTTCTGGGAATGAAATCCACATACTGAGGCTGGGTCTGTCTATAGAGCCCAGCCTCTGTTGCTATCTAGATCGCCCCTAAGCCCCCCCTGCGCTCTGCAATACCCCATAAATCACAGCCACGCTGTGCGGGCTGTGTTTACCTTGCTCCTGTTAGTCTTGGCGCTCCCCCCGCCTCCTGCAGAGTTCCGGTCCCCGCCTGCATCCCTTCCCTCCAATCAGCGGGGAGGGGAGGGACGCGGGCGGGGACCGATGCGATGCAGGAGGCGGGGGAGCGGCGAGACTGACAGGAGAGAGGTAAACACAGCCCGCTCTGACAAGCTGCGTGTCAGTAGCGCGGCTGTGATTTATAGGGGGATTGCAGAGCGCAGGGGGGGGGGGGGCTTAGGGGCGATCTAGATAGCAACAGAGGCTGGGCTCTATAGACAGACCCAGCCTCTGTATGTGGATTTTATTCTCAGAACCCCGCCTTGGGTTCTCTTTAAGTATTCATACAGTATTTACCTGATACTGATACTGAGCATTTACCAACTTGTTACATTGAGCCACTGGCCCACTGCATATTAAGGTGGCCAAACACGATACAGTAAAATGATCCAATTTTACAGAAATTTTATAAAAATGATTGGTTGTGCAAAAAAAAAATGAAAGTTTTTTTACTTTTTTCAGATAAAAGTCGATCGGGAGTAACTGATTTTTCTGATGAATCTGGATGAATATTGAATTATATTAGCTTATAGACCTAAGCAAATTTTTTCAGGGTAGGAACTCACTAGGCAGAATCACATAGGCGTTTTCCACTATGTGCTATGGAAAACGCAACTGCAGTTCTGCCTAGTGTGTTCCTACCCTCAGAGTTTTCAATCCTTTTTTATTTATAATTGGGGATAATTTGACCACACGTGATACATTGGTCAGATTTTTTAATTGTTACAATCAATCAGAAAAAGTGACTGTAATTCTTGAATTGAAAAAAGAAATATATATATAAAAACATGGCAAATGGCCACTTTTGTCCTTCTAGCTACTATACAAAGATATGGAACCTCAATCTCATGTTCCAGTCATTGGTGGAGAGAGCCTTCCTTTTATTGGATTTTTGGTTGAGTCAATACTTTTATTGAATACAAAGTCATTACCATAAGCAAATTGTATAATGTATGTCTACTGTTAGGGCTAGTTTACATAAATGGTTGAACCACATGGTTCATCCACTCATTGGCAAGACTACCACCTGGTTGTTACATATGCAGCCAAAATATTATTGTATATGTATATAGCGTTGAGATCTTCTGCAGCACTTCACATAGTGTATATACTGTATATTCAAGTCACTACCAGTCCCTCAGAGGAGCTCACAATCTAAATCCTACCACAGTCAGTCATTGTCGTATGTGAATGCACACAAAAATAGGAAGGACATACAAACTCCATGCAAATAGTGTCCCTGCCCAGATTTGAACAAGGGGCCCTAGTGTTGCAATTGTAGAGTGCTGTCCACTACACTGCCATGCTGCCCAGAGGAGTCGATCACACTTATAGTTGGGGGCGGGGCCAGCAGCTGCAGGGCGATGATCAGCCGTTTGGATGAAACATTATATGTGATCTCCGGTAGGCAGTTTCAGCACACTTAGATGTTACAGACTTGGGAACAGTCATGCTCTAATACTTTAGAAGAAAATACCACACATGCATCAGCTCACAGTGAACTGCCTGTCAACCTTTTGTATGAATGAACCCTTTAAATCAGGGGTCTCAAACTCAATTTACCTGGGGGGCCGCAGGAGGCAAAGTCAGGATAAGGCTGGGCCGCATAAGGAATTTCACAATTGCGGCGCATCGCCGCCTCTGCCCGCCCCTCCCACTCTTCCTTCACAGAGAGGGGCGGGGAGAGGCTGCGATTGACGTCAGGAGGGGCAGAGCTGAAGCTGAAAGCTCTGCCCCTTCCAGGAAATGCCGGCGGATTGTGTCCCGGGCGATTTAGGGGCTCTGCAGCCCTCGTTTAGCGGCGGGGATGCGGCGGATTACTTGGGAGCACTGAAGCGAACTATAAGGAAGCTTTTGCCGGCGAAGGCCACAAAATATTGTATCGAGGGCCGCAAATGGCCCGCGGGCCGCGAGTTTGAGACCCCTGCTTTAAATACTACCGTATACCTAGGGGGAAATTTAGATATTGCATGCCTAGTTTATTTGAGGGCTAGACACTTTATTTCTTGACATGATTTATAAATGGTTCAACACTGAGAAATTTTCATTCACAAAATCGTGCTTTGAGCTGCATTTATATTCTCTTCCAAAATGCAAATGAGTCTATGGCACAGTTGATTTGACAAAAAAGCATGTATTCTGGAAAAGAAGCAAAATCCGTTTTCTGGCAGAGTCCCCTCTCTTCCCTCTTTTAGGCAAGGTTCACACCTGGCAAATACACATGCGTTTTCACGCAATGCAAAATCGCAGTCAGCCTTGTGCATAATGTATCCCTGTTTTTCTGCAGACAACATGCTCTGCTTTTCGCGTAGCGTGTACAGATTGCACTCAATGAGCATGATCCAATTCACTTTTTTCTCCAAGTTTTCTCCTAGGCGATATTTTCACATCCTATTTAATAATCCCCCTGTTCGTGTGTCCTCCTGTTTCCCTGTGTCAGCTGCCTGGCACGCATGCGCAGCACGCGGCCGTGGGGGGCTTCGGGCAGCGGTCGTGGACGGAGGCGGGGCATGTGCGTGTCGGTTGCAGCTGCGCATGCGTTGTGAAGGGTGGATCTTAGCCATGCACATGTCACAACCATTCATGCGGAACTCCTTTTAGCATTGTGCCATTATCCTGTAAGGAAAGCTGTCATTCTTCTGAAATGATAGGCAAAGAACCTTCAGCTTCTAAAATATATTGAGTTAGTGGATGAACTCGACTCTTTTGCTCCCATCGTAATTCTCCAGGAATCAGGGTCTTCAAATCAGTGCTTACATTTTAACTTACAGCTAAAGGAAATCGCAGTCTGTCATTATAACAGGTTAGCCAATCAGTGCTGCCCAACGATAAATCATGTGATGTAAAGGAAGGGTTTGTGGTGTAGTTCTGGGCAATGCTGCCAGCCTGTTTCTGGTAAGGAAATTCCTCTTCCTCATGCCGAACCAAATCCTTCCATTACTGACAATGAAACATTTATGAGGGAGGTAATATAGCCTACAGCATTGAATCACAGTGCAAATATAGTAGAATGCACATAATAAAGACCGAGCAGAGTGCATCAAAGTTTTATAAAGAGAGGGGAGCAAACTTCCTCTCCAGCCCACCAACCAATTAGCTCCATGCAACAAAATAGCCAAGTGTGCTACTAACTAAACTCATATTAGCAGTCTATAGACAAGTTAAATAGGAACTCCAGTAAAAATAATGTAAAAAAAAAGTTCCTTATTTTTACAAAAATTATGCATAAATGATTTAGTCAGTGTTTGCCTATTGTAAAATCTTTCCTCTCCCTGATTTACATTCTGACATTTATCACATGGTGACATTTTTATTGCTGGCAGGTGATGTCAGTGGAAGGAGATGCTGCTGGCTTTTTTGGCAATTGGAAACAGCTGTAAACAGCTGTTATTTTCCACAATGCAACAAGGCTCCCACAGTGTGATATCAGACCACGGTCCTGACATCACACTGTGGGAGGGGTTCCACCACAATATCAGCCATACAGAGCCCCCTGATAATCCGTTTGTGCAAAGGTAAAGACTTCTCATGTAAAAGGGGGTATCAGCTGAAGCAGTGCTTTTCAGCGCTGCTAGATTTGGGCGCAGCCGGCGCCTCCATAGACTACAATAGGAATCACTCCTATTGCAGCGCTCAGTGAGTAACGTGGGAGCCGTCAGCAGACGGAGCCGAGGTTGCTTAAAGATAACCTAAAGTCAAAAAAAAAAAATGAGATGAACTCACCTGGGGCTTCCCTCAGCCCCCTGAAGCCGATCGGTGCCCACGCAGCTCCGCTCCGATGCCTCTGGACCCGCCGGCGAACACTTCCAGTTTAGCCGTCACCGGCCGACAGGCATGGGAACGCGAGTGATTGTTCGCGTTCCCAGCCTGTATATAGCCCCCTATGCTGCTATTGCGGCCAGGAAGTCGCAATAGCAGCATAGTGGGCGATATACAGGCTGGGAACGCGAACAATCACTCGCGTTCCCATGCCTGTCGGCCGGTGACGGCGAAACCGGAAGTCGTCGCCAGCGGGTCCAGAGGCATCGGAGCGGAGCTGCGAGGGCACCGATCGGCTGCAGGGGGCTGAGGGAAGCCCCAGGTGAGTTCATCTCATTTTTTTTTTTTTACTTTAGGTTCACTTTAAAAACATAATAATTCGGCCTCCAGCAATCGCTGGAAGCCGAATTATTTCATTCCCCCACTATCCATGGCGGCCTGGAGGGGGAATAGTAATTAAATCGGCCCGGACTTGTGCAGAAGCAGGATCAGCCATATACCGCTGTATCCTGCGCCCAAGTCTACCGGCGCCGATTTCAAATTTACTCGTATCAGCTACTGATTGGGGTGAAGTTCAATTCTTGGTTACGGTTTTTCTTTAACCACAAACTAAGGGATTCAAGCTGAGGTGTGCTGGGTTGCAGGAAGGAAGTAACCTCTCCATTTTCTTCTAAATATATTTTTACTCTAGCATGCCTATCCTCTATACAATATTACAAACACCCATGATCACAACATTTCAACATGTTTTGCCTAAATATTAAGGCTTTGTCAAGAAATGTAATAAATAAAGTGCAGTACTGTTGTGCTACAACATAATAATGTGCTCTCCTGTCCCCCAGCTACCCACCCACACCTAATTTATCCTTCCAACTAGCCCCCCCTCTCCCCAGTGTCTCAATGTCATGTCTTCTAACTTAGACCACCTACCCACACCTCCCATCATTCATTCTATGTAACATGCTTGTAATCAAACCTGATATCCAGGAATGCACTGTAGAAGATGTATTTGGATAATGTGGTCTGCTATAATGCAGATATATGACTATGCTTAAAGGATACCCCAACTGAAATGTGACATAATGAGATAGACATGTGTATGTACAGTGCCTAGTACACAGATAACTATGCTGTGTTCCTTTTTTTCTTTCTCTGCCTGAAAGAGTTAAATATCAGGTATGTAAGTGGCTGACTCAGTCCTGACTCAGACAGGAAGTGACTACAGTGTGACCCTCACTGATAAGAAATTCCCCTTTTTTATCTCTTTCTTGCTCTCAGAAGCCATTTTCTGCTAGAAAAGTGTTTTATAGTTGGAATTTCTTATCAGTGAGGGACACACTGTAGTCACTTCCTGTCTGAGTCAGGACTGAGTCAGCCACTTGCATACCTTCTATTTAACTCTTTCAGGCAGAGAAAGAAAAAAAGGAACACAGCATAGTTATTTGTGTACTAGGCACTGTACATACACATATCTATCTCATTATGTCACATTTCAGTTGGGGTACCCTTTAAACTGTGCAATTGTTTGGGCAGTGCATTTACATGCAGCAACGTGCATAGTGTGAACTCACCACTGTGGCCATTCCTTGGGGGAGCCAGTTACCTTCTTCTCCTTAGTATGTTTTTGGGGTTTTCAGAGGAAACTCACATAAACACTGTGCCACCTACCATAAAGCAGTTGTACCAGCAGCAGCAGTACTAGTTGCTTTGATTCGAAGTAAATTATAATTAGCAAACAGAAGTAGGAGACAGCAGCAGGATATTGTATCTTTTAATGCAATTGAATGAAATGCTGGGAATACATGGCTCGATTCTGAGCTGATTAGATAGTTAGATAATTTCCGACGTGTCTGATCACCGCTCGATCGTTTTGCCGCTCGACTTGTCATTAAAGTGAATTGAAAAAAGAAAAACGAGCGGAAGATGAGAGAATCGAGTGGGCAAAACGATCGAGCACAGAATCGAGCGCCAGAATCAACCCGTGCATTCCCGGCATAAGGGAAGAAGTCGGCTTCATTGAGCAGCCAATTCCACAGAGGCTATTAGTTAGGGAGAGACAGACCAGTGTCTAGCAGCAGTACACTAATAGCCCATCCCTGCTACTGCACTCATTTTACTACTCATTAGGCTAGTTTCACACTGGGGTGTTACAATATGTTGGGTTATAATTTACACATAACGCAATGCAACTAAACCATTTGCGGTGGCATGTATGTAACGCATGCAAAGAAGCATCTGACATCCATCTATAACATATTTCAGTGCACCTTCATTGACTAATATTGTGCGGGTCAACATGCAGAAATGTACAGCCATTGCATTGTCATCGATTTGCATTGTGTACATCAACATGTGCGATTCTATTAATGCACCACATGTTCTGCATTGTAACAATTGAATCCACTTTGTTGCTTTGCAACTGATAAAGTGTGGAATATTCACAGACTTTGAATCACACTGCGCAACAGTGCGCAAAAACTGTCCGTTACAATGCAACATATTAGTGTGAAAGAACCCTCTTAGATCAAACTCACTATACTGGTTTTCTAAAAATTCCCCAAATCATTCGGTTATAGCTGAGACTAGGTTCACAGTGGTGCTTTGCGGTATAACGGTCACTTTGTAACACGGCTTGCGGCACTGCAATGCACGCCACATTCACAGGTACATTGCAGTATAAATGCAAGCAGCATGGTAAAGCACCGCATGCAGTGCATTTCTGTAAAACAGTGAAGCATCATTTTCATTGACTATGCTTCACTGTATGCGACACAATGCGCAAGTAATGTGCGGTGCCACTTTCCCGATCCACTGAGTTCCTGCTGTGGCTGCAAATGCAACACAACGGCCACTGTGACCATAGCCTCAACATTTGGAATAATGTAAAAGGAATAAAAATATAATGTGTAAATTTAAATACAGAATAGCACAAAATCAGTTAGGGCTGGAACCCACTACAAAGCGCTATCGCTAATTGCAATGGCTAGCTCTTTGTATGAGCGGTTTGTAAGCGATTTCATGAGCGTTTTCGGTAGCGATTTTAAAAAGTGTAATCAATTTGCCAGTGGTTGTTTAGCGATTAGCGATTCAAATTCTGATTGGTCCTTTTAATTAATTTTAATTTGGTTACAGTGTGCAGTAATGTAAAAACGCTAGCAAAATCGCTCTGTGTAGGTTTTGATGATCGATTATTCCAGCGTTTATATACTTTACATTGCAGAAACGCTAAACATGCCGCATGTCCTGCTTTTGCGATTTTGTTCATCGCAATCGCTCCAGTGGAAATTAGCCCATCCATTAACATTAGCTGAGCGTTTAGGGAAATCTCTAGCGGTTTGAATCGCTCCCTAAACGCTCACAAAATCGCTCTAGTTGGTTCCAGCCCTAAGGCATGTTAGCAGTTTAAAAAAAAAATCTATTCTGTTTGCAGGAGTTGTAAAGGGAGACAATGTAGGTATGCTGGCAGTAGTACATTTGCATTGTTTCTGTGAGGTCACTCGGCAAAAAGAGAGGAAAAAAAAAGCATGTCCAATGTAACTATTAGAAGCAGTAAGAGGCGTTCCTTCCATGCACTTTCTCTGCCCTGCCGCTTCCCTTCCAAGCAAGTAGTGTGTCTATTAGCAGCGCCCGCACGCCTTCTCCATCCCGACGTGTGTCGCCTTTGGGATACGGAGAGGGACGCAGATGACCGCACTGTAGGGAGACGCAGCCACGAATGCGCGATTGGTCACTTTTCCCTCACTGCTGGCTCATATAGTTTTGGAAGGAGTGAGAGAAGCTGAAGGGATGTGGTAGGGGGAGGGGAGGCAGGGGGGATGCCCCAGTGATTGCAGTCCAGGCAGCCTGCTGTCACATTCTCCCTCTCTCGCTCACATTGTCACAGCAAGAATGCTGCTCAGTCCCGCACACGGCTTCGCTTTGGTCCCTTTGCTTTTGCCTACTCTGGATTACTAAAGAGCACATTTGAAGGAGCATCTGTACTGGGACGAGGAGGTAAGGGGATGCCTGTGCCAGGAATGCATGCGGACATGGAAACTCTTATTTTCCAGGTTATATGGGCTGCTGGATCTGCAGGCAGCAGCTGTCCTGCATCAGCCTGCTCTGCCTTTTGTTGCCAGAAAAGCAAGCATTGCTCAGCCCAGTCATCCAGGCACTGCTGTGGGCTTCCCTGCAGATCAGGCTGGAGTTTATCACTTTATTTATTAGACACCACTTTTTTGATTACTTTTTCTTTTTTCATTTCAACTTGTAAAACTTTGACTAGCATTTTACATTCTACACGTCTAGAAGTGTTGCATGTTTATAATCTAGTAGGACAACGTGAACATTTAAACCTCCTCTTTGCATAACTCGTCCAATAGAAATGTCGGAGTTTGCTGTAATTATGAAGTAGGCTGGACTGAGTACATGTATGTATGATTTTTCTGAATGGAGGGTTGGCAGTCCTTAGAGGAGTGGCATCATATTGCTGACTGTACTGTACAATGGCATATCTGTATTGGAGAGAATCCGGCTGGTTTGCTGGATCATTTTATGCTTCCACATTGTGCTGTAATGTATCAGATACTGATCTGATCATCTGGGTAATAATGCTGGGATAGGGGAAGCAGATTCACTCACTGATCATGATTTGTAGAGGGTCTGTGCAGTAGCAGCAAATCCAGCTAAGCGAGGCCAGGCAGACTGGGGGAGGCTTTTTTTAGCTTCTGAAAGGGAAAAACTTTATCAAAGCTGAAATACTCATCACCTCCGGTTATCTCTGTGGATAAAAGTGGAGAGATCACTGTGACAGGCAGATGTCACCTGCAGCATTGTTTCATTGATGTGCTACCTTGGACTTAATCCGCTGGTGTTGACTGTGCAAACTGGAAAATAAGAATCCTAGATATAGGAGAGGTCTTTTAATTCTCTAGTAAGATGCTGCAATGAAGCACAACGTGAATTTATTTTGCTACAAAGCTAGATGCTGTTTTATTTTATTTTTGGTTCACACCAAGAGCGCTTTCAAAAGCGCTATAGTTTAGAAAAGCGCTTGGCTAATGTCCTTCTATGGGCGAGTTCACACCAGAGTGATGGGATTTTTTTTCCCCAAACGCAAACCTATGACCTGCAGCATTTTGGAGGCGATTATGCCTCAATATAAAGTATAGGAAAACTGTAAAATCGCTATCAAAATTGCTGAGCAGAGTAATTTTTCAAAGCGTTGTTTGCCAAAAGCTGTTCACTTCCAGATCAAAGTGTACAAGAACTAGAAAATCGCTAAACCCAAACGCTACAAAATCGCTAGGCATAAGTAGAAAATTGCTAGACTCTTTCCCAGAAACACTACTGCAAATTGATACAAAAAGGCACTAAGCGGTTTCAATTAGACTTAGCGATTTTTAGTGTGAACTAGGCCTTACAAAGTTTGTTTGGAACAAGTTAGAAAGTTGTGTCTGATAGTGCAATATAAACAATCTTTCATTGGTAGTAGTGGTAGCGGTACACAAAATCTTTATGGGCCAGCAGGGTACTAGGTAGAAATGTGGAAACACTGCCCGATATACATTTTTAAAAGCAAGCTCTACAGCAGTGTGCCTTCCCTATGGGCTGAGACCTGTGCAAGCAGAGCAGCAGGCAGGAGACTGTGGCCAGTGAACACAATAGGTGATTACACAGTACAGCGCAGCAGAACAGGCTGGGATATCATGCTGCCCATACACATCTCTATATATCCAGCCAATTCACATTGTAGAAATCTGCCAGGGTTACTCCCAGCATAACCCACTGATCGACTTTCAGTCGATTTTTGGGCAGTTTTATCAATGGAATGGCTGATAGGGCTTGTTAAAAGATTTCCCTCCAGTGGGTGGGGGGTTCAGCATACTATGTACTGAGCAACACCATACCAATCAATTCACCATTAGATTTCTGCTGAAATATAATCAAGATGAAGTGGACAAGGTGTACCTGATAGTTTCCCTTTGAGGAGGGGATTGATTGCTTGTCAGATCAGATTGTGATCGACCTGCGTGTGGCAAGCATTAGAAAGCCAGGCTGCTTATAGTGCTCTAATGGGCTTGCTGCTAATGCAAAACAAGCCTTTATGCATATATGTTTACTATAGAATGCAATATGGATGATTTATCAAGGCTAGTGCAATGAAAAGTTAGTAAAAGTGGAGGAGTTGTACGTTATCAGATTTCTTGTTGCATTTAGCCTGGTATACACCAAGCAATTCCCATCAGATTTACTGTCCAATTGATTATTTCTGACAGGTCCGATCTGATTTCCGATCGTCTTTGTGATCGATGTTGCACATAAGTGATAGTTAAATCTATCAGAAAAATGATCGAAAATCAGATCAGACCTGCTGGAAATAATCGACTTAACCATCAATCTGATGGGAAATTGCACGGTGTGTAGCAGACATTTGACTACTGGAATATGATTCGATGTTCTGCCTCCGATCAACGTTTTCTCCAGTTTTTGTCTTAATATTTTAGTCAGAGAGGGGTCAGGTGGTGTTATATGTGTGTTGCTGCAGCTTTTCAGTTTATGTGATCAGCATTATCACAGTCCGCTTACACCTCCTAATCTTATAACCATTAATTACTTTTGCTTTCATTAATAAAAGAGCAAAGCGTTTTTCTAAGTTGACCCTGAATCCACTGTGATGCTCATGCGGACATCGCGATGGATTTCAAAATCAGCTTCTTCCGGTAATGTGGACATAACTTGCAATACGGTGTCCAGTGGTGTGCAGCTTAGTTTGCACGCCTACAATGTAATCCAACGTGCATATGCCACCGAACCTAATGTCCTATTATCATTATAGTACAATGCGCATTGTGTGAATATTACCTAAGGGCCCTTTCACACTGAGCGCATTGTAATAAGATCGCAGAGCTGCATAACCTAAAAGCCATTGTGGTGCAACAATACAGCGAAGCATACAGTACAATGAATGTATGCCTCACTGCCACTGTAAACTCATTACCCAGTTGATGCACAGCATTCTGTGTGTTACTGCGTCGAAACCTGCTACACCACACTTAGGCCCCAGCGATCGCGTTTAGCGTTTCTATAGCACTGAAACGCGATCGACAGGAAACCACCTGAAAATGGTGCAGGCTATGCGTTTGCGTTTGGCGTTTTGGGGCGATTTGCGGCGATTAGCGCAAATCACCCAAGTAAGAACGGGCCCAAAGGGTTTCATTGCACTAGCGCTATTGAAAAGCGCTAGCGTTTGAGCGTTTTGCCGAAATGGCAAAAAGCTCAAGTGTGAATGGGCCCTTAGGGCTTGATTCACTTATCCGTTATATGACAAATAGCACACCTTATCAAAGATATCACATCTTATCACAGATATCACACCTTATCAAATATAGCACACCTTATGAAAGATAGCACACCTTATCAGAGTAGCATAGCGAGTGCTACAAACCCGCAGGGGCTCAGGGCAGGACAAATGCCATTGCCAATAAGCAGGCATAAGTTCGTAGTGCTCGCTATGCTACTCTGATAAGGCATGTTAACTATGACAAGGTGTGGTATCTTTGATAAAGTGTGTTATCTTTGATAAGGTGTGCTATTTGTCATATAACCGTTTAGTGAATCAAGCCCTTAATGTGAAAGCGGGGCTAGTCTAGTTTAGGGGACCCAGCAGGAAACTTCATAGGGAAATCCCTCTAATGTGACTGGGTGGACAGCATGCTCTTGAATGGCTAGGTTTCAGATAGGTTGTAGTAAACTACACCCACCCTATTCAGCCAATCACAACACTTAGTGCTGTAGAGGGTGCTGTGAATGGAGAACTGTTCCCTATGAGTTTTCCTGCTGGATCCCCTAAACTAGACTAGCACTGTGAAAGCCCCATAAGAATATAATTGCGAGACAATAGATATTGTCTGTTTTGGCACAACGCTACGGACGCGGTATAAAAGGGCCCTTATACTGAAGAATATCCACCTAGATTACCCTTCTGTTAGGATAATGTAATATGACATTTTTTGCACTTATTACTAGAGCTGCATAAAGGGAACCTTGTCAGATTTGCAAAGTAAGGCCTAGTTCACAGTGCTCAGTTGCACTGCAGAATAATTCAGCATGTCAACTCACTCACCATACAATTCTATGGGCCTGTTCACAGTAATGCAATGTGATCACATTTTTCTAACTCGCTGCGTACAGGCTTTGTACTAAAGTCTATATCCATTCTCCATTGCAGTTCACACTCATAACGCCTGCGTTATGCAACTGCCCACTGTGAACCTAGCCTCAGACAACTTGTTCACTTATATGAACGCCTGAAATGTTTTGAATGTTTTTAAAGTTGCTGGTATGTAAGGCCTTAAAATACCGTAATATGTATGCTTTGCTGAAAATCAGAATACTTCAAAAAGAATAGTAATGGGGCATTAGTGCTGTAAAGCCATTTGACTGGTGAATCTGCTGCTAAGGCTTTTTGTTGTTGTTGTTTTATCTTTACGTCTTTTGCTCAGTGGTATATTATTAGCACCTCTCACAGCCCTAAAGCTGGCCACTAACGGTCCAATTTCTAGCGAAAATTCGTTCGAGCGATCAGAAATTCTGATCGGATTGGTTGTAAATAATCTCCATTGGTGGACACAATCGATTATGAACGAGTGAAAAAAATGTCGCCTGAATGAATTTTCGGCGAACGAAAATTTGGATTTTCTTGGTGGTCGTGATAAATAGGAAGCAAAGATTGGTTAGCTGATGGTGTAGTGAACGATTTTTCGTCCGATCAGAATTTCTGATCGCTCGAACGATTTTTCGCTAGAAATTGGACCGTTAGTGGCCAGCTTTACAGTAAGGCAAAGTTACCAATTCCATCTTGCCACAATAAAAAGATTTAAAAACAAACAAACAATTAATGTTTTCATTAATCCAGACCTTTAACGTCACGCCCTTTTAAAGGAAATTTATTTTGCAAAGCAAGAAAATAATTGATGTTTAATTTTATTTGTAATACTCTCAGTAGCCGAGTATTAATATCATTTTGTTGCATCAGGCTTGTAACCCAGAAGTCTTTCGTTCCATTTCAATGGAAATGGAGCTTCATTTTCTGTAGTTGTAAGCGTGTTCACTGGACTGTGGATCTTGGACTATATAACAGAGATACGTTACTGTGATTATACACATGCAAACATGCGCATGCGTCAATCCAGCCATGGGACTGCACATGAATGAGTTCACTAAGGTGAAGACTATATCTGCATGGTCATAACAGGCTGAGTATCCCCTTGCCTCATAGGATTACGAAGGAGGAGGTATTCATACCTACAAAAAGTATGATTAGCAACTGGCCTAATGCATTTAAGCCTAAAATGATAATCCTAATGTCTCCAACGCACTGCCCTCTAGATCGTAAGCTTGCAAAGGCAGGGACCTCCGCCTAGTGCTTCTTATTCTGCTGTAATTTATCATATGAACACGTACCAGTATTGGTGATGTCTCAACCCACACGTCCTGATTGTCCAGAGTATTTAATGTCTCATGTATATATGCCCCCTATTGTTTGTTTTGTACTATGTACAGCGCTACAGAACATGTTGGCGCTATATAAATAAATATTAATAATTATAGTGAATACACAAAAATTCTTATAATTTTGTTTGAAATAATCTGCTATTCTGCAAAGAATATACATTTACGTTATGTGCATTATTTTATGAGCATTGCCATTTGCTTTTCTCCTGGTAAATACCGTATTCGTAAACTGCTCTAAAACCCGTACCAGTGTGATCATGGAAAAATATCATTTATGTGGATGGTCAACAAAATGCTTATAAATCATATCTGACGCAGAATCCTGCAAATTGTATATGCAAGTTTCTTCAGCTTGAAAATGGACCAATTGAATCCTGCCGAGGAGGAGTTCCATTGGTTCCTTTTCAATTCTGCATACAGTATTTGCATAATCATGCATCAGCTCAATTATTTGCATCTCATTGACCTTCCCTAATCCTTTATAACGTGCCCTGTTCTTTAATATATTTTTCCTTGATAGTATAAAATAAAAACAAGGTTACATGCATGTGTGGTTACGTGGCTGGAGAACTCACAATCTAGTACCCCGTAACAAATATTTACTACCCACATAAAGTTGTTTCACACGAATGCAGTTAGCCGTGCTTTGTTCTACACATGCCCTTGTGCGCAAGCGTCTGAGCTTGCATGTTTGGCTTCAGAGGTGGACTAAAATGAACAAACATGCAAAAAATGAGCGTAAATGAGTGTAACAATGGATGAATCAAATACAGAAGTTGATGGTCAACTGGCAACTCTGTAAATTGGTTCATTGATTGGTGGATCTTGGCTTTGGTTTGCTTGCTGTCACCTCCTTTTTTTTGTTGAGCAGAAATTTGAATATTCATTAATTTTTCTGCTCACTGCAATCTGCTATCTCTGGAAGGCAATCCTTTCCATGAACCTGTGGGGAGTGAGGGGGGATCACTTGGAAAGATGATAGTAACTGTATTACAGCATTCACAGTATAACAAAAAAGTGGAACACTGTATGTGATACCTTTTCCACTAATAAAAATGAGAGATTAATGATTGGGTTTGGAAAGTTACTCCCTTCACTGGATCCATAGAGCCTGTAAACATTCTCTTGATCTCATGAAAGGAGTGACTCCCAAGAGCAAACCCTACCACAGTTTTTGTTAGTGTAAATACAAGCAGTGTCACATTGAGTACTCACCCTTTTTCTTTTTTCTTTTTAAATCCTCTCCTGTGAATGGCAAATACTGCCTACAAGCATGTAGTGTTTCTATGCATTATTCAGTGGAGCACACCATAAAAAAATCAAATCGGTTGTAAAAAGGGATTTAAAAATGTACACATATATAATTGTGTCTATTCTTAAAAGGACCCTTTAGTCATTTTTTAACAATAAAACTACTTCCATAGACATGTCGCCTTATTGCAGACATACCTCTCGATGTGATCCTTTTCATTCTGCAACCGCCGGTGTCTCCTGGACCTTTTGAATAAGTCACAGATCTGCTTTAAGCCTGGTACACAATTCCAATTATGATCGGCCAATCACTGACCAATGTTACCACCCCATGCAGTCTGACGGTCAACAGATAATGAATGCTATGAGCAGATTGTTCAGGTAAGCTCTCTTACTATGTGGAGGTGGTCAAATTGGTCAGTGATTAGCCAATCATAATTGAGAGTGTGTGCCAGGCTTTAAACTTGGTAAATTGATTGATGTCATTGATTTATATTCAGAAACCTCAAGTTGTATCTTTTTGATATATTCTATAAATTATTGCATAACATTTTTCATAGAATAAACAATGTAGCTTTATTATTATTACGTATTGTATTTATAAAGTGCCAACATATTACGCAGCGCCAACGTCTTCCGTAGCACTGTACATAGTACACGACACATAATGATGGGGGGCATAGATACATGAGAAGGACGTCAAGAAATACAAGTACAAATACATACATACTTGTTGTGTGGTTTAAGACATCACCAATACTGGTACATGTTTATAGAGTTATAGTCTTTAGATTGTAAGCTTGCAAGGGCGGGGCTCTCTCACCTTTTGTGTCTTGGAATTTTACACATTCATTCATGTTAATTTTGTCTCTGTAATTACCAATTCTATTTTTTTTTTACGATTCTGCATTTTGTACCAATTCTGTATTTTGTTTATTGGTGTACACCATAGTCTGTTATTATGTACCCCATGTTTGTTTCTTACTTATGTTGACACTTTATAAATCAGTAATAATAGTTTTCACTGCAATTGCCTATAGAGGATAAATACAAATAAATATAAAGTTAGCCAGGCTGGTTGATTTGCATGCAGAGTGTGCGAGCTAGTGAGCCTCTTATTGCTGAAGCAAGCATTACTCGCACTGGCAGAGTGAGCAGGACCTTAGTAAGCCAAGCCCCGTGTGTTTCATATTAAGTCTCCAATTTTGCACACATGGTAAAATCTATTTATATCACCCCCAGTTAGCTGGGTCCTGTTGGAATTCTGAAGCAGTGTGTCAGTGAGATTACCCAGATTCCACACCTCCCGCTGGATTTTTTGATGTGGGAAAAGCTCATGGTGATCATTTCCATTACCAGGCTGGGACTGCACAGCGTGCTTTCCCTCCGTTTATATTATGCACACGCTTACATCAGCAGCGCACTGCACAGGCTAGCTTCATGGCCCAGACACTGCAGAGCAGCCACCACACCACAAATATACCACCGACACATAAAGGAAGCACAGGCCCATATGCAAGTCACATTTCTCTCTAGGAGATATTTCTTCTTCATCTTCTCTACAAAGTAAGGCCCTGTTCACACTGCATGCGTTTCCAGCCGCGTTTTGGGAACGCGTGCATGAGGCCGACACGCACGACATCAGACAGTGCATAGAGTGCACTGTCTGATGTTCACACTGCATGCGTTCCGGGAACGCATGCTGCACGCATTTTTAACAGAAACGCATGGGTGACCCATTTACTTTAGAGAATGGGATCAGCCACGCTGGTGTGTGTTCGTATGCATTGCGTTCTGAACGCATGGCCGCCCGCATTTGTAATGTGAACAGGGCTTAACTTTTCAGCACTTGGTAATTGAAAAAGTAAATAAAAAAGAAATATCAAACTGATTTAACTAGTTCCTTGCTTGCTGGTGGCTTCAAATGTATTTATTTGATGAGTTGTGACAATATCTCCTAGGAGAAAACTTAGGAGAAACTTTAATTAGAGGCCATTGACTGTTAGGTTATGTAGCTAAGGAGCCTTCATTGATTGTTCACAAAACACACACATTAAAAATATTGTAAAATATGTTTTTATTTAGAGGACCTCTGTCAAAATAACAAAAAAGGTTGGAAGTATAAAAGTTCATTACATAGATAATATGCTTTGTTTCTCTAGAGACTTTGTGTCCAGAATAATGCTAAATTAGGATACTGTGATGCTGGGGGGGTCATACTTTCTGACCACCCAGCGCAACAAGGCTAAGTAGCTGGATAATTGAAGAGGCTCCACAGATGGACACAGGATTAATGAACAAGGGAGCAAGATTGCCCAGAGCAACTGCAGCTCCGGGTCGCCTATCGGGCTAGATGCTAAATTATACAATGCACAACAGACGTAGTCGGTAACAGGCTTGGGTCCTACACGTAATTTCAGATGTTAGTCGTATTGGAAGGATTAGGCAGATTCATAGTCGAGAGGCAGGCAAAGGTCGGTACACAATACAATATACAATATTACAAATAATACAATACTGACTGACTAGAGTACATATATATTGTGCTGATGCGCAATATATGAACTGTAGCTCTCAAATAACTCACTAGCTAAAGCACAAGTAATGACAATTAACAAGACAGACAACAGACAGACAGACGGAACGCTCAACCAATCTAGTTGCTGTTTCAGCGACGGCGACATTCACACTGAGATAGACAAGACTAACAGGTAGGATCGTAACTAATGGTAACCGCTGCTATAGTTCGTCCTCAAGAACAAGGCAAGAACAAGGCTAGAAGGAATACTACCAGTCACCAACGTGGTGCTGGCAGAATCCAAACTCTCAGGATCAGAAGGACTTCACTGACCCCGGCAGGTCAGCAACCATCCAGCAGACATGAAAATACAGAGCAAGGCATTATACATTTTTATAATAACAACTTTCACAGCATAGACCCAACGACAACTCAGAGAGCTGAACGCTATGTCGGGCGGGGTCTGAAATGGGAGGCAGACTTTTATGCTGGCATCAGCCAATGGATGCAGGTATGCAAATTCCCACACAGCTGAATGGTAATCATTCAATTCTGAGCTGACTTGATTACCATTTGCTAGCTGAAAGACTAACATAACAAATGCATGCAGTACTATGCAACATGCATGCAGGAAATCCAGGGTTGTTTGGCTGCAGTTCAACTGCAGCAAACCATAGGAGGAATCCTGACAGCATCCTGAACTGCAGAGTGATTGCAAATGACAATAAGACTCACTGCAAATGCGCAAGCGAATGCAAGCAGACAAGTCAGAACTGCCCAGTTGCAGCTCCACTGCAAGCGACAGAACATGCTACAGGAGAGATCCTGACAGATGCAAAGTTCTTTTTGGGTGCAGTCATGTTTGTCACACATATACTGTATATCTGTCCAGTATTAAATTGCAGAACTTGATTACTGTTTCTATAAATCCATTTTCTTTTTAACTATAACTATATACGTAGTTTAGTACTTTACAGGGCATGGTTGCCACATCTCCAGCCTTATCATTTTCTATGACCTATGTAAGCTGGAGGTTTGTTGTAACCCCTGTCAGAATGAAGGGAAGATTGAGTACTTCTGTGATCATATTCTGATACCATATTGTATGAGGTGTTTCCCATATTCAGTAAGCGCTGAGAGTGTAATGATGTGAGAGATAAAGTAATCCATACAGGCTTACTAGTCAGATCACTGACAATGTGGAAATACAGAGTACCCAGACAGCTCATGTTGGCCCTAAACCACTAGGAGAGTGTAAGCTGCTAAAATAGATCGAAAAGCCCTCTTGCTGAAAAGCAACATTTTTGTAAGAATTCAGCAAGCAATTTTGGTTTCCCATGATTCATTATGCCTGGATATGCAAATCATCTCTTTATACCTCTGAGTTCTGATTATTATTGATTTATAAAGCGCCAAAATATTCGGTGGCACTGTACAAAGTAAAAAACAAACATGCGATACATATTAATCCAGACAATGGTATACACCAAATATAGACACTGAAACAAAATACAGGATTGGTAATTACAGTATCAAATTGTATCATGATGAATAACGTGTAAGAAATTGCAAGGCACAAAATGAATAACAAGTTCCAAGACACAAAAGGGTGAGAGAGCCTTGCCCTTGCAGACTTACAAGAAATGGGGAGGGGGGGTTTAAGATGTGAAGTAGTATATACTATGCGTATCTAGAGGCAGTGTGTTTTAAGTTATCCAGAAATGAGTACAACCTGGCGAGAGGTCGAATGGGGGAATGGCCAAAGTTAGAGCGTATGCTTGTTGGGAAAAATTAGTTTTGAGAGAGCGTTTAAAGATTTCAAAGGTTGGAGAGTGACAGATTTGCAGTGGAAGGGGATTCCAGAGGAGGGGTGAAGCATGTTAGAAATCTTGTATACATGAATGCGAGAAGGTGATTCTAGAGTGGCATAAAAGAAAGTCATGTGCAGATCTGAGATTGCTGTTGGGTTGGAATCCTGATCCATTCTTTGTATTGCCAGACTCAATATATACTAAATAAGCCTGTATTGTGCAGGAATTTTCTATATTGTAACATGCTATCATGCTATGTCCCCAATATCCTGGTAAAAAGAAATTGCAGGTATGTGTTGTATTGACAAAACAATGCCTGGCTTTATATTGTGTTTTTAGCTGTATTTTGTGTTATGGCCCATACTCACGAGGGACTTTTGTCGCCTCAACACGCGGCGCGCGCGTGTTGCGGCGACAGGTCGCCCGTGAGTATGGGCCGTTGCACGCGCGCGCACCCCGAACTGTCGCCCGTCGCTCATGTCGCCATGCGATTGAAAGTTTCAATCGCATGGCGACAGTCGCCGCCGCACCTCCGCCGCAACTGTCGCTAGTCCGCGTGAGTACGCGGACTAGCGACAGCAACCTCCATTAAAGTATATGGAGCTTCCGGCGGAGGGAGGAGGAACGTCGGCGACAGCTTCCGCCTCGCCGCTGGTCCCTCTTCCGCGTGTGTACGCGGAGGGACCTGGCGAGGAGCTGTCGCCGGCCTGTCGCCCACACGCTCACGTGTGCTGGCGACAGGCAACATTTGCAGCCCGTGAGTACGGGCCATTACAGTTTAGGTTCCTTGATGCGTTTTTAGCTCTGTCTTGTGTTACTATTTAGGTTGCTAACTGAAGCATGATGTTTTGCAGATGTCACTTTACTGTCAGAGAGCCCAACAGGCAGAGAGAGCTCTTGGCCTATTATTTTTGGCTCTAATGACGTGTGTTGGCAGTTGTTATATTGGTGCAGGAAATATTTTTACCCTGTTGAAGACACACTGGACTGACTTGGTGTTCACGTTTACGTTTGTACATAATGCTGCTGGAGTGTGTCATTCTCATTAGCCACTGATGTCTTGTTTTGTTTTTGTATTTTTAATTAGTTGAATCTTCATTAATATAGTACCAGTCTATGGAACACCGCCCTCCAATGTTTAGAGCTGCTACGGTTTGTCTACACATAGTAGACGCTGCTATTTAACAGACAAGGCCAATATTTCAGAAGATGCAGCCAATCTGTTCTGTAAAAACATGCAGATACACTGAGCTCACAGTGAAGGCTGAATATTAATTCTGTAGTCAAAGTGGCAGTCTTGGTTGTGCATTGGCAAGATGCATTAAGCATTACTTGCACGTTCTAATTACTATCCAGGTCATAATTGGAAATGGATATTTCATTCTACAGGCCTTTAAATGGTGTCACTTGTGTCTCTGCTCTGATAGCACATTTGCAGTTTTTGTTTTTTAACCTTTTGCCTGTCAGGGCCGGACTTTGACACATGTGACTTATGTGGCCATACAAGGTGCCACAAATACAGCAAAATAAGTGCCAGCTTTCTGTTCAAGTGTACCCGAGGTGACATGAGGAGATAAAACTGTGTATATAGAGTGCAAACATATTAATAACTAGGCTGTTTTACTTGTTTTATTTTGCTGCCTGGTAGAGTTAATTTCTAGGCCTGGAAGTGACAGCTTCTGTCTTGTAGGTACCTTGTGGGAATATAGTAACGCTCACTGATAAGCAAATTACAGCCAGAAAAGTTTTCCTGGCAGAACACAACTTCTGAGAGCAGGGGGAGATAGGAAAAGAGGTCAATAGTTCATGTATTTTCACTCAGGCAAACTTAATAGGCTGCCACTGAACAGAGACAACAAAACATTCAAACTACTTTGTAAATGGTTAAATGTAAAATAAAGCCATGAAATATCTACAATGTCATTTTTAGGAGTAGGAGGATTAATACAATGTTTTATCTCATCAGTTTATTTTCACCTCGGGTTCACTTTAAGCATGTTACGCAGATAAAAAATGGAGTGGGCACAATGGGGATCATCTGTAGCTGGCAAAATAATGGAGCCCTTCTAACAGGGTGGTTTGAAAACAGAGTGGTTTGAATCTATGGCAGATTCTCTATTTCTCTTTCAAGTGCACAATCATTTAAAGAGGAACTTCAGTGAAAATAATGTAATAAACAAGTGCTTCATTTTTTCAATAATTATGTATAAATGATTTAGTCAGCGTTTTCCCATTGAAAAATCTTTCCTCTCCCTGATTTACATTTTAACATTTATCACATGGTGACATTTTTACTGCTGGCAGGTGATGTCAGTGGAATGAGATGCTGCTTGCTTTTTTGGCAGTTGGAAACAGCTGTAAACAGCTGTTATTTCTCACAATGCAACCATGGTCCTGACATTACACTGTGGGAGGGGTTTCACCACAATATCAGCCATACAGAGCCCCCTGATGATCCGTTTGTGAAAAGGAAAATATTTCTCATGAGGAATGGGGTATCGGCTACTGATTGGGATGAAGTTCAATTCTTGGTTACAGTTTCTCTTTAATGTGCACACATTTGTAATGTTATAGAAAGAAATGTATTTTAGCCTAGTACTAACTAATACAGGCCATTGTGAACCATAAGATTGGCCCTAAAGTAAGAGGCCCGGTAAGAGGCTGGTAGCAAAGGACGGGACGGAGGAGAAATGGGGAAGCGATGGGCATCAGGACAGCCAACTTCTGAGGCTGTTTGTGGGCTCCGCTGGAATTATAGACTGGGTTCCATGGCTCCCCTAAGGTTAATATACTTTCAGTTACTGTATTTTAACATTTAATACAGAGTTCATGGTATGTATATAGAGTGGAGTATTGTACTGTATTAGCTGGGCCTATTTTTACCATTCACTTTCAAGCAACCAGAAAGCACTCTTATCCAGCATCAGCCAATCCCCGTTGGTGCTGGATAACGGAGACACTACTGTAGTCTCTCCTTGTTCTGCCTGCTGTCTGTAATGTTGTGAACCAAAGAGAATTCTGATACTCTCAGCCTTCCTAATGTTGCTTCCTGTTACGGCTAGGCTTAAGACACATCCAAAGCTCATGTTTTTGTATTTTCCAGAAGGAAGGAGCTGTTCCCTAAACAGTAATGCCACTTGGTAATGCTGAGGTTTGCTCCGCTGATTTATGTGCAGAGGGATTCTTGTGATAGTTGCCCTTTACCTTGCAGTGAATGCTGGCCTCTGATCTCTTCATCGCCCTGATTGTTGGCACGCTGCTCTGTATTCCCTTTATCCTGATCATCTCACTATCTCTTCCTCTCTGTTATGGTTGATTCATACACAGCTGTCATCGAGCTTGTGCACTGTCTGAAAGCTAAATACCTACATCTGTACAGAGTGTTAAGTAACCAGCGCAGTACAGGAATGCCATGCTGTGTAATGGAGAGCTCGAGCGTGCCATTATGGGAATATGCACATGCTGCTTCCGAAAAAATGCCGACTTATTTTTCCTGATCATGATAATCGTTCTGTTTGTGATGCAATAAACTGTCACAATACAGCTGTGTAATGTACTATGGAGTCTATGCATAGAGGGCATCTGTATTTGTATGCTTATTTATAGTTTTTAATAGCCTCAAATGTCTTTAAAGTTGACCATAGGCATCCAAAGGCAAATGAGCATAAGAGCGTTGCAGGTCATAAGGGAGACTTGTAATAAAAGGGGAAGAATATTACAGGAATTATATATTAGGACTCCATTACCAGTGTAGTGTGGATGGGGTCACTGGGTGGTAAATCATTAATAATCTGTACTTTATATGGTGCATAAAACAACTTACTTATGTTGGCAATGCTATGCATTTACATTATGGTCATTATAATTTATTAACAATAACTAATGTGTTAATAATTTTCTCCTCTACAATTCCCAATTCCAAGCATTTTGAGCATCTGAAGTGAATATCAGCGAACCTATGCTGCATTATTTGAACTGCCATAGTCCTAGTCTTTTACCACACTAACCTCCACCTATGTATGCCTAACTCTTACCTCCTCCCTAGTAATGCCTAACACTAACGTACCCCCTACCTATGCCTAACACTAACCTCCCAAGACCTATGCCCAACACTAACCTCCCACCTTCCTATGCCTAACACTAACCTCCCACCTACCTATGCCTAACACTGACCTCCCACCTACCTATGCCTAACACTAACCTCCCACCTACCTATGGCTAACACTAACCTCCCCCATACCCATGCCTAACACTACCCTCCCCCATACCTAACACTACCCTCCCCCTTCCTATGCCTAACACTAACCTCCCACCTACCTATGCCTAACACTAACCTCCCACCTACCTATGGCTAACACTAACCTCCCACCCACCTATGCCTAACACTAACCTCCCACCTACCTATGGCTAACACTAACCTCCCCCATACCAATGTTTAACACTACCCTCCCCCATACCCATGCTTAACACTACCCTCCCCCTTCCTATGCCTAACACTAACCTCCCACCTACCTATGCCTAACACTAACCTCCCACCTACCTATGCCTAACACTAACCTCCCACCTACCTATGCCTAACACTAACCTCCCACCTACCTATGCCTAACACTAACCTCCCACTACCTATGGCTAACACTAACCTCCCATCTACCTATGGCTAACACTAACCTCCCACCTACCTATGCCTAATACTAACCTCCCACCTACCTATGCCTAACACTATCCCCCCACCTATGCCTAACACTAACCTCCCCCCTACATATACCTAACACTACCCTCCCCCCTACATATACCTAACACTACTCTCCCCACTTCCCATGCCTAACACTGACCTCCACCAACCTATGCCTAACACTACCCACCCATGCCTGACATTACCCCCCCCCCCCCCCTCCCATGCCTAACACTTCTCTCCTCTCTAGTTATGCATACCACTTACCTCCCCCTACCTATACCTAACACTATCTTCAATGGCCTCGATTCATAAAGCATTTCCGCATGAGGAAATGCTGAAAACGGCTCACTTTACCGACCACACAGCCAAATCTGTATTCATAAAGGCTTTTTCCACATGAAAAGCCGACATCCACGAGCAGAGTGATAAATCACCGCCTTGCGCGGTGATTATCACAGCAAAAGTAACAAATGTCAA
The DNA here is from genome assembly GCF_040937935.1 of Hyperolius riggenbachi. Classification (NCBI taxonomy): domain Eukaryota; kingdom Metazoa; phylum Chordata; class Amphibia; order Anura; family Hyperoliidae; genus Hyperolius; species Hyperolius riggenbachi. The sequence continues at coordinate 126,067,576 of NC_090647.1, forward strand.
TTCATAAAGATTAGAGGTAGCGGTATGCGGACGGGTATTACCGCTACCTCTGATGTGGCGAGAAGCGTGCGGAATCCGTTGCAGTGAATGGGACAGACCTCCCAAGCAGCTGCAGAGAGAACACCGCACGGAGGGATTCCGCCTGCTTCTCCTGTTTCCGCATGTCTCCCGACAGCCTAACGCCTGCCTACAGCGGAGTATCTCCGCACGCCTGTCACAACTAGCTAAATTTTTATGAATTACCACCCTGAAGGCGGAAATACCGACAGCGGTGTTTCCCCGCTCGACTTTCCCCGCTCGTAGGCACTTTTATGAATCGAGGCCAATGTATTGAGTGCTGTACACTCATCCAGAGATTTCATGGATAAAATGCAGTCAGAGGATTTATGAGTACTTCCAGAAATTAAGACATTACCAACTAACTGCCTTTTGGATTATGTTTAGGATAATTTACAGTCTGGGAAAATTGCCAGTTTGAATGCAGTTGTTCAACACTATGCTGAGCATTATTTCACCTTGTTTCTAAATGATGTTAAGTCAGATTGGAGGCATTAGAATCCATTTCTGAGATGGGATCTACAATTATAACAGTCAATCATAGCTTGCTGTTCAGATCGTTGCATCACTGCAAGGTGTGATGGTGGTTTTGTATGAGAGATAAATTGAAACCTCACATTTTATTGCAGGAATGGCTGCATCAAATATGACACTTGTTTGAGTGACAGAATGGTTCCCTATTCACCTTACTAATAGTCAAAACTCCAAGAAGGCAAGCTAGCTGTCCTTCAGATGGACAGTCTCTTGTTTGAAATAATATGCAATCTTTCCTGTTTAATTGACCCCCTGTTAGGTTTCATCTGACAACATTATGGAAAGAGAGTTATGTAAGAAGGGATCAGCATTATTTAAATAATAAAGAAATGTTTTCTGGAGGTGGAGTGGAGCATCTTTTGCCGTTTTTTTTAGGCTAAAATTTGACACACTTTCTCACCTTGGAAAGACGTGAGGTTTGTATTCTGCCAGGTGGTAACATTGCTGCAGTTGGCAACTGGTCTGTTAATCTGATCAGAGTAATTGGTCTGCAGGAAACTCCTTTCAGATTGGTGGAAATCAATGTATCACTGTGTGTGACACGCCTTAACGCTTGATTGTGCAATTGTTTAATTGATAGTGTTGTGGTAGTAGATTGTTAAAACAGACCCATAACTGTATCCAGATGTGTTAAGATTGTACATTTTAGATCAATAGGTGTGTAGCCAAACTTATTATATTTGCATACTTTCTATTAAATGAATGCTGCACTGAAATACTGTAGCGGCTGTAAACTGGGCAGTGTGTTTTGGTCTTTGGAGAATGGGGCGGTCACAAGGGAACAAAAAGTATCTGGGAGCATGGCCCATCCCAGCAGATCTTTATGGTAGGTCAGGGAGATTCAGAGAAATCCGTATACTATGTAGACTTATTTAACAAGACACAGGACATTTATCTCGTGCTTTTCTCCTGAAGGACTCAAAGCGCCAGAACCCACTCTGTAGGCAGTAGCAGTATTAGGGATTCTTGCCCAAGGTCTCCTCACTGAATGGGTGCTGGTGGTACCAAGGACATTCTAAAGTGTGCCTGTATCTTTAGGGCCTGTACACTCTAAAAATCGCCACGCACAATTGCAAACGCAATGCAATGCGATTGTGTTTTTAATCAATATTCTACTTGCAATTTTTGTGTGTTTGTGATGGGATCGCAATTTTGCTGAGGCTATCTTTTCCTGGTTTTCTTATTTTTTAACTAAAAAAGCAATGAAAATCACATGTTTTGCCTTTACATTTTTCCTGCTCTTTACAAACGCAAGCACTCAAAAAGTGCCGTGGGCTTTGCGATTTTCTAAAGTCCCATCACTGTGTACAGCTCCTCGCAATTAGCTTTATTTTCGTGAAGATTGTAATTAAAAGTCTAAAGATAAATCGCAGTGCAACACAGCCAGTGTGTATCGGCCCTTAGTGGCATTTATCCTGCATTGGGGTCAAGTCACTGGGTGCGCAGGGATATCACACAGCAAATTCGGTGCTATGGGATTCTCTTGCGATTTCGCAAATTTAATTTGTTCCACTTTTTTCCCACTTTTGGAGATTGTGAGCGTGATTACACACAGAAACCCTGCCATGCACACAGTAATCTTGTCACAACGCACACAGTGTAAATACAGAACATCGCAATCAAAGTACATTTTGTAGTTGCGATAGAAAGGGGCCCTTATTGTAAGGTTTTCGAAGAAAGCTGCGGGATGTGAATAGTTTTATGCTCTATAAAGTGAATTTGATGTTAAGTCTCTTAGAAGGCTAGCAAATGAATCAGCACTTCCTAGCGTCCGGCTGTCTAAATGTCTGGTTGTATTTGCTGAATTCCTGGATCCGTATTTTAGGTTTTGTTCCTGGATTTTGTATTGCAGACTTCCCTGCTTGTCATGCGTCATTCCTGCCTTCCTGTTCCGGCTTCCTTTTATCTCTGAATCTCTTCCAGTTGTCCTGGAATGGGAGAGGAGTGGAGCATTGAATAGATGCCCCTGCCTACTACACATTGTTTATGTGCTGCAAAATTCTGCTTCCAAAAATAAAAATGTGCTTCCAAAAATAATAACACATAGAAAAAAGTTGCCAGTCTGTTATAAGGTGGCCGCAAACGTTAAATTCTGTAAAATATATATTTTTGTGCGATTTGACTAAGGCCCCTTGCACACCTGCATCACACAATATTACTCATCCCTGCCACAAGGACCATACAATTCAATGGATACTTGCACACTGCATGCAACACGGGGTGCTGGAAGGATCCAAAGCACCGCAATGCTGGCGCTAAGGCTGCAGTGCGTTACAGCAAGAATGGATCCTGCAGTAACACGCTGCAGCATTTGCATTGGCATTGCAGTAATGCATGGCAACAGGCGATGCAGTAAGTGTGCACGACAGTAGCGCGGTGTGATGCAAGGTGCATGCGCAGACCAACGGTAATCCCAGTGATGTACTTCCCACCTTGGCCTGAATCGATCCAATTATTTTGGTTGATTGAAAGTTCTGTTGAGATAGTGTGAGATTGTATATGATGAAAGAGTTGGTAGGAGTGAAATACATTTCACTCAGTAATGAACTTTTGATTTGTAATATGAATATCTTTTTTCAATATGGCTTTTTTTCAAATACACCATCTTTGTATATCAGTATTTCATTCTATCATCATCACTATGAATTTTAAATATTTATTTTTCATTTTGTGGAGTTGAAGAGAGATTATCACTGATTTCCATCTACCAACTGCCAAATAATTGTTTTTTTTTTTTTTTTTTTTGGAGGGGGGGATATAAATTTGCCTTCTTAAAACAGAAGACATTTGCAGTCATTTATCTTTAAAGGATACTCGAGGTGACATGTGACATGATGAGATAGACATGCGTATGTACAGTGCCTAGCACACAAATGATTGTAGGATGTGTTCCTTTTTTTCATTCTCTGCCTAAAAGATTGAATCAGGTATTTAAGTGGCAGTTCCTGTCTGAGTCAGGACTGAGTCAGACTACAGTGTGACCCTCGCTGATAAAAAATTACAACTATAAAACACTTTCTTAGCAGAAAATGGCTTTTGAGAGCAGGAAATAGATAAAAAGTCAGTACTTCATAGATTTTAGCTCTGGCATACTTCAAGGAATGTGTCATTGAGCAAAAACAATAAAACAGTAAAAACTTGAAAAGTAGACTTAACTATAAAATAAAACTGTGGAATATCTTAAAAAGTCATTTTTAGGAGAAGGAAGATAAATATAATTGTTTATTTCATTAGTCGATTTTCACCTCGAGTGTCCTTTAAGTGAGCAAGAAAGATCTCCCATGATGCATCCCTTTGTGCCCCTAGATATCAAACACGTCTCCAGAACCACTGTTGTGTAGTGTCCCAGTAGCCTATGAAAGAACCATAATAATCCGACATGCATACAACTGTTTGAGTCATTGCACCTCTTCACTGCTTTATGGCTCTATTATTATTATTTATAAAGTGCCAACATAATCTGTGGTGCTGTACAAAGTAAGAAACAAACATGGAGTACAAAATACTACAGGCACTATGTGTAGGGCTTGGACAGAGTAGTACAGATTACCCAGATAGCTCATGGAGACCAAGAACAACTTGAATCCCCTTATAAAATCCTAGTTTTGAAAAACTAAAATGATACCATTTACTTAAAAGGAAAAAAGAGAGAAAGTTTTTTTAGTTAGCCAATAAATGGTATCATCCTGATTTAAAACCTCTTGCTTTTACTGATGGCTGACACGGCACAATTCTCTACTGCTACTTATAATGTCCAAGAGGTTCTGAATTACCACGAGTATAACACAATTCAAGTTGACCAGTGTTGCCCATTTAACCGTCAGCAGCCAGATACAGAATAAATGGACTCTCCTAACTTTTGCTGATGGCTCATCTTGCTAACCTAAAAAGGAGAAAACAGAAATCTTTGTTTGAAACTGACCAGACTAATTGCATATTAAAAGCTTGTTATTCGCAAGTCTAAGCAATCAACAAAGTTGCGTTTGTAGCAGTGAAAGTTCTATTGAAGAGGAGCAGAGATGTGGCCATTTCCACATCTGAGTTGTTTGAGTAATGACAGTTAATGAGGCTCTTTTGTTTTGTGGGTCATTATTGTGAATGCACGCAATCACCCCAGCGTTAAAAATAACCTAAGACAGCATCTGAAAGCCACAGTCTGGCCTCATTTTCTTGTATTTTTCCACATCAGCGGGTCTAAACCCTGCTTCTCACCCCCCCCCCCCCCTCCAAAATAACCGAAGAGCATACAGTTAATGTGATGTTTCTCACTTTTGTATTATTACATGGTGTTTGGGGGCCGTGGTACCTTTCAATGTCAGCATGTGACAGAGAGTTCAGCTTCCAGTGACATGCTCGTGCTTGACATAAGCATCAGAGGGATTTTTGTAACCGCTGTGCCTCAAATCCTATACACAGTGTGAAGCTTTCCATCAATTGTTCTGCAAGCTATTGCTCTGCTCCATCTCATCATTTTTTTGGCAGCTTGGGGCCAGCATTTGCAGCTGAGAGGCTTTGCGTTACATAAACATTACACATTTCTGTTTGTAAAACTGATAAGCTGGGCACAGCACTCTCTTCTCGCTCTCTGCTGGCTGCGTAGCACTGCAAGATCTGTAGCTAGCATGGGAAGCTGATGCAGTGTGTTGCAGCGTGACGTCCGGTAATTATATAATTGAGATCGATAGTGATCAATATTGGGAGTCTGCAGTGGGGCACGGTGACCAGTGCAGAACCTGACAAGTTGTTATTGGTCATGGTGTGCAGTAATTGTTTAAATTGGCTAGCGGGCACCTGTGTGTGTCAGGGAATGGGATCAGATTAAAAAATGGTTGTACAATTTGATCTGTGTATGGTCCTGATACAAAAACCCAATCATAGTTGTATTAAAGCAAACCTAAAGCCAAAAAAAAAAACTTATGACATACTAAATTGTATGTGTAGTACAGGTAATGATAGAACATTTTCAGCAAAGAAAAGAGTCTCTTACTTTATTTTCAGTTATAAGTGCCCGTTCACACTTATAATCGCAAAACGCCGGCGATTACTGCTGGCGTTTTGCGGGAGTGGTTTTCCCGTGATTAAAGTGGAAAAATCACTGGACACTGCAGTGGTTTTGGAGCGATCGCGATTAGCGTGCTTTGCACGCTAATCACGATCGCAAATCGCCGCCAAACCGCTGCATGCAGCGCGTGCGGTTATCGCTAACCACAAACGCGGCAGTGAGAACACTGCCACTTGCTACAATGTATAGCGGTTTTAGAAAACTGCTAGCGGTTTGCCATGAGCGGGAATCGTGCGATTCCCGCTCAGGTGAGAACAGGCCCTAAAGCTTTTGGTTTTTTATACAACATTGCATTATTCTGTCATATTTGAAGTTTAGAAAACACACTCTGTATTTTGCGCTATAAAACAAAGCAAAAATAATGACCCTTTGAACTTTCCTACAGTAATACCTTGGCTGTTTTAGTGCTTCAGAAAACAGGACTCAATTTGACCTAATGGGCCGAATAACTCAGAGAAGCTCAACTGCATAGATAACTGACGTTTTTAAACTCTTCCTGTACTGGAACCAATATGAGACTTTTTTCTTTGCTACTAATGTTGTATTTTTTAGCTTTAGTACTCATACAATTCATTATCTCCTAAGTTTATTTTTGCTTTAGGTTTGATTTAAGACTAATGTACAGTGTACAACATATTATATCTGTCTGTTGTTTATAATAGCTAATCAAATATGTCTTATCTCTCTCTCTCTCTCTCTCTATCTATCTATCTATCTATCTATCTATCTATCTATCTATCTATATCTATCTATCTATCTATCTATCTATCTATCTATCTATCTATCTATCTATATATACAGGATCTTCTCAAAAAAATTGCATATTGTGCTAAAGTTCATTATTTTCTGTAATGTACTGATAAACATTAGACTTTCATATATTTTAGATTCATTACACTACAACTGAAGTAGTTCAAGCCTTTTATTGTTTTAATATTGATGATTTTGGCATACAGCTCATGAAAACTCAAAATTCCTACCTCAAAAAATTAGCATATTTCATCCGACCAATAAAAGAAAAGTGTTTTTAAAACAAAAAAAGTCAACCTTCAAATAATTATGTTCAGTTATGCACTCAATACTTGGTCGGGAATCCTTTTTCAGAAATTAGTGCTTTAATGCGGCGTGGCATGGAGGCAATTAGCCTGTGGCACTGATCAGGTGTTATGGAGGCCCAGGATGCTTCGATAGCGGCCTTAAGCTCATCCAGAGTGTTGAGTCTTGCGTCTCTCAACTTTCTCTTCACAATATCCCACAGATTCTCTATGGGGTTAAGGTCAGGAGAGTTGGCAGGTCAATTGAGCACAGTAATACCATGGTCAGTAAACCATTTGTGAGCAGGTGCAAGGTCGTGCTGAAAAATAAAATCTTCATCTCCATAAAGCTTTTCAGCAGATGGAAGCATGAAGTGCTCCAAAATCTCCTGATAGCTAGCTGCATTGACCCTGCCCTTGATAAAACACAGTGGACCAACACCAGCAGCTGACATGGCATCCCAGACCATCACTGACTGTGGGTACTTGACACTGGACTTCAGGCATTTGGCATTTCCCTCTCCCCAGCCTTCCTCCAGACTCTGGCACCTTGATTTCCGAATGACATGTAAAAGTTGCTTTCATCCGAAAAAAGTACTTTGGACCACTGAGCAACAGTCCAGTGCTGCTTCTCTGTAGCCCAGGTCAGGCGCTTCTGCCGCTGTTTCTGGTTCAAAAGTGGGTTCATGCTTCCATCTGCTGAAAAGCTTTATGGAGATGAAGATTATATTTTTCAGCACAACCTGGCACCTGCTCACAGTGCCAAAACCACTGGTAAATGGTTTAATGACCATGGTATTACTGTGCTCAATTGGCCTGCCAACTCTCCTGACCTGAACCCCATAGAGAATCTGTGGGATATTGGGAAGAGAAAGTTGAGAGACGCAAGACCCAACACTCTGGATGAGCTTAAGGCCGCTATTGAAGCATCCTGGGCCTCCATAACACCTGAGCAGTGCCACAGGCTGATTGCCTCCATGCCACGCCGCATTGAAGCAGTCATTTCTGCAAAAGGATTCCCGGCCAAGTATTGAGTGCAAAACTGAACACAATTATTTGAAGGTTGACTTTTTTTGTTTTAAAAACACTTTTCTTTTATTGGTCGGATGAAATATGCTAATTTTTTGAGATAGGAAATTTGGGTTTTCATGAGCTGTATGCCAAAATCATCAATATTAAAACAATAAAAGGCTTCAACTGCTTCAGTTGTGTGTATTTGAATCTAAAATATATGAAAGTCTAATGTTTATCAGTACATTACAGAAAATAATGAACTTTATCACAATATGCTAATTTTTTTTAGAAGATCCTGTATATATATATATATATATATATATATATATATATATAACGATATATTAGCTGGTATTTTTGCTTTTTATTCTCTAATTTTTTTTTAAGTGTACCAGAGACGAGAGATACTTACCTTTTTATACATTCCTGGGGCTTCCTCCAGCCCCATGGGCACGGATCGCTCCCACGCCGCCGCCGTCCTCTGCTGCCTGCAGCTCCGGTACCAGGTCCCATAAGTTCCTCCAGTCGTGGCCGGTCTGACGCAAGTGAAGTGCTCTATTTATGTATCTCTCCAGCAGCCGTGGGCATTTGAGTGATATTCAGTGAGCGGCACGAGTGCGACCTGATTATCCATTTAACTACTCGTTTGAATAAAAGGGATTTGACTAGTAACATTTTCTTGTTGGAGCTTATGTGTTCTAACCGTGTTTCCATGGGCTACCACCCACAACCCAGAACATACTGGTAGATTAGTTGGCTTCCCCTATTAAAACTCTAAACATCAGTTGGTTTTCTTTGATTGTATATCCCCCAGACAGACAGTGAGGTGTATTGATTGATGTACTCCGTAACGTGCTGCAGAAAATTCAGTATAAATGCATAACACTCAACAGAATCTTTCTTGAAAATGTGTCAGCCATTGATCTAAGCTAGGCTTTTGTGTCTCCTTTGGTATCACTGTAGCACTCCCCTTCTACCACCTTATGCTGCCTTCCGGGAGGGGGCAGGGCCTAGCTGCCAGCCTCCCTCCCTCCTGTAGTACATTATGGCATGGCATGTGACACAGATGGAGGGAAACTACAGCCAGAGTAGAGAGTTGGAATTCAACTAGCCACACTTCTAAAAAACACAACATGGAATATAGCAGTCCCTCTGAGGGACAGTCATATAACCCCTGAACTGTATCGCAGTAGTCTAGTGATTATAGAAAATGCTTTGCTTTCTGACCAGTATTTACCGGTATCTGTTGTGAAGCGAGGGCATGCTATAAGGAAATGTTTTGTTTTTTAATTCTGAGACATAAGCTTTAAAGGAATACTGTAGGGGGGTCGGGGGAAAATGAGTTGAAGTTACCCGGGCTTCTAATGGTCCCCCGCAGACATCCTGTGCCCGCGCAGCCACTCACCGATGCTCCGGCCCCGCTTCCGGTTCACTTCTGGAATTTCAGACTTTAAAGTCTGAAAACCACTGCGCATGCGTTGCCGTGTCCTCGCTCCCGCTGTTGTCACCAGGAGCATACTGCGCAGGCACAGACCATACTGGACCCGGTTAAGTTCAACTCATTTTCCCCCGACCCCCCCTACAGTATTCCTTTAAGGCTAAATAAGAAAGAGATTGAACATCACCAGTAGAAAATTACTCCTGAAAACTGACCCTAGCCTCCAGCGACAACAAGGCTGCTAGATCTCAGTTTGCCATTGGCCATCTTATGTATTTACTGCCACGTAATGGTGCAACAGCCTCTCCTTGTTGACAGCTTTTATTATGGGATCTGACTCAAAAAAGCTTACAATGAAATCGCACTCATGTTGAAAGTGTGCAGCAGTTTAATATGTTATAATTATGTCGATGAAAGCCTTTTTCATGTTAAAATAAACAAAGGGAAAAAGGTTTAATTCTAAAAAACTGGTGTAATTAGCAAAGGGTCTGTTGACCATCACGCTTTTTTGTCCCCCTTCCCCCCTTTCACTTTTCTGTGCATTGCTGTGCATCTCACAGGAGGGGTTAAAAGTGGACTTGTCAGACTGGATGCAGAGCTGTGTGCTCTGCTTCTCCTCATGAGTAGCCTGTGAGCTCTGACAGGACTGGGAGGGGGGAGGTGAGCACTTATCAAACAGTTTCCATGTTCTCTTCAATCTTTGCCTACTGTTAAATAGTACAAAAACTAATGTGACACTTTGTATAAAAGTTGTTTGACACTAACTGAAAATAGCTAGTTATTTTATTACAAATGCTTTGAGCGGTAAAAAATACATCTTGAAGTAATTAGATTTCATCGAAACTGCTGCCTTTCAAAACTCCATGCATGCAGATAAATGGCTGTCATGGAGATTATGGATTCCTGTGGCATACACATCTTCAGGCCACATAGACTGTCTAAAGCTACATACACATGGGCTACAACTGTCGTCGCAACCACGTGGCACGCGCGTGTTACGGCGCGTGCGTATGGCGCGCGCGCCCCGAACCGTCGCTACTTAGAACTATCGCCTGGCGACAGTTGCCGCCGCAACTTCGCCGCAACTGTCGCTAGTCTGCGTGTGTATGCGGACTAGCGACAGCAACCCATAGGCAATACACGGAGCTTCCGGCGGGGGGGGGGGGGTTATGGGGGGAGGAACGTCGGCGACAGCTTCCATCGCATCACTAATCCCTCATCCGCCGTGTGTATGCGGAGGGACCTGGCGATGAGCTGTCGCCGATCTGTTGCGCACACGCTCCCGTGTGCTAGCGACCAGCTACATTTGTAGCTCGTGTGTACCCACCATTAAAGGGCAGCTGAAGTGAGAGTAAAGCTAAGTACTCACGGGGGGACAATTGTAGCTGTCGCTGCACACGGGAGCGTGTGCGCGACAGTTCGGAGACAGTTCGGCGACAGCTCGTCGCCAAGTCCCTCTGCATACACACGGCAGCAGAGGGATTAGCGATGCGGCGGAAGCTGTCGCCGAGTTTCCTCCCCCCCGCCGGATGCTCCGTGTACTGTGTGTGGGTAGCTGTCGCTAGCCCGCATACACATGCGGGGCTAGCGACAGTTCCGGCGAGGTTGCGGCGACGGCTGTAGCTGGCGATTGAACATGTCAATCGCCTGGCGACAGCTCCGACGGGCGACGGTTCGGGGCGCGCGCGTCATACACACGGGCGAACCGTCGCCGCAACACGCGCGTGCCACGTGGTTGCGGCGACGGCCGTACCCCGTGTGTATGAGCCTTTAAGGGTTGCTGCCTCTGATGTAGGGTTCAAGCCTTTGTTCAGGGTTCAAATTCCAGTTCAAGACAGAATGTAAAACAGTAAGAAGTCTTTGGGCAAGGCTTCCTAATGATCCTGGTCGCCCATGGAGAGTGCCCTAAGTGGCTGCAACTCTGAAGGGCTTGGGATTTGCCAGGAGAAAAAAATGTTTTTGTCGTGTCTTTATTTCCTTTTAAACCATGCAAATTGTCTGGCTATCCTGCTGATCCTCTGCCTCTAAGGGTCCGTTTCCACTATACCTAGGTGAATCTGCGTAGAAAAAAACATCTGCAAATTTGTCTGCGTTTGCGTTTTTTCATGCGAACTCACATGGGTACGCAAAGTTTTTTTTTTTTTAATGTAATTTTACTGTCACCATTCATTACTATTGACTTTTGCATGTGTACGCGTATGCATTAACGCAAAACTGCTTAAACCGCGCTCACAATTCTGACAGAGGCGGACGTTTTTTTCTTTCGGGCCAGTGGGGGTAAGCTAATTTTGCCTGTAATGGAAACAGGCCCATTGACTTGTATATGACAAGCAAATCTGCATCCAGAAAATGCATGCAGATTTGCGTTAGTGGAAACAGGCCCTAAACAAGCATGCAGATCAGATGTTTAACTGAAGTTTGACTAGATATGCCGCATGCTTATTTCAGGTGGGATACAGACAATACTGATGTCAGAAAGATCAGCAGGACCCCAGGCTACTGGTAATGTTTAAAAGGAAATAAATATGGCAGCCTCCATATCCCTCTCACTGCGGGAATGGCGCTCAGGACTAAGACTATTTTACCACAGGCACCTCTATAGACCTGAGGAAGCGGCTGAGGCCAACAAATGCATTGTCGATTGTACCTTAATAAAATGTGAGACGCTGTTACCATTACCTTGCATGTGAGTCTCGCTCCATTAAAGTAGGAACACTTATTTTATTTATTTATTGTATTTATAAAGTGCCAACATATTACGCAGCGCTGGACATTAGTTTAGGTTGCAGACAACATTTAGGGGTGACATACAGCAATCTAACAATACAGGAATACAAGAAAAACCAGATCATGCAGCACAGTATGCGTACAAGGTAATGCTTAGTCAGTCACTGGATGGAGCATGAAGATTAGGCAAGTTAGGTTCATTTAAATGCATAGCATGGGTTCACAGTAATAGAGGTGCATGATCAGGTGGGACACAAAAGGAGGAGGACCCTGCCCAAAGGCTTACAATCTAGAGATTGTATCTTTTGCTACTATAGTGGATCTACACTGTAAATAATACAGATATATGTCTACAGGTGCCTCCAACCTTCTCTTAGTTACCTCCACCCCTACGTAGGAGAGTGCATGCTTGGAACTATTCCAAGTGTGCCATCCTTTTTCTTTGAAGCTGCGGCCTATCCCTCTACCTGAAACAAGGCAGAGTGAGGACGGTACTTCCTTACATGCTTGAAGAGTGGTTGCTGATATAGCGACCCATGTTTGTGAGTATATCTCTTTCTACCATCATATTCTAAGGTGTTGTGGTGATAATACACCAGATCGGGTTCCCGGTCAACCTGTGCCTTTTTGTTTCCTACAAGAACCTGCCAGCACAGTAGGAGTTTCTTACTCTGCACAGAGAAACTACCTTACTCATCCCACCTCCTCCCTCTACTCCCTCCTGTGGAATACAGGGAGGAGGTGGACTCCAAAACTATCATTTCTTATGGACTTGGGTAAGTATGTTAGTTTTCAGAGGTGGAGAAAGTTACGGTAGATTAGGTGTCACCAGTCAGAATCATTTAAAGCAATACAATGGGGTTCTGGTTATGCTACAGTTTTAGGTTTGGCTAAATAAATTTTGGGAAAGGTAGACATTAATAGTACTTCTTTCACACAGGCTGAATGTGGTGAATTCATTGCCTGTCAGCAGCTCCCGTGGACTGGCCAGGCACATGTTAGCGTTCAGCACAGGCAGAGGATATTGACTCAATGTGGCCACTGCATTGAGACACATCTAAATGCAACATTTTTTTTTAAATGCAAGTGGCTTTACAAATTCTGCAAATTTGTTTGCATTGCACTACAGCAGGAAGGCATTCAGTGGCTGGAAGACGGTGGCAGTTCAGCCTCCCATGTGAAGGAGTCCTGACAGTAGGCAGCAAACACTTAGCAGGGGAATGGTTAAAGCTAGGCATGAGGCAAGAGTAATTATGGGGTAAGACTAGTGTTAGGAATGAGGGAGGGTAGATGGCCAGTGTGAGACACTGTTCAGGCAGTAAGGTGGGGCATAGACATATGGCTTAGGGTTCTTTAGGGGCAATCGGGAAACTCAGAACATTCAGGTCTAGTAATTATCACTATACTTACTGGTATACAAAACAGCAGCATAAACACTTGGTATTTGGTTATTGAAGATATTAAGGGATTACAGTATTAGAGAAACATGTATCTACATTTGGGGGTGTTGGCAATGCATGATAAGGGGTAACTGAGATATGCCTCCCTACAGCTGGTGGTACTGGAGAAAGACTTTATGTAAAGGGCTATATTCCTAACTGCTGTAGAAGACCGCTGTTTATGCTAAAATGCATTTGTTGGTTTGTCTTCATTCTCTTATTTTCATATATTATTTTTTAATACTTCCTTTAGTTTATTCTTTACATGATAATGAGATGTATAAAGAAACCATCCCAGGTTACCTAACATATTAGGCAGTCACTGCCCGACACTACTGTGTGCAGTATTATTGGGGGCAGCTTGCGTGGGTCAGCGGCTGCAATTACCAGAACTCCAATAATGCAGATGAGTTATTGTCCATTAAGAAGAAGAGCTTCATGACCACATCTAGCCAGTTATGGGGCAGACATCTAGTTATATGCCTGAAAGCAGAATGCAGGCCTGGTTTTATTATACTCCACACTTCTGGCTACAAACAATACGTTTAATTATTAAGTGTTACTATGTTATTATTGTTACTTTCAGCAATAAAGCTTATTAGCTTGCAATCGACAACAATCGCAAGCCACTTCCAAGTAGGGTACTGACCGTTGCTATGCACTTTTTGTTCTGGACCACCAGTATCGTGTATCCGAAATCCACACCCGACCCATGAGAGTCCAGGCTCGCAACCCGACCCACCACCCGTAACATGCTTTTTGGCTGCTTAAAGTGACACTGAAGCGAAAAAAAAAATATGATATAATGAATTGGTTGTGTAGTACGGATAATTAATAGAACATTAGTAGCAAAGAAAGTATTCTCATATTTTTATATTCAGTTATATAGTGTTTTTTTATAACATTGCATCATTCTCTAATATTTGCTGTTTACACACACTTCACTCAGCATTCTAAATGATTTTACAGAGCAGGCTAGTGAACGTTTGAACTGTCCTTTGCAGAAAAAAAGAAAATACATTGACAGACAGTTGAGATCACAAGCTTCAGAAGACAGAGCTCTCTGGGAATTCTGGAGCTCAGTGGCTCTTTTGCACAGATAACAACTGGAGTTTCTTAACTCATATTAGACTCATGTCTCTGCTCCTAATGTTTTATTTCTTAGCTGTATTGCACATACAAATCATTATATCATAAGTTTATTTTCACTTCAGATTCCCTTTAATGCAGCAATGCAGAGCAGGCAGCAGGGAGCTGTTGTAGTTACCTGTCCGGATGGCTGGATCGGCTTGTTCACCCGCGGTGGCTCTGCACTCCCTACATCCTCTTCTGGCCTCTGATCCCATGATATGATGTGTGATCATAACCCAGAGGATGCTGAAAAGGTATTAGTTATTTATTAGTTATAGCTACACTAGTGACCTTAGTCCATTTAAACACGGGTTCTAGGTCTGTCATTGTGCGTACGTAGCGTGTGCGAGCACACGCCCGCACAATCGCTGCTCTTGTCCGCCCAGCCCCCGGCCCATCCTGCTCTTGTCCCAACGGCTGTCTGTGCGGCGCATGCGCAGTAGTGCAAACGCACGGACAAACACAGGGACAGGATGCAGAGACACTCAGGTTTTATTAGGTAGGATGGAAAAGTATCACCTAGGAGAAAACTTAGGAGAAAAAATGTATTGCATATGGGCCAGAAAGAGGGAGTCAGGAGGATGATGCTACCATGGCCAGATGATTTGTGGAAGCAGTGGGAGACATTAATGATCAAATTCTGTTTTCTAACTCCTACCTTATCAATTTAATACAACTTCCAAGTCAAGGCAGCAGCCAGATTAACTGTCATTTTATGAGCATGAATTAAGAAGTTACCTTTGAATGAACCAGTTGTTGTTTCCAGGCTCACAGATTTAGTAGTTTCTGTAACATTTAAGGCTGTTAGGTAAAGACACTGACATTCTTTCTGCCCTGGATTATCTTTGTGTCTGGAAACTGTAATTGATGGCATTGCAGAAGTACATTCTCTGCATTACTGCAGACTTCAGTTTTAACACAGATATGTTTATGGACATAGAGGAATGCTGGGCTAATTGTCAAGGCAGGACAGACCTGTCCTGTTTTTACTCTCTGCTGTGTTATTGTTTTTTCTTCTTCTCCTCCACAGATCATGAAGAATTTATGGCAGTAATTTGTTATGGACTGATAGTCTAGAAAGGGGAGCACATAATCAGAGGATTGTTTCATTTCTATCTCCTACACAGTAATAGGTTATGAGAAACCTTCTGTGCTTTCACATTAGTTATAGATCTACTGGTTTTGGCGATCAGCTCAATATGGTGTGAAAATGTGAATGACATGTCTGCCCACATAATTTTACTTTGGTAACTGACTATAAGGCTTAGTTCACACTGCAAAACACAGTCACAATTGCTAAGTTCCTAGTTAATGCATCGGCAGTTTTGCAATATGCTTTTTTGCATTTTTGCTCATTCCTTTAAAGGACAGATGCGAGGAGAGGAGTTAAAAAAAGATCTTCTTGTTCGGGGCTTCATCCAGCCCCTGGCAGGCGATATGCCCCACACTGCAGCTCCGCTTCCAGCCTGTGTCCCGGGGTCCCCACTGTTACATATGCCTGTTGGCAGGCATAGTAGATGCCGACTTGGCGAGGTCAGCATCTGCAATAGAGGGGACCCGGCCCGGTCCACCAGCTGGAATCGGAGCTGCAGTGTGGGTGCATGATGGCTGCAAAGGGGCTGTAAGAACCCCCAGGTAAGTACATCTTATTTTTTTTTCCCCTGACCTTCCCCTTAAGCTGAATTGCTCTGAAAATGGTTCATGCAGCAAGATTTCAATTTCACTGCTGTGAGAGTAACCCCATAAGGTGACACTGCACTACGCTTTGCAAATCGCTGGCGATCGCCACACACAGCGCAACCACCTCTAGTGTGAACCAGCCCTAGCTGTATCTTCACTTTATTATTATTTACTATATATGTAGCACTGACATCTTCCGCAGCACTGTACAGAGTATATTGTCAACTATAACTGTCCCTCTGAGGAGCTCACAATTTAATTCCTATCATAGTCAGGTGTCCATCGTAGTTTAAGGCCAATGTTTTCAGGGGACCAGGGCTGGGCCAAGGCAGAGGCGAGAGAGGCTCCAGCCTCAGGGCGCAGTGTAGGAGGGGGCGCACAACCCACTCAGCTATCATTCCCCTTTTGTGTATGAAGCAGAGAAAAAAAAGAAAAGGGGATAAATGGCAGTGACTGCAAGCCAGTTAACCAGATATAAAGGTGCTAGGGGCCCTGGGGCGCCTCTTAGTCTAATAGCAATCAGTGTGTGACGACTGAGGTGGGAGGGATGTAGGGGCGCACTTTGGTGTCTCAGCCTTGGGTGCTGGAGGACCTTATCCTAGCTCTGAAGCCAGTTAACTTATAGTAGGTGATATTGGTAGGGAAGGTGCACAGGACCAGCTACTGAGGCTCAATGGAGTGCTCTAAGCCCAGAGAAAGACCATCACAGAATATAGGAAGAGAACAGCAGGCTGGGCACATCCAAGCATAAAATGCTTATTTATTGAAAAACTTTAAAAACATGTACAAATCAACGGCAGAGGCCAAAGAGAGAGAGGGGTGTATAAGCCAACCAGAGATTGACAGCTGTTTCGCACCCTTAGCTGGGGTGCTTCATCAGGTCCTGATGAAGCACCCCAGCTAAGGGTGCGAAACAGTTGTCGGCCTCTATTTGGCTTATACACCTCTCTCTCTCTCTCTCTCTCTCTCTCTCTCTCTCTCTCTCTCTCTCTCTCTCTCTCTCTCTCTGTGGCCTCTGCCATGGATTTGTACATGTTTTTAAAGTTGCAGCCTACTGTTCTCTTCCTATATACAGCCAATTAACTTCTCTCTATGTTTTTGGGAAGTGGGAAGAAACTGGATTCACTTCAGATTATATATCAGTCATACATGGAACATGGATCTGTACAGCAATCTTGAAAGAGGGACAAATGAGGGAGAATGGGGGACAGAGGGATTGGGTTTCCAAAGAGGGACTGTGTGCTACGTTTATTTTCTTTTAATTGTGTAAATAATTGTGGCCAGTAATATATTGGTCTTAATGTGTATGACTGATATGTTGTATGTTGCCACAATAAAAAGATTTAAAAACAAAAAAACAGAGGGAATGTCCCTTAAGACAGTTGGGAGCTATGCTGAGCATCACTGTAACTTGCCCAGGTGGCATTGCATTGGCTGGTAGGATTTTGCCATCAGTAGACAGTAGTGCTTTTCCAGGCAGTTGCAGAGCTTCAGTAAGTAAAATGATCTTCTTGCTCTATCTTTTAAACACATGTTGTGCTGCCCCTGTTTTATTGCTGTTTATTTTCTTACCGTGACAGTAAAACTGACAAATAGCAGGCAGGCTGTGAGAAAACCCCATCATAATACCTTAGACAGGGTGCAACCATGTGGAAAGCAACTTTTGCTGTTTTTTCCCCCCTTTTTTTCCTTCCTCCCCCAACTCACAGCTTTTCCTCCATTTGCCCTCCCCCCTGTTTAGTGCCCCTCTGCCCGCGCTCTCCCCCTTCCCCTTTCTTTTCCTGCAGCTTCAGGGCATGCCTCTGCCACAATGCTTTGTCCTTCCCTCCTGCGCAGAACACTCTGGGCTTTGTTTTATTTTTACTCTGTATCATTCCAGCTAAATGGCAATGTGAGTGGCATACCATATGGGTCAACTTAGCATTTGCTTATCTTGTAGTATTTTTCTTTTATGTGAAACATCTGAGCTCGTAAACAGGCAGGCCGGAGGGGGGGATAATAGCCAGACTTTAGGAGTGAACGCCGGGTGACTGCTCTATGCTTTTGTTTAGAGAAAAAGATGCCTAATGGAAGAGAAGGATTTGTTTTAAAATGAGAAAGCGTTACATATAAGCAATGAGCAATCACTCCTCCTTTCCTAATAGTGTGGCATCTGACAGCTAAATCTGTAGCTGTGCCCACCCCGTCCCAATGCATCATGCTGGCCAGGGACAGGAAAGTTCATATCACAGTGGAGTTTGGAGGGAGCTTTAGGCTCTATTTGTGTTTAATTCTTTCACACATTCCTGACTGCAGGAGACATGGCGTTCCATAAACAGTCACCAGCAAATCGTAATTATTGTATTTATTTTCTATTTTATACAGTGCTGACCTCCTCTGCAGCTCTTAGGGCTCGTTCACATTGGAGGAGTTTTTGATTTTTCTAAGCGGCTGCGATTTTTCAAAATCGCCCTGAAAGCGTTTACACCATGCTATCCTATGCGCTAGTTCAGATTAAGGCGATCCGTCCGCTTTCTGCTCAGAGAAGTGCTGCATGGACCATTTTCGGGGCGATTTTGCTACAATGGAAGGTATAGGAAAAACGCAAATGCTCACAAAATTGCTTTGTGCCGCAATTGCATTCACATTTTTAAGAATAATTACATTGTATTTATTCTTTTCCAGATCAAAGAGTTCACTTCCTGACTGATTTCAGGAAGTGAAAAAACGGAATCGCTCTGCAAAAATGCCTATAAAAACGCTTACCAAAAACGTCCAACGAACAGAAATCGCCGGGAAGTGGAAAAAAAATCGCTTCAAAAAACACCCATTGCGAATGCTAACGCAATCGGAACGCAATGTGAACGAGGCCTTACAGATTATATACAGCCTCATCACTAAGGGCCAATTCAAATGCACGGCGGCCAACGTTTAGCCCCAGCGTTTATTGCTAGAGATCCACCGCGTTGTTATTGAGATGAATGGGAGCGTTCGTCTCACGCTGTTTGCTCAAGTTCCATGGACAATCGAGTTTTCCGAGACGACGCATGCAGCTTCTGGAGTTGGCAGAATCCGCGGTTACATTCTGTCTAAACATGACGCAATGGCACATGATGTCAAGTGCTTTTCTGTGTGGCCGCAATGAAACAAGCTGACAGAAGCCGTCCATCTGAACCAGCCCTTACTGTCCTTTAGAGGGGCTCCAGTCTAGTCCCCACCATAGCCATATGTCGCATTATAGCCTAAAGGTAATTTTGAATAAAGGCCAATTGACTTGTATGTTTTTGGGATACGGGAGGAAAGCAGAGTGGCTGGGGGAAACGGACATGGGGAGAATGAACAAGCTCTATGCAGATATTGTCCTGGCCCAGATTTGAACTTGGGACACTAGTGCTGTAGGGTGCTGCAAGAATGCTATCCACTATCCTCCACAATACTGTACCGAGTGCTGTACAGACAAAGTTGAGCTGAGCTGTTCTGTTGAGATGGAGGGGGAGGAGGGAACAGTTCACAGCGAATGGAGTATGGAGGGGAACAGTGCTCTTTCTTGAGATAATCCAGCTCTTTGGATCTTTTGCCAATGTTTTGGGGTGGATGTACACACACTCGATTCTCAACATAGGCAATATCCAGTCTAAAGTATGTAGGATGGACCCCCCGATGACAACCCCGGGGCATTTCACATGGTTACATTGCTGTGTGACATAAGGGCAGGAGGCATAGTTAATCTCCCCTTAACTCTGTGGTAATTGCTGTTTAACGGTATAGTTTTGCATTTGCGCAAAAACTCATTTTTGGCAAGTGTGACCCCTGCATGATAAATAATGCTTTCATCATATACAGCAACATATCTGTATGCCATACATGGGTGGCCAGACACTGGGGCATGCTGGGGCACTGGCCCCCTCTAGGAATCACTGTGCATCACAGAGTACCCCCCTGCTCAGTGACATACAGTTAAAGGACTACTCTCGCGAAAATCTTAAAATTTAAAGTACATGTAAACATATACAGATAAGAAGTATGTTTCTTTTGGAATAAAATGAGCCATACCTATGTTGCTCTCACTTACAGTAAATAGTAGAAATCTGACAGAACCGACAGGTTTTGGACTAGTCCATCTCCTCATATGGGGTTCTCAGGGTTTTCTTTTTTTTTCAGAAGCACCTAGTGAACGGCAGTTGCTCTGTCCAACTGCCAAAAAAAGTGGGCAGCGAGTTGGGAGGCTGGCCAGCATCTCTATATAAATATTTTTCAGGGAGTGTCTTTATAAAGAATAAAGGCCATGCTGAGAATCCCCTATGAAAAGATGGACTAGCCCAAAACCTGTCGGTAATGTCAGATTTTTAGTACTTACTGTAAGTGACATCAACATAGGAGAAAAGTCATTTATGGCTCATTTTACTCTGAAAGAAACATACTTCTTATTTATATGTGTTTACAATTTTAAGATATTCGCAACAGTGGTCCTTTAAGGCTAGTTACACACCAGGACATTGCGTTTAGGGGACGTTATAGGGCACATAACGTGCCCCTAACGCAACGCCTGGTGCTCTCTGGTGTGGACGTCGGAGTGAGACGCGTTGTGCAGCTCACTCTGGCGTCCGTGATGCCATGATGCGTACTCTTGGACGCATGCGGCATCACGTGGTCCCGCCTGGCCAATCGCCGCACAGAGCTGCCGCTCCAGGAAGTAAACACTGCACGTCACTGAGTGTAGTGAATATTAATTAGCCATGTGCCCGGCCGCTCTCCCCTCCTCCCCAACATGACTGAGCATGTGCAAACAGTCTAACGCGGCTTAGCAGCGGAGAACGCACAGCATGCAGCACTTTGCTGCATTACAATGTAACGCAACGTGGGCAGTGTGAACAGCCCACTTGTGTTACATTGCTGTGCGTTGGGGGAGCGTTACAGGCTGCACTAACGTGCACCTGTAACGTCCCTGTGTGCAAGAAGCCTTAATGTTTACATCACATGTGTTGAACTCCAGGCCTGGAGGGCCAGATCCATGCCAGTGTTTAGGATGGACTGGGAAAG
The DNA here is from genome assembly GCF_040937935.1 of Hyperolius riggenbachi. Taxonomy (NCBI): domain Eukaryota; kingdom Metazoa; phylum Chordata; class Amphibia; order Anura; family Hyperoliidae; genus Hyperolius; species Hyperolius riggenbachi. The sequence goes on from NC_090647.1 coordinate 126,088,711, forward strand.
AGAGGAATGTGTTCTACCTGATGGACCACACCTTTCCTGATTCAGACCCATCAATTCATTTGAGCTGTATCAAAAATGTGTGAGGATCTCGGTCCTCGTAGGACCGGTTTGACATACCTGGTTTACAGGCTCCAGCAGCGTACAGTGAACAAGACAGGATCTGTAAAAAATTCCCCACGTTCCGGAAAACATCGATTTTGATCACCCTGCCAGCCAGCTATTGTGCCTCTCATAAAAATTGGAAACTGGAGCCGCCACCTATGCCATGTATTGAGATGGTGTAGAGGAGCTTGATGACGGTGGACTGTGCCATAGTCACAATGGAAGACCGTTAGGGACAGGTGACCTGAAAGCAATTCCTGTATCACATTGGTAATTATGTGCTGCTTTGAGCTTTTCTCTGCCTTTGCCTTTTTTATAAGAATGTACAAGAAATATTTTTCCTTCAAGTCAGTGAGAAATGGAATAAGCAAAATTAGATATAGAAAAGTGTCTAATCATTGTTTTTTTCTGGATGGTAATGATGATTAGTGTCTGAAGAGAGCTAGGTGTAAACAAAGGGTAACGCTAATTAGATTAAGGCCTGAAGTCTGCCAAGTGGCAGTGACAATTAACTAGCATCAGATCTGGGCTGCCCACATGTCTTTGTTACAAGGATGTGAAGGTGCTATTGGTAGGAGCTGATGACAGTAATGGCTCTTTGCCTGTAAATTGATAAAGCTGTCATTTCTGGGATACTCATAGAGGATGTGTGATAAGCTGGTGCCTCTTCTCCTGTGTAGCGAGATCTTGCTGGACTCCTGCCAAGCCCTGACTAGCAGCGTGCCAGAATGTGGTCACTAGTGTTGGGCGAACATCTAGATGTTCGGGTTCGGGCCGAACAGGCCGAACATGGCCGCGATGTTCGGGTGTTCGACCCGAACTCCGAACATAATGGAAGTCAATGGGGACCCGAACTTTTGTGGTTTGTAAAGCCTCCTTACATGCTACATACCCCAAATTTACAGGGTATGTGCACCTTGGGAGTGGGTACAAGAGGAAAAAAAAATTTAGCAAAAAGAGCTTATAGTTTTTGAGAAAATCGATTTTAAAGTTTCAAAGGGAAAACTGTCTTTTAAATGCGGGAAATGTCTGTTTTCTTTGCACAGGTAACATGCTTTTTGTCGGCATGCAGTCATAAATGTAATACATATAAGAGGTTCCAGGAAAAGGGACCGGTAATGCTAACCCAGCAGCAGCACACGTGATGGAACAGGATGAGGGTGGCGCAGGAGGAGAAGGCCACGCTTTGAGACACAACAACCCAGGCCTTGCATGAGGACAAGAAGCGTGCGGATAGCATGCTTTGTACCACCATGCAGTCATAAATGTAATAAAGATAAGTGGTTCAATAAACAGGGACCACGCGGCAACGCTAACCCAGCAGCAGCACACGTGATGGAACAGGAGGAGGCGCAGGAGGAGAAGGCCACGCTTTGTGAGACACAACAACCCAGGCCTTGCATGAGGACAAAAAGCGTGCGGATAGCATGCTTTGTACCGCCATGTAGTCATAAATGTAATAAAGATAAGAGGTTCAATAAACAGGGACCACGCGGCAACGCTAACCCAGCAGCAGCAGCAGCAGCAGCACACGTGATGGAACAGGAGGAGGCGCAGGAGGAGAAGGCCACGCTTTGTGAGACACAACAACCCAGGCCTTGCATGAGGACAAAAAGCGTGCGGATAGCATGCTTTGTACCGAGATGTAGTCATAAATGTAATAAAGATAAGAGGTTCAATAAACAGGGACCACGCGGCAACGGTAACCCAGCAGCAGCAGCAGCAGCAGCAGCACACGTGATGGAACAGGAGGAGGCGCAGGAGGAGAAGGCCACGCTTTGTGAGACACAACAACCCAGGCCTTGCATGAGGACAAAAAGCGTGCGGATAGCATGCTTTGTACCGCCATGTAGTCATAAATGTAATAAAGATAAGAGGTTCCATAAACAGGGACCGGCAACGGTAACCCAGCAGCAGCAGCAGCAGCACACGTGATGGAACAGGAGGAGGCGCAGGAGGAGAAGGCCACGCTTTGTGAGACACAACAACCCAGGCCTTGCATGAGGACAAAAAGCGTGCGGATATAGCAGCAATGCTTTTTGCCGCCATGCAGTCATAAATGTAATACAGATGAGAGGTTCAATAAACAGGGACCGGAAACGCTAAACCATCCCAGATGTTCATCGGTCAGGTTACTTGGTTGGGGTCCAGGAGTGTTGCGTAGTCGTTTCCAATCCAGGATTGATTCATTTTAATTTGAGTCAGACGGTCTGCATTTTCTGTGGAGAGGCGGATACGCCGATCTGTGATGATGCCTCCGGCAGCACTGAAACAGCGTTCCGACATAACGCTGGCTGCCGGGCAAGCCAGCACCTCTATTGCGTACATTGCCAGTTCGTGCCAGGTGTCTAGCTTCATGCCCGGTTTCAGGTCCAGCGGTGCCAGCCACAAATCCGTCTGTTCCTTTATTCCCCTCCAAATTTCCTCCCCTGTGTGCTGCTTATCCCCAAGGCAGATCAGCTTCAGCAACGCTTGCTGACGCATGCCAACAGCTGTGCTGCACTGCTTCCACGATCCTACTGCTGCTGGTGCTGGGTTAGCATTTCCGGATGAGGTACAGCTTTGAGATGCGTTGGAGGAGAAGGAGTCAGAGAGGTAGGTGCTGCTGTTGTTATCCAGCTGTTTGCGGCGTGGGCAACACCCGCGCCGTAGCAGGTGAGGAATCGCTGCCAGGCTCCACAAGGTTCACCCAGTGCGCGGTAAGGGAGATGTATCGACCCTGGCCGAACGAACTCGTCCAGGTGTCAGTGGTGAGGTGAACCTTGCAGGCAACGGCATTCTTCAAGCTTCGGGTTATTTAGCTGACCACGTGCTCATGCAACTCAGGCACTGCAGAGCGCGCAAAGTGGTAGCGGCTGGGAACAACGTAACGTGGGATGGCCACTGACATCATGCCCTTGAAGCTGTTTGTCTCCACCACTCGATATGGCAGCATTTCGCAGGCCAGAAGCTTGGCTATGCTGGCTGGCTGTTACTGCCACGGCCCGGGGGTCATTTGCTGGCAATTTCCTCTTGTGCTCAAACATCTCAGAGACAGACAACTCAACCGTAGCGCTGCACACCGAAGGGCTGTTGGTTGTTGTGTTTGATGAACACTGGGAGACCTCAAGAGCACTAGTCCGGAAAGTGACAGTGTCAGCATCGTCTGATGTTTGTGAATGTTGTGAACCACGCAATGGCTGGGCTACTGCTGCTGCTGAGGCGGGTCTGGTGGTGAGTCTGGTGAACCCAAGGGAGGCAGTGTTGCTGGTGGTACCCTGTCCTGCCGCGTTTGCCCACAGAGTGGGATGTTTGGATAGAATGTGGCGGCTCATGCTGGTGGTGGAGAGGTTGTTAATACTTTTCCCCCTGCTCAGGCGGGTCTTGCACACCTTGCAAATCGCCATGGTAACATCCTCAGTGCAGTCTTCAAAGAAAGCCCAGACTTTAACTGGCTGAGGACTCGGACCTCGTGCGTGATGTGCTGGTGCTGCTTAACCCACTGCTGGACGCTTGAGAGGTCATCCAAGTAATTATCTGGTCCTGTTCTTTTGGATCTGTGAGGGTTGTTGTCCTGGACAACATGGGCAGTATTGAGTGGGTTTTCTTGGGTGCTCCCCTGTGGCCTGTACGTGAACCGTCAGGGGAAACACCTCTTCCCTTGCCCCTCCCTCTTTCAACGGATTTCTTCCTCATTTCACTTATCCTTAAAGTACACGCTGACTGGCAGCAGTACAGTGGCAGTACAGAAATGCTATACAGTGGTGGGTGAGCGGTGTACCACTATTGTCAGCAGTGACACAGAGCACAATGCTATACAGTGGCGGGTGAGCGGTGTACTACTGTTCCCAGCAGACACAGAGTGGAAGTAAACACAATGCTATATAGTGTGGCTGAGCCGTGTACACAGAGTGGCATTAAACACAATGCTATATAGTCTGCTATATAGTCACCCCGAACAGGGTGATGTTCTGCAGAACCCGAACAGTGGCAAACACTGTTCGCCCAACACTACTGGGAGGGAACGCAGATTTTAGTACCTAAACACACGATACAACATGTTTTCCGGGGTCGGACTCTGAGGCACATACAGATGGTCCCGATCATCATCCTCATCATACAACTCTTCTCCTGAGTCTGACCCACCCACCACCTCTGCCACCCCAACATCCCCAGACACAGACCCCTCATCGTCCTCAACATTAACTTGGGATGCTGGCCTGAGCCAGACCTCCTCCTCCACATCAGGCCCCATCATCTCCTCAATGGCAGCCCTCATTAATCGCTCTGGCGACGGACTGATGGACACAACGTTCTCCTCCGGGGAGGGCTGCTGCTGACCACTGGCTGCTGGGGTGGATGTTATAGCTTGCGTGGGGCGTTGGCTGTTGCTGTTGTTGGGAGTGCTGCTCACAGCGGAGGTCTCTGGGGAACTCATGTTGAGCTCATATAGTGGTTGACGGTGAGTGGAGTATTACTGATCCCAGCAATATACACACTGACTGGCAGAGTACGCAATGCTATATAGTGTGGCTGAGCGGTGTACACAGAGTGGCAGTAAACACAATGCTATATAGTCTGGCTGAGCGAGCGGTGTACTACTGTTCCCAGCAGAATCAGAGTGGCAGTAAACAATGGTATATAGTCTGGCTGAGCGGTGTACACAGAGTGTCAGTAAACAATGGTATATAGTCTGGCTGAGCGAGCGGTGTACTACTGTTCCCAGCAGAATCAGAGTGGCAGTAAACAATGGTATATAGTCTGGCTGAGCGGTGTACACAGAGTGTCAGTAAACAATGGTATATAGTCTGGCTGAGCGGTGTACACACAATGCTATATAGTCTGCTATATAGTGTCAGTAAACAATGGTATATAGTCTGGCTGAGCGAGCGGTGTACTACTGTTCCCAGCAGAATCAGAGTGGCAGTAAACAATGGTATATAGTCTGGCTGAGCGGTGTACACAGAGTGTCAGTAAACAATGGTATATAGTCTGGCTGAGCGAGCGGTGTACTACTGTTCCCAGCAGAATCAGAGTGGCAGTAAACAATGGTATATAGTCTGGCTGAGCGGTGTACACAGAGTGTCAGTAAACAATGGTATATAGTCTGGCTGAGCGGTGTACACACAATGCTATATAGTCTGCTATATAGTGTCAGTAAACAATGGTATATAGTCTGGCTGAGCGAGCGGTGTACTACTGTTCCCAGCAGAATCAGAGTGGCAGTAAACAATGGTATATAGTCTGGCTGAGCGGTGTACACAGAGTTTCAGTAAACAATGGTATATAGTCTGGCTGAGCGGTGTACACAGAGTGTCAGTAAACAATGGTATATAGTCTGGCTGAGCGGTGTACACAGAGTGGCAGTAAACACAATGCTATATAGTCTGGCTGAGCGAGCGGTGTACTACTGTTCCCAGCAGAATCAGAGTGGCAGTAAACAATGGTATATAGTCTGGCTGAGCGGTGTACACAGAGTGTCAGTAAACAATGGTATATAGTCTGGCTGAGCGGTGTACACAGAGTGTCAGTAAACAATGGTATATAGTCTGGCTGAGCGGTGTACACAGAGTGGCAGTAAACACAATGCTATATACTCTGGCTGAGCGAGCGGTGTACTACTGTTCCCAGCAGACACAGAACAGTGAACAGAATGCTATATAGTGTGGCTGAGCGAGCGGTGTACCACTATTCCCAGCAGACACAGAACAGTGAACAGAATGCTATATAGTGTGGCTGAGCGGGCGGTGTACCACTATTCCCAGCAGACACAGAACAGTGAACAGAATGCTATATAGTGTGGATGAGCGAGCGGTGTACCACTATTCCCAGCAGACACAGAACAGTAAACAGAATGCTATATAGTGTGGCTGAGCGAGCGGTGTACCACTATTCCCAGCAGACACAGAACAGTGAACAGAATGCTATATAGTGTGGCTGAGCGAGCGGTGTACCACTATTCCCAGCAGACACAGAACAGTGCACAGAATGCTATATAGTGTGGCTGAGCGAGCGGTGTACCACTATTCCCAGCAGACACAGAACAGTAAACAGAATGCTATATAGTGTGGCTGAGCGAGCGGTGTACCACTATTCCCAGCAGACACAGAACAGTAAACAGAATGCTATATAGTGTGGCTGAGCGAGCGGTGTACCACTATTCCAAGCAGACACAGAACAGTGAACAGAATGCTATATAGTGTGGCTGAGCGAGCGGTGTACCACTATTCCCAGCAGACACAGAGTGGCAGTAAACAGAATGCTATATAGTGTGGCTGAGCGAGGTACACAGAGTGGCAGTAAACAGAATGCTATATAGTGTGGCTGAGCAAGCGGTGTACTACTATTCCCAGCAGACACAGAGTGGCAGTAAACAGAATGCTATATAGTGTGGCTGAGCGAGGTACACAGAGTGGCAGTAAACAGAATGCTATATAGTGTGGCTGAGCAAGCGGTGTACTACTGTTCCCAGCAGTGACACAATGACAGGGGGGACCCTGGCTAGCGTGGCTGGAGCGCGAACTACCCTGCCTGCCTACCCAAAGCTAAACCCACAGACAAATGGCGGAGATATGACGTGGTTCGGGTATTTATTTACCCGAACCACGTGACCGTTCGGCCAATCAGAGCGCGTTCGGGTCCGAACCACGTGACCCGTTCGGCCAATCACAGCGCTAGCCGAACGTTCGGGGAACGTTCGGCCATGCGCTCTTAGTTCGGCCATATGGCCGAACGGTTTGGCCGAGCACCGTCAGGTGTTCGGCCGAACTCGAACATCACCCGAACAGGGTGATGTTCTGCAGAACCCGAACAGTGGCGAACACTGTTCGCCCAACACTAGTGGTCACGTAAAGTCAGGACAAAATGCTGCTGACTCATTTACTGGCGCAGTATTCTTACACCATTATGTTCTGATTAAAAAGCCTTAGACTTTTTTTTTTCAGTGACAAATCCTCATTACTGTAGGCAGTAATGAAAATTAGTAGCAGTCACTGATTGTGAATTAAACACTATGAGTAGTAACATTACATGTCAATTTAAAGTGCTGCTGTCACAGACCGAGGCAGTTCAAAAAAGCACATGGTGAATGCAAATTTACTATGCTACCTATCTATAAAGGCAGTGTACACCCTGATCACAAGTAAACAACATTATTTGTGTGGAAATAACAACACTTCGCAATGCCATATTTATAAAAATGCCAGTCTCTTGAAAAGATCCCCACTTTTCAGACCATTCCCAAATGTAAGAGATGGGAGTGTAGTGATTGGCCCAATGATGGAGCCGTGGACCTGCTCTTGAGACCACCGGCTCCTAATAAAAAGTGAGCGGGGAGCAGTGAGCGGCTGTGATTGGCGGTCCTTCTCCCCCTGCCTGTTTGTTAGTTTGCTACTGAAAGCTTTCCTTACATCAGAGGCAGAGCGACGCAATTTCTATGTAAATATGTGCATTGAGGACATAGAAAGGGGAACATCGGACTTTGGAGAACGGGAGGACATGGGTCACGGGGGGGAGGACATGGGGGAGGGACACATGGGCACGGGGACAGGGCATGGAGACTTGGTGCAGGTTAATATGTATTATTCGGACTATAAGATGCACTGACTCCTCCCCCCCCACACACACACACACTTTTTAGGGAGAAAAGTGCATCTTATAGTCCGAAAAATATGGTAACAGGTCACAAGCGCCAACTTGTTTGGATCTATCTGGACACTAGCGATAATGCTGGTTGCCTTTTCATACATTATCAGATGGCATTTAGCTCTGTAACAGTAGTAATCACTAAAGGCTATTACAGGGATCAGTAGTATTGGATTTTGTCTGAAGCCTTTTCTTCCAGTTTGCTGCAGATCGTCACTTTAAAAAGTAGTATACATTCTCAATGAAAGTTTAGGGCCTATTAGTCCATTAAAGTGGATCAACAATGTGTTACTGTACTGGTGATCAAGCACAGATCACCAGAGACCATAAGATGAGCAGCTGTTTAGATATATGGCATTATAAAATTGGTAATAATATTTTCAAGACCAGAGAAAAAGTAGCAATCTATATAATTAGGCGTGCCCTAGAGGCTATTTTCACTGAGAGCTGCATGCCACAATAATTAGTAGCTTCAGGGACCTGTCCTCATTGGAGGAACAGAAGTCTCCACGGTGTCATCGGTTCGGTTCCTCGGCACGACTCTCACCAATAACCTGAAATGGGGGCAAAACACCACAAAAATTCAAAAGAAATCCCAGCAGAGGTTGTTCTTCCTGCGCCAACTGAAGAGATTTGGCATGCCCAGGGAACTACTGACCAGCTTCTATACTGCCACCATAGAATCCATCCTCTGCTCCTCAGTCATTGTTTGGTACGCGGGCGCTACGGCCAGTGATAAGCATAAACTGCAGAGGGTCATAGCTGATGCAGAGAGAATCATCGGGTCTCCTCTTCCACCTCTTGACCTCCTCCACTCCGCCAGGTTGAGGAAGAGGGCCACCATGATCTGCCGTGACCCCTCTCACCCTGGCAGCCACTACTTCAAGCTCCTCCCGTTGGGCCGTCGCTACAGGACTATACCAGCCAAAACCACCAGGCGGAAGAACACTTTCTTCCCTCAAGCCGTTCGGTCACTGAACTCTGACCCTTCCCGGTCTGGCCTGCTGTTCTAAATGTCGGGAGGTCAGCTGGTCCCCGGTCTCAATCCGGAAATGGGGGCCTTTTACTAGCTTTTTACCGGCATCACTATTTGCCTATCTGACTACTGTATTTCAAATTGCATGTGTTTGTATGTCTCTACTCTGTCTATGCCATGTGTACCACAAATAATTCCGATTATAGCTCCTGCTGTACTTGGCGAAATAAAACTGATTCTGATTCTGGTCATGTAGTATACAGATTCTGACATTTCATGTATAATGCTATCGCTGGCTGCTGTCCTCTCCTCAGATCTCTCTCTAGGCCCGATCCAAATCACCTTTTCTCTAAGTTTTCTCCTAAGCGATAATTTCACACGTTCTCATTAAATTGCCTTTTAAGTCACCATCAAGTAAGAAAATACACAAAATTATTTTAACGGTACTTTTTCACCTACTCTTTGGTACTTTTCAATTGCAGTGCCAAAACGTTATCGAATGCAAAGATGAAAAATTAAGTCCTAGAAGGAATTTTAGGAGGAGAAGTGAATTGGATCAGGCTGCTCCCCCCCCCCCCCTTCTCTCTCTCTCTCTCTCTTTCTCTCTTTCTCTTCGTCCTTTAATGTGAGTGGTGGCTTTTCTGACCAACAGGGACACTAAGAAGCTAAACTTGCTTTACTTGCTGAGGGTATGAAGTATACTGTGTATACTGGGTCCATCTGAAAATGGCGCCTGCGAATAATGGCACACGGTGTTGCCGCTAATCCGTTTGACGCTTATCGCTAATTAACGTTAAAGCCTTATCGCTATTTAACGTTAAAGCCTTATTGTTATTTATCGTTAACACACAGAACCCTCTCTGTACCTATCCCTAACCCTAAGACCCCCCTGGTGGTGCCTAACCCTAACCACCCCCCTGGTGGTGCCTAACCCTAACCACCCCCCTGGTGGTGCCTAACCCTAACCCCCCCCCCTGGTGGTGCCTAACCACCCCCTGGTGGTGCCTAACCCTAAGCACCCCATGGTGGTGCCTAACCCTAAGACCTCCCTGGTGGTGCCTAACCCTAAATCTCCCCTGGTGGTGCCCAACCCTAACAGGCCTGCATAAGAAAGACTTACGCCGCCTGCAATTAGTACAGAATGCCGCCGCAAGGCTGTTAACGAGCCAACCTCGCCATTGCCACATAACACCAACCCTGTGCTCACTCCACTGGCTACCGATAAAATGGAGAATTCTGTTTAAGAATGGCTTACTGACATTCAAATCCTTGCACAATCTGGGCCCTGGATACCTGAAGGACTTGTTGCAACTGCATCACACCCCCCACAATCTTAGATCAAAAGGACGCAACACCATGGTCACCCCCAGAGTCCACCTCAAAACCTTTGGAGACAGAGCCTTTTGTCATGCTACCCCTACACTTTGGAACTCCCTGCCACACCCAATCAGGACAGCTCCATCCCTGGAAGCATTTAAGTCTAAACTGAAAACCTACCTCTTCAGTCTGGCATTCATGAACATCTGGCTATCTCCTCTGTAACACAACCCAGCCTGCAACCCTGTATTAATCTGAGACACAGCTATGCGCTTTGAGTCCAATGTGAGAAAAGCGCTTTACAAATGTTATTGTATTGTACAACCCTAACCTTGACAGTGTTACATTAAATCCATTCACTGTTTTGCAGTTAAATAACTTCTGCAGTTTGGCTTATGTAGGGTGCTATTGATAAATAACGTTACTGTGCACAATAACGTCTGCTGTTTGGCATATGTATGGCACTATTGATAAATAACGTTACTGTGTGCCATTTTTCTTCTTTTTTCCCTGTGCGCCATTATTATGCAGTACTAACGATAAATAGCGATAAGCGTATCTTTTTAATGCGGCGCCATTTTTATGCATAGGCGCTGTGCGCCATTATTCACTGATCCGGTGTATACCAGTTATCATTTCTGTCTTTCCTAAAGTGCTTTGTGTGTCAACAGCTTTGCCGTCAGCCCCGCCACAAGTCAAAGCCTACTGGCACTTCTCCTATTAGCGATAATGGGCAGTGAATCTTCCTGGTACACTATTCTGGTGCACTGATCTAATCAGGTTGTTGAGAAGTTTTCTGTTGTCTGTCTGTTGCCACTTGTGTCAAATGTCAAAAACATACCTTCGCCTAAGAGGCTAAGGAAGGTCCTTCGCTAAAAACAATAACTGACATACCCGAATCTGCAGCCTGATACTGTGCCCTGCGCTGTCCTAATATTAGTTTACTTGAGTAATCATCATTTGCTGAGCTGAGTCAGTCTAATGTAACATTTAAATGACAGCAGTAAAGGCTTTCAACATAGTGACTTTGAACAGTGTGCTACAGAGGGATTTATGATTTATGTTATAAGTGCACTGTGAAACTAGGCTGAAAGAGTTGTTTGTTAAGGTTTTAAGCTGGATATCGCTGGTCCTAAACATGTTACCTGGATTTATTGTCTCCTAAATTGTCTGCATTGTCTGCTAAAATGCTTTGCCTGAGCTGTTATCAGCAATACTATGCAAACTGTGCTATGCAACTCCACTCAGTCGCTACTTAAAGTGAACCTCCAGACTAAAAATCGACTCGGCAGCACTGAAAAGGCCTGGTGTTTCTTTAACAGTTTCACAGCATGAGAACTTTGTTTCTCTTATACAAGTCTCATTTTTAGCTGCACAGAAGAAAACTGCCTTTTTTGACATTTTGAATTTGACATTTGAAGCCTAGTGCGTGCAGGGGTTATCAGGACACAGGACAGTTGGAACTGTGTCTCATGCTCCCTGTCACCTACTTTCTACCAAAAAGTTGGCAGCCCCCATGAATCACAAACATTTGCCTGTTCTTTTACAACAGGGTGGGTAAAAGATTATATTACCTATCTATTCTAATTAACATAACTAATGTATATTACTGACAGTATGTTTGTTTAGGCTGAAGTTCCCCTTTAATCCACATAAAATGCCCCAGAGAGAAACCAGTAAGGTCCAGAATCATGATGTAAGGGCCACAACTCCACCTGAATAAGTTGCTTTTTATCATATCACAGAAACAGCATGCACAATGTTTCGGTTGTCAAGACATTCAGCAAGACATGCTATAAAGTAAAGTAATAGCAATTGGGTATTGTACCATGTTAGCCATCAGTAAAATAAAAAGTTTTGAATCAGGATGATACCATTTATTGCATAACTTTAAAGACATAACTTTTATTTGTGTAATATATACAGGGTGGCCTGTATATATTATAATAAAGTTCATGCTGGAGGGGTAATGTAAAAATGTTTCTAGAACTTGCACTATGATTTAATATGACTGACACTGGTTTTCACTAAAGTTTTAACAATTATGTCATATTGGTCCCACTTTATATTGCTGGTCTGTTTCCTCTATGAGGAGATGGATTAGTCCCAAATCTGGCAGATTTTTACTGCCTACTGTAAGTGATAGCAACATAGGAAAATACATATTTTGTGCATTTTATTGTGGATCAAAATGTAAATTTAATATATATGAATTTTAAATACTACACATTTTTCGTGATAGTGGTCCTTTTTAAATGAAAATTTGAAATATGTATTTTGTCTTGTGAAATACACTCACCTAAAAGATTATTAGGAACACCTGTTCAGTTTCTCATTAATGCAATGATCCTATCAACCAATCACATGGCAGTTGCTTCAATGCATTTAGGGGTGTGGTCCTGGTGAAGACAATCTCCTGAACTCCTAACTGAATGTCAGGATGGGAAAGAAGGGTGATTTAAGCAATTTGAGCGTGGCATGGTTGTTGGTGCCAGACAGGCTGGTCTGAGTATTTCACAATCTGCTCAGTTACTGGGATTTTCACGCACAACCATTTCTAGGGTTTACAAAGAATGGTGTGAAAAGGGAAAAACATACAGTATGCGTCAGTGCTGTGGGCGAAAATGCCTTGTTGATGCTAGAGGTCAGAGGAGAATGGTCCGACTGATTCAAGCTGATAGAAGAGCAATGTTGACTGAAATAACCACTCGTTACAACAGAGGTATGCAAGAAAGCATTTGTGAAGTCACAACATGCACAACCTTGAGGCGGATGGGCTACAACAGCAGAAGATCCCACCCGGTACCACTCATCTCCACTACAAATAGGAAAAAGAGGCTACAATTTGCACAAGCTCACTAAAATTGGACAGTTGGAAACTGACAAAAGTTTGCCTTGTCTGATGAGTCTTGATAGAGTCAGAGTTTGGCGTAAACAGAATGAAAACATGGATCCATCATGCCTTGGTGGTGGTGTAATGGTGTGGGGGATGTTTTCTTGGCACACTTTAGGCTCCTTAGTGCCAATTGAGCATCGTTTAAATGCCACGGGCCACCTGAGCATTGTTTCTGACCAAGTCCATCCCTTCATGACCACCATGTACCCATCCTCTGATGGCTACTTCCAGCAGGATAATGCACCATGTCACAAAGCTCGAATCATTTTAAATTGGTTTCTTGAACATGACAATGAGTTCACTGTACTAAAATGGCCTCCACAGTCACCAGATTTGGGATGTGATGGAACGGGAGCTTCGTGCCCTGGATGTGCATCCCACAAATCTCCATCAACTGCAAGATGCTATCCTATCAATATGGGCCAACATTTCTAAAGAATGCTTTCAGCACCTTGTTGAATCAATGCCATGTAGAATTAAGGCAGTTCTGAAGGCGAAAGGGGGTCAAACACCGTATTAGTATGGTGTTCCTAATAATCCTTTAGGTGAGTTTTAGTGCCTTTCCCAATATGAAATGCACCATCATCTTCATAATTACCTCTTCCACAGCCATCAAGTGACTTGTTCTATGAAGTTCGTCAATTTCTCACTCCCGGTTCAGTGTATATGGTGTAAGTGCAGGTGCACCGTATGCAGGTCAATTTTTAGCCCCGAAGAAGTCTGTGTGCGTGGTGTAGCATCCATCACAACAGCACACTGACCAGGAAGTGTATCCGCAGGATCAAAAAACAATATTTTCAAAGGTGCATATTTTGGGGGGGGGGGGGGGGGGGGGGGGGGGGAGTTTTACACTTTCTCCATCCAAACCATCATATGAAATATCCCAAAGTTCCCTGTTGGCAAGGTGTGTGCTTTACTATTCTGTGCAGATACTACAAGCAGGGTTCTGCCAGCAGGCCTTTACTGAAACCAACAGCCTCGGTTACTGGTTTCTATACCTTTATTTTACCAAGTCTGCTTTTAGATTCGTCCATTTTATTCATCCATTGGCACTATAGGAATATATAGCCTGAGGAAGTGGGCGTAGATCAACGAAATGCATTGCTGTGCTTAATAAAATATTTATATGAACTTGTCAGTTTTGAGGTAAGCCACCTCTACTTTTTTATATTTATGTGATTTTAACCTAGTTTTATTTACCTCTGGGTGCCTACTTACCCCGTTGTGCTTTTCACCCCCCTTGTGGAGGGGTGTACATTGGTACCTAGTGGCTCCGCCACTGATAGGACCTTTATTGTTTTTCCCAAGAGTGTGACCATATCCAGTTCTAGCTTGACACCCGAGTGAGGTCGGGTGTATTGATGTCCAGCTGCCTTTAGTGGTTGGTTTCCCGTTTTGAAACCTTCCTTTGTGAGTACCCTAAGTTACTGCACCATTGGGGATCCCATTGTCTCTGTATTTTTGTTTTTTAGGGTGTTTTGGTGCCCCCCCCCCCCCCCCCCCCCCCCATTTGCAGGTTCTCAGAAGGGCCCCTAATTTATCATCCTGACCGTATTCTAGGGACAGTTTAAGGAAAGCCAATTAACCTTCCAGTATGTTTTTGGGTTGTGGGAAGAAACCACAGAACCCATTAGAAAGCATTATAAAACAGGCTGAAAACATACACTTTCCATACAGACCGTGTCCTGGCGGGGCGACGAGCCTGGAAATCTTGTACCGCAAGGCAACATATCTCCCCGTATCTCCCCATCAGACGAAAATCACGCTGAACGCTACACACATTATTTATTGTCTGCCTCCCAATGCTTGTCCTATCAACACATTTAAGGTAATTACAGTATAATAATAACACATAATTACAATATAATGACCTATTTAAACATGCTTTCAGTGAGTCAGTCAGTGCTTTAAGGCTTCCTGTCTTATAATCACAGTATAGAACATACCCAAATAACTTGACTTATTTCGCCAGGCCTGTGTTTATTTTTCTAGGAAACTGACTGGTAACATAGCAGACCATGTGTCATGTTTTTCGATCACTGGATAAAACAGGTTACACAGATTAGCGCAGAACACAAGCTAGATCTCCAGCTTCATAGGTCAATGCCTTAGCCGCAGCTTCTTATTATCATGATAAACACAACACAGCAGTAATAGGGTTTTTAAGTGCTTGATTACATCTATAAATCATGTGTGCGCTGTGTTATGTTTCAGGGGCCTGGCAGGTTTTAAAGCCTAGCTGGGCTCTTGGAAACTGATGCAGAAATATCCTCTTATTGAAGTGCTGGTGATGTAGCACGAGAAAGTCGAGGCAAGGTTCTTTTTTTTTTCCCCTTCCTCGAGTTTTATTGTAATTTGACCAGGGAACAGTTACGCTACTATTGTTTTCTCAACCTCTGTATACGTGGGATTGTGTCCCAGGTTTTTCCAGCCACTCCAGCTTGAGCAGTTATTACTCACGTCGCTGAGATATTTTCTGTTGTCAATCTTTTGACACTTGTGTCGGATGTCAGAAACGTGCATGCAGGCACAGGCAGGGTAGAACCACAGATGTAAGGGCTAATCTATGTCATGGGCATCTCCCTGCACTGGAATTTTGAGAGCTGGGCTGTCCATAAGCCAGGTGCGCAAAGCTTTTCACTAAGTCGTCATCCAAGTCCAGATTGAATGCATAATGAATGCCCTTGAGGTAACTACTGTGAAGTGACTAAGCTGTGTACAGACATTGTTGTCTATTCAGACTGGACAACAGTCCAAAACCAATCCGAGAAACCTATTTTTGGGAGAAGCTGCAGACAGATGCTGCATTTTATGTCTCAAGGGTGAAGCAGTGCGTTTATTTTCTGGTGAAATGTTTGCCCGCAGTGCGTTTATTTTCTGGTTACATGTTTGCCGGCAGTGCGTTTATTTTCTGGTGACATGTTGCCCGCAGTGCGTTTATTTTCTGGTGAAATGTTTGCCCGCCGTGCGTTTATTTTGTGCTGACATGTTGCTCGCAGTGCATTTATTTTGTGCTGACATGTTTGCCCGCAGTGCGTTTATTTTGTGCTGACATGTTGCCTATTGCATTTATTTTGTGCTGAAATTTTGCCCACATTGCGTTTATTTTCTGGTGTCTGGGGTAACTGTTGCTGCATTTATTATTTAATGGTCATAGTTAGCTATGCTTGCTGCTTTGGGGTTACGGTATACTATTAAATAGCATCACACAGTTTCTGCACACCCATGATGCGAAACCTCGTCTGACAACATCATGGCGTAAACACTGCTTTCTTATGCCAATCACGTTGGTTTAATGACCAGTCACTTTATATTACATTACCTGTGACAGCAGTTGAGTGCCATATGTAGTTTCCTCCACGTGTCCAGAAGTGAGTGTGGCCATAGTTACTTTGTTCCAGTGAGGTTGGACCAACCAGATCCCAGCCTCAAGCTAGGTTGTTCTTCCTCCGTCTGTGACGTCACCATTGAGTGGACCTATGAGCCACCAGTAGGGGCTCCATGAGCGACGTCACTGCCGAATAGGCCAATCCGTGCCACTGATGGGGCGCCATAATTACCCGCCAGGCGTGGGTACAGCAGCCCCCATCCTGCGAGTGATCCACCCAGTGGATCTACTCACCTCCAGCAACGCAAATACCATTGTTCAGGCTGCTCCTCCGCCCGCTGCGTTACGTCACGCACGCGCTGCTTGTCGTCCCTCTGTTGCCCCTTTGCATAGCAACACAGCGGATCATCAGCTTCACAGCTTACGTGTGTGTACGGCCCGACCCAGCGATGTTGCTCAAGGGGATCAGGTCTTGATACCTAATGGGCGACATCTGTTAAAGGTTTGAAAGAGAGACAGGAAGATAACCTGGGGGAGCAGGCCCTGTATGCCTACATATGAAAGTATCTGTAGAAGTAAGGTATGCTCAACAGTATCAAACACCAAGGACAGACCAGGAAGGATTAGTATGAAATAATGGTCTTTGGATTTAGTTGTAAGAAGGTCTTTGGGTGATTTAGTAAGAGCTGTTTCTGTAAAGTAGTTGGAGCGAAAGGCAGACTGGAACTGATCAGGCAGGGAGTTAGAATATACATGCAGAAATTGCTTAGGTAATTCAGCTTTCAAATCTTTCCATGCCGGTGCCTTGCATTTCATGGGATTGTACCAGTATTTCAACTTTCCTCTTCATTTTTAGCAGGTTTTTGAAAATAAAAAAAACGATAAAGGGGAGTAGCAACCTGCTGTAATCACTTGATCATTAAATGAATTACAACAAAGCCTTCTGCTCTGTGTGGATAATAGCTCATAGGAGAAGATTGGAATTTGGAGACCTTCTGTATACCAGGGTACACCAAACAGAATACTGTTGTCACGGTTGCCAGGGAGTGAAATTTGAACTTTTGGCAACTGGAGTAACTCATAGCTGGCTATAAATAGAAATAGAAAGCTCATTTTAATAATATTAAGCAGGGGTAGTCTAATTATTGTGCATTTGAGGAGCCAATGTTTGCAATCCAGGAGGAGAACATTTTCAACTGTAAAGTTATAGACTGGACGTAAATTTCTTGGCATCTGTACTTAATTGTTTCCTCCACCCAGAGGAACAAAATGACTTGTATAGCATTGATACGTTAAAACAATTATTAATCAAAAGTGTGGAAGTACAGTATACTGTAGACCTTCTCAAAAGCAATGTTAAAAAATATGTTACTTTCTGGGTTGCAGTGTCATATGCACTGTGTGGCAGCACAACTCTATTCTCTGTGAACTTTTATTAACTAGAATCTTCTTCCTTTACAAATGCCTTTTTTCCAGTCTCATGCTAATGAAAGCACATTGTCACTGGGAGGAAAGGAAAAAGGCATTCTTTACACTGTTCACTAATTAGTGACAGACTACACAACCACCCATTGTTGGCCATCCCTGAAAGTGAAATCTATAGAGCCTAATTGAGGCTGAGAAAAACTGATGGTCTACTGAGAATTCGATGCAATGGTCAGAGTTGTTAAACTACAGAATTTCATAGCACTTTTCATTGGCTGTAGCTAAGGCTGTCCAGAGAAACATTTATGCACTTATGTACTCTTGGTACCTTTTTCATGGGTTTGCTCATGGCAGCGTATATACATCTTACATTAGAAATAGACCAGTTCGTTCAGACCTCAATGCAGTTATCGGTTTGCTTTTGGGAAGTACAGTAAAACCTTGGATTGAGAGTAACTTGGTTTAAGAACGCTTTGTAATACAAGCAACATTTTTTGTGAAATTTTTACTTGATATACAAGCAAAAAATGTATACATGCGTCACGTCATCGTAACTGAGCCAATAGTTCTTTTCGCTTTGGCACTGCAGGATTGTACTTAATTGTACTTAATCTGAGAGTAGAGACTGTGCAAAGTCACATTTTCATGAAATCCTCAAAAGTAACTGTCATTGGATTAGTTCCTTGTTAAAGCCCCCCCAAAAAAAGTTTGAGGTAAGCCAACAGATGGCAATGATTCTGTTAGTTATAGTGAAAGTCTTGTTTACATTTTTATTTCATACTATTTTACTTGAAGTGTGTATATCAAACAAGCACAAGAAGAACATTAACCACTTCAGGATTCGGCGTACGCTTAACTACGCCCCTGAATCCTGAAGTGGATTGCATGGAAACGGCCGCTCGTATGAGCGGCCGTTCCATGTCAGTTCACGGAGGGTGTCTCCGTGAACACCCTGCGAGCCTCCGATCGTGGCTCGCAGGGTAAATGTAAACACACGGGGAAGATCTTCCCCGGTGTTTACATGTATACGGCGCTGCTGCGCAGCACCGCCGTGGCGGAGATCGGCGATCCCCGGCCTCTGATTGGCCGGGGACCGCCGGCACCTGATAGGCTGAAGCCTATCCTATCCGGCGCAGGACGGAATTCCGTCCTGCGCCGCTCACAGGGGGAGGTAGAGGGAGGGAAGGGGAAGGCGGCCAGGAAGCGCTGCGGAGGGGGGCTTTGAAGAGAGCCCCCGCAAGCGCAAGCAGCCGGCGGCGATCAGACCCCCCCAGCAGGACATCCCCCTAGTGGGGAAAAAAGGGGGGAAGTCTGATCGGCCTGGCTGCTATCTGATCTGTGCTGCGGGCTGGAGAGCCCACGCAGCACCGATCAGCAAAACCACCCGGTATCCGGAAGTGGTTAAAGTTATGTACCAGTGGAGTTCCTGGCCATATTTAAACCATATATATATATATATATATATATATATATATATATATATCCATTCGCTCATATGGCTGCCTCTATATCTCTTTCACTTCATATTCCTTTTACCGTATATAGACGACTGGGCGTATAAGACGACCCCCCAACTTTTCCAGTTATAATATAGAAGAAAGAAAACATACAGTGGTGTGAAAAACTGTTTGCCCCCTTCCTGATTTCTAATTCTTTTGCATGTTTGTCACACTTAAATGTTTCTGCTCATCAAAAACCGTTAACTATTAGTCAAAGATAACATAATTGAACACAAAATGCAGTTTTAAATTATGGTTTTTATTATTTAGTGAGAAAAAAAAACTCCAAATCTACATGGCCCTGTGTGAAAAAGTGATTGCCCCCCCTTGTTAAAAAATAACTTAACTGTGGTTTATCACACCTGAGTTTAATTTCTGTAGTCACCCCCAGGACGGATTACTGCCACACCTGTTTCAATCAAGAAATCATTTAAATAGGAGCTATCTGACACAGAGAAGTAGACCAAAAGCACCTCAAAAGCTACACATCATGCCAAGATCCAAAGAAATTCAGGAACAAATGAGAACAAAGTACTGTAATTGAGATCTATCAGTCTGGTAAAGGTTATAAAGCCATTTCTAAAGCTTTGGGACTCCAGCGAACCACAGTGAGAGCCATTATCCACACATGGCAAAAACATGGAACAGTGATGAACCTTCCCAGGAGTGGCTGGCCGACCAAAATTACACCAAGAGTGCAGAGAAAACTCATCCGAGAGGCCACAAAAGACCCCAGGACAACATCTAAAGAACTGCAGGCCTCACTTGCCTCAATTAAGGTCATTGTTCATGACTCCACCATAAGAAAGAGACTGGGCAAAAACGGTCTGCATGGCAGATATCCAAGGCGCAAACCACTTTTAAGCAAAAAGAACATTAAGGCTCGTCTCAATTTTGCTAAAAAAACATCTTAATGATTGGCAAGACTTTTGGGAAAATACTTTGTGGACCGACGAGACAAAAGTTGAACTTTTTGGAAGTTGCGTGTCCCGTTACATCTGGCGTAGAAGTAACACAGCATTTCAGCAAAAGAACATCATACCAACAGTAAAATATGGTGGTGGTAGTGTGATGGTCTGGGGTTGTTTTGCTGCTTCAGGACCGGGAAGGCTTGCTGTGATAGATGGAACCATGAATTCTACTGTCTACCAAAAAATCCTGAAGGAGAATGTCCGGCCATCTGTTTGTCAACTTAAGCTGAAGCGATCTTGGGTGCTGCAGCAGGACAATGACCCAAAACACACCAGCAAATCCACCTCTGAATGGCTGAAGAAAAACAAAATGAAGACTTTGGAGTGGCCTAGTTAAAGTCCTGACCTGAATCCTATTGAGATGTTGTGGCATGACCTTAAAAAGGCGGTTCATGCTAGAAAACCCTCAAATAAAGCTGAATTACAACAATTCTGCAAAGATGAGTGGGCCAAAATTCCTCCAGAGCGCTGTAAAAGACTCGTTAAGTTATCGCAAACGCTTGATTGCAGTTATTGCTGCTAAGGGTGGCCCAACCAGTTATTAGGTTCAGGGGGCAATTTCTTTTTCACACAGGGCCATGTAGGTTTTGAGTTATTTTTCTCACTAAATAATAAAAACCATCATTTAAAACTGCATTTTGTGTTCAATTATGTTATCTTTGACTAATAGTTAATGGTTTTTGATGAGCAGAAACATTTAAGTGTGACAAACATGCAAAAGAATAAGAAATCAGGAAGGGGCAAATAGTTTTTCACACCACTGTATACTGTTGCTATGTATGAACAGACACTGGTTCTGTACTGTATGTGGTACCCGGTATATAACAGTATATGGGCGATTGACTGGTTGGATTGGTCAATTCTCCCTAAGTGGATTGGTCAGCTCTCCTTGTCTCCCTGTTTACCAGAGCGGTATGGAAGAATAGATCCCGCTGTGCCCATTAAACATGCCTCTTTCACCCTTCTGGCCCACCCTTGTATCCTTTTTACCTCCTTCTCTGCCTCTCAGATCTCGCACATGTGCGCCTGCGCCGCTTCACTAAAGTCATCAGCAGCGAGATCTGAGAGGCGGTAACAGGATAAAGGCGTATTACCTGGCGTCAATGATAACCGGCGTATAAGACGACCCCTGACTTTTCAGATGTTTTTCAAGGGTTAAAAAGTAGTCTTATACACCAGAATATACAGTAAAAAAATGAGTTTATGCGTACACAAAATTGTGCACCATTTTCCTCATGCAGCAGGGTTAGTGAATCATGAGGTAAGTCTACAATAAAGCATAGGAGTTAACACATGTCTTAACACACCAATGACTTTTATTCAATCAGCCGCCATAGTCTTGAGCTATTAATGTGGAGAAATCTAGAGTAAGCAGAACTGTCTTTCAGCGAGACAGCAGGCTTTGCATCTCACTAGAATGCAGAACAACACATTATCATGAGAAAAACTCATCTGCTACTTTCCATAGCCCCTATTAGAATGCAGCGAGCATCCTTATCTTCAGCCTGCACTATAAGTTTTACATTAGGATGTTTACATTCAACGCAGTGGAGGCTGTTAATGCTTAAGCATTATTGCTGACTTCATTTCTGGAAAATTGGCTTATTTGAGCGTTTTCTGCTCCAGTGCTGCCAATTTTGCTCACCGCTTCTTGCAGGTCTCTGGAGCAGTGACAGGGTTGTACTGGTCAGACTTGCAGGCTGATTGAAATCTTTCCCTAGGCTGCTGTTCAGTCTCCTACTCACCTGCCTTAGCCTGCTTTTTATTTCTCCAAGTGTTAACTATTTGTGGGATTGCTGTTTTCGTACACAGCCGTGGTTCAAAGGATGCATAATTTAAATAAAGTTATTTAACTATGTGAAACAATACTTAAGCCAGTTGGAAATTTTTCTTCTGCAATCTGATATAAGATGAAATCAGGTTGCTGTGGGCTATTGCACTTATAAATAACTTTTTCTGCCTCTGTTACACTAATAAATACGGAGCTTGAGTCAGTTCAGGCTTGAATCTCTTGGCGACTACAGTGGCAATTCTTTCTGGGCAGAGTTCTACGTTCTGTTTTCTCAAACCTTGGTTTATGTTGTGTTCATGCTTATGCATTCTATGGGGGCCATCTGGAAAGTATCAGCCGCTTCCAATTAATCCATTTAGGAAACATTTATTTTATCTTAGACACACTGTATGTTCTGATTATTTCTCCACATAATCACTTTCGCATTTATTATAACTTTTTACAAGGTTTTCAATCCCTTTGTTGTAGTAGTATCAAACTCCTCACCTTTGGGTTGTAGGGATTGGAGATAGAGGGGTTCATGTGGATGCCGCTGAACAAACTGTTACTAGCATTCTGCAGTCATGTGACAAGTAGTGCTGGGAGGGAAGATGTAAGTCAAATTACACTGAAAAAATACCTTTTGTGGCAGATAAAAGCAAACTGTTATTAGTTTCTGGGTGACCTTTGCTTTGTTTTTGTTTTTTTTAATAAACTGGGCTAGATGTCTACATAAAAATCTATATAGGCCATGGCTTTGTGTGATAGGTATGCTGGTAGCGACACCTACCTCCTGCAGACTGTTCATTTTATCTATAATTTATTTATATCTGTCATTCCTTATATTATGCCAGACGAATGTTCCTCTGGTGAAGGGCCACCTAAAATACATTTAAGTTTCCCTTTTCCCTACTCTGCTACTTGTCTTGTTTTACATGTGTGGCCCTAGAGCAGGAACTGTAACTTACAGTATACAATTCTGGCACCACCCCTGTAAGGGCCTGTTTTCACTACATGCAGATTGGATGCAGAATAGATGCAGAAAAACTCTTATGAATGTCTATGGACCTGTTTCCACTAAACACGATTTTTCTGATGCAGATTTTCCCATAGGCATTCATTGGAGTCAGTTTTTCTGCATCCATTCTGCATCCAATCTGTAGTGGTGGAAATAGGCCCTTACGTAACCAGGGAATCACTACATTATTTGGGGCAATGTTATCTGGTAGAATGATCCACCAGAGCAGACACTCAACTGGGAGTCCTAAGAACATAATATGGAATGAAGTTCTAACAAGCACAATGGGCAACATGGTGGATAAGTGGTTAGCACTCTCTTCTTGCAGGTTTTGAAGGCGCAGGTTTAAATCCTATCCAATCTCAAGTAGGGCATTGTCTTACTTGAATTTGTACATAAGTGCACATTGGTTTCCATTGGGAACTCTAGCTTTCTGCTCAAACCCAAAAAACATATTGCATGGTAATTAGCTTCCACCCAAAGCATGACCCCCAAAGTAAGAGTGAATGGCTACAATACATTTACACATGGACAGTTGAACCCATCATGTCAACCGCTGATCTGCCAAGGATTTTGCATTTTTTGGTCACTGTGTGATGCAACTGACTAGTGACTTTTTAAAGTGGACTCAAATTAAAAATACATGATTTCAGAAATAAAATCTATTTTCTAAATTATAATAATAAATAGCAGCCTTTTTTCAGCTGCATGATGACAAATATAAAATATTTTACATTTATTGGAGGAACCCCTCCCTTCCTTTCATATTGCCGGGACAAAATCCGGCAAACTGGTGGAGCAGGAGGTGTCCGGCAAATGACAAGAGAAGGGTGAAAAGCATGCACTGAAATGGTCATAGTCTTGAAGGAGTGTTTATTTATCTTTGTATGTGTCAGAGTGGTGCTACTAAATATTTTGAATTAAAAAAATGTTTGGTTTGGGTCCGCTTTAACTGTGTTGATCTGCAATGAGACTACTGAGCTGTGAAAGACTGGTGCATTTAATGGGCAGTTATGGCCTGCTCAGACTTATACTGTATATACAAATGCCATACCGCTGCCCAGGCTGAATTCTTCAGCTGCCATTAAGCACCTGCCAAATCCATAGCAACAGTCACCAGGCGGTGCTCCACTGTTATCTGTACGCATAAAATAGCTCTTATATGAAATATGGGAGGCAGTCTTTTTTAATTCTGGAGCCAGCAGGAAATGTATAGAAACTAGCTGCCCTGACCGGTCTCCTGGGGTTGTCCAGCCTTGCCCTATAGTTAAGGCAATGAATTGTGAGCCCTGCTGAGGCACAGTTAGTGACGTAACATGTTCTCAGTAAAATGCTAGGGAAAAGTTTCAGTTCTGTGTAAATGTATAATAATAGCTGCAGACTCATGATTTGCTTAGAGCACATGTGTTGAACTCCAGGCCTGGCCAGAACCATGCCAGTGTTTAGGATGGACTGAGAAAGAAAGGAATGTGTTCTACCTGATGGACCACACCTTTTCTGATTCAGACCCATCAATTTATTTGAGCTGTATCAAAAATGTGTGAGGATCTCGGCCCTCGTAGGACCGGTTTGACATACCTGGTGGTAACGACTCCTGGTGAGAGGTATTTCAGCTGTGAAAGCAGAACCTTATTAGGGGTGCAGAATGTGTTATTGGTTGCATTCAGTTAGTGCACAGACTCCTGATATGTGAATCCAGCTTTGCCATAGAGAGATATAATGAGTCATAAACTGAGCTGACTGTATAGCATTTAGCAATAGCCTCAATGGCTAATTAAAGAGGAACTGTCACGAAAATCTTAAAATTTAAAACACATACAAATAAGAAGTACGTTTCTTCCTGAGTAAAATGAGCCATACATTACTTCCCTCCTATGTTGTTGTCACTTACAGTAGGTAGTAGAAATCCGACATTACCGACAGGTAAACCTGAGGAAGAGCCTACTTTTCAGCAATAACTGAATAGCCCAGATATTAAAATATTGCAGAGATCAGGTTTTGTACACTTATGACTCCCCATATCTGTGCATATTTTTCCATGAGTTTAAAGATAATCTGTATTAAAAAAATATGCCCCCGGGGAGTACTCACCTTGGGAGGTGGAAGCCTCTGGATCCTATCGAGGCTTCCCCTGTCCTCCTCTGTCCCACGGTGGTCTCGCTGCGGATCCAGGAACGGCGAGCATGTAAATATTTACCTTTCCGGCTCCAGCGCAGGCACAGTTGCCGCTCTGGTCTCGGAAATAGACGGAAGTAGCTGATTCCAGTCGGGTCCGCTCTACTGCACAGGCGTAAGACGCCTGTGCCTGCGCAATAAAGCGGACCCGACTAGAATTGTCTATTTCCATCTATTTCCGTGCTGAGAGCCGAAACAGCACCACCCGCTGGAGCCAGGGAAGGTAAATATATCAAGCCTTTTCAGGCCTGTCGAGCCGCGGGACGCTTCGGGGGAGCCAGCGCTGGATTGCCTGCAGCTACAGGGGAGGGGGAAGCCTCATTGGGACCCTGAGGCTTCCCCCTCCCGAGGTGAGTTCAAAATGTCAGGTTTGTAGAAACATGGATATGTTGTGCAAATAAGTAGTTTCATTGACACTTGATTAAAGTTGAATTGTTGTCACCTTAGCAACCACATGTTATTGTCACCTTGACCTCTGTGCAGTTTCAAAGTAAACAAAAATTAACAATTCTGCAAATTCCTTTAAATTGCCTCAACTATTATAGTCATGTGACTGCTGCCTCCGCCTCTCCATCCTGGACCTCCATCTTACGCTAGGCTTCCTCACTGGTCCATGATGTTTGCTGTGAGAGTTTATGGAGCTCTGCATTTCTAGTGATTACTGAAATATTAGGCATCTTCTTACCTGAGAGCAGCAACTTCTACAGACGGTAGCAGGGTTTTTAAAAGACCACTATCGCGAAAAAAGTAGGCAGTTAAAATCGGACAGAACCGACAGGTTTTGGGCCAGTCCATCTCCTCATGGGGGATTCTCGGGGTTTTCTTTGTTTTCAACAGCATTTCCTGAACAGCAGTTTAACTGCTAAAATAGTAAGATACCAGCTAGCCTCCCTAATCACTTTCACACTATTTTGTCAGTTAGACTTGGCAACTGCTGTTCAGAAATTGCTGTTGAACACAAAGAAAACCCTGATAATCCCGCATGAGGAGATGGACTGTCGGTTCTATCAGATTTTAACTGCCTACTTTTTCGCAATAGTGGTCCATTAAAATAATTTGGTAAATTTTAAAATTTTACAGGGGAGCCTTGCAGATAAAAGGGTACTATTTTTATATGTCTGGATTGCAGTTCTAACGTGTCTTATTTGCAGTTTATGAATCATATATGTGGATAGCACAGGTCTCAAAGCCAAAACATTCTTTAAGTGCTATGAAACTCAGCACTTCTTCTTTGCTCTAAACGTATAGTTACAGCATAAAATCTCCTACCACAAAAAAAAAATTGTGGCAGAAGAGCTTCAAACTGTTAAACACTTTGTTCTTCACTGGAAAGCTCCTTGCTTCAGTGGAACGCTTCTGGCCGCATCCGAAGAAATGATAACATTAACTTTTGTTTACATTTCTTTGTCTGCTACATTCCTAACTGTGCTGAAAATGACCCCTCTCTGCTGTAAAAGCAGAGAGATGAGAAGTGATCACAAGATAGATTTTAATATATAAATATGGCAGCTATGCAAAAAAATGCAATGGCATGCTTTCAGAGCAGATAAACTGTACTTTAACCACTTTGGGACCAGCACCCTCTGCCCCCTTGAGGACCAGAGGGTGCTGGTCCAGTAAACCGCCGCTTCCCGACGAATCACCGCTAAAATACCCGCTCCCGGCGGTCACGCCGCTCTGTCCCCGCCGCAGGCTGCAGAGCGCTGTGCGCCGGTCAGGAGCCGCTTTCATTGGCTCCTGACCCTGTCACTCCATGTAAGCCAATGGGAACGGCTTAAATGAATGACAGGGCCAGGAGCCAATGAAAACGGCTCCTGCCCGGGTCACAGTGCTCTGCCGTCATAGAGGCGGCAGGGCAACACATTGCGACGGAGATCGAGCGGAGACGGGAGGGGGTGCGCGGTGAATGGGACGTAGAGTTTACGTCGGGTCAGAACCGCAGCGCCCCCTGCCCGCCGTAGATTTATACTGCGGCGGTCCGCAGGTAGTTAAGAACTTGTAATTTGTAAACAGACAGTATAGCATCTGCACAAAAGCAAACATGGTAACTGTATGGGCAATACAAAGTAGGAACACAGTTTTATTGAATGTTATGTCAGAGTTTTATTCCACTTTAGTTTTCTTCATTTCTTTGTACACATTTTCATGGTAGATAGAGTACTATAAGACAACACTCAATGTTCTTTTGTTCCATAGCTCGCCATGGACTGTCCCACCCTAGCTTGTCTCTCTGCTTTCTTTCCTTTCTCCTTCTGGCTGTCTGTCTCTTGTATGATTGGCAGGTTCATTGGGAGGGAGTTTATTACACCAAATTGGGGTCATACCAGAGCCAGGGCAGGTAGTTTCTTGTATTTTGTCTGCTCTTTCCATTATCCATAGCTATGCATTTATATTTTTGTAAGGAAGTATGCTTTAATTAGACATGAAAGCTTTCCCATGATTACTCACCTTATTCCCAGAAATGTAATGGGGCTCAGCTTAATTCTGCCAGTAAGGGGTGTTTTTTCTTCTTCATTTTTTCTTAACCAAATACTTATGTTCTAGTGTTAAGAACGGTGCTGATAGGAGGCCTGCAGAGCAGCTTGTAGTACTCCTGTTCAGTATTTGGCATTGTGATATTTATGTGCTGTATTCTAAGCTATGAAGCTGTGAAGACAACATCATTTACTTCCTGTAATGCATATGTAAGGTTTAAATTGCATGAAGCACATTCGAAGCGGACTGTGTTTGTAACTCAGCATATAGCATATACAGTATGCATTGATTTAGTCTTCTTTCAACAGTTTGTTTATTGGAACTGTCATACTTCAGTAATGCAAGAAAATGCATTGTTATTCATCGTTTGCAGTGGTTTACAAAGTACCTAGTCATGTCACTAGGATAACACAATCGTCTCCCTACCATAGTCATAGCCTAATGTCCCTACCATAATCTAAGGGGAATGTTGGGGGGACCACTTGTCAGTAGAATGTGGAAGGAACCAGAGTTCCCCAAACATGGGCAAAATATACAAACTCCTTGCAGATAATGCATCACTGTGGAGGTATTATTTTTATTTAGTATTTACAAAGTGACATTTTCTGCAGCACTTTACAGAGTATATACAGTATAGTATTTTCTCTGACTGTCCCTCAGAGGAGCTCACAATCTAATCCCTACCATAGTCATATGTCCTTTGTTGTCTGGTGCCTAATACACACCATACAATTTTCTGTTAGATTTCACCATACAATTTTCTGTTAGATTTTTCTGTTAAGGTGCACATACACTAGAACGAATATGGGCAGATTCGACCAAGAGACAAATTTATCTCTAACCGAATCTGATTAGAGATAAACTTGTCTCTAGTCGAATCTGCCCATACACTACAGGCCGAATCCCGTCCAATTTCACCATGAAATCATTAGGGAATCGGCTGAGCCGCCGCATCGGCCCCGCCGCGGCCCCCAAAATGTATAAATGTATGTAATGTACTGCATTTATACATTACCTGTCCTGTAGCAGCTTGCCGGGTCCATCTGTCAATCTCGCCGTCAAGTCGCATACACGCTAGCGGCGCATAGCGTCTGACATCAGCCGCTATGCGCCTTTGTGACGTCAGACATAGCGCCGCCGGCGTGTATGCAGAACCTGGCGAGATGGACGGAGACCGCGTGGAGGCTGACACCGGACAGGTAATGTATAAATGCACTACACTATATACATTTATACATTGCGGCGGCAGCAGCGGGGGTTTCGTCGTCTCGTCGCTCGTTTGCAATTCGCCCGCTGTACTGCCACGCACCCAACCAGCCAACTTCAGCCCGAAATTTTCCAGCATGCGTGACCGATCGTGCGGCCAATTTCTGTCCCGAAATTGGTTGCTTTGTCGGTTGGGCATGCACTTGGCAGCACCAATTTTCATCCAATCATAATAATTCTGGAAATCACTTGAAAAAATCGCTCACTAAAACGCTCAGCGCTTGCGATTTTGGCACTTTGTGTTCATTTAGATCTTGTTTTCCACTATACAGTTGAGTGGGCTGTGTGTTTGTACATCAACACACAGCACCTGCATTCCTTTCTATTGCAGTGCTGATCACATTCACTGTCAGTGAATGGGACAGTACTGCGCTGCTGACCCAAAAAGCATACAGCAGTGTGTTAGTGCATAAGTGGGAACATCATACAGTGCAATCTATGCACTTTTGGTGTTCCTGCATATTGCATACTATATGCTTTTCTCATGCACACTTGTTTCTGTAGACAATGGTGAGCATTCTTTTTTTCTTCACTTGATATTATTATTTCTTGTAATCAGGGCTATAAAGCTCAGTACTTGATTATTTGAATTCAAGGAAGAAACATAAAATAATGCAGAATCAAAGCCACGGTGGTTTTTTTATCAATTTCATCAGCTTAAGGTGTGACCATAATAAGTGTCTTATTCTGATAAAAGATAGAAATTAACTAATATGTTCCTTCTCACATTTGATTGCTGAAATGCCTTAAATATTAATAAATAAATCATTCTTTACATATAGAAAATGTGCAGAGAAGTCTGGATGCATCTGAAAGTGGAGATAATGGTATCTTGTGTTTACTTAATTGTATCAAGTGAGGAATGTGACACATTCTCTGACTGTGCAGAAGCCCCTGGACACAGACAGACACTCAAAGCATTTCTGCCTTCAATACAACATGAATAAAACCAGTTATTAAAGAGACTCTGAAGTCTCAAAAAAAAACATCTTTTTATTAAACAAAAACATATGTTTAATATGATTCCCCTAACTAAACCGCCGCATCCCCGCCGCTGTACGCTATCTAAATCCCCCCTAACTCCCCGGAGGGCAATCCGGGCAGCGCTTCCGTGAGTGGCAGAGCTATGAGCCGCAGCTCTGCCTCTCAGTGCACCTGTCAGTCCAGATCACCGCCTCTCCCCCGCCCCTCTCAGTCTTCCTTCACTGAGAGGGGCGGGGGAGAGGCGGAGATCCGCCACTGACAGATGCGTGTGAGGCAGGGCTGCAGCTCATAGCTCTGCCTCACACGGAAGAGTAGAGGGCAGCAAAATCCACGACCAAGAAAGTCGTAGATTTTGCAGAGGAGAGGGAGAGCTAGGTAGGGGGGATTTAGATAGATTACAGCAGCAGGAATGCAGCGGTTTAGTTAGGGCAAACATATTAAACACTTTTGTTAAATAAAAAGATGGGTTTTTTGAGACTTCAGTGTCTCTTTAATAAAATGCAAAGTCAGCTCTTAAAGCAAAAAACTGTACTTTTGGGAACTTGTAATTTCTAAATAAATAATAATACTTATGCATAAATGCACAAATGCAAATATGATAACCATATGGCATGTAAAAAGTAGGAAAACATGTTTTTATTGAATATTATGTCAGGGTTTTATACTGCTTTAAGTGAACTGTCTAGAATAGTGAGGATAGTGGTTCTCAATGTTTTTGGGGTGAGGGCGCCTTGATGGCTGTGAAGTTTTTTTCCAGTCACCTCTGATTTTTATTAGACAGCCCCTCCCCCACTCCAAGTGGCTAGTGATGTGATACATATTAGGCACGCCCTCCCCTCCCCCCCCCCCCCCCCCGATAAACTGTACTTTGGGAACTTGTCATTTGTAATAGACAATATTACTTGTGCACAAAAGCAAATATGATAACTGTATGGACAATAAAAAGTAGGAACACACATTTTTATTGAATGTTATGTCAGAGTTTTATCCCACTTTAACATATGAATTTATGCAGCGTCATATTGTTATTGTTTTAATATACAGTAGCGCCTGTTCTTTGAGCTCATATTCTCAAATGTAATTTAAGGTCAGACTATCACATGACCAATTAGCTGACAGCTTAATCATCATCTACAAAGAAAAGTTCTATGATAATGATTGAGGCATGTGTATGGAATTTGTATGAGTCACGTGTAACCTTATAGCCCTCAGCTGCAGAAAAAGAAGAATGGAAATAGACTACAGAAAATATTTGCTTCTGAGTCGCTGTTATTTTTACCATTATTTCTGTATTTTTTGCACTTTAGATGGTTATTACACCCAAATGATCTTTCATTTGCAGTCTGAGTCTGAAGGAATGAGTCATCTCATCTGCTAGCAGTGAGAAATCCCACACACACGTCCTGCCTTTGTTTTTACTGAATGTGTATTCGTATAAAGCAATGGAAAAATAAGTCAAAGAAAATGAGCTGAGTACTTACCTGGATCTGTACAGTGACAGAGAGTGCTCATTTTCAGATCTGGAATTCTGCATACAACACCCATTGAAATTATGTTTGGACTGTTGTTAATGGAAAATGTTTCACTATATCGGCATCAAACCTGGGCAAGGTAGTAGATTTGAGGCCCCTTTGTGGTCTTTTTGATAACAGGTAGGTAGAGAGAGGAAAGGCTGGCACTGCTGCAGTTGCTTATTTTATTGTTGCAAACACATTCATAAGTGCAAACTTCAAAGGTATATTGAATAGTTAGTACACATACCAAAGGTGAGAGGAGGCACGGTGGTGGTGGGTGCTAGGTAGAGGATGCCTGACGGCCGTTTCGCGCGAGCCTTTTACGGAGGCTACAGATGCATATGCAATGGCTTCTAGTTAAATACCGCCAGAAAGCTCGCTAGCCTGTCTTTTTGATAAGCTGAAGTGAAGAGAGGTCAGAGAAGGTGGCTAGTGGGCCCATTGGAACCCATTAGGCTCCAGGCACTTGGCTAGGTTGCCTGGTGTATAATCCTGCCCTGAGTCTGAGAAGAATGCTACCGTTTTCTGGGTTAGAGGCCTTGCAGAGGAATAACCCAAACCAGGCCTAAGCTTGTCTCCTTATTAACCACCCTGGCATTCAATTTCCCCTGGATTTCTGTGCAAAAAGTGATTCACTTAATTTTCATACCCTTTTTAGTAATAATCCAATATGGTGATCTGCTTTTAGATCCTGTTCTGACTGGACTGGGCAATCATTACGACATGGGATTTGCTCATGTTTTTAATGTATACAATGCGTGGATTATATCATAATTTGTGATAGAGAAAGTTTAGTGCATTGCACAAAACCCAATTTGGCATTAATTGTCCAAACTCCTCCTCCTATCCTCCCATCATCAGTCACATAGCTAGTGTGGGAAGAACTGGTAGGATACACCTGCAATGTGCTGCTGAGAGAGATTTAGCCCTTTGTGGCCAGCACTTTAATATTATATCTCCGCAGAATATCATCATCATCACTTTCTGTCTAATTTCTCCACACTTTTAATACACCCTCCTCCTTCCCCCAAAGCCCCCCCCCTTCCCCCAGGTTCCCAGGTTTCCCTTCCCCCAGCCACCCACACACCAAGTAGATTTATAAAAAAAAAAAGGAAAGTTAAATAAAAATAGGAAATGGCTTCACAGGGCTTGTTTCCACTATAAGAGTTGCAAATGCAGTAGCAGTTTTTAAACCATTTTCATATTTTTAAATGTAGCATTGTATTTTCAATTAGAATGCCTAGGATATAACATTAATACAGGAACATTGTAACAAGATAACACAGCATGTTTGGTATTCAGTATCTCTTGTGACTCCGTGGACTATCACATAAACACTCGAATGTCAGTGGGCAGTGAATTTGCTATTGTGTAACAATTGCACTGCACTAGTGGAGATGCGGCACAGTGATTTCCATTATAGTGCCAGAGTCATATGGGCTCTTTCACATCTAGAACGCGTGAAGGAGCCGCTCTCCTGTGCGCGTTATATGGCCTGCGGCGTGTTGTCGGGATGCTGCAGTGCGACGCAATCAGCGGCAGTGGTAATTAACACGACAGGAAACCGCCGGCTCTCGACCATTACAAGCTCCCGGGTGCGTTGTACCGCAATGCATCGAAACGCAGCGTCGGGTGTGAAAGGTAAAATGAAAGTCTATGGACTTTCATTTTACCTTGGTTAACGCAAAGTTTCAACTGGCTGACCTAAGCTGATATACTAGCTGACCTAAGCCCGTTTCAAAATGGGCTCTAAGTCTGTCTCCGCGCGTGCAAACGTCCGCCGCTCACGTGCTCGCCCCTTGGCCCCGTCCTCCCCTGCAAGTCGCGTGCTCGCCCCTTGGCCCCGTCCTCCCCAGCACGCTGTGCTGGACTGACCGCTCCAAAACACCTATTCTGTGCTGTGCTGCCCGCCCCATACCATCTACGGGGCCCGCTCCGTACCACCTACGGGTGCCTTGTACTGCGTTGTGGGCTGGCTCCATTCCACACCACCTACCTGGTCCACACACCATCTTGTGTGCAACATACTGCCCGTCCACACCATCTTGTGTGCAACATACTGTGCTGCCTGCTCCACACCATCCCTTTGTGCCTCCATACCATCCACCAGGGCTTTTCACTGTGCGGGGCTGCCTGCCCAATACTATATACCTGTGCCCTACTCACTGCGCTGTGCTGTCTGCTCCACATCACCTACCGGAATCATACACTGTGCTGCGTCTTCCCGGGGCCAAACAGGTCACAGGCTGACTCTGCACCGTTTCTTGAGACCCACTACCCGTCCCAGGGGTGCTCGCTGCCTGTCGAGACCCTCCACCAGCCTTTCTACTCCGCTGCCCTGCTCCACGCAACCAGCCCTGGCCTCCCTCTGCCCTGAATTCAAACACCCCTCCCATCTGTACCATGGGCTCAGAACGGTCACTAAATACTGCCACCCTATCCAGAGAGGCCCTCCTTAAATGGGAAACCCCGGACAGCCCCAAGCCCCCATGGGGCCCCCCCCCTGTGGGATGCTGTCACCGACCATATCAAATACCTCGTCTCCAAGCAAGCACCGAACAAACGTCACCACAGAGGTAGAAGGGCGGGGGCCATGGTCCGACTCAAAAGGAAAGGTCTACGCTCTCCCGTCCCTGCCATCCTACTTGCAAATGTCTGCTCACTTCCAAACAAACTGGACGAGCTGCTCCTCCTACTGGGTAGCAAACCCCAGATCAGCAGATCAGTAGGAACACCCCTGTTCTCTGTTTTACGGAGACCTGGCTGAGTGACAGCATCCCGGACAACTCTCTACTTGTACCAGGCTACAATCTCCTAAGAGCAGACCGTGACGTGGCCCTCTCGGGGAAAATGAGAGGTGGGGGCATCGGCTTTTATATCAACACCTCCTGGTGCTCCAACATCACCACCCTCAACAAGACCTGTACCCCAGACGTCGAGTTTCTGGCCATAAACTGCAGGCCTCAATACTCCCCCAGGGAGTTCTCTTCCCTTGTCCTTGTTGGGGTCTATATACCTCCCGATGCATGCTCCAAGACTGCACTGCAAGCCCTCAGTGACTATATCTCGCGGTGGGAAACATCCTTCCCTGAGGCTCTAATCATCATCCTGGGCGACTTCAACAAGGCGAACCTAAGACATGAGCTGCCCCGCTACAAGCAGCACATAACCTGCCCTACCAGAAACTGTAACACCATGAACCACTGCTACACGGTCCAGAAGAACGCATACAAGGCCACCCTAGGAGCCCCTCTGGGAAACTCCGACCACAACACAATCCACCTGATCCCTACTTACAGGCGGCTCCTGGAGACCTCAAAGCCCACTGTCAAAACCGTCAAAAAATGGACAGCAGAAGCAAAACTGGAACTCCAAGCCTGTTTTGACACCACCGACTGGTCGACGCTGGAGGCACCCTCCCTTGATGAATGGGCCGAGAATGTCACCTCCTACATTAGCTTCTGCGAAGAGGCGTGTATCCCATCCAAGACCTTCAGGATTTTCCCCAACAACAAGCCTTGGTTTAACGACAAGCTCCGCCGACTTCGGAAATGCAAAGAGGAAGCGCACAGGTCCGGCTCCCCTGAGAAATATAGAGAGGCCAGGTACGCACTGAAAAGAGAACTGCGATCAGCAAAAAGGGCATACTCCGACAAGCTGGGGCTCTACCTCCAATCAAACAACACACGGGAGGTATGGAAGGGTCTGAGAGCAGCCACAAACTTCAAACCCGCACCTCAGCCTGCGACCCCGAGCCTTCGTCTGGCGGAGGAGCTCAATGAGTTCTACTGCAGGTTCGAGCAACTACCTAACCAGCAGAGGGACCATACTGCCACGGCCAAGGTGAACCCCCCCTCAGATGAACTCGGCGCCCTGGCTCCTGTTACTGTCCATGAATTAGAGGTACTCCGGCATCTCCGTAAGCTGAATCCCAGGAAGTCTTCTGGCCCGGATGGAGTGTCATCGATCTGCCTGAGAACCTGTGCTGATCAGTTAGCTCCTGTGCTCACCACCTTATTCGAGCGGTCACTATCGGACGGTACAGTCCCCTCCTGTTTCAAGCGGTCCGCAATTGTACCAGTCCCCAAAAAACCTGGCAGCACTGAGCACAACAACTTCCGACCAGTGGCCCTAACCGCCAACATTATGAAGCTCCTTGAGCGGCTGGTCCTTGCCCACCTAAAGAGACACACGGACGCTCACCTCGACCAGCTCCAATTTGCTTATAGGGCAAACAGATCCGTGGAGGACGCCATCAATGCCAGCGTGGCATACATCATGGAGCACCTAGACAACCCTGTCTCCTATGCTAGGATCTTGTTTCTGGATTTTAGCTCGGCATTCAACACGATCTGCCCAGACATCCTGCTCACCAATCTGGCGCAGCTCGGAGTAGATCCCACGCTCCGAGCATGGATCAAGGACTTCCTGACCAACAGAACGCAACAAGTGAAGCTCAGCAGCTGCTACTCCAGCGTCAGAACCACCAATACTGGGGCTCCACAAGGCTGTGTATTGTCACCTCTTCTGTTCTCCCTCTATACCAACAATTGCATATCATCCGCTGACTCTGTGAAAGTCATCAAATTTGCAGACGACACCACTATCATTGGCCTAATTGGCAGCAACGGCGAGCATGAGTACCGCAGCGAAGTTGAGCGAATCTGCAACTGGTGCAGAGCAAATAACCTAGTTCTCAACGCCGCAAAGGCTGTTGAACTAGCAGTAGACTTCAGGAGGAACCCTCCCCCCCTCCTACCTATCCTCATTGGGGGTACCGAAGTCTCTAGGGTGACATCGGTGCGGTTCCTCGGCACGACTCTCACTAACAACCTGAAGTGGGGGCAGAACACCTCCATAATACAGAAGAAATCACAGCAGAGGTTGTTCTTCCTGCGCCAGCTGAAGAGATTCGGCATGCCCAGGGAACTGCTGACCAGCTTCTATACTGCCACTATAGAATCCATCCTCTGCTCCTCAGTCATTGTCTGGTATGCGGGCGCAACGGCCAGCGACAAACACAAACTGCAGAGAGTCATAGCTGATGCAGAGAGAATCATCGGGTCCCCTCTTCCACCTCTTGACCTCCTCCACTCCGCTAGGATGAGGAAGAGGGCCACTGTGATCTCCCATGACCCCTCCCACCCAGGCAGTCGCTACTTCAAGCTGCTCCCACTGGGCCGCCGCTACAGGTCCATACCATGCAAAACCACCAGACGGATGAACACCTTCTTCCCCCAAGCGGTTCGGCTGCTTAACTCCAACCTTCCCCCACCGGGCCCGCCTACCAGCATGCCCTAGCGGGGTCTCTCCATCAGCACACGCCCCTGTTCTCACTGTCCAGAGACTGTACTGGGCCACCATCATCTTTATTATTATTACTACTACTATTAGTATTATTGTTGGACTGCTCCTGCAAGGCAGGACCGAACCCTTACCGACGACCCAGTTTGTCATGTATATCATTAATGCAGTTGTAAACTGTCTGTGTTTGTGCTTCTTGTCCTCCTGTACTATGTCTATGCCATGTGTACCACAAAAAATTCCGAATATAGCGTGTGCTGTATTTGGCGAAATAAATCTGATTCTGATTCTGATCACTCCCTGTCTCTGTGTCCGTGCACATGCGCAGTTGCGCAGAGCACGTACACACTCACACACACACAGAACCCCTGGGACGCAGAGGCACAGGGGTTTTATTATAGAGGATATATAAATATATATATCAGAGACTTCAGCCACACAATGCACAGAACGTTGTGCATTGCTAATCGTTGCAATTTGTCATATGCTTTAAAAAATTGGAGGGCTAGGCTTTAAGAAGTAATGTTTGTGAGATTTGCTCTATGTGAAGCAATAGTTGTCATGTCTGGTGAGCGAATCAGGAAACTCAGGTACAGAGCTCTTACCCCTGGACCTTTGTGTATGGCTGAACACAACAGTATGACACAAAAGAGGGAAAAAGCATTTTTTTTAAGATTTGTTTATTTTTGAAAAGATTTTGAGAACAGAGATAAAGGAACACACATTTAGGGCTGGTGCACACCAGAGCGGTTCTGGAGCATTTTTTAAAATGCTTGCAGCGGGAAAACCGCTTGGCTAATGAAAGTGAATGGGATGGTGCACACCAGAGCGGGTAGTTTTTCCCCCAAACGCAAACTTCTGCACTGCAGCATTTTTTAGATTTATGAGACGTTTCTGCCTCAATGTTAAGTATATGAAAGTGGAAAACCGCTCTGATCTGAGCGGTTTTCCAGGCGTTTTTGTTACAGAAGCTGTTTAGTAACAGCTTTACTGTAACAAAATATGAAACCTGCTAAACAAAAACGCTCTAAAAAAATCGCTCTGAAAATCTGCTTCAAAAACCTCTAGCGTTTTGCGGATCTGCTAGAGGTTTTTGGTGTGCACTGGGCCTTAATCTGAACACAGTATCAAAATATTTTGAGATTAGGCAAACCAGAATGGCAATAAGGGCCTGTTTCCACTACATGCAGAATGGATGCAGAAAAACTGACTCCAATGAATGCCTATGGGAAAATCTGCATCAGAAAAATCGCGTTTAGTGGAAACAGGCCCATAGACATTCATTGGAGTCTTTCTGCATCCATTCTGCATCCAATCTGCGGGTAGTGGAAACAGGCCCTTAACTAGCACTGCCTGCAAAATAAGACATTAAACACTGCAGATATGGAAATAAATATTAACAGCAAAATATACTTTTGTACAAATAATACAAACCAGAGTGAACATGCTATCCATACCCTAAACCCAAAGCTGAACTCCACGTAGAGAGCCTGGGCTCAATGTTGTGAATTTTGGCTTCTGATTAATTCTGATGAGTAGGACCAAAAGTCTGAAACAAGCTGTCTGCATGTGGGGTTGGTGTGGCTCTGTAAGCATTGCTTTTTTAAGTAGGAGGGCTTTTTGGTCCCTTTTATCCCCCTATACATTCCTAGTTGTTTGGGTCACCCTGAGCTGCTTGGTTACTCTGTTAAAATGTATAAGCTATAGGCTTGCTATACACCAGCGGTTCTGGATGCAAGCCTGGCTTCAGGGGCATAAAGAGATAATTAGCATATTCAGTAGCAGTGCATTGTGGGTAACTAGAGATGTTCACTTAAAGCTGAATTATCGCAAGTACCTTCTGTTTTAAGAAGACAAATCAAGCATTGCTTTTTAGTAGGAGGGCTTTTCGGTCTCTTTCAGTCCCCTATATTTTCCTAGGGGTTCTGGGCCACTTGAGCTGCTTGGTTACTCTGTTCTGAGTCATATTTGTGTTAATGTGGCTGTTACTGTTTATAATATTTTTGAAAGCACACCTATTTATGTTGATGGAAACAACATATGGTTTTCAAAATGCATAAAAAGTAATGCTAGTAAGCGCCAGAGGCATAAACAGGGATGGAAATAGGGACCCTTCAAATATCTGGGATATTTGACATTCCACATGGAGTCTGAGCTTGTGGCCTCCTGGTTCATAAAGGGCATGAAACCTTCGCTAATATACATAGTTGGTGGGATTATTGTGCGCAGAGCATATAGATATTCATGTAATCTGAGGATGTACAGGTTAATGAGACGTGTGGGGAGGAAGAGTGCAGTACAAACCTTTAATCAGATGCGGAGGTTTATTTATTGTGGCATATTCCTACATGTTGGGTTGCCTACAGTAAATCCAGCTGTAATTTGACTGCTTTTCTCTGCCCATCTATTTCATTTAGTAAATCAGCCGCTCTATACTGCACTCACAGGAAATCAGTACTTCCTATTCATTGTCAAGATTTTGCTCATAGAGTAGATGTGATTCTGGCTCTTGTCTGGTCAGTTTGAGCAGCTGACACTGTAAATATGTGAACAACAGGCAGATATAAATCATCGCAAATGCCACTGTGGAACTGCCCTGTCTGGTCAAGTTATTTCCTGTATATTGCAGAATTTCTATACCAAGGGTGCTATATGTGTTTTTATATAAGTCATTTTACAGCCCGGAGTCCTGAGTTTACCCAGATGGATTCTTTGGGCCCTTTCACACTGGTGCGGTGCAGCATTTTACGACAGCTTACCGCTAGGGCAATGAAAGTCTATGGTGACTTTCATACCGACGTGGCACGATATGACAGAAGTGAAGTTTTTCGCTGCATTCCCGACGTGGACCGGAAGTCATATAAGTCTATGGCGGCACGCGTGTTTTCAAACAGACCTCCTCAGAGTTTTACGTGTCATGAGTGCATGTAAGCGTATTTTAGCAATACATTTCTGCACACTTGATTACTTCGGCCACAGGAAGTGAGCATCACTTCCTACAAGGCCGGCTGCCAGACGGGGAGTACGGGGTACTAACATGGTAATCCCTGAGGGCCCATTCACACTAGAAGTGCTTTTCTGAGCGTTTTGCGATTGATTAGAAGTTACATTAATAGTTTACGTAACAAAAGTGTTAATGCAACCGATTGTATTGTGTTTTTACCGGCCGTCTCACTGCGGCCAAATGTATTGTAAAAAGTGAGTTAATTGAATT
The DNA here is from genome assembly GCF_040937935.1 of Hyperolius riggenbachi. Taxonomy (NCBI): domain Eukaryota; kingdom Metazoa; phylum Chordata; class Amphibia; order Anura; family Hyperoliidae; genus Hyperolius; species Hyperolius riggenbachi. The sequence continues at coordinate 126,128,569 of NC_090647.1, forward strand.
AAAATGAAGCCGGCGGCAATGTAACAGATGAAGCCGCCGGCTTCGGCTCTCGCTCTCCTCCCCCTTGCCCTCTCTCCTATACAATACTGGCAGCCGGCGGGGGCATGCGTGTCCCCCCAGTGTCGTTCGTCGCAGCAGGGAATCCTTGTTGTTTTATTGCGACAAACGACTCTGGGGGGACATTTGTCCCCCCTCCCCCGGCTGCCAGTGTTCTATAGGAGAGAAGCAGTAAAAACACAATATAATCGGTTACATTAACACTTTTGTTAGGTGAACTATTAATGTAATTAGCGCCACCTGCCGGATGCGCTCGGCTAACAGAAAAGTACCATATCAGATTTTGGCTGTGTTCATATTGGCACAAAAAACGGATCCTCCTGCACTGTGAACAGTGGCTACTGTGCTGTATGAAATGTGTTTTATTTCACTCGGGCCTGAGATCAGTAGGAACCATGTTTTTCTTTTTAAACGGGGTTTGCAAAAATGGACATTGGTAAAGGCTTTCTCCTTTACATGTTATTAAATGTTGTGCTTTGCTTGCAGTGCTCTTTTAAAACAGATTACGCATTATCTTACGATGAGAGACAAAAGAAGGTCCCAAGCAAAACACACAACTGCATTCCTGGGCCAGCCAGATAGACCCGTCATGTTCACAGCGAACAGCTAGTAAATGTATGCATTGCCTCATAACATAGCGGCAACTATGAGCTGTGTGTCGGACTGTACGGCAAATAGAAGTCCATATGTATGAGTTCAGAAAGCAATGACAGTAAATTATCTCTGAGCAACAAATGTGCAAAAAGGGGATCACACATACATTTGGCTGATGATGCCCAAACATGGGCAGGCAGACCATAAATGCATTTCCACCTCAGCTGAGAGCAATCGGATCCACAACAGCTTTGCCCATTCATAGTAATGGTTATTCATCCATGTTTGAGAAGGTTTTCATTTGTCCACAGCATGCAAAATCCTAAGTAACAAAAAACAGAACAGTGTTTCTCAAAGTTATTAAAGTATATACAGTACCCATCTATCACTGTGCTCCTTAATATAATTGTATGTATAATATGTGAATACTATAGTGAAAAATGCATTCAGTTGCTTAAAGCGGAATATAACCCTGCATTTCAACTGCTCTAAAACATTATTTACAGCATTTTATATGCAACCAGCATTTTTTTTTTTACTAGACCAGCATTGGAAGGGTTACACACAGAGTTTTAAAGTTCCGTGGAGAGATATGCAGACGCATCCGAAGTTCAGATAGATACATTTGACTAAACAGAATGTAACAAGTGGTGCATGTTACACACTCTTTGGCTGTCCTCCAGCTCCTGCACAGTCAGAGAGAGTGAGTCACATTCCACACTTAGATGCATTTAAGTAAACAAAATGTGTCTATCTGAACTTCAGATGCGTCTGCATTTCTCTCCAGGAACTTTAAAGCTCTGTGTGTAACCCTTCGAATGCTGGTCTAGTAAAAAAAATGCTGGTTGCATATAATAAACTGTAAATAATGTTTTAGAGCAAAGTTGAAATGCAGCGTTATATTCCGCTTTAAAGGTGACATGTGACATAATGAGAGACTTGTATGTATAGTGCCAAGCACACAAATAACTAGGCTATGTTCCTTTTTTTCTTTCTCTGACTGAAAGAGTTAAACATCAGGTATGCAAATGACGATTTATATCCAGGTTGGGACCGGGTCAGACTGGCATAAACCTCAATGATAATTACAGCCATAAAGTACTGTCCTGTCTGTATATAGCTTCTAAGAGCAGGAAGGAGATAAAAAGGGTCAATAGTTCGTAGATTTTAGCTCTGGCATACTTCAATGAATGTGTCATTGGGCAGAGACAATGAAACAGTGAAAACTTAAAAAGTATATTTAAAAATCAAGTAAAACTGTGGGATATCTAAAAAAAAAATAATAACCATTTTTTAGGAGAAAGGGGATAGATACAATTGTTTTTCTCATCAGTTTATTTTCACCTCGGATGTCCTTTAAAGAGGAACTGTAGTGAAAATAACACACTCAATAAAATTGCTTATTTTTATACAATATTCATTTATAAATGATTTAGTCAGTGTTTGCCCATTGTAAAATCTTTCCTCACCCTGATTTATATTCTGAAATTGATCACAGGTGGCGACCTCTTTAGTACTGGCAGGTGATCACAGGTGGAATGTTTGGATACTGAGAGTTCTAAAGCCAGTAGAAAATATACCTGGTCTCCAAAAATGTTCGGGGAATGCCGAACACGTAATCAGCCTAGGCTAAGCCTCACTTGGCTACATACATTATACAGCAATATATATATATATATATATAGGAAGTGTTTCTGATATTGCTGTATCCTGGAAAATTATTGTAAAAGTGGGAATCTTGACTAATTCACTGCACTCTACCATATGTGGTTACAGTTCCTCTGTATTTTTGCTTTGGATGTCCATCAGGAGTAGTTGTATGAAAGCTACACATTTGCACAGTGGCCACTTTATGATCAAACCTTCTATCCTGCCTCTATCATATTCTAAGACATGAGGCAGTTGCGCTGCAGAAACCTGTCCAGGCATGCGCATCTTATGCTGGGTACACATGATGCTATTAACCGTCCGATCAACGGAAATCAATTATTTCTGTCATGTCCGATCTGCTGTCGTTCAGTGATGGGATCGATTTTCCAATGTTATCACTGGAAAATCAATCCCATTATCTATTAGGAGCAGTTGACATGTACACACGATTGGACGGCAAATTGCATCATGTGTACCCAGCATTAAAGTTAAAATTACTTTACGTTCTCTTGAATAAGATCAGCATCTGTTATCGTTAGACTGCAGCCATAAAAATACAAGTGTGTTTGATTTTTCTTATAGACATTGGTTGGGAGAGATAAGAGGAGCTGAAATGAGAGGAAACGCATAGAAATGAAACACAGATGCTTATGCAGGAAGCAAGTATGGCTACTCCCATGTAAAGATGCACTTGCAAATTATACAGGTAAATGTACCAAATGAATACAAAACATAATAAGATTTCTGTTTATCTGCTGTTATACATGTAGTGCTACATACACACAATAGATGTAAGTCATCCAAAACTTTTGTTCTTTATCTTCTAAGGCACAGGTGTCAAACTCAAATACAAAGTGGGACGAAATTGTACACTGGGAGCTAGTCGTGGACCAACCTCAATGTCTACGGGCCACCTTCCTCCCTTATAAAGTTTCCAGGTGTCTAATGGCCTCCCTCCAACCCCCATACAGTTCCCTGGTGTGTAGTGGATTTCCTCTCCTGCACAGTTCCCTAGTGTTTGGTACTTACCCCCTACCTCCCCATATGACTTCCCTGGTGTTCAAGGGCTTCACCTCCAATATAGCTTCTCTGCTGGTCTAGAGTGGGCCAAACATATTGCAAAGTGGGGAAACCACTCGAGGGCCAAATTTAATGGCTCTGAGGGCCAGATTTGGCCCGCGGGCCAGAGTTTGACATGTATGCTCTAAGGTGACTATCTCGCATGTTTACATGTGTCGCCCAGTGCTATAGATTGCACTGAGCTTGCCACTACTGTACTTCCTGCAGCATGACAGAGCACCTTCTTCCTCCTTTTCAAAGGACAAGAGAGGCAGTTCAGCTGAGCACTAAGCATCATGGCTGTACATTAATCATTAGTCAACAGACACTATTCTAATGTCTGTGTGTTTGCATTATTATTATTTGGTATTTATATAACCCTGCACAGACTATACCTTCTTGTCACTTATCTGTCCCTCAGAGGAGCTCACAATCGAATCCCTACCATAGTCATAAGTCTATAGTGTTCTCCCCAGGTTCTTTTAACCGGGTGCTCCACCCAGCTAGCTTTGGTGAGCACCACAGCTGTCATTGGCTCACCTCCTCCAATGCTGTAAGCAGACATGCACAAAGAAGCACTGGCCCTGCATTCTCTAATCTCACCCCACCCAGCTACTATTTCATGCCACCCGGCTGTAAAAAAATTTCTGGGGAGAACACTGAGTCTATGTATGTATTGTGTAGTATATGTATCATAGTCTAGGGCCAATTAAGGGGGAACCAATGAACTTATCTGAATGTTTTTGAGATGTGGGAGGAAACCGGAGTGCCCGGAGGAAACCCACACAGACACGGGGAGAACATACAAGCTACGTGCAGATACTGCCCTGACTGGGATTTGAACGGGGGACCTAGCCCATGCTGTCCACACCGTGTATGTTTAACTTCCTTAGTAACTGCCTGCATACCCTCCATAACGCTTTTTACAATTCTGATCCGAAGATGTCAGTGATTGGCTCACAGTGATCACAGTGCTGCTTGGATACCCCCAAATGAAAAATTCGACTTTGCCCACTTACGAATTGACTCACGATCACGATCACGAGTAGGAAGAGATATCCGCCCCGAGTGCGGTTTTAATTCGAATAACCGCATGTAATCATGAATCACGAGTGGTATTTGTGATTAAAAACCCGCCAAATATAACGGTTAATAGCAATGCCCCCTTACATGCTAGGAACACCATTTGCCAGATAAGTTAAGAAGAGCAGTGGGAACAAGAGGAAACATATTTTTTTTCAAAAATAGTTTTTGAGAAAATCTATTTTAAAGTTTCAAAGGAAAAAATTATACATTTAAATGCGGTAAATACATTAACTGTCAGTTACCGCATTTACATTTAAATGCACACTTTTTTCCTTTGAAACCTTAAAATCGATTTCTCAAAAACAATAAGGTCTTTTTGAAAAAAAAAATGTCCTCTTGTTCCCACTGTTCTTCTTAACATATCTGGCAAATGTGGTGTTTCTGGCATGTAAGGGGGGTTTGCTATTACCCGCTAAAGTCGGCGGGTTTTTAATCACGAATACCGACTTGTGATCACGAGTAACTCGTGATCACGAGTCGGGTAACGAGTGTAATCAGGAGTACATTCGTGATCAGCATTCGTGATCGAGAGCCGATCACTAATGCCGATTACGACTTGAACGCAAAAAACACCTCGGGATCAAGAGTTACTGGTGATCACAACCTGGTGATGAACATCCCTGATGGTAAACACACATGCAGGAAGACAGCAAGTCTTGCCACCCACATTTTAACAAGTTTTAATTGGCATAATTTTTATTCTATTGGCGCCTCTGGTTTTTGTTTACGTGATTATCCACCTGGTGGATGGGTGTGGACACCCTTTTTCTTCTACTCAGAGAGCGACTACTTAACCTGAGCGGGGACAGGTCTAATCTCCCCGTCTGTGATACAAGTGGTTGCCTGATCTCGGCAACCTGCACTTGTGAGTATAACTTATCATTGATTTAATTCTCTACGATAACCATCACAATAATACACTGTTGGGGGCTCTCGATTGTTCCTTTTTCTCTCCTACAACCTGGTGATGAACATCCCTGATGGTAAACACACATGCAGGAAGACAGCAAGTACAAGTCCTTTAATACATGCACAGCAGGCTGCAAACTGAATTGGAAATAATTTTACAAATAACATTACATTCAAAAATGATCACAAATACAGGTCATAGCAATTTAATAACACAGGTTGAACTTAACTTTAAAAGAAACACGAGGTGAAAATAAACTGATGAGATAAACAATTGTATCTATCCTCCTTCTCCTAAAAAGATATTTATTTTTTTAGATATCCCACAGTTTTATTTTATTTTTAAATCTACTTTTTAAGTTTTTACTACTTCATTGTCTCTGCTCAATTACACATTCATTGAAGTATGCCAGAGATATTACCTACGAACTATTGGCCCTTTTTATCTCTTCCCTGCTCTTAGAAACCATTTTCTGCAAGGAAAGTGTTTTATGGCTGTAGTTCCTTATCAGTGATGGTTATACTATAGTCCGACCCGGTCCCGACCTGGTCAGAAACTGTCACTTGCATACCTGATGTTTAAATCTTTCAGGCAGAGAAAGAAAAAAAAGATACACTTAATAGTTGTTTGTGTGCTTGGATCTGTACATACACATGTCTATCTCATCAGGTCACATGTCACCTCGTGTATCCTTTAAGGCTAGAATAGAGGTTATGGTTATTCTTAGCCCGCCCTACACATAATGCTTGTTCCACCTGAGTTGATTATTTTGATCAAAACAGCTGAGATCTATTGCCCTTAACATGCCTGATGAATCAACTTTTGAATTTGGACACTTTATCAATCAGAATCATCTTTAGTATATCAGACATCCTTCATTGAGAAGGTAAGGTGGTGCCAGAGGGGAAAGCATACTGATGCATTGCATAGAACAATTCATGGAACACGGCGGCGTAGTGGTTAGCTCTCTCGCCTTACAGTGCTGGGTCCCTGGTTCGAATCCCAGCCAGGGCACTATCTGCAAAGAGTTTGTATGTTCTCCCTGTGTCTGCGTGGGTTTCCTCTGGGCACTCCGGTTTCCTCCCACATTCCAAAAACATACGGATAAGTTAATTGGCTCCCCCCTAAAAAATTGGCCCTAGACTACAGTACTTACACTACATAATATAGACATATGGTAATGGTAGGGATTAGATTGTGAGCTCCTTTGAGGGACAGTTAGTGACAAGACAATATATATATATATACACTGTACAGCGTTGCGTAATATGTTGGCGCTATATAAATACTAAATAATAATAATAATAATAATAATGGAGGTTAGATTCATTTCCTCTCAATTACTACTACTACTACTAATTTCCTCTCAATTACTAATTTTACATGAGGGAGGGATCAATTTATTGCTGTATCGGGCTGTAATTGATCAGTGTATGGGTAACATTTCTCGCCCTTGGGAGGGAGAAGCAGAGGTTAGTATTAATGCTAAAACACTAAAATACCAGTAATGAAATCCCGGCAAACATATCGGCTCCCGTCTGTCTCTTGCTGCTAAAATGATGTGTCTCTAAACTATTCGTCTCCACAGACCCAGCATTAATTGTCTGCAGTTTAACAATCGTCCGCCACTGCCGCATGCATTACGGCCCAGCTGTATTTCATCGCAGCCTCCTTACTGACTGCTTCATTTTTTAACATTTCCAAAAGTTTGGCACATCATAAAATCCCGTCTTTCATGCTACTTTCCACACGTTTCCCGCAGGATTACATGTATTTTTCAAGTACTCAGAGCTTGATTGCCGTGGAGCGCGTGCTTATAAATTGTGTTTGACAGGCTCTTTTTACAGTATTTCAAGAGCTGGCTTAGCAGCATATTAAATAAGCTTTGGCTGCCTGATGTTATGCTAGCCCCGCAGCTAGACCACAGTTACTTAAACTCCTCAAGTGGGATGTTATAAAAGGCAACTTATACATACATCCCCCTAATTTTTTATTTAAAGCTCACTGCCCAGTAAAGTGAACCTGTCATCTAGAGAAAAAAGAGGCAGTTATTTCATGAATTCACTGAGATTCAAGAGAATACAATCTATTTCACTTGAGGTAAATTATAGCATTTGTCTGTAACTCTTTAAAGCGGACCTGGACTCAGAACTTCCTCTCTGCTCTACAGCTTCAGTGAAATCTGTTTGCAAATAGGAGTGATAGATTAGAGTCTAGAGCCAACAGTAGGTTTTGCTATGTTACACCAATACACCATTGAAAAACTAGTTGCGTTTGCAATTGAAAGAAAAATGAACCACCCGAAGCAGTTCCACAAACATTACGGGAGATTCTACATGTCTTCCTTTAAGAAAAGAAGCAGAGGAGTCATCACATTATTCTCAGATCACTTCCCCATTGAGATTACTTCCCACCAGGAAGATGAATCAGGTACTTACTCAATCATAATTGGACTATATGAAGGCAAAACATTATGTGTTGTTAATATATACGCCCCCCCCTGATACTGCTAACTCAGTGATCAACAAAATTTCCAATATTTTGCTAACGCTCAAATTTGACAGTTTAATATGGGCAGGCGATTTCAACACTACACCGAATGATAATATCGACAGAACGCACTTACCCAGAAAATCGATTATAAAAAAGAATCAGGACATGTTTCAGGACCTGTTCAAGACACACTCACTGTTAGATTCCTGGAGGGAACACAATGGGGGAAAGAGAGGATATTCCTTCTTTTCAGCCCCACATAACTCCTATTCAAGGATAGACTTAATACTTATCCCCACTCACTGCGCTGCTTCTTTAGCTTACTCAAGACATGTGGTTTGCCCCTGGTCAGACCACGATTTCGTACTCACGGCCCTTACATCCCCAATCCCCAAAACACTACGGTCTCAATGGAGACTCAATGAATCCCTATTAATAAACCCAACTATTTGCTCTAATGTAGAGTCCTGCCTAACGGACTATTTCCGTGAAAACGCGACGGAAGATGTCGATGAAGGGATATGTTGGATGGCCCATAAGACAGTGGTCAGGGGAGTAATAATGAAGAATGCAGCTAAAGCAAAGAGAGATAGAGGGATAATTGTCTCCAATCTAGAACGTAAAATAAATGTGTTACATGGGGTCAACCAGAATAACCCGTCAAGATATTTGCAAAAACAAATTTTCGACTCCCAATTACAATTAGATGCCATTTTAAATGCAGAAATAGAAAAGGCCATGAGATGGACGGGGGCTCTGGCATATGAGCAAATGAATAAGCCAAACAAATGGCTAGCCAGGAGATTGAGAAATAAACAAATAACAAACAAAATCATTAGAATTAGGGAAAAATCAGGTCAAATTACATCCAACCCCGAAAGGATCTATCAGGCGTTCCTGGACTATTATAAAAAACTCTACAGTGATGATTCCCCTGACGCAGCATCTGACAGGAAGGATGCGTTCTTGAAGGAGAACGTAGGTTTCAAACTCTCACAAGAATTAGCTAATACACTTAATTTTCCTATCAATGAGGAGGAGCTCCATAAAGCCATCAAACACCTAAAGCGCTCCAAAGCCCCAGGTCCGGACGGGCTCTCGGCTCTTTACTATAAAAAATTCGAGAGTATCCTGAGCCCCCACCTTCTCAAGTTTTATAACTTTCTAATGAAAGGGAGAGCCCCGCCCCCAGAATTTCTAACTTCTGCGATATGCATGATACATAAGCCTCCAAGGGACCCATTATCGACTAAGAACTATAGGCCGATAGCGTTACTGGGAGTAGATTATAAGTTATTTACCTCGATTCTAGCTATGAGACTCAACACTGTCCTACCGGCCCTGATTAATAAGGACCAGGTAGGTTTCATACCTCATAGACAAGCTCCCGATAACATCAGAAAAGTCCTTGACATTCAACATCATTGCCTTAAAACATCACAAAGTCTAGCTATACTATCGTTAGATATGGAGAAAGCTTTCGATAGCATAAAATGGCCTTATATGCTTTCAGTCCTACAACGATTTGGTTTCTCCGGCAATTTCCTCAATGCCATCAAAACATTATATTCGGCCCCTTCGGCTTATTTAAAACTACCCTCTATTAATCAGATTAGATTCCCTATCCTAAGAGGGACGAGGCAGGGATGCCCGCTCTCCCCAGGCATTTTTGCCCTGGTAATTGAGCCGTTAGCCACTAAAATTCGCAGATCACCTGAAGTTCTTGGCATAAAAATTGGACCTAGGACTTACAAACTGAACATGTTTGCAGACGACATCCTCCTGACCTTATCCTCTGCACATACCTCCATCCCCAATCTCCTTCAAATAATCAGGGACTTTTCTGAATACTCGGGTTTTAATCTAAACATAGACAAATCTGAACTCATGGTCTCACAGTTACCTCCAATCGAGGTTAAGAACCTAGCTGTCTCTCTCGGCCTACAATACCAACCCAATTACATTAAATATCTGGGAATCAACCTCCCAATGAATCCCACTAAATTATATGACGTAAACTTCCCTGCGCTATATAGGAAACTATCCTCGGATCTAAATAATTGGTCTAAATTCCCTTTGTCCCTATTAGGTAAAACACATTAGATTAAAATGACACTACTCCCAAGAATCCTCTATTTGTTCAGAGTCCTTCCCATCCCAATTAACACCTCACACCTGTCCAAACTCCAAAAGCAAATCAATCAATTCATCTGGTCCAAAAGAAAGGCCAAGATTAAATATCTTTCGTTGGCCAAGCCCAAGGAATCAGGAGGCCTCAACCTCCCTATACTACTGGACTACTACAGGGCAGCCAGGCTTGCACAGTTAGCTCTAGTTAACAATGGCAGCATGGCTCCTATGTGGGTAGAGCTGGAATCATCACTGGTCTCCCCTTTCCTAGCTCAGGGTCTGATGTGGGCATCCAAAATCCCGTTAAAACTCATCACCTATTTTGGCCCATTCCCTCAGACTATGGATTAAACTAAGGTATATATACAACTTAAAACTTAGAACTAGTCTAATGTCTCAGATAATTGGGAGTCCTGACTTCCCCCCGGGGTTACGCCCTAACCTTTATAGATGGTGGATCGCAAAGGGGCTGGTCTCTTTGGGAAAGTATACTAAGGCTTTTCGATTGATGAACTTGAGTCAATTCTATTCTGAGAGAGATGTGCCCCCGGTAGAGTACCCGAGAGCCTCACAAATCTTTAAGTACTTGGCCACTATTGATAACAGCAAAGAAATGATGGTGTACACACCATTCGAGATAAGATGCAGAAACGGTCCGCTAGACAAGGGTTTAATTTCAGACATTTATATTCTGTTAAAAAAAGAGGTAACTGAAGAGAAAACTAAATTCCAGATCGCCTGGGAACACGATTCCGGTAGAACTATGTCCGCGGAGAGATGGAGCCATTGCTGCTCTACACTCCTCAAGAACAGTCTCTTCTATTCCTCGATAGAGACTTCTTTAAAGCTTTTACACCGGGTTTATTTCCCGCCAGCAAGAATGCACGCAATTTGCCCTGACCAAACGGATCTGTGTCCAAGAGGCTGCGGACAGAAGGGAACTCTCTGGCACATGTGGTGGCAATGCCCACGGGCCAAGGCTTTCTGGAGGACTATTTGGGGTCGCATCTCTCTCATATTTAATATACAGTTGTCTCTCGACCCATCGGTCGCCCTGCTAGGTAACAGACCCAGTAATCTTTCCAACATTGCGAATAAGCTTCTACACCATGTTATGGCATTGGCGAGGAGACATATCGCTTATAATTGGAAGGCCAGGTCTCTCAATCCTAATCATGTGTTTGATGCGCTCAATAAAGTGATGTTGTCTGAGCATATACTTGCCAAAGTCCACGATAAGGTGGACTATTTCTTCGCAACTTGGACTCCTTGGATCGAACTTCAGGATAACTTAGGACTCGAATACACTCTTCATTCTTTTTAAAGTGAACATTGTAATGCAACCTTTTGGCACAGGGTCTACATTATGACATATATACATTTTTTGTGGGGTGAATGTTGTCACAGCTATGTATAAGTGGGGGGGGAGTGGTGCTGGCGGACCGGATTAAGCTTCATAAGCACTACAGATGTCTACAGCTCTGCAGGAGTTTTACCCCATCGCTGTAGACATCCATTCTTTCTTCTTTCTTTCTCCTTTTCTTTCTCCCCCTCTCCTCTTTTTAACCCCTGAAGGGTACCCATTGGCATGTTGTGGTACCCCCACTCATGGGTCCTTTCTTGTATCACCTCCTCCCCCTACCCACCCTTCCTACCCAATCTTTCTCTCCATCTTTTCTCCCCCCTTTTCTTTTAGTCTAAAAAAACATAAAACTATTTGGGATTATTGTTTTCATTTATTAGATTACTCTAGATGACATAGGAGGTAAGAAATTAAGTTCTTAATTATATAAGAATGTTTCACTTTTATATTCACCCATTACTGCTATTTGTTAAGAACTCCCCTATGGGGGATATACTAAGAATGTTTGTACGCTACCTTGTGAACTTGTTTCTTACATACAATAAACACCCTTGAAACGAAAGAAAAATGACTATAGTTGAAGAGGTAATGGCCCCTAAACTATGTTATGGGTGCAATTTACAGCTTCAGTGAAATCTGTTTGCAAATAGGAGTGATAGATTATGATCTACAGCCAACAGTAGGTTTTGCTATGTTAAACCAATACACCATTGAAAAACTAGAACAACAGCTTAAAAGAAAAACATGTCTGTTATAGCTGATAGAAACCCTGCAATGAATCGGTGTCTACTTCCTGCTTTCATGGAAGCAGACATAGGATTTACATCCTGTGTTTACAAATTAGCTGCTCTGCTGAGATTCCTGAGATGACACAGCTGAGAGATCAAATTACACTTGTAATTAGTGACAGATGAGGGGGAATTAGACAGGCTAAACTCTCTAAACACATTCGGGGTGCATTTCTCTGTTTTCCTCTTGTCCTGTGAAAAAGTTCAGGTCCACTTTAATAAGAATTCATATTGGCTCATTCTGTAACATGGGTGTGAACAGCATAGTGTAAACAAGATTGCATCTATGGATATCTGCTGTAGTTCTAGTCTGAAGACAGGAATATGTACATTGCCAGTGAGCAGAGCTCTTCCAAGAAGACATAACCAGTAGAAAATGCCATGCTGCCATATGATTGCTGTAGTGGGAGCCTATAGCTGAACATCACTGGAGTGTACTTGAGAAGAAATAGGGAAATAGGGCCCTCTCCTGCCTATGCTAACACGTACTTTACATGCTCTTTCACTTCAGCAATCTTCCTATTACTATTGATAAACTTGTATAAAGTGCTGCCGTGTTATGCAGTGCTGTACAATAGATAGGGGAGACGTTAGCGCATCAAACAATGCTATACAGGAACATTATAGCGTACAACAATGGTACACCAAATAGCGAACAATGTAGAGATAAGTATAGCAGACAAGTCACTGAGTCCATATAGTGGGGGAGAAGAGCACAAGGGGAGGAGGGCCCTGACAAATAGGCTGATAATCTAAGGGTGTGGAAGAGGGACACGTAAAGGGGGGGGGGGGTAGTTTGTAAGTCCAAGGGAGAGGGATAGAGTTGTGATAATGGCAGGTAAGCATTGAAGAAGCGGATCAGAGATGAAAAACTAACTATAGGAAGAAACTTGTATATATACCTTATCTAAAGTTTATATAGTTTGCACAGAAAATCTAGATGCAAACAGTAGATGATTATTTCTTCCTGTGATACGATGACAGCAGCCATGTTTTGCTTCTGTTCATTACACACTGGATCTCCAGCCCTCAGGCTGTGAAAACTTCACTCCCCTCTCCTCCTCCCTTCTGCCTCTGAAATCTTTGGCTAGTAACCTCCACCTCCTGCCCAGACTGAGCTCCCGTAAGCCCTTACTACATGGGTCTCAGAGTGCCTAGGCGCTGGAGGAGCTGTGGGTGAGGCTTGTTTCGTTTATAGGGAATTGGGGTATTAAAACCATAAAAAAAAGTATTTGGCTTGAGGAATGCCCTATAAACCATATGTAAGGAACACAATTATGCAATGAGTAAAAGTTTATCTCGGACCCACTTTAAGGCTTGCTTTAATTAATTGAAGGTGGGTCAAGCCTGATGGAGGGAGTAGTAAAAATAGAGGCTGCTCTAGAGAAGTCCTGGAGCCTCGCAAGTGATACGAAGAGTGGATATCAGCGTGCTGGAGGAGCAGAGATCATGTTAGGGAGTATCTGTGGATAAGAACCGAGATGTATAAAGGGGAGGTATGGTGGATTGGTTTTTATGCATTGCAAACAGTTTGAATTTAATTCTGAGTGGGACTGGGAGCCAGTGAAGGGACTTGTGAAGTGTTGCAGTTGAAGAGGAGCAGTGGTAGAAGCAAGTTAGCCTGGCAGGGGTCAGAGTCTGCTATTGGGAAGCTCAGATAGGAGGGCATTGCTGTAGTCCAGACAGGAGATGACCAGAGCATGGGCTAGGACTTTGGCAGTGACAGTGATTAGGTAGGAGTGACATTTTGAGGTGGCAGGACCTGCAGACATTCTGGATGTAAAGGAGAGTGCTGAGTCGAGGGTGGCAGCTGGTATGGGCATATTGTTGAAAACAATACAGATGCTGGGAAGAGGGCTAGACAAAGTGGGTGGGAAGATTATGAATTTTTTGACATTAATATTAATATTATTTCTACCTGAACTCAGATTCAGCAACTTGAGCAGTTTAAATCAGAATTTTTAACCTGCCCTTTCCTCATCCCTTGAAACTACAAGCATTAAAGCTCATGTCCACAAATACACATTTTTAAATTCAAATAGTGTGGAACCTGAGAAGGGTCTGGTGTTTTGACTTCCACCCAAATCAGAAACATTTTAATTCTTTAGATATATTTGTGTCTGAAGTGTCTTTGAAGATCTATGATCTATTCATTTTTTTTTTTCAAAAAGATTTTGGTGGCCAGTTTTCCTCGCAAATGGAACGTTCTTAACCTGAATTGGAAAACTCCATTTATGGTCTGGTGCTCTGAAATCCTATTACTCCCCTCTGCAGCCTGCATCCCTCAGGGTGTACACCATCCTGAAACCTCCCCCCAGACATGTAAACCAGAGGAATGCCATAGTCTTTATTTTAATGTTACAGATGGTACCTCAAGGTATTCAAGAAAGACCATAGTTTGTGTGTAAGCCCAGCATGCTTTGTAAAATAAATGGCTGCGCTCTATATAAAAGGACCACTATCGCGAAAAAATGTAAAACTTAAAATGCATGTAAACACATACACATAAGCAGGTTTTTGATGAGTCCATCTCTTCATGGGGGATTCTCAATATTTCATCTATTCTTTACAAAAATGTCATATATAAAGATGCAGGTCCCCCCCCCCCCCCCCATCCCACCTCCTGTTTGCATACTATTCAGGCAGTTGGACTGGGATTGCTATTCACTAAGTGCTATTTAAAGTAAAGAAAGCGCTGAGAATCACCAATGAGTAGATGGGTTAGTCCAAAACCTGTCAGATCTCTACTCCCTTCTACTCCCTTCTGTAAGTGACAACAATACAGGAGAAAAGTAATTCATACCACATTTTATCCTGTACTTTTTAGAAATGTGTTTTCATATATTTTAAACTTTTGCAATTATTCGTGCTAGTGGTCCTTTATTGGTGCGATTCTATATTATACCTGTTTTGTTGGGTCAGATAACTTGGTTTTAAAGACTTTCATACTGTGAAACCTGGAGGGATTTGGTATTGTGGTGTTTTTCAATGCACTGCAAATGCTGAATAAGATTTTGAGTTAATATTATAGATTTTTACATACGGTAGGTGAGTGGCATGTTTAGTTCAGTTACTTATTTGCAAGTGCTGTGCACTGGCTTATCACGTAGTATTTTTTTAGTTCCCAATAGAACTCACTGTAAAGACTGAAATAAATTATCTGGGAAAAATAGCAGCTGGTACTTGGGCTGTTACGGCGATGGTCCTCCGGTCCAAGAGGCCTGTAACATTTCTGATTAACTATGACAATTTTCAGCATCTAGCGTAAGATAAGTAATTGCCAGCAAGCCTCCTTTGCTCGTCATAAATGCTGCGCAGGAAGATATGACCATTGGTTTATTTTTTTTTCTAGATGATATTTTGCACTGGCATCTTATTGCTACTGTGATATTTTAGAGTATTAGAATGTTAGCATAGTGGGTGTCTGTTACATAAGAATGTCCATGTTGCACATGATAGTGTAGTGTTACAGTAACTGTCATCTTCAGCATGAAATGAGTTACCCTGCTCAAGGTCAGTTTCATTCAGGCATATTACCAGCACCTAGCCCGGTGATGCATGGATCTAATAGCTGAACTGTTTATTACCACCCTTTAATTCCTGGTGGGCCAGTTTTCATGGGGATCACATTATACCCTATGTAAGATAGATGACACAATAAAGGCAGCACGTGTTTTTTAGGTTATAGAGCAAAGCTCGGTGTTGTTGGTCTTCATGAGCATTTTGTATCTTTTGTATGTTATAACTGTTGGGAGAATTTGATGTGCCAACTGGAAAATTTGCAACATTAAAAGTAATTTATACATTTTTATTTATATTGCCTTTGATCAGCTCAACATGAACTATCTCGTATGTATAGTTCTTAGATTTACCAGTGGCAGTCAGTTGTCATTGAGAGTGGTTGTTCTTTCACTTAGTTGGACAACTCCATATATGGTCTGGTGCTCTGAAATCATATTGCACCCCACTGCAGACTGCATCCCACAGGGTGTACACACTCCTAAAACCTCTCTCCTAGACAAGTAAACGAGATGGAATGCCATAGTCTTTATTTTAATGTCACAGATGGTACCTCAAGGTATTCAAGGAAGACTATAGTTTCTGTGTGTAAACCCAGCATGCTTTGCAAAATAATTGGCTGTACTCTGAATTAAGTTGTTTATTACAGAATTAGTTAAACCATATGGCATCAGCTCGTAAAGTAGATCTGACCAAACACTGTTCTACCTCTCCTTTAATTGTTGCTTACCTCAATCAATCTTTTATTCAACATGTATCAGTACAATTACAGGGATACTTAGGAACAGGATATAATATTGCCTACCAGATTCTTATAGACAAGTACTGAAAGTACTTACCAAGATGGAAATGGCAGGCTGTATACTGTCAGGACAACTGAAGTGAGAGGGACAAGGAGGCTGCCATACTTATTTCCTTGTAAGCAATGCCAGTTGTCTGGCTATCCTGCTGATACTTTTCCACTAATACTTTAAGCCATAGCCCCTGAACAAGCATGCAGCAGATCAGGTGTTTCTGACATTATTATCAGATCTTATAAGATGAGCTGCATGCTTGGTTTCGGTGTTATTCAGTCACTACTACAGAGAGGTCAGCAGGGCTGCCAGACAACTGGTATAGTTTAACAAAAAATAAATATGGCAACCTTCATATTCTTCTCATTTTAGTTGTGCTTTAAGGTATAGCCCTACTTACAAAATACAGCTTTCAAAAATGCTGCTGGGCGGGTTAGTCAGGTGTGTCCACATGACAACCAAAATAGAAAAAACAGTAAATGCTAGACTACATTTCCCAGAATTCCTGCAAATTACAGTAGAAATCAGGTGTCTACCTGATGTGGTAAGAATTTGTATTCACAAAAAGTAAGCAGTGAGCAATTATAAGACCTAAACTCTGCTAATAAGAAAACAGGCAAGACGTGCACAGCTACATAAAGCTGAACAGTTCATTTCTAGAGGTTATACATCTAATTTACAGTCATCACCAGTGATTTCAGAACTTGTCTTGTTCACGTTTGGACTTAGGTGGTCTTTAATAGCTAGAGATATCCAGGCCGCTCAGAGCTACAAGATCAGCGTATACATTTCAGTCTAGTTTACAATTGGCCCCAGCAGTAGGAAGTGTAAAAAAACCTTCTATGCTATGTGTGCATAGTAGCCCTTTATTTGGAAAATCTGCACACAGTGAGAGGAGGGAGGCTGTCTGGGATATGTTAGGTCATTGACAGTTTTAGATGCCCTGTCCTTTCCAGACCATAAACTGGGGAAGAAAATGCAGTTTTAGCTCTGGGCAGATCTTTCCATTTGTTGTTATAATAAGGGCCTGTAGGGGTCACCCAGCAGAGTGCGCACTCCTCTATGTGGATGTGGTAAAGGAATTTGCCATATGTTATGTACATATTCTGCATTCCAGTTATACTTGTTTCTTAAATGTAGGACATTCCTCATCCCCTTCACACTGACTTTTACAGCCATGTCACTGTGTAGTAGTAAAGTTACGAGCAGCTAATCCCTTGATGGGGTCCATAAGGCCCCCATTGACACAAAGCTTCTCTCCGAGGGAGAATCATTGAAATACCACATGAAGCCAGAATGGGAAACATTGGAATTTCCATCCAGAGCATTTCAGAGCATGACTAAAATAGCAAAGGATCAATGAATGCTGCTCTTAGCCCTGCATCAAACACTGGACATTATTCCTGGCCTGCTTCATTCTGCAGCGAGCTCATGCTTCAGCCAGCTGTAACCGTCCTCTTGCTGCAGTTACAGGCACTCCATCTTTTATAAATAACTACAGAATCTCAGAGAATGAATCACTGACTGGCTTCTTTTATGTCCCTGAGATTCCAAGGGTGATATGTTCCCATGGTATTTTGCGCCTTCCTCCCCACCCCCGCCAGGCTACAGTGAAGGAAGGTGTCGCACTCTTACAGCTGGATTACGCATTTATTTATTTCACATTATGGGAAATCCATCAGCGGCATGTGACGCCGTTGTTGGGCATTATAAGGTCTGCTGCAGTTGACTGTAACAGGGCATTCTACTGGAGGTTTTGATTATTCACTAATGGGGCTTTTTGCTTCCCTTCAGCCCTCAACAAAGATTGTGGTGGTTCTGATTTTTCATTACTTAACTGGGAATCCTGTTACACCTGTACATTACGATCCTATCACAGAACTATATCCATCCAAACCTTGCAGTGATGAAGACCAACACAGGCTGAAACAGCTAACTCCAAGTTGTACAGTGCGGCTCTGTAAAATGTATAAGCTATAGGCATTATGTGCACCAGTAGTTATGGATGTATAACTAGCTTTCTGGGATATAGCAATCGATTATTTACAGAGTCACAAGACATCTTGCTCACAGGCAGCTTAAAGAGACTCCGTAACAAAAATTTCATCCTGTTTTTTATCATCCTTCAAGTTCCAAAAGCTATTCTAATGTGTTCTGGCTTACTGCAGCACTTTCTGCTATCACAGTCTCTGTAATAAATCAATGTATCTTTCCCCTGTCAGACTTGTCGGCCTGTGTCTGGAAGGCTGCCAAGTTCTTCAGTGTTGTGGTTCTGCTATGAACTCCCCCTTCCAGGCCCCTCTATGCACACTGCCTGTGTATTATTTAGATTAGAGCAGCTTCTCTCTTATCTTTTACAAGCTGGATAAATCGTCCTCTGAGCTGGCTGGGCTTTCACATAGTGAGGAATTAGACAAGGACAAAGCTGTTTGCAAGAAAGAAATGAGCAGCCTGAAACTTCAGTGCATAAGAGATGCAGGGGGAAAGAAACACACAAATGATCTCTTGAGATTCAAAAGGAAGGGTGTATACAGCCTGCTTGTGTATGGATGTATTTTCTATGTGTGGACATACTGTACATCAACCTACTTCCTGTTTTGGTGGCCATTTTGTTTGTTTATAAACAAACTTTTTAAAACTGTTTTTAACCACTTTTAATGCGGCGGGGAGCGGCGAAATTGTGACAGCGGGGAATAGGAGATGTCCCCTAACGCACTGGTATGATTACTTTTGTGCGATTTTAACAATACAGATTCTCTTTAATACCTTCTGCTTTAGGGGAAAAATAAGCTAGCATTGCTGGTTTTAGTATTTAATGCAGTGTAACATTTTTCTTGTAGTGCTGATAAATTCAGTACAGAACATGTATGCCAAATATTGCTTATAGTTAAAGGAACACTATTGTGGAAAATTGTAAAATTTAAATTACATGTGTACACATATAAGTACATATTTCCCGCCAAAAAGCCACTGCGACGCTTGGCATTGGGTTGCTCTGTGACTTTCCTCAGTGCGATTGCAGTTACATCCATCATGAATGAAAGGCATCACAATACAAATGCACCAAAATGCATGCAACCAAGCTTTTTGTTTCTGTGGTGTATCGCAAAGCATAGATGGAAACATCAGCCAATGCTGTCTCTGCACCTTCTGATGTGCCTGCAATCCACATTGTGTTTCCAAAAGCATGGCTAAATCATGCAGATGGAGGCCTTAAATTCACTGTAAATTACTATTATCCTATCATCCTGTCACTTTCAACAGGCATTGCAAATCTGATGCAGGACCATTTCTATGGGTGTGCGAACAGTGGGACCGTTAGGGAGGGAGGTGCAGTGACGAGGTAGAGAGTATATAGCTTAACAACTCACCTTCCCCGATCCCTGCACTCATCCTCTATCTTCATCCTGTCCCAGGCGCTCGTCGCATTGATAACCGCGCCCCCTGTGATGATGTAAACACATGTCATCCCAGCAGGGGGCGCTTACCAACGTGATGGATGCCTGAAAGTATGTAAGAAGACAGAGGCTGCGTGGGGGGGTCGCGGAAGGTATGTTGTTAAGCTATGCCCGTTCTTCCCAGCTGCTGCATACTGTATACTTTTTACACCCTCGCCCTGGGTGCAATTTAGCCTAGAAACTGCCCTGATCTGATGGATTTGACAAGTTTTGGACTAGTCCATCATGACCTAGGGAAACCTTAGGGTTTTCTTTATTTTCAAAGTTGCAGATTGCCCAACAAGCTTATGGTGAACCAGAACTCCTAGGAGTGTCTAATGGTGGCCACTAATGATCCAATCTTTTTCATCCAATCTTAACAAATCTAGGTAGTATAAGGGTAAATTGAGTAAATACATTGAATGGATAATTTAGGCAGTTCCCTTATATTACATAGAAATGGTAAGATTGGATGAAAAAGGTTGGATCATTAGTGGCCACCATAAGGGGCTAAACAGGACCAATCTGCATTGCATCTGCATTGAAGTTAGAATTCTTTGCATCCCATCAGCTAGTGCTAGTCCAACCTATGTGAATTGTGTGGAGAAAGTGGTGCAGCTGTACAACATAAACATAAATATTCTATAACAAAAACTTCTCTCAAAACAGCCCCAGTGGGAATTTAAACCTTAAATTCCTGTGCAAAGCACCCCATTATTAATAATTCTGCTACTGTATTCTTAATGTAGCCCTGGAGTGTTATAAAAATAAAAAGTTAGATACCGGTACTTACCTCAGTAGCGGAAAGACTTTGGATAGTCCAGAGATTTCTTGTATCTTCTTACCCCCAACCATTCCAGCAGCGGCTGCATAAGGCTGGGAGCACACTCACGTCAGTGTATTTGCAGGCATTACTGCTGATTTGTGGCGATGTGCATTCGTTCTTAATTTGCGTTTCCACCTGAGATTTTCTGCAATCAGTTGGGTTTTTTTTTTCGATTGTGGCGCAGTTTATTGAATTCGGAAACTTTCATGCAGAAAAAAAGCAAACTGCTGTTCTCCCGGCCGTAAATGATTGTATCCTGACTGAGCGTGCGCGAGTATGGAGTCCACAAATGCCCTCATCCACGGATGGACGTATTCCACTTCAGTAGAACAAGTGTAGAGGGCCCCTGCGCTGGAAGGTGGGGTGTAAGAAGATGCTAGAAGTCTCTGGACTATCCAAACTTTTTATTTTTATAATGATACAGGGGTACTTTAGTTACCTTGTAAAATTCACAAATACATATGAGTATTATGTCTTTTTTGTTTTACAAGACAAGACAGATAACATTTATATTGCGCTTTTCTCCTGGTGGACTCAAAGCGCCAGAGCTGCAGCCACTAGGGCGCGCTCTATAGGCAGTAGCAGTGTTATATAAACTTGCCTAAGGTCTCCTACTGAATAGGTGCTGGATTACTGAACAGGCAGAGCTGAGATCCAAACCTTGGTCTCCTGTGTCAGAGGCAGAGCCCTTAACCATTATACAATCTCACCTTTCTGAACACTGAGGGCTGGGACCCACTAGAAATTGAAAATCACTTATGCAGTAGAAAACTGTGGGCCAGAAATTGCAGGGATAAGCGTAGAAGCTGTCTTCCTTTTTTAAAGGACCGCTATCACGAAAAAATTGTAAAATGTGAAATACATGTGTATAAGAAGCACATTACTCCCAGAGTAAAACACACTATAATTTACTTTTATCTTATGTTGCTGTCTCTTGCAGTAGCCAGTAAAAATATGGCAGAATTGACAGGTTTACTAGTCCATCTTCTCATGAGGAATTCTCAGTATCTCCTTTTTTCTTTACAAAGGCACTCCCTGGAAAAGATCTATACAGAGATGTAAGCCAGCCTCCCTGCTCGCTTGTGCACTATTTTGGCAAATGCAATTCAGAAATTGCTTTAAAAATAAAGAAAACCCTGAGAACCCCCCATTTAGTAGATAGACTAGTCCAAAACCTGTCAGATAGATCAGAGTTTTACAAGCTGTTGTAAGTGACAGTGACATAGGAATAAAGAAATGTATAGTACATTTTACTCATTTTTATTTTGTATATATGCATACACATGCATTTTAAAAATTTTTTTAACAATAGTGGTCCTTTAAAGAGAACCCGAGGTGGGCTTAAAGAATGTTATCTGCAAACAGAGGCTGGATCTGCCTATACAGCCCAGCCTCTGTTGCTATCCCAAACCCCACTAAGGTCCCCCTGCACTCTGCAATCCCTCATGAATCACAGCCGTGCTGTGAGGCTGTGTTTACATCTGTAGTGTCAGTCTCAGCTGCTCCCCCGCCTCCTGCATAGCTCCGGTCCCTGCCCCCATCCCTTCCCTCCAATCAGCAGGGAGGGAAGGGAGGCAGGCGGGGACAGGAGTTCTGCAGGAGGCGGGGAGAGCAGCAGACTGACACTATAGAGATAAACACAGCCAGCTTTGACAAGCTGTTTGTCAGCAGCATGGCTGTGATTTATGAGGGATTGCAGAGTGCAGGGGGACCTTAGGGGGGTTTGGGATAGCAACAGAGGCTGGGCTGTATAGGCAGATCCAGCCTCTGTATGCAGATAATATTCTTCAAACCCACCTCGGGTTCTCTTTAAATTGAACCTGAAGTGAGAAGAATAGGGAGGCTGCCCTCTTGATAACAATGCCAGTTGTAGGACTTCTGTACTGATCCTCTGCCTCTTCTGCTGTAAGTTACTGGGCCAGAATGAGCATGCAGGTCAGATGCCTGACTCTGGTCTGACTCCACTAGCTGCACGCTTGTTGCAGGTGTGCGACTCAAAGACAAGTAAAGCTCAGCAGGACAGCCAGGCAACTGGCATTGTTTATAAGTGAATGAAGATGGCAGCCTCCATATGCCTCTCTCTTTAAGTTCCCTTTAAGAGTGACACACATCTAAACCCATGCTGAGCCCATTATGCAGCCTATTTAAGGAGAGAAGGCTTGCTACTTATTCATGATAAAGTTGCAGAGTTCTGAAAATCAATCTAATAAGCAGAAAATGCAAACTTGAAATGATGAACAATTTGCTTAGTTACCAGGCAACAAAGGACAGCCTCATTGCAGGTGATGATAAAAATACAGAAAGGCAAACACAAAGCCTGGGGTGGGCTCAGCAGTGGGACACGGAGTTACAATTAAAGCAGTTCTGTAACAGTCAGCATTGGAAGCCATGAGCGATGCTGGTCTCCCTGTCACCCCCCTCCTTCCCTTTCCCGTTAGAGTGAACAGATGGGGGATGCTCAGCTGTCTTCAGCCCGAACTGATACATATTCATTTTCCCATCCCTGCACCATGGCTCGTGGAAGTGCACAGATGGAGAATGGCCTGTTGGCTGCTCTCTGTTTCCTAGTAATGTCCAGCTGCTCCACATTTGATATATGAGTGGACAGAGTGGACATGGGCAGCGCGGGTTTCAGGTTAGAGTCCTGCTATGGGAATTAAAGGGTTGTGTGTCCTGCTAGGGGAATAATAGCTTTTTCATGTTTGAGAAATGGTTAATGGACTTTTGTTACCATTTTAGTACTTTTAGGAGGTTTTTGGAACTATAGCCTGCATTTTCAATTTACTTGACAGAGAGCTAGTACATGTAACAGTGTATGTTAATATTTGAAAACCTTCTACATATAATTTACAACAATGTGAATGTACCTAGGAAATGGCCATATTTCTCAGTGCATACTCAGGCTTGGATTCATAGCTGTGCCATGAGATGCATGCCTAAAATGTTCATGAGATGATTGGCAATGTATGAAATGACCGATGTACAGACACACCCCTCAGCTGCAGCCAGTTTGTCCTTTTACTTGGGGGTGGGGAGGAACGAGCGAATGATACCCTATGGGGGGAAGAATAGTACTTATTTCAGGTTTAGAGTGCACACAGATCTGCAATTTTGATTGGCCAATCACTGACCTATGTTATCACCTCCATGTAGTATGTGAGCCAATAGATTTTAAATTCTACGAACAGATTTTGCAGGTAAGCTCTCATACTACATAGACGTGGTAAAATTGGCCAATCAAAATTGCATTTGTGTACAGATCTGGAAATGGCATTCTGAACAAATATCTCCAACAATGAAAGCCAAGGGTGTATATGTATCTGTACTTTCCTCACAGAAAGTCAATCAGGACTGATTGAATACAATAGACTTTCATGTTATGATTTGCTAATGTGAAATAAAGCTGTATTCACTGTGAGGGCAACCTTTTTTTTTTTCTTTTTTTTTATGCCCTGCACATGACTGGATGTTTGAAGTAAACACGGATGGGTTTCACTGTACATCTCCTGTGCTAAAACACCCCTTTAATTTCTTCCTGCAGTCTATAATCATGAAAGTCTAGCATACCTATTTTACTAAAGGTGCATATCAATGATACAATCTTGATTGTACAATCTTACCAAATCTATGTAGATTTCCCTAAGCTTGCTTGGCCAACCAACTACCAGGTCCAAGGACAGTCTCCTGCATGCATTGTCAGATGTGAAAGAAGCCTAATCCTGAAACCCTGAGGTGTTTGAGAGTCGGAGCCCACAGCTGCAGCTCAGGATATTAGAAGATGTCACAGCCAGTTCCGTATGGCAGTGGCTATGTTTATGTAAGGCTACCTATTTGTATCCACTTATTCTAGATTGTTTGAAAGAGGAACTGTACCGAAAATAACAATGAATAAAATTGTGTATTTTTTACAGTATTACTTTATAAATGATTTAGTTAGTGTTTGCCCATTGTAAGATTTGTCATCTCCCTGATTTAAATTCTGAAACTTAACACATGTGGCAACATACTCCTGTCAGGTTCAGTTCCCTCGGAATGTGTGTTTACTGAAAGTTCCAAAGCCAGTATAAAATAATACCTGGACTCCCAGAAGGCTCTGGGGGCTTAATTCTGGGAGGACATGGCTGATGCTGAAACCTCAAAAATTAACATAAA
Source organism: Hyperolius riggenbachi (assembly GCF_040937935.1). Lineage (NCBI taxonomy): Eukaryota > Metazoa > Chordata > Amphibia > Anura > Hyperoliidae > Hyperolius > Hyperolius riggenbachi. Next base: position 126,153,427 of record NC_090647.1, read on the forward strand.
TGTGGGTATTTTGAATCATTTGCTGCATTCTACTATATGTCACTACGGTGCCTCTTTAAAACTTTTCCATAAACATATAATTTGTTTTTTTATATTCAGAATATAGGAGAGTAGAAGGACCTCTTCAATGCTGAGTTGCGTTTGCTAAATACATCCAGTGGCTGGATAGTGTACTGGTTAAGGGCTCTGCCTCTGACATCTTCCTGTTTAGTAAGCTAGCACCTATTCAGTAGGAGTTATTGGGCAAGACTCCCTAACACTGCTACGAAGTGCGCTCTAGAGAAATATTGGAATTATTATTATCATCCAGACTGCTTGGGTTAGGTAAAAGCCAAACTGGGCAATCTGTTGTCTTGGCACAAACTGAAAATATGAGCCAGCTGTCCGCCATCCAACCATTGTTACAAGTGGAAACAGAACATTTCTTGCAAAGTTGAAGTAATTCTCCAGTTAACTGAAAACTGCACCTGCGAAGGGACGTAAGGCTTTGTTCACTAAAATTGAAATTGCTGATGGCCGCGTTTTGCGATTTTGTGCGCAATTTTTCCCCCCCTCCTGGTGCTTACCTGCGCGCTATGATGTTGTGTAAAATGCTTTGTCAAAGCTCTTTTGCAGAGCGATTTCTCTTTTCACTTCCTGATGCAACTCAGAAAGTGAACTCTTTGACCCGGAAAACAATAAATAGAATGTATTTATTCTCAAAAGCGCAAACGAAACCTCTGCATACAGCAATTTTTGAGCATTTTGCACTTTTCCTATACCTTCCATTGTTGCAAAATCGCCCTGAAAATGGTACAGGCAGCGTTTTGGTCAGTGGAAAGCAGACGCAACGCGCTGATATGAACTGTTCCATAAGGAATCATTGTACAAGCGCTTTTAAGGCAATTTTGAAAATCGCCGGCGCTGAAAAAACAGCGAAAACGCCCTAGGTGGAAACAAGCCCTAAATGTATTAGAAACGTTGCTGTCTTCTCTGTAAGTGTATTTTGTAAAGTAACGATTGCCCTGATGCAACAGAGCACTATTTTTGGTTTTGCTGAGTGGTAGCCCTGATAGTGGGGCTGTTCCTTCATGCAGGCTTGTATCCAAATTCCAGATCTCTGGTTACAGAAATGATTTCTTAAACGCTGGCCGGGCTCTTCATGCTACAGGCTCACTTCGTTATACTAGAGAATATGACACCCAAGGGGAAACATGAATTCAGTCCTGACACAAGATTGAAATGTTGTTCTGCCTCAGCAAATAAGCCACGCGTGCTCTCTCTAATCAAATCTTTGTCATATTTGTTGTACTTTACTGGCTGTGTTATCATTCATAGGGCAACACAGTGTGGACAGACATGTGTAAATACACAGATGGGCATGATGGCTAATGGCTTAAAAGGTGCATGCTCCTATAAGTAGATACGGTAATTAATTGTCTATACTTAGCTCTAGAATAGGGGAACTACACTTACTATCCTATTATCACAAATGGCACACAAATGTCAAGCAGCCTGGATGTAAATTAAGCTACATCCTTAAAGTGGACCCGAGGTGAAAATAAACTTATGACATAAACAATTGTATTTATCCTCCTTCTCCAAAAAATATATCATTATTTTTATTTTTTAGTTAAGCATGGTTTAATTTTATATTTAAAGATTTACAAAGTATAATTAATAATTTATTGTCTCTGCTCAGTGGCAGCCTATTAAGTGACCCTAAATAAAAAATGCATGAACTATTGACCTTTTTCTATCTCCCCTGCTTTCAGAAGTTGTATTTTGCCAGGAAAACTTTTATGGCTGTAATTTTCCTATCAGTGATGTTTACTATATTTCCAACAAGGTACCGACAAGACAGAAGCTGTCACTTGCAAGCCTAAAAATTGACTCTTTCAGTCAGAAAAATAAAACAAGTAAAACAGCCTGGTTATTAATAGGTTTTTAACTGTACATACACATGATTATCTCATCATCTCACATGTCGACTCGGGTACACTTTAGTGAACATTTAAATTGTGAAGGGAAAGTCCTCATGCAGAGGTTTGTCACATGGCACCATTTACGAGACGTGTAATGTTATGGAAGAAACTAGCCTTTTATTATTTTTCTTGAAAAACTTTTGCTCTATAAATAGTTCCTGTTTTTCTGGCTTGGCTGCTATTGCCTAAACCACACAGAAAGTAGTAATAGTATGGTGTATTGTCATTTAGTGCTGCCCCTTATGCACACTGTTATTCTCCTAATTATCATGCCTATGAACTACTCCCTGTCAGAATATGCAACCCAGTGGGGGGTAATTCCCCAAAAATGGATTGATTCCATTAATCTGTTCTATAAATGTATAACTACAGCCCTACACCCTGACTGCCATAAATAAACACAACCCTGTGTGTGGATCCAGGACACCTGCTGTGTGCATATAGTGAAAACTGACCATAGAGTTGAATGGTGAAATAGCTGTTTTTCCTCTAAAATCCCCAAAACAAACATGTAGGTTACTCAGCTTCCTTCAGAAGGAGCCCGTCACTTTCTAACAGTGAAGGATTCATTAAAGTGAAACTCCAGACTAAAAATCTACTCGGCAGCTCTGAAAAGGCTTAGTATTTCTTTAACAGAGTCACAGCATCAGAACTTTGTTTTTCTTACCCAAGCCTCAATTTTAGCTGCACAGAAGCTAAGCTACACCTGCCCGGGTATTTTCCCCTGATGCTGTGCAAAGCATGATGGGATTTCTGATGTTGTTGTTCTCATTGCCTAGCACATGCAGCTGGGAGGGGTGATCAGAATACAGGAAAGTTGGAACTGGGTCTCATGCTCCCTGTTACCTCCTTTCATCCAAAAAGATGGCTGCCCTCATGAAATCACAAACATTTGCCTGTTATTTTAAAACAGGGTGGGTAAGAGATTATATTACCTATCTATTTAATTAACATAACTAATGTAACTTAATGACAGTATGTTTGTTTAGGCTGAAGTTCCTCTTTAAGCCTCGCCCCCATGAAGTGATATTTGCGGCGATGTTACCCGACGTCGGGGAACATCGTTTAACATAATCATGAGCACGCATTGTTAAGCGATGGGCAAGCCAGATCGTTAAGATCCCCAACAACTCAGCGCAAAGTACCGCCATTGCTTATTTTCCGTTCACGCCCGTTGTGTAGTTGTGTGACGTTGTGAGCTGGACGAGGTTTCGCTTAACAACCGTCGTCAAGGGGGCGTTGCTGGACCTGTCGTGTTGTAAGTATGTAGCTTAAGATAATAAGCTACAGTACTTCTCAAGCAGATACTATAATTACAATCATCACTAAGTACTACACTGTATAAAAAGAAACCGAATATGTACAGATATAATTAGCCACGCATACAGCTTTTTTTTACACAATCACACATTAGGATCACCTTGTTTGTAGGATTTAATTACATGTTGCCAAGTTTAGATGAATAATTCACATAAATGTGTAATTTCCCCGTTTCTATTTATTATTATTTAATAAAGTGCCTACGGTAGTGAGTAATAAACAATATACATCTTTGCTGTGTCTATTATGCTTTTGAACTAAAGTGTTTTTCCCATCTGTAGCCGGGCACTTCCCCTGTCCCTCTTGGCTCCCCCTGGCTCTGCCGGCACAAGCCCTCCCAGCAGAGGTGATCTCATAACGCAGGCGTCCGTGACTTTCTCGCCTTGGTGCGGAGACAAAATGTCAAGAAGTGAAATGGTTGTGCATGACTCCACGGATGCATGCTATCAAGAAGATTAAGTATGTGGGTTAAGGATGCGATTTCCCTCTCGCCAGTTCCTCCTGGGAAATAGGATTTAATCAGTCTAGAATCTGAGGCTGTATAAACAACCTCTTAGCATTTCTACCTTTTAATCTTTTGACCATGCTGTCGGAGCGTGCTCCAAAGAGGAACCTCATAACAGGGTCCAAATCTAGAGGGTACACCGGACCTTGTTAAAAATGTCAGCCTAGAGTCATCTAAGTGACAGCCCTTTTATTCGTCCTGGTCATTAGAAAGAAAAGCAATGGCCCTAGCAGCTCCTGTCATGAGCTACTTGTCCAAGCACTGTCACCTGTTCATAAATGCATCTTTCTGGCAAGCTGGATCCTGCCTAGCCATGTATTTCTGACCATGTGTGCGTCAGCCAGCTGCCATGTGGATAATCATTTCATCCCCTGCATGTTAACTCGTCCATCTCTTCATTGAGGCTTAAACCTTTAGCTGCTGCATCAATGCTTAGGAAAGAGTTGTAAGTTCCATGATATTCAAGGGAGGAGAAAAAAATCATTAATTTAAACTGGCTGCGTCCTTATAGCATTATGATCTATGCTTAAAGGGACTCTGAAGTGAAAATAAACTCATTAGATAATGATTTGTATGTAGTACAGCCAAGAAATAGAACTTTAGTAGCACAGAAACCAGTCTCATATTGTTTCCAGTACAGGAAGAGCTAAAAACGTCACTTGTTATCTATGCACAAGAGCTTCTCTGAGCTCTCTGACCAGTTTAGTCAGTTTAGTAGACCACAGTGCTGTTTTATGAGGCAGTTATACTTCAAAGAAACAGTGACATGCAGCGTCAGATAAGATTTTTACTGCAGGAAAGTTTAAAGGGTCAATAGCCCTGCTCTGTTTCATACTTTAAAATACAGTGGGCTTGATTCACTAAAGCTGGCCACTAACAGTCCAATTTCTAGCGAAAAATCGTTCGAGCGATCAGAAATTCTGATCGGATGAAAAATCGTTCACTACACCATCAACTAACCAATCATTGCGTCCTATCTATCACGACCACCAAGAAAATCCAAATTTTCGTTCGACGAAAATTCATTCGGGCGACATTTTTTTCACTCGTTCATAATCGATTGTGTCCACCAATGGTGATTATTCACAACCAATCCGATCAGAATTTCTGATCGCTCGAACGATTTTTCGCTAGAAATTGGACCGTTAGTGGCCAGCTTAAGACAAATAGCACGCTTTATAAAAGTTAACACGCCTTATCAGAGTAGCATAGCAAACTTGTGCCTGCTAATTGGCAATGATGAGAGCTCCACTCGTCCTGCCCTGAGCCCCTGCAGGTTCGTAGCGCTCGCTATGCTACTCTGATAAGGCGTGTTAACTTTGATAATGCATGCTACTTGTCATAAAACATATAAATAAAAACATGAGACTCTTTTCTTTGCTACTAATGTTTTATTTATTGTCCATACTTCCCATACAATTTATTATATCATGAGGTGTTTTTTTTTCCTTCAGTGTCACTTTAACATTCAAACCATGTAAAACGCATGCTTGGATCAACATGTCTTCACCTCAGCAAGTTTTGAAATCAGTGATGTCCTTTTTAAAGAAGACGTGGTCACATATGATGTCGTTCACACGAGCACCTGTCAAAGCGTCAGCCGTCTATCAGTGGAGCCTATTGGGCATTTCCTCTGACTGTCATGAAGTAGGCACAACATGTGATGCCTGCTTTGTAAGAAACCCATGGCAGACAATAATAACTGTACCATTTGACATCAGTTAGTACAATCTGGCAGCCAGCCACACTAAACAGATTGTGTTGTTTTCACCATTGCTACTCAATGTAATATGAAGCAGAAGAATGGTCAAATGTTAGTAATGCAATATAAAATTATCGTGGTTTGTATTTTTAAAAGCTCGCACACAGTTATGTGCATTCATTAATATGGAACTAGTGGAATATCATTTCTTTAAAAAATAAGAAAAACAAGTTTGCTTTCTTAAAACAGAAAGAATTTGCGATAATTTAGGTTGGAGTGAGCTTGAGATGTCTCCCAGTGCATCACTGCTGAATATATGCAAATTAACCATTGTTACCCTTAGAAGCTAAACACACCTCCAGAACCGCTGGAACGCAATGATGTGTCAGCTTGTTAATTTGTACAGAGCCATAATAATCCAACATGCATACAGACTGTTTTGGATTGTTTGATCCTCATCAGTGCATGTCATGGATTAATTTGGCTCTATGGAGCAAACTTGTTTTTCTTAGCATTTTAGTAAGGGGGCTTTTAGGACCATTGTAGCCCCTTACACACTCCAATGAGTTCTGGTTCACCATGAGCTTGCTGGTTAGTCTGTACTTCTTTAAAAAAAATTGCATTTAAAGGATACCTGAAGTGAGAGGGATATGGATGTTGCCATATTTATTTCCTTTTAAAGGGGAACTGAAGTAAGAGGTATATGGAGGCTGCCATATTTATTTCCTTTTAAGCAATACCAGTTGCCTGGCAGCCCTGCTGGTCTATTTCTCTGCAGTAGTATCTGAATAACACCAGAAAAAAGCATGCAGCTAATCTTGTCAGATCTGACTTTAAAGTCTGAAATACTTGATCTGCTGCATGCTTGTTCAGGGGCTATGGCTAATAGTATTAGAGGCAGAGGATCAGCAGTGCTGCCAGTCAACTGGTATTGCTTAAAAGGAAATAAACATGGCAGCCTCCATATACCGCTCTCTTCAGTTCCTCTTTAAACAATATCGTTTGCCTGGCTGTCCTGCTGATCATTCATGCATCAGTAGTGTCTGAATCATACACTTGAAACAAGCATGCAGCTAATTTGGAAAGTGTACTGGTTAAGGGCTCTGCCTCTGACGTAGGAGACCTGGGTTCTAATCTCACCTCTTCCTAAGCCAGCACCTATTCAGTAATACAGCGTTGGGCAAGACTCCAACACTGCTACTGCCTCCTGAGTGTGCTCTTGTGGCTGCCTAGCAAGCGCTTTGAGTCTGACAGAAGATAAGCTCTATACAAAAAAAGGAATTAATATTATAATCTCGTCAATCTTCCATCAGAAACATCTGATCTGCATGCTTATTCAGAGTCTAGGGTTGAGGTTGCATTCACAGTGGGACGTTACGTTGTGATGCGACGCTAAAGTCGCAAAGCACCATTAAAGCGTAACGCAAAGAAAGGTGTTAATGCTGTATTACTGTCACATACAGTAGGTACAGGAAAGCATACAGGCAATGAAAAGTACCAAGTTTCATGTACCTGGTAACGTGTGCAAGCAGTGAGTTACTATAACGCTACATGTTACAATGTGACGCCAATGTCGCATTGTGAACGTCCAATAGGATTAGCATTGCAGTGCAGTAAGCTGTGTTATAAGATTTTATAACGCAGCTCCGCAATGTACCACTGTGAATGCGACCTGAAAGATTTTGGGCTGGTTTCCACTAGCACCAGATGTCCGTCTCAGAGATGGAGGCCAGCACTTGTGCACACAGATCACGCGCATTCTGAATTCCTGTAACAGTGCAATGCATAGCTATAGGGATTCAGGCACATTGTCCAAAGTTCTGAAGCCGTGCTGCACAATTTTTTCACACGCACAAAATCGGAAGCAGCCTATTGATTTCAATAGGCTGAGATTCCGGATCCGCATTCGTGCACATGAAATCGGGTACAAATAGCCCCAGTGGAAACGAGCCCTAAGAGGTAGTGGATCAGCAGGACAGCCAGGCAATTTGCATTTTGTTTAAAAGGAAATAAATGCATCAGCCTCTACATCCCTCACACTTCTGGTGTCCTTTAACCTCCCCGGCGTTCTATTGAGATCGCCAGGGCGGCTGCGGGAGGGTTTTTTTTTTATTAAAAAAAAACTATTTCATGCAGCCAACTGAAAGTTGGCTGCATGAAAGCCCACTAGAGGGCGCTCCGGAGGCGTTCTTCCGATCGCCTCCGGCGCCCAGAATAAACAAGGAAGGCCGCAATGAGCAGCCTTCCTTGTTTGGTTTCCTCGTCGCTATGGCGACGAGCGGAGTGACGTCATGGACGTCAGCCGACGTCCTGACGTCAGCCGCCTCCGATCCAGCCCTTAGCGCTGGCCGGAACTGATTGGTCCGGCTGCGCAGGGCTCAAGCGGGTGGGGGGACCCTCTTTCGCCGCTGCTCGCGGCGGATCGCCGCAGAGCGGCGGCGATCAGGCAGCACACGCGGCTGGCAAAGTGCCGGCTGCGTGTGCTGCTTTTTATTTGAGGAAAATCGGCCCAGCAGGGCCTGAGCGGCAGCCTCCGGGTTATGGACGAGCTGAGCTCGTCCATACCGCTCAGGAGGTTAAAGGAAAAAGTGAAGTTTACAATGTAGTATTCTCTTGTTCATTTTCCTGCAATAATCAGCACAATGGTCTATGGCAGTCCCCAGTGGGAGCTGCTGATCATCGTATTCACAGCCTGTGGCCACTCTATAACAAACAGAGCCTCCAGGCATCCACACTCCGGCTGCTGCTATATGAGGGAATGCTGTGTTTACTAGTTTGAAAGTATACAGCAGATATGAAGCTCATGATGAGTTTCTGATTCTTTCTTTTGTGAAATCCATCGCAAACCCTTTCTCCTCCCTCGCGCCAATATCATCAGATCCGACTGCAAGACATGGGTGGATACAAACACCAGAATCTGCACAGACTTTTGTGGCTTTTGACTATTAATGAAATACTGATTTAACTTGAGCAACAAGCTCACAACAGCTCACACAAAGCTTCATAGACACCAGGCTGTTTTTTGAATTGCTTGAATATTAGTGAGAGTTGAGCTGACAGTGTCAGGAGACTAAATAAACCCCAGAATCCCGTGGACCTGTAGACTGTACTCACTCAGGCTTTCATTTTTGGGGGGTGATTTTTTTTTGTGAACTCTATATTAATATTAACATCAAACTTAACACAAACATTACGTCAGCTTTCTCCACCTGAAACAAAAACAGAATCTTTCCAGAACACTTGACCTAAATTGTATGGCCATGCACAGAGCTGGATCCCGCGCTGTGAGGGTTAATCACGCCAAGGGATCCTGCACAGTGTCTGCTGTACTCCATCCAGTCTTCATTGATGGTCACATCCAGAGTCCGTCCATTCCCTGGACCATGTTAGAGAAAGAATGCTTGCCATACATTTGATTAAGCAAGAAGCGAAACCAGTTGGGCGAACAGAAAGCAGCACTCTCTTTATCTCCACTGTTTTTACAAGCACTCCTTATCTTGGATGGTCCATCATGTACTACTGGAAGAAGTGCAGTGGATATCATGCAGGATCCCCTGATGTGATTACGACTTACTGGATGGGATTCAGCTCTGCCAAATAATCTGGTCTTCTCTGTTGGTGGAGTATAAAGAAATGGTTATGTTGAGTTTCACGTGAACGTATACATTGATTGTTGTTAGGAGAACAGTTTCTTGGCAACAACAGTGTGGCAAGTCAGTACCTTGTGCTCCTTCAGATTTTACTGTAAAAAATGTGTAAAATAAACTAGTCAAGTTACATTTTTACACAAGTGAGTGGTATACAAATGCTTGTGAAATAGGAACCTTTTCATGTAATGAGGCAAGATTACATTCCCAGGGAGTCGCAACAGGTACTATTTTTCCATGTTTGATCGCTGCTAGGTTCATTATTTTGACTCTGCTCTATATATGGCCATGGATTGTGTGACCAACTTAGCCTTGCATGAGAGATATTCATCAATCCCCTTCCACAGTGAGTTTTATATTCCTGCGCTTCCTTCATACAGGAAACAGAAATGTGCGCAGTATATGGCTGACTCATCTCTAAATAAATATAAAATGGGTATTAGGAGCCTTGTTATAGATCCTTTAATTTCCTAAAAGCAATTTGGAGACAGGGACAATTGGATGTCTATGGTTTATGTCATGTCTGCTTAACCTTGTTATTCTTAAAAAAAAAAGCCCCACTCAGTAATCCCATTTCAGAAATGTATTGTCGTTTGAAAATGGTCATCCAGAGGCGGTCTTATTGCTAGCACAGATACAGCTGCTGCCCACAGAGGAATGGGGTCTACTGGGATCTATGTTCCTTGATGGCGCTGAGCAAATATTTGGACCCTGAATGTTGCTTTGCAGTCTTGATGGAAATAGGAGGTGACTGGCGGTAGCACACCCATTTTTATCCTGATATGTTTGGTTTGAGAGATTTCCCTGTTATGTTGCTGTTGCACTGTGTTAAATGTGAGTGAGGAACAAAAGATGTGTTTAGGACCCCGCTGAATAGATTAACTAGATTTCCATAATTAGGAGCTAGGAGGAACAATAGCATCCTCCCCTCCCCACATTCTATCAGTCCTTTGTCTTCAGCAATGGATAAAGGACCAGCAGCCAGGGTGGGAATCCAAGATGCCATTTGGTCAGTGGGCAGGCATTTTCTCACAGTGCCAAAAAACGGGCCATTGAAACATCTGTCCTTTTCCGAAAACCCATTCAGTTTTGTTTTGTTTTTTTTGTGAAGAGCTTGTAACTCCTTGTACACCTGTCAGACCGCCATTCTGTTTTATTACATTTTCTGTGCTGTTTGTGTGTGAAATACTGCTAATGACTGTAAGCACAGACGTTCTGGCACTGCAGTGCTTGTGACTGCCAAGCCCCAAATTGTGTGCTTGTTTCTTTCCCTACAAACTGCCTGGTAATTTGATGCGAGGCCTCCCATTCACCTCTTTGCACTATTAGGGCATTGAGCAAATCTTCAGCTACTGTGCAGAGGATGTGTGGTGGAGGCGTATTATAATGGAGCTACCTATTTGAGTTTTCTTTTTCATTAGCTGAACTAGTTTAAACAAAAACTAAAGCGAGAGAAAAATAGGACTGCAGTTTTTTCTTTTTCGGTTACGCTGTCTCTGATAGCTTCCGAATGAGTAATCAAGGACCAATGTGCAGATCAGGTGTTCTCATACCATTCTGATACCAGTGGATGCATGTTTGCCATTTTAAAAGGCAGTAAACATAACTACTTCCATATACTTTTTAATTCAGGTTTTAGTTAATTATGGTATTGTCTGTGCTTTCTGCTCTGCATAGAATGCAAGTACTTAACAGTTGGAACAAATTTGGTAAAGACACTTAAAGAATTAAGTTGGAGTAAAGATATTGTTATAATTATTGTGCATTTATATACAGCTGACATTTCACAGTGCTTTATGGGATACATAGTCCTGTCACTAACAGTTCCTCAGAGGAGCTCACAGTCTTTTCCATACTATAGCCAGCGCTGTAGAGAGAATATAGTCTTGTCACTAATTGTCCCTCAGAGGAGTTCACAATCTAGTCCCTACCATAGTCATATGTCTAAGTATGTATCGTGGTGGGTATTTATTGTAGTCTAGGGCTAATTTAGGGGGAAGCTAATTAACTTATCTGTATGTTTTTGGGATGTGGGAGGAAACTGGAGTGCCCGGAGGAAACACACACAGACGCGGGGAGATCATGCAAACTCCTTGCAGATGTTGACCTGGCTGTGATTCGAACCGGGGACCCAGCGCAGCAACTGTGCTATGTTTTGGTATCTGTGTAGCATTTACACCTTCCGCAGCACTTTACAGAGTCCATAGTCATGTCACTAACTGTCTCTTAGAGCAGCTCACAGTCTATTCCCTCCCATAAGCAGTCTGTTGTCCCCAACTTAGTCTAAGATTAGGTTTTTTGGGGAAAACTATTTACAAAGTATTTTGAGCTATTCCTGGCAGTGTTAAATACATACGTTTTTTTTAATTGACAACTGCTTTCTCTATATTATAGTCCCATAACTTTGTTAAATTGGCTGATCTAATGCAGCCAGTCACGTATGGAGCTGATAAGTGTAACCATATGATGTAATGTATACCCTGTAAGGTGGCTATTAACACGATGGTTTATGGTTCTAAAATGACTGGACCATAAAGACCTTCTTCCTCTCTTAGCAGATTGTTAATTAGCCCTCCTAGATCTGGGTGCTGTTATTCTGTTTCTAAGATGGAAATTAGTACACAATGTTAGCAAGTTACATTTGTAAGGGAATAGCAGGTTATCTATCGGTGACCTTGTGTCTCTGTGTCCATACTGTTCTCTCCGCAGTCACCCTTTCATTCAACATCATTAGGGCCTGTACACACTGCTGCGCTTTGAAAATCGCATTTGTTTTTTAATCGCAAGGTCTTTTGAAAAATCATAAAAATCGTGAAGACCTGGACACACTGGTGCGATGCGATTTTTCTATTTTCATGAAGGCTTTGCGATTTAAAAACGCAGTGCAAGCGCAGCAGTGTGTGTGTGTGTGTGTGTGTGTGTGTGTGTGTGTGTGCTCTTTGTGTGTGTGTGCACGTGTATATGTGTGTGTGTGTGTGTGCACGTGTATATGTGTGTGTGTGTGCACGTGTATATGTGTGTGTGTGTGCACTTGTATATGTGTGTGTGCACGTGTATATGTGTGTGTATATGTGTGTGTGTGTGCACGTGTATATGTGTGTGTGTGTGCACGTGTATATGTGTGTGTGTGCGCACGTGTATATGTGTGTGTGCACGTGTATATGTGTGTGTGTGTGTGCACGTGTATATGTGTGTGTGTGTACGTGTATATGTGTGTGTGTGTACGTGTATATGTGTGTGTGTGCACGTGTATATGTGTGTGTGTGTGCACACGCACACACATGTGTATGTGTGTGAAAACACATGATTCCTACCCTTTCTCTTCTGTTTCATGTCTTCAGCTGCCTTTCTTGCATCACTTTATAGATGTCCCACTGGAAATGTACTAATAAATATGGAGCTATCTATCAAGTTAATGGTACTTTTGCTACATCCAGGATTTAAGCCTTTGCCGTCCATGGCAGAGGTGAGCATCAAATTTACTGCAGTCGGGAAATGTGTTGAAAACGTACTGCCAGTGCTTGTACTAGAATGTAACATTGTTAGCACCATAAAAAGGAAAGCGCTTCCATATAGCCATGTTTAGAATATTAAATATTACTGAGCTGTGTTTAGCCAGGACATAAAAGGCTATGGAAATCTATTGAAGAGAATATGTATTTTATGTGAAACTCCCACTGAGCAGACTGCCTCCTTGCACCAGTGGTGAGATTGCTCTATCCAGATGCTGTCTCTGAGTCAAACCTCTTTCCAATAGGTAAGAAACAACAGTAAAGTGTAAGTGCATCCAGAGCCAAAAGTCGGTCCATGAATTCAAAAAGTGCAAATGTATACATCACACTTTTCATGACTGCTGAGCTGGAATCAGTAGTGTGGCAGTGGGTACCGCCGGTACTCAGCCTGACGACTGTTTCACTGGGTTAACCTTAGCTTCTTTTAAAGCTGAGCACAGAGTTATCCCTACGGAATGGTCATCATAAAATGACTTATGTCTGTCTTGCATTTTGCTTATGCACTTGCATTTTACTGATAATTAACCACCTTGCCGTTCCAATTCTGACGGCAAGGGGGCGGCGCAGCACTTTTTTTTTAAAGTTTTTTTTTTTAAAGGGCTCGCTACATGATAGCCGCTGACAAGCGGCATCCCCCTACCTAGTTCGATCGCCGCCGGCGATCTTTGCAAGCAGGAAATGGCGTTCAGAGCGGGATTTCCTGCAGGGCTTCCCCCATGGCGATGGGGCGGGATGACGTCGCCGACGTCATGGACGTCGGGACATCAGAGGGAATCCCGATCCACCCCTAAGCGCTGCCTGGCACTGATTGGCCAGGCTGCGCAAGGGGTCTGGAGGGGGGGGGGGGCGGCGCGGCTCAGCGGGTAGCGGCGAATCGGCGGCAAGCGGCGGCGATCGGGATATGCACGTACAGTGCTAGCCTCGTGCAGTAAAAATTTTTTTGTGGAAATCAGAGAAATCCTTCTGCGCAGGTTACCCCGTGCTGAGCTTGGGATAACCGGCAAGAAGGTTAAACTTCATAGTGCCAGACTTCACTTTCTCTATTGTTTGTTCAAGGATTGTTATTTTGTCTTGAGCACATGAAGTTCACTGGAATCATTGCTGTTGATAGCAGAACCATACCTTGCGTTTTAATATCTCCCTATATCTTTGGATGCCAGCCCTGCCTTGTTTATATTCCCATAGGTAAGAATGGGAGGGATGGAGAGGAGTGTCAGGCCATCTGCTCTCCATAGCACTGTATCATGCAGTGCAGTCCAGAAAGTCCCACACTGATCCTGCAAGGCCTTGCTCCTCCTTTTTATCACTCCTGATGTAGCCACACCCTCTAGCGATAACTACAATCAAGTGTTCTGCAAGGATTGGCTTCTGTGCAAAGAAATGTAGGGAAATATCAGAAAAACGTATACCATGGAACTAAAGGCAACCACTATAGTCCATCTCCCAGTTGTAGATAAGTGTATTACATCACTCAAACTCCAGTTCTTATAACCGTTATTAAAATGGAATCAGTCTGTTTTCGATCAACAAGGATCCATTCTCAAGCAAGGCAATAGAACGCTGCAAATGGCATAGCAAGTAGGGAGATATTATATGAACTGGAAATTGAGAGGTTTAATAATAACGCGATTATGCACAACTGTGACACAAACTATTACATGGCTGCCTTTAGTCCTTCACTAAAATGGATAAATAAAATTGCTAGACATGTTGCTAGACGGATTAATACTGCAAGATGTATCAGTAGCTGGATAGCGGGCTTCTTCCTGTACATAACAGGATGCAGGCCAGATAAGCCAGAAATTGTCATAATTGTAGCTTTTAGGAAAATGGCAGTCCTGTCCCTGAGTGCTTCCGAAGAGAGGCAGCTCCGTGCTGCGCATACGCAAGTACTCGCTCGCACATGTGCAGTACAGAGCCTCTGTCCTTGGAAGTGCAGTCTGCCCATCAATGTGAATGGTACTGCGCAGAAACGGATACAAAATTACCACTCAAAAGAGCTTTCATGTGACTAGTGACGCTGGCATGTACACAGAAATTATTAACCAGTCAATGCCAGCCCATTGGTGGCGTAATGCGGTTGCACATACATGCGCACGTTCAAGCAGATGTGCCCCCCCCCACATGTGGCACCTATGGATGTACTCCGATTGTCATTTAATGCAAAATGATAGTTTTAAAACTTCCACTTTGCACTGAGAGGTGCAAAAACGAGATGTTTTAAAAACATCCATTTTGCATTAACTAGTTAATTCAAAAAAGCTTAGTGAAAATAAAGCCTTTAATGATAATGAAACTGAGCCTTTCTCTTGTGAACCCCTGTGTAGTGACTTGTTATTATTAATATTATTGATGTATCTAACGCCAGAATCTTCTGTGGTGCTGTAAGACAGAATACAAGGCATAACAATACAATATAAACAATACAGTTAAGAGTACAAGACCATAGTGGATTACATCTTATGCAGTGAACAAATCAATAACAGATTTTTACATAATGGTGGAAGAAATGTACATAGCATTAAGAGGCAAAGAGAGCCCTGGCCAATCAGCCTTACAGTCTAGTCTGTTACTCTGTATAAGCCATGCAGCCACAGAGAATCCCGAGAAAACTATATGTCTATTATTTTTTACAATCTTTGGGAAATAAAGGAGATTTGTTATATGTTTCCCATCTGTATCTGTAGGTATTTGCCTGGAGTTGCCCTTTAAACAAGATTGAGAAAGGTTCTCCTGGTCACATAGATAAAATGTGGATAGGATTGCAGAAGTTGGAAAATGACTTTTCCCTGTGATGGAGATTATAAGTGCTCCTGCAGATAGAAGGTAAATTGAAGTGGGAGTAGAATTGCTGATAATAGTGGCCAGATACTCCATAACTGAGAGTGAGGGGAGCGAGGAAATGTGGTTTAAGGGGCAGCGGGTCAGATATGTAGAGGATGCGGAAGATCTAGTGTTTTCTGCATCTTTCCTTTTGCACTCCCAGATTGCTAAAATCCAGTCTTTTGTATCTCAGGCCACAGCTGGTTCTGTGAATCAGTCTCCGGATCTGTGGGCATGTTATAGCATGGTGGCTGTTAAATCATTTTTTTACCCTACTGAACATTTGAATTTTTTACGTATCCAAGGACCTGGAGATTTCCAATGTCTCTGGCAGCCATTGCTATATAGCCTGACTTTTTTTGGGAGAGAATGTAAACTCAGTTATACAGCTTCAAACTACCAATGCTTTGCGTCATTAAATTTACCCTTTTTCATGCTGCTGCTTGGACACCATGTGGAGTGGTCCAGGTGTCTCTTCCCAGCCTGCAATGTGCACACTGCTCTACAGAATCTACTGCATGACAGGCAACTGAGGTCCACTCAACACTATTAGGCATGAGCGGAGAATGAGACTCTCAGTGCAGGCAGGAGCGATCACTGATCGGTATGGCTATGAGCACATTGACTGACAGCCCATCACCAGAGGGAATAGCCAGGCCCAGTACAGGGATTTCTGATGACAGGTAAAGCTCCTCATTGCAAATCAGCAGACTCTTCCAGGTATAAATAAGCTAATTATGGAAAATAACACATGGGGTGGGGTGAGATGCTATGCTATAACTTCATTCATTATCATGTTTCCTCCACAGCTTAATTCTCTGTTTTTCCCCAGCGAGACTTTGCCCTCTCTTTCTTTTTATACCCTTCATGTTTTATCTTACTCTCTTACTGCATCATCTTACTCTAGTTGTGCCCACCTTGTCATCTCTCTTGCTGTTTTCTCGTTTGTACCAGCTGATTTTGACATTTTCCATGGAGACGGCAGGCCATTGCAGTTGCATGTAATTTTTTGGCCCGTGCACATGTGTACTATTTTATCTTTTTTACACAAATTTTCTGGCAGAATGACAATATACAGAATTTAATTGACAGACAGTGCCCATCCTTACATTTTTTTTAGTTTCATCTCATTTCATGCACCCTCCCTATCTCTAATGATGACATGCTGTATAGGCCAACCATATTCACGGTCAACATTTAAAAGCATGGCACCTTTGATGTTCCCACCCATACCACTGAGACTGCATGCAAACATTCTATTTAAGCAAGACAACTGCCTACCTATTCAGATGTGCACCACAGTGGAGGGGCCACATTCAGGTATTGCACCTGATGTTTTTAGAGTGCAAACCGAAGACCCCCCCCACACACACACACATACACACACATGGTTAAGTTTAATTAAACAATGTGGCCCACAGCTAATTTTCAGCTTTTTGGCCCCTTATGCGGTTAACTTTGACACCCCTGTTCTCGATAGTGAATAGATAGTGAAGCCTGTTTAGGATCATAGACTTTAGAGTTTGTATGTTTTATCAGTTAAAACTTGTTTTACTTATCATATCTCAATATGTAAAATGTTTGGTAATCTTTATCAAATAAATGTGTGCTTGCAGAAATAAATAGAAATGAAGATTTAAAAAGCATATGAGCTTATAGATCTCTATTAGCAACCTTTTTTTTTCCAGCAGAAAAGTCTGTAGCAGGCCAAATGGTTACTGTATGTAATGTATCATTAGCGTTTATCATGGGCGGTTTTATGCTGGAATGGGTCGTTAGGATGTGGCTTTATGGACTCATTAGTGCTGGATCAGATCACTATTGATGGAATTCCCAAAGTTCCTTTCATATGTGGAGGCAAAAATCCACCCAAATCGGGGAGTCAGCTTTACCAGGAATCAGAAGTCCAAAAGATGTTTCTGTTGCTGCATCAAAGAATTAAAAATAACTGAGGTGTTGCTTTATGGAACTGATTGACTGTCCTTATAGGAGGCAAGCTGCCGCCACTATCAATCATGGCTGTTTTATTTGGAGAAGTACTCTCTTACATCCAGGATTCCATCCATATAAAGCATGTGGATGAGGGGTTAAAGCCTATCATGCTTATAAAGCAGCACTTGCTATCCATTCATCCCCTAACACAGCACTTAAAAAAAAAAAATGAACGGAGGGATTAACAGTTTAAGACCAGCAGAAGTTTTACTATCTGCATCCTGTTTAAGCTGATCTGATTAATTCAGTACAGTGGATTGAATTTCAGCACCCATGTTATCAGCATGGATTTGGCGCCATGATCATCCACATCAGCAGTAAAGGCTTGTAATTGGCGCTGTCATTCGCTGGAGAAATTCAACAGTGGGAGAAGAAAGGATCGGGTGCCAGACAAGCATGAATAGACTATAAGAGGGTAAATATCCTTTCAGATTATCAGTTAAGGTTAGGCATAGATTAGGAGGGTTATTGCTAGTGTAAAGGGTAAAGCTGGCCATACACTGGCCCGATTTGCCGCCGTTTCGACAGCAGATTCGATCACTGGGATCGAATTTGCTGCCAATCGTTCACGCTACACGCCGAATTTCGATCCATTCCGCCTGATCCCGTCGATCGCGACGTGCGAAAAATAACCGTCGATCGCCCGCAGGTAAAGAGCGCAACGCTAGCGGCGTTCGAATGCCCGACGACCGACGCAATAGAGCCGCATACATTACCTGCTCCTCCGGCACGACTCCCAGGTCTCCGCTCTTCTTCTCCGTCTCCACTCTGGTCTGGTCTCCGGCATGCTTCCCTTTTTCCTGTCCCGGCAGGAAGTTTAAACAGTAGAGGGCGCTCTACTGTTTAAACTTCCCCCAGACAAGAAGAAGGGAAGCATGCCGGAGACCAGACCAGAGCGGAAAAGAAGAACGGAGACCCAGGAGTCGTGCCGGCGGAGCAGGTAATGTATGCGGGATGGGGAAGAAGCGGTGGCAGCAGCACCACCACCACCACAGATTGTGAACGGTTTCAGGCTGAAATCGGTTCACAATCTGTTTTCAGTAAAGGTAGCCATATGATCCCTCTGATCAGATTCGATCAGATAGGGATCTGTCTGTTGGTCGAATCTGATGGCAAATCGACCAGTGTATGGCTACCTTTAGAGAAGGTTATCTTTAGTTATTAGGGTTAATGTTACGCATCAGGAAGAGGTTACAGCTGAGCTACAGTTAAAATGTTCCCCCAACAGCTATGGATTTGTCACAGTATACCAAGTACAAGCTCTTGTTTTTTTTTTGTTGTTGTTGTTTTTTTATAAAAAGTGACTGAAAGGGTTAATTAATTATATTACATTATCTCCTGCAGGCATATTACTCACTGAACTAGGCTGCTCTTCTGGCTAAAGAAAGATTGTTCTCTTATCTTTCAGTGATGTAGATAAGAGCTCAGAGAGATTCTTTGTGAAAGGCTAATGCCTGGTACACACCATGCATTTTCCTGTCAGATCAACATGTCAAATCGATCATTTCCATCAGGTCCGATCATTTTTACGATTGTTTTTCTGATCGATTTTCCAATCACTTCTGTACAGAATCGATTGGAAACCTGATTGGACCTGTTGGAAATTATCGATTTGACATATTGATCTGACAGGATATTGCATGGTGTGTACCAAGCATTACAGACAGCAAGCCAAGCAGTCTGAAAATAGCAGTGTTCATTTTTCTGATTGAACTTTATAATTTTCTACTTTGTAAGATGGCAAGTTACGTGTTGGGAAGAGGCAAACGTCAAGTAAGGAAATGAATACTAGGTGCTGACTTTTTGTTTAGAGTATTGGTTAGAGCTAGGCAAGTACAGAGGAAAATGATTGTTGCAAACCCAAAATACTATAAGCAATCGTTTTGCAAGTACTCACACTTGTGCATATCCACTGGCGTTGAAGCTTCCTGTATTGTGTTAAAGAGGACCTCCAGTGAAAATAATGTAATAAAAAAGTGCTTAATTTTGACAATAATTATGTATAAATAATTTAGTCAGTGTTTGCTCATTGTAAAATCTTTCCCCTCCCCGATTTACATTCTGACATTTATTACATGGTGACATTTTTACTGCTTGCAGGTGATGTCACTGGAAGGAGATGCTGCTTGCTTTTTTGGCAGTTGGAAACCGCTGTTATTTTCCACAATGCAACAAGGCTCCTACAGAGTGATGTCAGTACCTCAGTGCTGTGAGGCACTGACATCACACTGTGGGAAGGGTTTCACCACAAAATCAGCCATACAGAGCCCCCTGATGATCCGTTTGAGAAAAGGAATATATTTCTCATGGGAAAGGGGGAATCAGCTACTGA
Source organism: Hyperolius riggenbachi (assembly GCF_040937935.1). Lineage (NCBI taxonomy): Eukaryota > Metazoa > Chordata > Amphibia > Anura > Hyperoliidae > Hyperolius > Hyperolius riggenbachi. Next base: position 126,173,224 of record NC_090647.1, read on the forward strand.
TTGGGATGAATTTCAATTCTTGTTTACGGTTTCTCTTTAAAGCAGTCTATGCAACGTCAGATTGAAGTTCGCCTCGGATGAAATTTAAGCTTATCTATACCTTGCATCGTTTTCTGTACAGAACGTTACAGCATGCTAAGTTTCAAGAGGAACCAAGATGCACTATTTGGGAAAAAAAGCTCCCGAAGTGCCTTTCATTGCAAAATCTGCAGAGACGGATAATGTCAAAGGGTTCTTCTCATGTGAACTTGTTCTGTCTTATGAAGGGAAGTGCAAAGCACTTGACGGCCTGTTGTAAGTGAAGCCTTTTGTGCAGATAAATTACTTTGCTTTTCCTTCTGTGTGTCTGCAAAAAGAAAATGTACTACCAATTTTCTGGAGTACAATCAGTGAACACTCTTGATTTTTCTTTCTAGTCTTGCTGAGAGCTCCTTTCATCTTGAACTCATAGGATGCTTTGTATTGTGGATAAAAACGGTAGTTTATAATATCAAAATTAAAGCCCAGACAAAAGATTAAAGGTTGATGTCTTAGACACGAGTCTTCTGTTATTAGAAGAAATATTGACAGGTCTCAGGAAGTTCTCATACTTTACCCCTCCTTCCATATTTTTACAAGTCAGAATTTCCCCCGAAGCAAGTACAGAATTCACAAGTGTCATGTATGTGCACAGGCTGCATGTAAGTATGACTTTTCTAGACATGTTGTGACATGGGAACCTATTAGCATAAGTCTAAAGTAATCGTTTTTATAAACAGCAAAAAGGAAAGGGGGGAGGGGGAGCATAGAGATCGTATTGTGCTTATGAGACTTGAGAGGCATGGGTTAACATCCCAATTCCCATAACACTGCTGTGGTTTTGTAAGTTCTTTTCTTTTTGAGTTGAGCTACATTTCTCCAAAGAGATGCAGGCACCAAAATATTATCCTTGTGGCTTGAGTATAGCCAGCCAGCCAGCATAAGGGTATCCCATTGGACAGGACTTGCATTTGTTCTAGCTTTGTATTTAGTCTGTTGATAGAAGATATTGTAGAAAGATGTTGCACAGTTTTGAGGACCATTTCAAAGGTACATAGATCACATTCTGGCACCTTATGCAGACTGCATATCTTGTAGACCCTAGGCTCTCAAACATGTGGTACGCATATCCCAGGGGGTACTTGTGATTGTTCCAGGGGGTACTTGGGTTTGATATACTTAACCAAAAATAACAAATGTAGAGTTTTGGAAAATTATAAATCTTATTTAAACAACACCAAATTAGTATTTTAGCAAATTGAAAGCAATAATAAATGTTTGGAAATTGTTTAGAACCAATTATCATGAACTAAGATTAAATATATATTTGTCAAGGGGTACTTGTGATAATGTTCATTATGCTAGGGGGTACTTGGTGAGTACAGGGTTTTAAAAAGGGTACATACCAATAAAATGTTGAATTAAATTGTTCTGTATTCTGCCTTAGGGGTTGCTACTGGTAGCCCCATCTCTCTGTCTTGTCTGGTACGAACGCTTGCTGCAGGCTCGGTGAGGTAACCGTTAAGCAAACGTTCGCGTTCTCTATTTCATGTTTGTGTTTCATTGGTTAATTAGGGTGGCACGCTTATCACTGGGCGCCTAACGCGCGGTGATCGTGTCTTTAACGCGTTTGCTGTTGCGAATGAGTGCGGTGTTCGCGTTTAGCTAGCGTTTGTTATTTTCTTTAAAGTTCTGATTGTTGTTGCTTGCTGTGCCTTTCTTGCTACTCTCGTGCTCTGTCCTGCTCGGTCTTGTGTCACTGTTGGCAATCGCCAGTCTTGCGATTGCGTTCCCACTTCGTTTCCGTTGTTGTGTGTTCACCGTCGCTGGGTGGCGACTGGATTGGTGGACACACATACATTCTGTCTCTGTGCTCTTTCTCTACACTTGTGCTCAGTCTAATTCGGTCTTGTGTCACTTTTGGCAATCGCCACTCTTGCGATTGCGTTCCCACTTCGGTTCTGTTGTTGTGTGTTCACCGTCGCTGGGTGGCGACTAGATTGGTGGATACACATACATTCTGTCTCTGTGCTCTTTGATTCGGTCTTGTGCCACTTTTTGCAATCGCCACTCTTGCGATTGCGTTCCCACTTCGGTTCCGTTGTTGTGTGTTCACCGTCGCTGGGTGGCGACTAGATTGGTGTATACACATACATTCTGTCTCTGTGCTCTTTGATTCGGTCTTGTGCCACTTTTTGCAATCGTCACTCTTGCGATTGTGTTCCCACTTCGATTCCGTTGTTGTGTGTTCATCGTCGCTGGGTGGCGACTAGATTGGTGGACACACATACATTCTGTCTCTGTGCTCTCTCTCTTTAAGGGCTATCTTGCCCTGCATTGCTTCAACTCGTACAATTCCCAGCTGGCATCTGTGGCCGTGCAGAGGCTGTGTTCATCTGCACTCCACAGCTCCATCTGCCGGTGGGAATTGCCCTCTACAGGTGCATCGCACCCAAGCTGGGTTCTGACAAATTACACGCTTGTGGAGGATTTCTGCAGTGTCAGCACGCGTCCTGTGCGCTGACCACGGAAATAATTCCACAATCGTTACAATACCATTGCAATATCATTGCATTGCATGGTATAAAACATGATTTTATTGCAGCTTGTTTGTGATGCTGGTCGCTATTTTCGATGTGAAGGGAACCTTAATACCAGAGCCTTGGACTCCATCCTAAAACTGCTCCTTGTTCAATGATGTAGACATTTGTAATGGCAGCCATCTTTACCTGTCTACTTGTTTATAAAAGTAAACTTTTTAGTAGATCAAAATATTTGAAATAAAAATGTCAGAATAAAGGGACTGATATCACTACTTCCATAGCTAAAAACTCTAATAAAGTTACTAGCTATTTATGAGATACAGCAAGTTCCTGATAACGGTAGTTTTGTCCTTTTCTCCCTTCTGCAAAAGTACCGTAAAAGGTAAGAAAGGTTTTTTGTGAACAGCAAGTACTTTAGATTGGATATTATTACTGTGCTTACAAAAGGAAGAATGCACAGGATCTTGCCAAGCTGTTGTTTTGAATGATCAATTTACAGGAAAACATGGGAGCACCCAAGTATGAAAAATCCACTATTTGGAAAAAGTAATAGTGGAAACATACTGTGATGAGGAAGCAACTTCAAGATGCAGATTGTGCCCATTTTTCAAAGGAAACCTTAACTGAGAGGGATATGGATGTTTCCTTTTAAACAATACCAGTTGCTTGGCGGTCCTGCTGAACTATTTGGCTGCAGTAGTGGCTGAATCACATACCTGAAACAAGTATGCAGCTATTCCAGTCTGACTTCATTCAGAGCACCTGATCTGCATGCTTGTTGAGGGGCTGTGGCTAAAAGTATTAAGGTGCGTACAGACGCACAACTATAAGGAACGACGGGTCCGTCTGACCCTCCCACTTGGCGGGCGTTCCAGCGATAGTAGAGCGTGTGTACAGTCTGTCGGCAGACTGATAACACTAACTCTGAACGAGCGTATTGTTCAGAAACAGTGTTATCACTCTGCCGACAGACTGTACACACGCTCTACTATTGCTGGAACGCCCGCCCAGCGGGCTGTGTTTTATATGCACATAAAAATGTGGTAAACAGCGGAAAAGCCGCTGCATGTTCTGGCAGCAAGGCGGCTGATTCCGCGTCTGATACGGCGGTTTGTCCGCGTCAGCAGGCGTCTGGTTTGTCTGGAGCTGGTGCTGCCCATGGGTAGAGTGGCGTGGGGGTCGCCGCATGTTCTGACGGCAAAGCGGCGGATTCCGCGTCCAGTGCGGCGGGTTCCCCGCAACAAAATGCGTCTGGGTTAGCTGGACCTAGTAGTGCACACAGATGAAGAGCTACGCGCATGCGCGCCGCTAGACAGGCTCTTTATACCAATAGGAGGAAGATCAGCTGATCGGGACGGTCAGCTGATTCCTGTCCGGCTATTGATTGGTTGATGGGAGCTGGGCGGCGCTGTGGGGTGTTTTACTATATATAATGGATGGTGTTTGACTCGGCTTGCTTTTAGTTCAAGGTCCTTTTAAGGTCCAGTGTTAGCCTATCATACATGAAACAAATCTAAAGCCTCATACTCACCGCAACAACCCAGGAAGTTGGATCCAGTGACGTCTCCCGCACGACGAGCGTCCAGCGATTTATCTTCCTGCCGACGGGTACACAGGGCGTCGCGGGAAGTCAGTCGATCGCGGTATTTTGCACGGTGTCATACGGGATCTTAAAGATCTGATCCGCCGTAACAGTCGTTTATCGCCACGCGATGCTAAGGGACGTTCACATGCTCGCACTCCTGCACCCACACCATAAAAAAAATGACTGGTCATCGGGAAAATCATTGGTAAAATTGTGATGTGGGCACGAAGCTTTAGTTCCATGCTAACTTTTTACCTACATCTATCAATTAAAATTTGCTGGTTTCAGAGCGTTTGCAAGCAAATTTAACTTCCAGTAAATCTAAACATGCGCTGATGTGAATCAATATATTGCTGCTTATATCTTAAGACAATCCTGGGATACAATTAGCTGTAAGCTGCAAGTTGCTCCTATTTTGTAAACAATAAAGAGAGCAGTAATTTTATTTCTGCCCCAGGCCATCTGCTTCCCATTCACACACACATGGTGCATGTTATGAGCCACTCTAATAAAACACAATATTTCAGGATTTTTACAGCTATACTAGTGCTGAAACTAGTTAGCAATCTATGTTTATTAAATTGTGTTGTAAGTTCAATTAAAAAATATTTTACCCAAATGTATTAAAAGGGTGTCAGTTTGCAAAGTAAACTTGCTTTTTCTCTTATTCTTCTCCTTATTGTGCATTTTTTGTAGCATTTTCACTTTCTGGAGTGCTTCACAGAGTTTGTAATATAGTCGCTTATTGTCCCAAATCCCAACCAAATTATAGGTATGCTTTTAAGATGTAAGAGAACATTGAAGTGCATGGAGGTAGCCCACCCAAACACAGAAAACAGGGATAACAGAGGTGCCGTAAAGTATAAAAACAATTAAAAGCCGTCTAAAAAGAGGGAAATGGGTGCACTTAATTCCCTCATGTAAACACAGATCAGGCCAGATGAGCTGTTTAGAAGTATAACAGCAATATTTATTACAAATAATCTCCAAATATGCAACGCCTTTCACGGGCCAACATCCCGCTTCATCAGGCAATCAAGTGTGGAGCACACTAAACTGAAATGGAAAAGAGCCAGAGCGCCTCTGGCTCTTTTCCATTTCAGTTTAGTGTGCTCCACACTTGATTGCCTGATGAAGCGGGATGTTGGCCCGTGAAACGCGTTGCATATTTGGAGATTATTTGTAATAAATATTGCTGTTATACTTCTAAACGGCTCATCTGGCCTGATCTGTGTTTACATGAGGGAATTAAGTGCACCCATTTCTCTCTTTTTAGACGGCTTTTAATTGTTTTTATACTTTACTGGCGCCTCTGTTATCCCTGTGTTTATTATACAGCTAGTCCACCCTTTGGTGGAGGGATGTCTTTCCCCATCCTTTTTCTTTCTACAGAGAGCGACATTTTAACCTGAGTGGGGTCAGGTTCTAATTATCCCCACCTGCCTATCCAGTGGTCGCCTATTTGGTGACCCACACTTGTGAGTATATTTTTATTCACATAATTTCGGTCAGTTTCTTAAAATACTACGTTAGATCGAGCTCTCGGTTTCTATCTTTTTTCGTTTACACAGAAAACGTACAAGCTCCCATGCAGATAGTACCTTGGACACTAGTACTGCAGGGGGAGAGTGCTATCCACTGACCTGCATTGCCACCCATGGTCCCCCCCCCCCCCCTACCTAAGATGCAGCTGTCATAGGTTTAGGGAGGGGCTGGAAGTCTGATCTCTGCAAGGTACTGCCATAACCATTCTTGAAGTTATTTAACAACTAATGGACATTTTAGGCAGAGGAACAGAATTGCTAATGTTAAACCATAAAGAATGTTGGAGCTGACGTCAGAAAAATGGGCCCTACATAGGTTCTCATACAATGCCATGGAAGTCTACACATAGCTGGGATGGGGTGGGGCAGACCTGATCTTCTGATACGCAGAGTTGAGGGGGAGAGGGTTATACAAGCAAAAAGTAATGATTTGCTGTTTGATTGTCCCTAGATTGCTTCTTCAGACCTGCCATAAAAAAGTTGTAACATATAACATTGCCTAGATGCGTCACTGTAGTCCATGAATGCATGCCTCATCCATCCCATGTGGTCAGAGCATTTCTTAATAAAACTAACCTATATATACTCAGAGCATTTTCTTTTCTAATGCTTCCCCTCTGTGGTTGACAGTAATACAGAAATACTTCTCCCCTTGTGTTGTGCCATCCCCATGTTAGCACCATTGAAGCCACTTTCTAAAAGATTGAACTCTGCCTTAAATCATCACACATTTCGGGAAGGAGCCTGAATAGGCAAACCTGGCCTCATTTTCATGATAAAGAATGCATACGGATAAAACCCTTTGCCATCACTAATGACCGTTTACCTATCCGTGGCACTTTTAATAATGGCCAGTAAACGGTGGTCCGCACTGGATAAAGCCTTCGCTGTGCTGCTGTTTAAATCCTCTTGTGTAGGTTTGATATCCAAAATGGAAGCCGTGATGCTGCATAAGTCAATTAAAGCATTAGGTAATCTAATTGTGCTGTAGCCACAAAGTAGCTTAAAAGCTGCACTGCCAGTGAATAGTACACGGCGCTTCCCCCACCCCCTTCAGTTTGGCTGTCCAGCATGGTCTTTATAAAAAAAAAAAACGAGAGAGAAAAAAAAGGGAATAGAGAAAATACACAGAAGGACAACAATAGGTCCAGAGGGACTTGCTCATGCAGATGTTGGGAAAGCCAGTATGCCTAGCCAGAGGGCAAGAAATACTTTGTGTGCAGGGAAAGATCTGTATGCCTGTAATATAATCAACAGAGTGCAAAGGGGGGGAGGTGCTTCTGGCCACTGTTGCTGAAATTTTGGAATTTGTTTTGCCCTCAGCAAGTCTCTCAATCTTGTCTCTGTTCATTAGTTGTTGGGGGAAACTGATCAGCAGAAAAATTGTGCAATTAAACTTACTTATCCTGCAGACATTGATGTGTGATTAACATTCCTCCATGTTGCTTTGATTACTCACTTTGTTCAGTCCGTACGTATCGGACATGCGCATTTTGTTCTGCAGGGATTTTGTGAAGTAATATTTTTACAACTTATAAGTTATAAGCAGATTTTGCTCTTCACCTGTTACAAAAGTTAAAAACATTGTTCGATTCATTTATGTTTTTAAGTAATTAGAATTTACACATTTGATTATTAGCTGTCCTGCAGCATCTGTGTGTTTTATTTTTATTATAATTTAAATACATCTTTTAATATTTTGTGCCCTAAAATTTTCTAATTGGTCAGTGCAGTGATCTTTGCAGAGTTGTCATAGTTAATTTGGTTTTAAAGGTACTGGGATGGATATAGTAATGGTGTGAGCCTTTTAATTATTTCGTTTAAAAGGGCAAAATTAGTTAAATCATTTGTGGTTGTTTTTTTGTAAGTCATTTTTTTTTTAATTCTATTTTTTTTAGGGGGGGGGGGGGGGTGACGTTACAAAAAAGAATGGTGGAATTACTGGGTCTATGATTACTCCCTTGCTTGAAAAGAAAATTAGTACCGGGAACAATTTTTTGTCATATTTATTAAGCATTCGAAATGTTAAGGATAAAATAGTAGTATCTTAGTCTTAGCATCCCCTCAAAATGTGGGTTTCTCATTCATTTTATTATATATGTTGAAGCAATGTGCAAACTGATATAATCTAATTAAGCTTTTTTTAGGCAGGGGTCACACTTGTCTTTCATTTTTTTTGTGTGCGTTTTTCTGCACACCAAGTATGTTTGTATTCAGAAAAAAACGCATGTTTTTTTTTCACTGCAGCTAATGTAATAGATAGAGAAAAACAAGAAAATGTGCAGAATTATCCTGCAGAATGACATTTTTTTCTGCGCGTAAAAAAGTGTGAACTAGCCCATTGATTAACATGAGTTCCCAGTTTTGCTATGCAGAAAACACGCACGAAAACAGTCAAGTGTGTCCCCTGCCTAAATCGTTTGTGCACAGAGCTAAATGTTGGAAGGAAGAGTGAGAAAGCTCTGCTGCAGGAACTCAGATCCTGAGCCATCCGCATGAGCAAAGCCTGTCCAGGCTTCAACTCAACCCAGGAATCCAAAACAAAGAGCAGCCCAGGGCAGGATTTCCTTTAGGATTCCTGAATGGGTCAATTTTTGTTTCAGAAGGATTCTCCCAACTATTAAAGGGGGACCTTTAAATCAACCTTTTAATAGCCCTTTAACGATCTACAATGCAATCCCTTACTGAGATCAAAAGCTGGTGCTGTTCTGTTCCCTGGAACTTTAACCCTTTCACTACTAGTGAAATCTGTCATTTTTCACTTGCGGAAATACAACCCAAATTACACACATACATGTTAATAATCACCCCCAACCCATATATATATATCTTAAAAGTAGAGGACCTATGGAGATAAAAGAACAATACAACATACCATATTAGTCAGCGCTGCGTAATATGTTGGCACTTTATAAATACAATAAATAAATTAGTGCAAAAGACGATACAAATCAATATAGGTGCATGTTAACAGTATAATCTTCAAAATTGCCACCAAATGCAATGACTGAGGCTAAAATTAAAACTGCCCATATTTTTTCTTAAATTAGAAACTAAGTGGAACTCTCATATAGGTGCCATACCTCTGAAAAGCTTCATCACTACCTGTATACCGTATATCATCATACCATCTCCTTGGCTTATCTTTTTATGCATCTACTGTTGTGTATCTACTGTAACTAATGTATGTTCATGCTCCACTGTTGTTACTGCACCACTGTATGTCTATGCACCATACTGTTAGTTACTGTGTACCACTCTATGTAACTGTACCATCACCGACCGTGCAGTGCCAAAATCCATTCCGGGTACAACTCCTGTTGTTGGCGAAATTTCTGATTCTGATAATAATGCCAATCACTACACATCTAACATGTGCAGTGCTGCTTTTGTGAAGTTATGTGAGTGGCGAGGAGTAGAGGGTTAACTATTGGTCAATGAAATAGCGGAAACACTGTTCAGTTCATAAATAATATTTTTAAAGACCCACTGTCGCGGAAATCATAACATTTAAAATACCTGTAAACACAGAGTAAAATGAGCCACAAATAACTTTTCTCCTATCTTGCTGTCACTTGCAGTAGGGAATAGAAATCTGACAGAACCGACAAGTTTTGGACTTGTCCATCTCTTCATGGGGGATTCTATGAAAGGCTTTTATTCTTTATAAAGACATTTCCTGAAAAGGATTTATACAATGATGCTGGCCAGCCTCCCTGCTCACTGCACTCTTTTTTGACAGTTGTACAGAGCAACTGCCATTCACTAAGTGCTTTTGAAACCAAACAAAACCCTGAGTATCCCCCATGAGGAGATGGGCTAGTCCAAAACCAGTCGGTTCTATCAGATTTCTACTACCTACTGTAAGTGACAGCAACATAGGAGAAAAGTAATTTATAGCTCATTTTACTCTGGAAGAAATATACTTATTTGTATGTGTTTACATGTATTTAAAATTTTATGATTTTCACAATAATGGTCCTTTAAAGGGACACTTAAGTCCAAAAAAAATGAGTTTTACTCACCTGGGGCTTCCAATAGCCCCCTGCAGCTGTCCGGTGCCCTCGCCGTCTCCCTCCTATCCTCTTGGCCCCGCCGGCAGCCACTTCCTGTTTCGGTGACAGGAGCTGACAGGCTGGGGACGCGAGTGATTCTTCGCGTTCCTGGCCACAATAGCGCCATCTATGCTGCTATAGCATATATCATATACCATATAGCAGCATAGAGGGTGCTAATGTGTCTGGGAACGCAAAGAATCACTCGCGTCCCTAGCCTGTCAGCTCCTGTCACCGAAACAGGAAGTGGCTGCCGGTGGGGCCAGGAGGATCGGAGGGAGACGGCGAGGGCACCGGACAGCTGCAGAGGGCTATTGGAAGCCCTAGGTGAGTAAAACTCATTTTTTTGTTTGACTTAAGTGTCCCTTTAAGTTTAAAACTGTACTTTTTTTTGCAACAATAAAAATGGAAAATAGACAAAACTGTAATTAGATGCTGTACTTTAAAAAGATGTGTTATATGAGTGTGGAAGAGTAGTGGTTTATGGTTTTATTTTATTTTTTTTAATAGCTGTATTTTTCAGTTTACTTTGCTGTTGAGTAGACACTCCCCATGGAGCATTACAGAACAGATCTTCTTTAGGGCCCTGTAATACGGGATGCTGAACTGCGTACTTGTCAGGCAGATTAGCTTCCTGGCTGCTGGCCATGACCACCGTTCGGCTGCAATTTCATAGCTCCAAATGGCTGTATTGAGTAACCTTTAACCACACAGTGGTGCTACCTGGCTGCCATGTTCTGCTGTAACTCCATAGGCGGGCCGCCTCTCTACCACCCACGGTGACTTGGGACCACTAGCATATGCCCGGCCAGAGCACAGGAGCAGCTGACAGTTGCTGAATTCATCACTTTCAGCCTGTGAAAGTGGCCTTATATGTGATGGATTAGAGTAGTATGTACATGCAGATAGGCACCCAGTATAACAAGTTAGAACTCTTTACTGAAGAAAAACATGCAGCGATAAAATCATTTACAACTATTGGGTAATGCAGCTTACTTAGAACAGAAATGACCACACAGAAAATACAGGAAATAACAATACCATAGAGATCACCATCACATTTTACAGACAGTGACATCTTGTGATTGTTTTACTATTATGCAGTTTAGGTAATAATCCTGTTGATGCTTCCAACAATAATGGCATCAGAGGTTCAATGAAAGAATCGCTCATTTGTTGCTTCTCGTTTAGTGATCTGCCACAGCAGATTGCTAAATAGTCCACAGCCAATGTTGAAACAGCCTGAAATGATCGTCTCAGCTGAGTATTATTGTGTGTGTCACTTTATCCAGACATAAAATACCAGATAGGGCAATGACAATCGGATGTAGCTATAGTTTATGCACCCTATTAAATGAGATTTGGACAGTAGGTAGTTTTTCTCTCTATATTTTGAAGATTGAGATGGTCGTAGATGGATCTCAAACATATTCAGACACCTAATAAAAGCAAATATTCAGTCTAATGCCGAGATGCTTTAGCGTTGTAGATATTAACTTCCATCCTTGCATCTTCTGTCTTCCACAGATTTGCGGTTAGCAGCTGACGCCAAAGTAGATGTGATTTAGATGTGGATCGTTTACCTCAGGAAATGCACTTCAACCAGATAAATAAATATTGATTTAATGGGTAAGCATATTTCTCTATACCATTAAGACATGTTAATTATGCATTTTGCAGACTTCTCTTGTTATGTTTTGACCAGTGTTCTACACTGAATCCTAAAACTATCTTAAAGAATGTATGGTGGATTTGTTTTAGTTCCTTGCTGTTGAGATACCGTAAGCTTCTGAATATAAATGACTTTGAATTTGCTGCCTGTAAGTTAGCAGTGTAAGGGCAGTTTCACTTCCTTATTACACTCGTAAAGTAACAGACCTAAATGCCGTTTCTTGCTGCATGAAATGCTGAATACTTGTTGCTGTTACATAACTTATGGCCCATACTCACGGGCTACAATTGTCGCCGCAACCATGTGGCACGCGCGTGTTGCGGCGACAAGTCGCCCGTGAGTATGAGGCGCGCAACTCAAACCGTTGCTCGTCGCTGCTGTCGCCAGGCGATCGGCGGTGGTCAATCGCATGGCGACAGTTGCCGCCGCAACTTCGCCGCAACTGTCGCTAGTCCGCGTGAGTATGCGGACTAGCGACAGCAACCAATAAAAAATACACGGCGCTTCCGGCGCGGGGGGGGGGGGGACGTCGGCGACAGCTTCCGTCGCTTCAGTAATCCCTCTTCTGCGTGTGCACGCGGAGGGACCTGGCGACGAGCTGTCGCGCACAGCTCCCGTGTGCTGGCGACAGGGCACAAAAGTAGCCCGTGAGTATAGGCCATTAGTTCACAAAAATGTGCCTAGGAATGTTCTAAAGGTGCCCATGCATCAGACGATATATGGGCAGATCGACTAACAGACAGATCTCTCTCTGATCAAATCTGATCAGAGTGAGATCTGTTGCCTGCCCATACACCACAGGCCGAATCCCGAGGGATTTCAGCATGAACTCTCTCGGGAATCGGCCTTGTTTTGCATTTGCTACCTCGCCCCCCCTTCCCGTGTAAAATGTGCCCTACTCGTGAATACTTTAACTGTCGTTGTCCACTGCTGGCTCCGTGCTCAATCATCCATCCACATACACGTGCCCCACATGATTGCCACCGTAACGTGGGGCATGTGTATGTGACGGAGCATGGAGTTGGTGGCGGACGCCGACAAGTAAATTATTCTGCACGGGGCACCAGGGGCCACATTTTATACACTAGGGGTTTGATTCACCAAACCGTGATAACTCATATACAGCCGTGCTAGCGTTTTCACACGCAGTCGTGAATTTTAGTGTGGAAATTCGCAATTGCGCTTGAAAATGCACGCAAAAACGCTAGCGCGGCCGTGATATGACTTGCCACGGTTTAGTGAATCAAGCCCTAGGGATGACAGCACCTGGAGTTTCCTCACGTTCGTCACTCATCCCGATATTGCACATTGTTTACACCACGCACCCAATTGAGCATGCCGGCCATACATCTTGCAGCATGTCCGATTGGATGGACAATTAACTGCCAAGTCGTCTGATGTATGGTCACCTTAAAGAGAAACTCCGACCAAGAATTGAACTTTATCCCAATCAGTAGCTGATACCCCCTTTTACATGAGAAATCTATTCCTTTTCACAAACAGACCATCGGGGGGCGCTGTATGACTGATATTGTGGTGAAACCCCTCCCACAAGAAGCTCTGAGTACCAAGGTACTTCTGGCAGTTTCCTGTCTGTGAACCTTGTTGCATTGTGGGAAATAGCTGTTTACAGACGTTCCCGACTGCCCAAAAAGCAAGCAGCAGCTACATCACCTGCCAGCAGTAAAAATGTCACCATGTAATAAATGTCAGAATATAAATCAGGGATTTAAAATATTTTACAATGGGCAAACACTGACTAAATCATTTATACATAATTATTGTAAAAATGAAGCACTTTTTTTATTACATTATTTTCACTGGAGTTCCTCTTTAAGTCTTCTCTTGTGCTCCTGGATCACCTCGCTCTCTCCCCATTGACTGGTGCTTTTTTTATAAACAATCTCTGAAGATTTATCAGATGCACAGGGAGATAAGAAGCAAAGGCAATATTCTTAAGCTCTGTACAGACACTAGATGTGCTGAGAATCCAGAGTGCGTATAGCAGCTCCCTGCTCCTCTTGGGCCTGCTTGGAGAGCGCTTGTTCTCCCCTTCCCAGCTTCCGCGTGATGTCACTCCCGCACTGCTCTATTTGCCCTTCTCCCCTTTACTGCATAGCAACAGTAAAAGTCGCTAGCCTGCAGTCTAGTGATGCCTCGGTTCAGCCTCGGCCCAGTCACCTGGCCCGATGGATCAGGTACCAATCCCTGATGGGTGACATGCATATAGCATCTGTACAGGGCTTTAGGGGTGAATCTAGATAGGCATAGCTGTGATTTGTTCCAGTCATAAAGTACGCAAGCAAGAATTGGGGTCCGTCAGGACTTTCATATATAATTCGAAGGATAAATATTTGAGGTTATAATGAAAACAATTATAATAATAGGCTACTGGATTTTAGACACATTGAGGCTCCCTGCACACTGCAAATCTGTTTTGCGATTCCGATTGCATTTCCGATTCCGATTTGCAATTCCGATTTTCCCTAAATGCAATCCACAGAAAAATGGAGGAATAAATGCAGCATGCAGTAACGTTTAAAAATCGCAATTGGATGTAAAAACCGATTAAAAATCGGAATTGCATGCAGTGTGCAGGGAGCCTTAAAGTGACACTGTCTGAATTCTGTGACTGATGTTACGCTTTAAATTCTACTTTTAGATCTAATCTGAGACAATTTCTGATTTTACATTTTATTGAATAGGGTGTGCTATTGTATATATTAGTCTGTCCATTTTATTTGTCAATTTGAAGCTCACCTTACAAAAAAACTGGTACATATCTTAATTCATTTGAAAGCTTTGGTTCTCCACTTTGTAGTTCTCCCTTGCCCCTGCATGCAAACCAGGAAGGAGGGTGTAAGGAGAGGCATTGGCAGCCTGCTGCTCACCACCTCTTCCAAACAGGAAGTGGGAGGGGTACTGAGCAAGCTGCTACTCAACCCTCTCCCATTGGGTAGACTGGAAGGGAGTGGTTCAACAAGTAATGGTTTTGCCATGCGCAGGTAGTGCACTGCAATTTTGCCGGGCCTAGCGCCAGGGGAGCACCACCCCTTTCTCTATTAGTGCCATGCTAATAGAGTAACAGGTGGTGCTCGCCTAGCTAATAGAGTAACAGGTGGTGCTCGCCTAGCTAATAGAGTAACAGGTGGTGCTTGCCTAGCATTAGTAAAATTGCCATGTGCATCAGTCCCCAAATGCTTTATATATCAGCATGTCACTAGTTCTTTGTGAATGCATGGGATATATTTTTCATATATATTTTTTTAAACATGAATCATCTTCTGTTTTCATCTGTGAAATGAATCGTTCTTCAGAATATAAAAATATCCACAAGCAGTAACTGTAAAATCAACAGTGATTGTAGTCAGCTGCTACTCCTTAGAAACAAAACCTCACTTATTAATGTTTTTCTTTTTATGTTTTAGCTCTCTTGAAGATGCACTGGACACCAGAGCATGCCCAGCCCCTGAACCAGTGGCCAGAGCAGCACCTTGATGTCTCCTCAACTACGTCATCTCCAGCACACAAATCTGACCTGTACCAAAGTAGTCGACAAAGGTTAAACTACGCTTGGGCAAATGATGATATATCTGCACTGACTGCTTCCAACCTTTTGAAAAGATATGCAGAGAAATATTCTGGTGTCCTAGACTCGCCATATGAGCGAGGTCCACTCAGTAGTTATACAGATGGAGCATTTGGCCCTGTGAATGGACAAAAGAGCGACATTGAACCTTGGCAAATGACACATGGAGCTGAAGGCTCATATAGTGTAAACTCCCTGCATGATAGTTTGGCTGGTTCCAAACCAGGTAATGGACATATTGGGTTGGGGAGCCCAACTATAGCATCTGGTAACCTCCCTGATCCACTTTACCCGGGCGGTACTTGTGGAGCACCTAATCCAGCAAGTGGACTTGTGGCACCACAGGATTATACCTCAACATACAGTGGCACATACCTTCCTTCTGGATACTGTACTCAGCCCACTGCAGCACTTCCACCGGGTCACCCATCATCTCTTCATAGCTCAGGGCTTCAGCCAACACATGCATCACCAGCTTTGGTTCATGGATACAGTTCCCCAGGCACAATATACAACTATAGCTCAAGCAGCTACCCTGCACAACCAGGATATGGCGGAATGCATCCTACACATCCTCCTGGTTACCTGCCTTCTGGTATTGCTGCGCCTACTCCTCTGCCACCACATACAACTTCATCAAGGCCTCCTGTAGTCCCTGGTTATACATACCAAAGTTCTAACTTGGCACCTATTTCTGTTACTCCCCTGAGCACAGAGTCAACTGGTTCCCTAAAAAGAAAAGCATTTGACATGACGGCAGCAGAGGAAAGTGAAGGCAGATATAGAAAATACAGCTATGATCAACCAAAGACTACCTCAGATGCATCATTTCCGATGTCTGACAGTATTCCAAATGAATGCAGAGGAAATGGCTTTAATCGCAATGGAGACACCCCCCAGGTGCCTTTTAAGCCTGGCAAGCGCTCAGCAGAGGAAGACGTGGGAAAATATGGTAGCCAGTCAATAAAATCAATGATCTCACCTACCTACAGTGAAGATTCACCTCTGCGGTCTAATGAAGCATTTGGTAAGTTCACACCGCCTGTTAATGGAGAACGCAGAAGTAATGATCAAGGACATATGTTTGCACAAAGAATGCAGCTGCCAGGGATGAAACCACCAGTGTTTTGTAGCCCAACAGAGGATCAGTTAAAAAATGTGGACCCCGTTATTCTAGAAATTGTAAATAATGAAATTGTGGACTGTGGCCCTCCAGTGCAGTGGACTGATATTGCTGGCCATGTATCAGTAAAGGCTGCAATTGAAGAAGAATTGGTTTGGCCCATTTTAAGACCTGGTGCATACACTGGAGCTAGCAGGCCTCCAAAAAGCATTTTATTATTTGGTCCCTCAGGTTCAGGGAAAACTCTTTTGGGCAAATGCATTGCAACCCAACTAGGCTCCACATTTCTGAAGCTCAGCAGTGCAACGCTTGTCTCAAAGTGGAAAAACAAGAGCGAAAAGATTTTGCAGACTGTGTTTTTCATGGCTAGCTGTCATCAGCCGGCCGTGATTTTCATTAGTGAAATTGATCTTTTGCTTTCTGCTCACATCAGTGAGGAAAGTTCCCACCTGATAAACATGAAGTCCCAACTGCTTTCCTTCTTGGATAACATGGCTACCTCAACTGATGACAACATTGTCTTCATTGGCACCTCACAAAGGCCAGATGATGTTGATGAAAGTGCTCACCACAGATTTGCCAGGAGATTTTACATAGCACCCCCAGATAACCTTGCCAGGAGACAAATCCTGCATCACACTTTGGCCCAACAAAACTATTGCCTTAGTGAAAGGGAAATGGCCCTACTTGTCCAGCACACTGAGGGCTATTCAGGCAATGAGCTAATCCAACTATGCCAGCATGCTGGAGCCAATCATCTCCATGGGATTTCAGGTCAGCTACAACCCACATCTTACAAAGACTTTGAGGGGGCATTCTGTAAACAACGAGCCAGTACCTCTCAAAAACAATTAGACTTGTATGTCGAATGGAATAAAATGTACGGCTCAAGACTCTGAAGAATGAAACTGAATGTGTTGATTCTACACTGGCCTTTTTTTTTTTTTAATGTGTGTTGAGTCTTCAGCTTGATTGAAGACCTTTCAAAAATATTTTTTTTCTTTCCCTTTAATCCTAAATGTGACAATTAGATGTCAAGTAGCAGACATCTATTTATGTGTGTATATGTATAAATACATATATACATATTTGTATAAATCTATCCGCTCCATTGAATGTTTCTCAGAAAACAGACCGTTATATATTTTTTTTATTTGTTCCTTCTTATCACATTTGGAAATGTTTGAGGAAAGTAGCTCTTCACTGTACTCAGGATATCATCTATTTATTGCCAAAGGTTGGCAGTGCCACTATAGTTTGGTGAGTGGTAATTTCTGGTGTCCTGTAGGCATCACATGATCTCAAGGATTTGTTTCCACTGGCTGTTATCAGCCTCTGTATTCATACTATTTTGTTTTATTTTTTTTTTCATTTTTAAAGTCATAGGAAATAATTGCCCCTTAATGGCACTTGGGGGAGCCCTATTCATTATTGGTTTAGATTAGGTGACCAGAAACAGCAATGGATTGCGTCTATAGAAGGCTCAAGAACTATCAAATAAGAAGGGATTGAAAGAAAACGACATTGCTAGCTAAGATTAGGAACCATTTGTATTTTTCACTTTTTTATGTTTTCATGTTTATTTCTAAATACTCAGGAAAAAAAAATACTTCCGAAATGAATGTTTTTGAGACTCACATTTTCAATAATCAATTGAATTAGAGACAGCTCAAGTACTTGAAGTTATTGCCAGGATTGAATGTATTACCAATCTCTCCACCCAATTTTCAGGAACAGTATCTCACACAGGTTTTGAATTTTTTTTAATGTTCTTTTATGACATTTGTTACTGTAGTATTGATGGAGTCGTGTCTACAGTGCGGGAGGTTGGAACATATCGTCAGTACCACTTTTTGGATGATATGTCATGTGCTTCATAGTTCTGTTGGAACATCACAAGCATCCTTCCTGTGTAAAAATTGTTTACAACTGTGATTTACATTTATTGGTTTACTGGAAACAGAACAATACCTCACTAATGCCCACAGACAAATACCTCATTATTGCTTTTAACTACTCTTCTACTTAACTAGAGATTCTTGTCTTTTATAAATGTACCAGAATTGATAGTAATGGGGCAGTTTACACTGATAGGCATTCTAGAATGAATATGTGCCAGTCGTTTGCACGTAATGGTAGCAGCCATTTTTGTGGACTGGCCTGCTATTCATACTAGTAAAACACATACACATGACAGCTGCATCCTCATGGCCATAGATTAAAGGTTCTCCATTATAGATAAGTGAGTCCTAACTTACCAACATGGAGGCCCATTTCATATGATGTAGACCTGGTTTCCTTGAAGGCCAGGCTTGGGGTATGTGAATTATGAACCAGATGCCCCTAGTCTGACTAGTTACTAAAGAAGGTTCCAGAGAAATAATTTAGTTATCCCCTTATAATTATTCATGGTGTTTGCAAAGATGTCTTGAAGTGGGACTGAAAAAAATGTAAGACTGCATTTGGAAAATCTTACCACGTAGCCTGCTGCATTACTTTAGTAAAATAGTGCTCTGTTGAGTCTATTTGGTAGCATATGAAATCAGGTTAGCACACCATTGTGGCAGTTTCATTTTATTGCATAAGTCAGCATAGACTTGACAATTGTTTTGGGGCCTCAGAGGGTCCCCTTCTTCAAAAAAGTGCAGAAAAGTTATTTTTCTAGGCTTCGGAGGGGACCCTCTGAGGCCTAGAAACAATTGTCAAGTTAGGGCTGACTTATGCATTAAAATGAAACTGCATTGTAACAACGGTGTGCTAACCTGACTTTGTTTGCTACTATTGATGTTTTTGGGTGACGTGGGTAACCACCCCAGGTTAAGCACCCAATACTCGGGCAAGGTGTGCCACTCCAGAAACTTTCTTGCATGTTGAGTCTCATTGAGTTCTTAAGGTCACCTTCAGATTTATTGGGGACTTAATTGCAGACCTGGCCATTTCCCCCCACTGGAGTTGATACCACACAGAATTTGGAGGACAACTGTGGCTCTATCTGGACACCCATATTTAGATGTTCAGCAGACAGGAGCAATTTGGTCGAGCTTCGTAGAGTTCCACTGAGCTGAAGTAATGCAGAAGGCATGTTGGTAAATCTAGCCAGCTTGTGGTCTTGCCACCATTTTAATTCTTGTAAACCCACTTTCTGATTGCTGCAATAACCAACCTGTCTCAAAAGGACACGTTACATAGTGTATCTTAAGTCCTAGAGCTTTAGGGCTGCATAAGACCCCACTTCTCTATGTTAAAGTGGGTAAAGATTTAACTTCACTTATAGAATGGCTGCCTCCTTTGTATCTAGCCATAATTTAAACTTGAAGTTTTATTTCTTTTAGATAGTTGCAACCTTTTAATTTATTTATCATGTATTTCAGTGCATTTTGTTTATTAGAAAATGTTCAAAAGTATCATTTTTAAATGACCAAAGAACTCTTTTTAGTATATATACAATGAAGAATGTATAATACCAAAGTGTTAAGTCCAGTAGGGATAGATTTCTTTTCCTTCCCATACTAAATGCCAAATCGCTGATCTGTACATCCATATTTTCTACCCACAGTGTTCATTCACCGCTAAGAAATGTTTACTGATCACTGGTGGTCTTGTCTGTCTGTCTGTGTATGCTTCATTTTCATGTGAAAATGTGTCCTCTTTAAACCAAAGTTTGTTAGTGAATAATATTTTGAGACATTGTAATAGAAAAGTTCTATTAGTTTTATAGTACATATTTAATTGTTTGCCTCACACATTTTGTCTGTATTACAGTTTGAAGACAAAAACGGATTAAAACTATACGCTGTTTTAATTTTGATTTACACCAAAGACGCTCATAATTTCATTTTGTACAGTGCAACATTTTTGCATCGTAATGTATTGTAAATGTATAAATATACAGTATAATGTCTGATTTCGGGTATCAAAATAACGCAGTTGAGTGTAATTGTAATGACCTCTTTGGAAACCTAAAGGTTGTCGCTAACTATCCAATTTCTAGCGAAAAATCGTTCAAGCGATCAGATAATTCTGATAGGAAGAAAAATCGTTTACTACACCATCAACGAACCAATTTTTGCTTCCTATCTACCACAGCCAACAACAAAAGCAAAATTTTGGTTTGACCAAAATCCAATCGGACAACTATTTTTATAATTGTTCGTAATTGATTGTGCACATCAATAGAGATTATTTACAACCAATCCGATCAGAATTTCTGATCGCTCGAATGAAGACAGTTAGTGGCCACCTTAAAGCTAAATACCCACCGGCAGATGTAGCCAGATGGATCAGGGATCGCCAACGACAAACGATCCTTTCCCCAATCCTTCAGGGCGAATCTGCAATAGTCATTTCCGACGGCAGAAATGAACGATCACGGCAAAACCTGCACAAGTCAATGAGGATCGGAACAATCCTCAATGACTTAATCAGACATGTTGGTTGATCGGGTGTCGTGCGTCGTTAAACATTGGTTAACAAATTTTCGTTAAACGATGTTGATGGATATCGTGAAAAAAAATGGTTGCAAAAAATTGTTTAGTGGGTAGGGCTTATAGAGTGTCCGAAGCTTACAGTGATGTTACCTGGCAGGCTGGTATGGCCCAACGGTCAGTCTGTGCTACTGTCTTTATCAGGCTATAGGTCTTTTATTGTGAGTACTGGAAAATAAATGTTGTAATTAAATGACATCAGTACTTCAATCAAGGTGTCACTTTTAAAGGAAATAAAAGTTTTATTAGATTTACAAAAGTGTTAAAGTACACCTGTCACACACCGGGGAACTAGACACGTGATGAAAACATACAATCCTGCTTTGGAAACCGCGTATAATAATAAATGGTAATCAAAATGACATCGGTTGTAAGTAATTTGCAGAAAAATCAACAAAAATTTACTTCTTTCAAAAGACAAATCCCTTTGCCCTAGCCTTTACATGTTCCAAGTCTTCCTAATGGATGATTCAGTAACCAATTACAAAGCTCTAGAGGTCGCCTCACTTTACTACATTTTTCATTTCAGCGTCCTACAGCTGTTTGATGTGCAGCTTTCATTGAAGAAAACCTCTGGCTCTGATCACTTTCTATGGCCAAGTTTTATATTAGATTAGCTATAAATTAAGGAAAGGTCTGGGGAAAGGCTGCGCATCCCTAAACACATGCTGCAATTGAATGGTTAATCGCACAGGCATACACCGCCTCTGCCAGACTGAAAAATGCATGCCCTGCATCCAAGACAAATGCTAACATTTATTAAACTAGGAGGTACTTTAGCTTCCAATATGGTTTGCATGCAAAGTATATTATACTAGACACTTGCGCCACGGTGAGGCAGACCTCCGGGCAAGTGACCTAACCTAAATTTAAAACCTCAGGAGCAGCTAAGCAGAAAAAAATGTGTAACTTACATTTGGTAGAACAGCGAGGGGAACGCCAGCGCATACCACTAAGGCTGCATCTGAAATGACCACCAGCTCAGTGTGCAGCACCTATATAGACTCTCCACACTTCGCATTCAATTCAGATGCAAATCTGCTACTACTTATCATGCAAACAGGAAACTCAGGAGGAGGGGCTGGGAGCAGCTAACCTGACAGTTACATAGTTACAAAGTTAAGGAAAGGTGGGGGGAAAGGCTGCGCATCCCTAAACACATGCTGCAATTGTCTGGCAGAGGCAGTGTATGCCTATGCGATTAACCATTCAATTGCAGCATGTGTTTAGGGATGCGCAGCCTTTCCCCCCACCTTTCCTTAACTTTGTAACTATGTAACTGTCAGGTTAGCTGCTTTCAGCCCCTCCTCCTGAGTTTCCTGTTTGCATGATAAGTAGTAGCAGATTTGCATATGATTTGCATCTGAATTGAATGCGAAGTGTGTGGAGAGTCTATATAGGTGCTGCACACTGAGCTGGTGGTCACTTCAGATGCAGCCTTAGTGGTATGCGCTGGCGTTCCCCTCGCTAGCTATAAATTAAACCTATCATTAGAGAGCTATGGTGATGTGTCATCAAAGAGAAATACAGTATGTGTATCATCAGCGCCTCCTAAAAAAAGTCTTAGCTTCTTGACTGTAATTTTTAACCACTTTTGGGAGGCAGTGATTGAAATCTACTCCCTGTTTTGATGCTCTAATACCTGCCAGGGTATAGATTTCACTAAACATACAATTCATTATATCATAAGGTTTTTTTCGCTTCAGTGTCACTTTAAGCCAGTTTTCCCCAGCATGCACTTTGGTCCAATTTTCAAAGCACCTATGATTTGCCAATTGCAAGGATACCTGTATATTGTTGTAAATGGTTGTGCTTCATTTCTTCTAGTGCAATATATTGGACCGTGGATGGTAAAGACACTGCATGCTGCAATTTTGTTGTAATTGGCAGTCAACTTAATGGTATTTTGCAATTGCACCAACAACTGAAGAGCAAGCACACAGGAAACAAAACAACTGCATACTGTCTGTGCACTTTGTGGTTTGTTATGGAAACCGGCCCTGTTGTGTCCGAATTTCTGTGATTAGGGTGTGCATTAGTTACCTGTCCTTAGATACAATCTCTGTGGATGGTGTATCCCCGTGCTGAGTAACAAAGTGGTAGACATTTTAGTCACAAAAAAATACTGTTTGTAGTTTGCAACAATTCTTTAAAGAGGATCTGTAACGTCAAAAGATCCCCTGGGGGGTACTCACCTCGGGTGGGGGAAGCCTCCGGATGCTAATGAGGCTTCCCACGCCGTCCTCCGTCCCTCAGGGGTCTTGCTGCAGCCCTCCGTAAAAAGATGACGTCAATATTTACCTTCCCGGCTCCTGCGCAGGCGCTCTGACGGCTGTTGGCTCCGAAGTAGGTGGAAATACCCGATCGCCGTCGGGTCTGCTCTACTGCGCAGGCGCAAGTTTCCGGCGCCTGCGCAGTAGAGCAGACTCGACTGAGATCGGGTATTTCCGTGTAGTTCGGAGCCGAAAGCAGCCACAGCGCCCCCGCTGGAGCCAGCAAAGGTAAATATTGAACTGACAGTCGGGTCTGTCGCCGGCTGTTCGGAGGGCTGCACCGAGACCCCCGTGGGACAGAGGACGGCGTGGGAAGCCTCATTAGGATCCGGAGTCTTCCCTCACCCGAGGTGAGTACCCCCCAGGGGATGTTTTTGATGTTACAGAGTCTCTTTAAAGAGACTCTAACCCCCCCCCCCCAAAAAAAAAAAAAATCTGGGGGATACTTACCTCAGAAGGGGGAAACCTCAGGGCCCAATGAGGCTTCCCTGTCCTCCTTAGCTTAGGGAATCCAGCGATGGCTCCCCCAAAACTCCTCGACAAATCTTGACACGTGGCGGCTATAGTTACCTACCGCGATCCTGCGCAGGCGCAGCAGCGTCTTTGTTCGGGCTGAGGCAAAAATAGCCGATCCCGATCGTTCCGCTCTACTGCGCAGGTACAAAGGACTCCCGCCTGCGCAGTAGAGTGGATATGATCGGGCTTGGCTATTTCCGCCTTAGCCCGAATGAAGAGCCACTACTGCGCCTGCACTCGATGGCGGTAGGTAAATATTTGCCTAGCCGCTGTTCGGGCAGTCTCAGTGCTGGATTGCTGGGATGGAGGAGGGCGGGGAAGGTTCATTAGGATCCAGAGGCCTCCTCTCCTGAGGTAAGTATCCCCCAGAGGGTTTTTTGGTGGGTTACAGGTTTTCTTTAATCCAGTTCAGAATTTTTGAGGTAATAAATGATAATTTTACAGCCCTACGGGCTAAGTGAGGCTGGAACACTAACACAAACTAAAATGCAGGTATCTGAGCAGGTATCTGTGACTAGAGGGATATACTATGGTGTGCATGCACTAAACTGCCTTAAGCAGAATAACATGCATAAAGTGTTACCACAGAATGCAATGCATTACGCTCTACTCATCATGCTTAAGACTTTACGCACATAATTCTGCTTAATGCAGTTTAGTGCACACCCCCTTAAATGAACATTCACAAAGGTGTCTAATGGTAAGTTGGAATTACTGATTATACCTCAGTTCCACAAAACTCTTCAGAAATGACCAGCACTGGCTACAAGACCATGTACTGGAAAGTGTCCAGAGTAACCACTTCTCAAGCCAAGATTACTTCTTACAGACCTGCCCACCAGTAGTGGTGAAAATAAGCTAAAATAGTTCACTTTTTTCTAAACTTTAAAGTGTAACTACATACAGTTTTAAATGACATGGTGAACGCTTGAATACAGTGAGGTTTTAATGTTGTCTGTATGGAGACTACCCTTTCTGTTTCATTGACAGTTTGATCTGGGACAGAAAACGAGAAGAATTACACAATTTTACAGTTCCTGGAAAAGAAGTTGAGTATAAATTGTCAAAGTGGAGACTTGATCAATTGACAGTTGTTAGATTTGGGAAGCCTACTCCTTTGCAGTGATTTACCTGTTGGATCTCTGGGACCCGAAGTATGGCAGAACTTCAACACCAGGAACAAAGGGAATGTTAAAGAGAAACCTTAACCAAGAATTGAGCTTCATTCCAATAAGTAGCCGATACCCCCTTTCCCATAAGAATTCTATTCCTTTTCTCAAACGGATCATCAGGGGGTTCTGTATGGCTGATTTTGTGGTGAAACCCCTCCCACAGTGTGATGTCAGCGCCTCACAGCATTGAGGTACTGACATCACACTGTGGGAGCCTTGTTGCATTGTGGGAAACAACAGCTGTTTACAACTGCCAAAAAAAGCAAGCAGCATCTCCTTCCAGTGGCATCATCTGCCAGCAGTAAAAATGTCACCATGTGATAAATGTCATAATATAAATCAGGGAGAGGAAAGAATTTACAATGGGGAAACACTGACTAAATCATTGATACACAATTATTGTAAAAATGAAGCACTTTTTTGTATTACAGTATTTTCACTGGAGTTCCTCTTTAAAGGCCTGATGGAGTTTCTAGCTTTCCACTAATCTATTTGAAAAAAAAATGCTAGGATTCAATTTTAAAAATGCATTTATATGTAATAGAAAAATAATTTTCGTAATCCAGTTAAAAGAACAATGATAGCTTGCAGAGTGCAGTAAGGGCTGGTGCACACCAAAACCCGCTAGCAGATCCGCAAAATGCTAGCAGATTTTTAAACGCTTTTTTTAATTTTTATGAGGCGTTTTGCTAGCGTTTTGCGGATTGCTGCTGCGGTTTTCAGTATAGTAGATTTCATATATTGTTACAGTAAAGCTGTTACTGAACAGCTTCTGTAACAAAAACGCCTGCAAAACCGCTCTGAAGTGCCGTTTTTCAGAGCGGTTTGCGTTTTTCCTATACTTAACATTGAGGCAGAAACGCATCCGCAATCCAAAAAATGCCTCACCCAGGCATTTTTCGTTTCTGCAAAACGCCTGCCGCTCTGGTGTGCACCACCCCATTGAGATACATTGACCAAGCAGATCCGCAGCCGCAAGCGGATCTGAAAACGCCCAAAAAGCCGCTCGGTGTGCACCAGCCCTTAGTGTTTTTATTTATTGTTCACATATTCACAGTGATGATTGCTGATTATACAGTAGATTCGCTGTGATGCCTTTAAATATATAGGGGAAATAGGGTTGCTATTTTCGGTGGACTTTTTTACCTAATTCCTTGACAACAAGCAGAATGTTTTAGGCTTGCATAGTTCCCCAACCCTGTCCTCAAGACCCACCAACAGTGCATGTTTTACAGGAAACCACACACAATCTCAGGTGAGATCATTTGTGTTGCAGCAGAGCTGATCAACTACCTCTGTGGCTTTATACATAACATGCACTGTTGGTGGGCCTTGAGGACAGGGTTGGGGAACACTGTTAAGGGTATTTTAAAATAATCAGAACCTTGTTTTGTTGTCTAATAACAAAATTGTTATTTATTGGCAACTATAAGAAAAAGTCCTCTTTTTGATAGTTGCCAGTAAATAAGGAGAATTCAATAACATTAAAGTTGTCCAAATAGCAGGAGTTGAGGATTAAATGTTGCAACTGAGACCCCTATTCCAGTGACCACTCTCAAAGGCTTTTTACTACCCCAAGTGTTTTGTTTACTACTGGCATAATTCTGAACTGTAGCTTTGGGAAAAACTGCTAATGGAGACACAAACAGCAGTAAAAACCTGTCAGTGGTTCTCCCCCCATTTAAAAGAAAACAACAACTCATGGAATTCCACCCAAAAAGTCTCAAGGGGTTGGATTACAGAGGATTCGGAACACTGAAAGCACCAATGATCTACAACACTAAAACTGGATATTTTTAAAAGGGTGGAAAAAAGTTTGTAATTATCATTTAGGTCATATTAGACCACAGTAAGGGCTCGTTCACACTATGAGTGTTTTTTTAAACGCTGGCGATTTTAGAAATCACCCTAAAAGCGCTTATGCAATTTTTCCTATGAGAGTGTTCACATGTGAGCATTTCGTTTTTTTTTTTTTTTTATTTAAATTGCAAACGCGCTACATGTACCATTTTCTGAGCGCTTTGGCTCAATGGAAGATATAGGGAGATCGCAAAGTGCTTTGTATAGCGATTTCCTTACTGTTTTCAAGCGTTCACCATGTCATTGTATTTATTCATTTCTGGGTCAAAGAGTTCACTTCCTGACTGACATCAGGAAGTGAAAAATTGAATCGCTCAGCAAAAGTGCTTACAAAAGTGCTTTCTAAGCGCTTAACACAGGGAAAAGCGCTTTTTAAAAAAGCTCAATAAATCGTTCAGCGATTGCGATAGCACTGGCGATTTATAATGGGAACATAGCCTCAGACAGACTGGATTTATTAAAAGAATACCACAACTATTTGAGCCAAATTAACATACACAATATCTCCAAAGGGCTGTAAATATTACTAACACCACAAGAAAAGGTGCCCAATCCAAAGAAAGTCACAACTCATCACATTTAGGGCTGGTGCACACTGAGCGGCTTTTTGGGCGTTTTCAGATCCGCTTGCGGCTGCGGATCTGCTTGGTCAATGTATCTCAATGGGGTGGTGCACACCAGAGCGGCAGGCGTTTTGCAGAAACGAAAAATGCCTGGGTGAGGCATTTTTTGGATTTCGGATGCGTTTCTGCCTCAATGTTAAGTATAGGAAAAACGCAAACCGCTCTGAAAAACGGCACTTCAGAGCGGTTTTGCAGGCGTTTTTGTTACAGAAGCTGTTCAGTAACAGCTTTACTGTAACAATATATGAAATCTACTATACTGAAAACCGCAGCAGCAATCCGCAAAACGCTAGCAAAACGCCTCATAAAAATAAAAAAAAGCGTTTAAAAATCTGCTAGCATTTTGCGGATCTGCTAGCGGGTTTTGGTGTGCACCAGCCCTTAAAGAGACTCTGAAGCGAGAATAAATCTCGCTTCAGAGCTCATAGTTAGCAGGGGCAGGTGTGCCCCTGCTAAACCGCCGCTATCGCGCCGCTAAATGGGGGTCCCTTCACCCCCAAACCCCCCCTGCAACACTTGGTCGCTCATGGAGGCAGGGCTAACTGCTGCAGCCCTGCCTCCAGTCGCGTCTATCAGCGGCGCATCGCCGCCTCTCCCCCGTCCCTCTCAGTGAAGGAAGACTGAGAGGGGCGGGGGAGAGGCGGAGATACGTGCTGACAGACGCGCGTGGGGCAGGGCTGCGGCGGTTAGCCCTGCCCGAAACAGGAAGCGCTACCCGCTGCACCGAGGGGATTTGTGAGGTGAGGGACCCCCGTTTAGCGGCGCGATAGCGGCGGTTTAGCAGGGACACACATGCCCCTGCTATCTATGAGGTCTGAAGCGAGATTTATTCTTGCTTCAGACTCTCTTTAAGTAGAGTGAAATTAATAATCAATTTTATTCAGGACCTATCCAAGCACAAAAATATGTTAATTCACACTTACAAAATTGCAGGAGTGATTTTTCCACGATTTCACGTGGAAAAATCACTGAACACTGCAGCGATTTTGCCGCGATCGCGTTTAGCGCTTGTATAGCACTGAAACGCGATCACTGGGAAGCCGCCTGAAAATGGTGCAGGTGACGCGTTTGCGCAAATCACCCAAGTAAGAATGGGCCCATAGGGTTTCATTACACTAGAGCTTTTAAAAAGCGCTAGCGTTTGAGCGTTTTGCCGGAATCGCGGCAAAACGCTCTAGTGTGAATGTGCCCTAATTGGAAATCCTCAAGAGCAGCGGAACAATAATGTGTCACAGTGTGAATAGTACTATCAAAAATATGTAAAGTGCAAGAAACATATATTGCACTGCCCACAATATATGTTGTTAATACAAAATTACAAAAATCCAAAAAATTACAAAAAATGCAAAAATACGCTATCCTCTGGTGTATCAAAAAAGTGCTAAGTGCTAGGGAAAATGAATGAATGCATACATATATCTAGTTCAAACAATCTGGCTGTATCACAATAAGTACAAAGTGCCCATGCTCAGGTAAATCATATGAACAAACAACGTGATATCACGATTTTTGTATTTTTTGTAATTTTTGTGCTTGGATAAGTCCTGAATAAAATTGATTATTAATTTCGCTCTATTTAAATGTGATGAGTTGTGACTTTCATATCGTACATATCTTTGGATTGGGCATCTTTTCTTGTGGATTTATTAAAAGCTCACATTGCAGTTATTATTATTATTTAGTATTTATATAGCGGCGACATCTTATGCAGTGCTGTACAGAGTATGTTGTCTTGTCACTCAACTATCCCTCAGAGGGGCTCACAATCTAATCCCTGCTATAGTCTTATGTCTATGTATCGTGTAACATATGTATGGTAGTCTAGGGCCAATTTATGGAGAAGCCAATTAACTTATCTGTATGTTTTTGGGATGTGGGAGGAAACCAGAGTGTCCGGAGGAAACCCACACAAACTCATTGCAGATGTTGACCTGGCTGGGATTTGAACCAGGGACGAGAGCCGAGAGCGCTAACCACTACGCCACCGTGCTGCCCTATATATTGCAGTTCATGCATCTAAAAACACAAAGCCGTTAATTAACTTTTCAGCATCTTAGCTGGGTTTTGCTATGACTCAACAAAATGCCCAAGCAGCTCGGTGTGACCCAAAACTCTCATAGGCTGATGTCTATGAGAGCCGATCGCTAGGATTGCCTGGTGGGGGGAGGGGGGTGGAGTTGGAAAAAATAAGTTAAATTTATTAATAAAAAACTACAATAAATATTTATTTAAAAAAAATATCCTGAGAGTAATCATAGCCCCCCAACAGAAAGCTGTGTTGGTGAGCAGAAAGGGGGGGAATCACTTGTGTGCTGAGTTGTAGGGCCTTGTAGTGATGCCTTAAAGCTGCAATGGCCCTATTGGTAAAAAATGGCCTGGTCACTGGGGGGGTTAACACCTCGGTCCTCAAGTGGTTAATGTCCTGGGTGCCTCCTCCCACCAGTTATTTCAATTAGAGCCTTTGCTAATTAAACTAACCTGCTGCCAGCTAATTGATCATTATCTTTTGTTTTTTGTTTCTTTTCCTTCTTGGGTCAGTGGAAATTCTCCTAACATGCAAATCTCTGCATACATGGGAACTGGAAGCAGTGCTAACAAATTAAAGGCACTGACTCCCAATCAGACAGCCAACAGGTAGTTAACATAGCTGCTTTATGATTGATCGATCGGTAACAGTGTAGCTTCCACTTCCTGTGTGAGGTAAGATTTGCATCTTTAGGACACTTTTTTATTCAACACAATGCGTAAATTAAGATGAAAGGTTTTCTTCAAGAATTGATTGGTGTGTGCCCCCCAACACATGCTACATGTGAAATTCTAATTGGTTTGTATATATTGAAAAGGATCTTTTAGAAATGAATAATATAATTGAAAAATGAAATCCAAAAATATTATACATCGCTTTTTGACCAAGAAGAGCAGAAACAGCAAAATATTCTCTGTATTTGGTGTAGGAGGTCATCATTTTTAATATGTGTCTCTCACAGCGAATTATTATTATTACTGATTTATAAAGCGCCAACTGTACTAAGTAAGAAACAAACATGGAGTACATAATAATACAGACAATAGTATACACCAATAGAAAAAATACAGATTTTGTAACAAAATACAGAATCGATACAAAATACGGAATTACAGTGACAAAAGTAACATGATGAATAAAATGTATAACACATTCCAACACACAAGTGAGAGAGAGAGCCCTGCCCTATCTACAGAACTCAACATATCGGCCATTAGAAACTATAGAAGAGGTTTGTTTATAGTAAAATGATCTTGTCTTTTTTAAACTACCGTACTTTTCCATTTAATCACCGAAACCCACAGAGGGTCTAATTCAGTCATTAACCACATTTAAACCAAAAAGACCATAAATCCATTACAGATGTGTCTTTGTCTTAATTTATGCCCCCTCTCACTTTCACTGGGTTAATTACAGCATGGTAAATTGCTGTAAAAGCCCTGTTTAGCACGGCAGTCTCCATGATAACCTCAGTCAGTCAGCCAAGCTCTCTTCAGGGTACCAGAGCATAACAAAGCCATCTTCTACACAAGCCCTCTCACTTGTATTCAGGTTTTATAGCTCTTCACACTGTCCTCATGGCTGCCACTGAAGGAATGTTCAGACTGTGGTGAGTCTCTGCAACTGTTAATGTCTCATTGATCTCAAGTGCAGACACTGTTTACTCATTCACACAGCAAATATATCTGTTGCGGTTAATCATTGAGTGTTGCAAATAATTAGATTTTAGACCAACCGAGAGACTTAATTACCGGTACCAAGGTTTTTTTTTTTTACACATGCAAGCTTAGTTAAAGCATTGAAAATCATGCAGCACAAGACAGTTATGGCCCATACTCACGAGGGACTTTTGTCGCCTCAACACGCGGCGCGCGCGTGTTGCGGCGACAGGTCGCCCGTGAGTATGGGCCGTTGCACGCGCGCGCACCCCGAACTGTCGCCCGTCGCTCTTGTCGCCATGCGATTGAAAGTTTTAATCGCATGGCAACAGTCGCCGCCGCACCTCCGCCGCAACTGTCGCTAGTCCGCGTGAGTACGCGGACTAGCGACAGCAACCTCCATAGAGGTAAATGGAGCTTCCGGCGGGGGGAGGAGGAACGTCGGCGACAGCTTCCGTCTCGCCGCTGGTCCCTCTTCCGCGTGTGTACGCGGAGGGACCTGGAGAGAAGCTGTCGCCGGCCTGTCGCTAGCACGCTCACGTGTGCTGGCGACAGGCCACTTCTGCAGCCCGTGAGTACGGGCCATAAGACCTGGTCCGTGCTGGGGGGGGGGGTGCCGAACGCCAACAAGGGTGTTCTTGCAGCAGCTTTTCGATATTTAGAAAATTGTAATATTGCTACATGTACCATTTTGCAATGCTAATCACCTTAAAGCAATGTGCAAAAACGCACAATCGCTCTGAAAAGTGCATTGCAAAATTGCAATCACTGAGTGCTTAGCAATTCCAATTGAGTTTTACAGTGTGAACTAAAGGCCCATACCCAAAGCATGATATTTGCGGCGATATTACCCAACATTGGCCAACATCTTTTAACAAAAGCATGTTAACCGTTGTTGACACCCCCCCCCCCCCCACCCCCCGTGGCAATTGTGCATCGTTGTTATGCGACGGACATGACGATGAGTTAGCGTAAAGTACCGCAACAGCTTACTTCCCGTTGTGTGACGCCGCAAGCAAGAAGAGGCGTCACTTGACGAACGTCGTCAAGAGGGCGTCACTGGACCCGTTGGGCGGTGAGTATGTAGCTTAAGCCTTACTCACGGTACCACAGAATTGCTGTACATCTGGAAGTTCAGTGCATCAGGTCTTGGAAACTTTATCAGGCTCACTGTAAAGTGTGCCATGCTATAAACAGGCCAATATAAAAAGCATTAGTTAAAGTGAACCTGAAGTAAAAAAACAGCTTTGAGTTGCCATAATCTCCCTGGCATTCATTTTCTTCAGGATTTCTGTGCATATTTATATTTTCATAAATAAATAAACTACTTTTCACCTACTTTTTGGTACTTTTCAATTGCAGAGTCCTGCTGAGACCATTTTTCATCTCTGTTTAAAAAAACTTTTCAGCATTGTGCAATTGAAAAAGTACCAAAAGTACTGTAAGAATTATTCTGAGTATTTACTTGCTTGCTGGCGGCTTAAAGGCATTTTATTGATAAGATGTGAGATATCACCTAGGAGAAAAAGTGAGTTAGATCGGGCCCTATATGTGTTGCATAACACAAAGCACACATCACATGTTAAAATGTCAATATTTTTTATTCCATGAACAATTGCTGTATAAAGTGCATGTTCATGCACATGTTATCCTGAAATGTACTGTAGAAATTGTGCTAGGATAAGGTGGTCCATTACAATGAGAAGATGTGGACATGCCCATACAATCACATGCTAAGTGAACTTTCCTAATATGTATATTAATATGGAGATGGTAAAATCCATTCATACATTTTCATGGCCTCCATGCCACTGTTATTGGGATTCCATCTTCC
The DNA here is from genome assembly GCF_040937935.1 of Hyperolius riggenbachi. NCBI lineage: Eukaryota > Metazoa > Chordata > Amphibia > Anura > Hyperoliidae > Hyperolius > Hyperolius riggenbachi. Next base: position 126,205,799 of record NC_090647.1, read on the forward strand.
CATCTGTTCCATAATTAAGGAAAGTGTTGAAGGTCTGCACGGCACGCCATTTTAACAGGGACTTTTTATTATTCCTTTATCACCATATACACACACAATTGATTGTAAAACCAACGATCATTCTGGGGCCACACAGGGTCCCCTTTGTCAAGGCACAGTTATGATCCACGATTGTAACTGTGCCTTGACTAAGGGGACCCTGTGTGGCCCCACAATGATTGTCGGTTTTAGGATTGATTGTGTGTATATGGTGATGGAGCAAAAAAAAAAAAATCCTGTTAAAGTGGTGTGCGGACCTTCTTTGGATACTTTGTATGGACTTTGGCTACTTGGTTCTGCACCCACCACCTCTGCTGGACATTATTGTGCGATTTTTAGGATTACTCCATAATTATTTGGGGGACTTTTTTGCTTCGTATGGCTGAGATTACCCAAAGAAAGATCAGTAGAGCCTTCATGATCAGCATGCGAAGTATTGTCTTCTGTAATATTGCACCATAACATGCCGCCGTACCTCGCTGGGAAACGTTGCACCGCAGTATGCTGTCTCAGCATTTGAAATACAACATGCCTTTGATTCTACCTTGTTATTTACACATCACACATAGACTATGTCACTATTGATTTCGGTGCCTTCCCCCGGCACTCAGCTTTAAATCTATAATCGCCAATAAATGCATAACACATAGCTGGTAAATTCTACTTAATTCTGTAATAGAGTGGCCTGAGCCTAGGATTTGGCTCAGGAAATGAATGCATCAAAATAAAGAATTCTTCACTGGCAGAAAAGGGCTTATCTTGCACTGAAATACAAGCTCTCTGTGTTACTGGTGGGGTTAGTGTGAGAAGCATACCACTTACACACAATACACTCTTTGTGGGTTTAATTATTTCCAACTGTTTGGGACTTGGATACTAAATCTGTTATGTGCCCCTTTCCATTCTGACAATATTACCTTGTTTGTTCTCTGCTCTTTCAGCATCTTAAAATTCTCTCTTTGTGACATAAATGTTGTTCTGTGTGACTTGTAATTCTGGCGACTTGAGACGGGAGCGCAGAGTTTAAATTCTCTTCACAGTTAAGGAAATGCATTGCCTACCGCTGTGATGTTTTCTACTAGCTGATGGTTGTTGTGAAATATCAGCTCTTAACAGCAGCAGTGTACAAGTAAAATGGGTGCCGCAGAAATGTAGGTAGTGGAAATAGCCGTTAGTAGAAAATTTGTAAAATGACTGATATTCTACTATTGGGCAGTGGTAATTCCAAAATTTTAGTAGCGTTTAACCTAACTCTATTCTCACACCAGCCCTCCCTCTACCGATGCCTAACCCTAACTGACCTCCAACACTGATGCCTAACCGAACCCCACCACTAGTCTCCAAAACTAACCACCACCCCCTATTTGTAGCTGCAGTTTGTTTAGTGAGTGGCAATGGCACTGCTATTTAATCAGGTGCCTCCAGCACCAAAAATGTATGTTCATAGTCGCTATCACATGGGCACCTATGTGACGCCCAAACTTCCCCTGGTGCCTCCAGCGCTCTAATTTCCTGTTTCCACCACAACATTTTATGCAAGAGGATAGCATACGGTAGTTGTTGCCAGCACATAGGGTGACAGTGAAGGCCTCAGCTCAGAAAGCAATGCAAATGCATACTTGGTGGATAAAAATAAATAATACTATATGCCTACCACTTTATGTCATGGGCTGACATATTTGAATTTCAAATACAAACCCCTTCTCCTATCTACTGCCAGATTGAGATGGGGGGGGGAGGGTAGACTTGTCTAGAGTAGTCATACTGAACTTAGAGTTCAGAACAGGCTTGTTCTTACCTCTTCCTGTACAGGTCTATTAAGAACACTATTGAATTGCACCTGCCAATCAGAGAATGTTTTGAAAATTTTTAAACTAGTAACGTGAGTACAAAAGAAAATATGTAACGGTGCTCCTACTAATGTTTGATATAGAGTAGGGACACCAAGAGCCAAATATAGTGTAGTATGTACTTGTAGTTGAAATGAAGTATGATAGAGTAATAAGCTGTACTCACAAAGCAGGGTTACCTCAAAGGCAACCACTGTATAGGCAGGTGATTAGACTTGACCTGAAGTCGCTCTCTGTAGATGAGGGGGAAAAGGGGGTAACACCCCTCCACCAGGGGTGGACTTGATATAGCGTAGTATGGATACAGAAGCGCCAAAAGAATAAAAGTATCTAAAAAGTTTAAAACATGAGGAGGCAGTGGTGGACTTACCTCCTCCAAGCAGACAGAAAAATTGCAAATGTGTCAAGCTGTCAATAGAGGTGCCTGGCTCTTCTACTGACCACATACCTGTATAATGCAATTACTCTGTGGTTATTGCCTGATGAAGCGGAATCAAACCTGCAAAATGCGTTGCATTGTCCCCCGGAGTATGTACATTAACTTGTTCAATTTGACAAACACATTGGCAATTTTTGTTTCTGCTTGGAGGAAGTAAGTCCAGCACTTTCATGTTTTTTAGATCCTTTTATCCTTTTGGCGCCTCTGTATCCATACTATGGTAATATTTGATATAGGCAGGGAATACGACTTCAATGATTACCTAGTGCACAGTGGTAGCAGATGCTCTCAATCTACCGTGTCGGTTTTTAAAGGATAAGTGCAGTTACACACTAGTAAACCTTAATAAATAGATCATTATTTGTAGAAACAGTAGAGTAGTAGAGTGTTGTACTATGATAGCCATCAGTAAAAGCAAGATGCTTTTGAGTCTACAGGAATTGAGTCTGAAGAAAGCTTATTAGCCAAAAGCTTACTCGTTTTATTTTAAGGTAGCCAATAAATGGTATCAGCTGATTCAAAACTTCTTATTTATAGAAAGAAAATGCAACTTATACCAGTTTGTGTAGATTTCTGCCTGCCTTGCGGCACTGCATGCTCAGGCTATATCAGTAGAAGTAACATTTTCCTCATTATGGCATATTTTACATGGACCTAGTGGTACTGGGAGGTGAAGAAATGAAGAAAGAAGGACTTTGGAACCCATAATCCTTTGTGGTAAACCTTGGCTCTTGTGATGTCATCGCTACACACCAAACGCGCACACACACACCACACACACATACTATTATATATCGCTGGGTCAGAGTAGAGCATCTCCAAACAACTGTTCTTGTGGGGGTGTTCCCAGTATTCATTGGTCAGCCTCTATTAAAAATGGTCCAGGAATGAAAGGGTAATGGGTGTCCAGGGCTCATGCACATGGGGAGTTAATGTTAACCCAATCTGGTTCACTCACACAGAAGAGCTATTGTAACCTAGATCACTGAAAAACGAAGGGCTTATTCCCACAGGGAGATGAACCATGCAGTTGGAGCATGATTCAACCAATGACCTACATGGGATTAAGCACCATTAGATTGCTCTGTGATGCAACCAAATGGTACTATTTTAAGCCACATATTTCAGCACCCAACATGGTGCTGTTAATGTGCTCTGGAGAACCGGACAGCTGCAATCTGCTCAGATGTATATGCAAATGTCAGGCATCCTACCACTGCCCATGCCTAACACATCTGGCTGCAAGCACCTAGCAGCTGAGAAGCAGAGGACCCACCGCTATCCACTGCCCATAGGAATGAGCCCCTAATATTGGCCATGAGAGTAAGGTATCAGAGCACTCAGTGCATCTCATCTTGCTGTATATGGGAGTGTGAAGCTGCAGACCAGTAAGAGGGCCCATGGTGGCCCCTGTCAACCATCAAAAGCGCCTGCAATGGGCAAAAAAGAATCAGTGGACCATGGAGCAGAAGAAGATGGCTGGTCTGGTAAATCATGTTTTCTTTGCATTCTAAATTTCCCAGATGACAGCTATGCTAGAAAAGCAAGTCAGACCCATGGAGGATCTGTATTTAGCAGCCCCTCTTCCATGCCAGCAGCAACCCAAGGCCAGAGCCTTTGCTACTTTTCCAGAAATACAGCTTTGTTTACTCAACTGTGCAACTTTAAATTATCAGGCCCATTGTGTAGTAATACTGCAACTGTTAGCTGTGATCACCTGTTAATGTGTGGTCTTTACTTGCTGTAGTAACGATTGGTGTCAGCACGCAGAGAGAATCTGATTAATGGTGATCTGCAGTATCACCAAGAATGCAGATATATACCTGATTATTCATGATCTGCAGAATCACCGATAATACAGATATATTGCTAACCTCTGGACACCTTTTGGTATGTGAGTGTTTGGTGCAACAGTAGTACTTTGAGTAATGCACCTGCTGAGCAGGTGATAACAGACAGTAAAGACACTGCTCTGAGAGCACAGGAACCTTCCAGCAGCCTGAGACTCCTCAAGGGGTGGAGTCAGGCTGAAGATAGGGAAGGCCAGAGAGTGAGTGACACTAGAAGGTGGATGTCACTATCTGGTCTGGAGACTATCTCTTAATAGGAGAGATAGCTCTCGAGGTCGGGCTCGCCGGGTCGGCAACACACTGACAGATAAGTACAAAGACAGAAGGCTGATTCGGTATCCAAGGCAAAGCAGGGTCTGGCAACGGAATATCAGATATGTGAGGTACCGAATCAGAAGACAGAGGAGTGGTCAGAAAAGCAATAAGTCATAACAGATATCAAACAATGCCTAGTCTGGGTGCGAGGTCCGTGGTCTCAGCACCCTGGAACTAGTCTGAAGAGTAACACAGATGGTAATAAAGTTCCCTAGTCTGGGTACGAGGTCCGTGGTCTTAGCACCCTGGAACTAGTCTGAAGAATAACACAGATGGTAATACAGTTCCCTAATCTGGGTGCGAGGTCCGTGGTCTCAGCACCCTGGAACTAGTCTGAAGAATAACACAGATGGTAATACAGTTCCCTAATCTGGGTGTGAGGTCCTTGGTCTCTACACCCTGGAACTAGTCTGGAGTATAACACAAATGATAGTACAGTTCCCTAAGCTGGGTGTGAGGTCCTTGGTCTCTACACCCTGGAACTAGTCTGGAGTATAACACAAATGATAGTACAGTTCCCTAATCTGGGTGTGAGGTCCGTGGTCTCAGCACCCTGGAACTAGTCTGAAGAATAACACAGATGGTAATACAGTTCCCTAATCTGGGTGTGAGGTCCTTGGTCTCTACACCCTGGAACTAGTCTGGAGTATAACACAAATGATAGTACAGTTCCCTAAGCTGGGTGTGAGGTCCTTGGTCTCTACACCCTGGAACTAGTCTGAGCATAAACAGAATAACAGTTCAAATAATCTGGCTAAGTGTGAATTCCCAGGTCCACCTGGTTCAAACACACCGTAGGATCTGAATGAGGTCTGAGTGCTTCCACGTAGTGATCGCAACGGCAGACAACTTTCAACTGGCCAGCAGAAACTATATATGGAGTAGTGCTCTCCAGCACCACCTCTAATTGCTCAACCAATAGTATCCTGCTCAGGAGTCAGCTGATTGGCGTGGTCAGCTGACTCTCCCTGCCTAGTATAAGAATTCTGCCTCTCAGCGCGCACGCGTGTATTCCTAAGCCTGTGTGCACTAACAGACCCAGCCACACCAGACACACGCTGCCGCATTCCGCCCTGCCACTAGACACATACTTCCGCGTGCAAACCGCCGCGCTGGACGCGAAATCAGCCGCGTCCTCAGTAGCACACGCGGCGGCTTTTCCGCGATCTCTCACAGCTGTACTTTCTGATAAGTAACTGAGCCATATTATGTCAGAACTAATAACATAAAAGCATGGCCTGTTGTGTCCTCACTTGCCTCAGACAGAACTGACTGCATGCACTCTTCTGTCAACAGCAGCTCGATCGTTATCTAACCCTCAGAATGTAAAAAGACATTGGTAATAATACTCCAGCAACAATACTAGGCTTCCTGTCCTCAGTATGAAGAGACTGCTTTTTACTCTGGTTTAAAAAATGATTGTCTGTCTCTCTCTTGATTAATGCTTTCAGCTCTCCATAAATTGGTATAAGATAGAAAGTAATTGACTACATTAGATATCTATGAATTAATTGCTGAAGAAGTAATGTAGCAATATAAGAGCGAGAAGAAATAGTGTAATCTACTCATCCTCAACTGTAATGTGAAATAACAAGAGGTTAAAAACGCTAAACTTAAAGCAACTAGTGCTCATGTGGTACCATATTGTACTAATTCAGAAATGTAGGCACAATTTTAGTTGATCTGAGATGGTGTGAATGATAGACTATGTCATTGGGCCAATCACCCCACTAGCTATACTTAGCAAGTGCAGTGACTGGCCCAATAACAGAACTATAGTACCGCCTGCGAGGCCATCAGATCCAGTAGAAACACAAGTTGCTGTACCTCTTCCCCATAGGCTGAAGCTCGGAGACACATGGAGCTGGGGAAAAGAAGAGGATGCAGGGGGACATGGGGGACAGTGCAGCATGGAGCTGGGGGTAAGAGAAGAATGCAAGGGTACAGCGAAGGACATAGGGGAACAAGGGACACAGGAGGACAGAGGATAGAGTAAGACAAGGGGACACCAGGAGGACACTAAAGGTATAAGGGGGACACAGGAGCACACAAGTAATGGGTCCAGCAGAGGAAGAGGCAGCACAGTGGGGAGAGGAAGAAGACACACAGCACAGGAACTTGTGCGGTCATAGGGCTTGATTCACAAAAGAGTGCTAACTGTTAGCACGGCCGTTTTTGCGCGAATTTTCACATTGCGTGCGATCTCGAATTTTCGCGTGAAACGATAACGTTTTTGCGCGCAAACGTGCATTTCCTCTCGAAAACGTTATCGATTTAGCAGTAAAATTCGCGTTTGTGCGCGAAAACGGTATCATTTCGGGCGAAAATTCGCGATCGCGTGCAATGCGAAAAATTCGCGCGAAAACGCCCGTGCTAACAGTTAGCACTCTTTTGTGAATCAAGCCCATAGAAACATAAGACATCCCCTGAAAATAAGCCCTAGCATATTTTTTGAAGAAAAGACCACATAAGGATGTCCTATGCTGACCATCTTCAACTTCAAATGCATACAGTAAATCATAGCAGTATATAATATAAGTAAAGTTTCTGAATGCAAACATCTATATAATGATCCTTGTTTATGGTAAAGGATAACTATATTCAATACAAAATAATTCACTGTAGTCACTACTTTGATAAAAGCTAATTAAAGTAAGAAGCCATGCCTTAATTATTGTGCTGCCTATTTAAACAGTCAAATTGTTTAGCAAAATTGTGTGCAAGTGTTAAAGCAGACAGTATTCCTGTGTATGGGGACCACTGGAGGATGTGCGGGTATCCACAGGCAGGACATTATCTCACTGAGAACAATAGGAGATACATCTTCCTGTCAGTACTTGCTGTTATGTAACTCGTGACTTGGCGGATGCATGAATGCATAACTTTTCCACCAATGTGTCTTAATTGACATCCGCAGACATCAACGTTTTCCTAACACACCAGAAGTGCTTAATACTGTTCTCTAGTTGCTTTGTCCTTATCCCAATCCTTGACTGTTGCAGGTCATACTCCATTTTCCAGAATTGTCATTTTCAGAGCTCTTTTTCCAGAGCAGTGCTTGACCTGACTGTCTACCAGGTCAGGTCTGCACATATCCATCTATAGATATCACCTCTAAGCTCACCCTGCTCTGCTACCATAAGGTTCCTATTTGGGAGATGGACACTTTGCTACGAACATTGAAGTTAATTAAAAGAAAGACTGATGAGGAATTAACTTATGTGTGTGACCCACCATCCAAAAGCGGAGACTGTAGTCCCAGCACATTGAAGAGCCAGGCCAGCCATAGAAAAACGCAGTTATGAAAATAGCAGCTATAGCAAAGGAAATGGTATTCAGCAATTTCTGAAATTAGAACAAATTTATTAAGGGGCATCTGAATTTCCTTTTCATTTATTTTTCTTTATTAAAATTGTTTAGTACTGAAAACAGTGTATACATGGGTTTTTATTACACATATATGAAATCTTTCAAATTAACCTTTTACGTTTTGGGGACTTGCCCTGCGGGTTGGAGTGGGAATGAACAACATCTCACTTTAGGCTAGGTCCAGAGTGGATGTTGCATTGCATTTCTTGTAAAAGCAGGAACGCAATGGAACAGGAAAGTCGTGCCGCACGTTATCTGCTCTATGTGTTGCACACAGCGAAGCACAGAGTCAATAAAACGTGCTTCACTGTCATTGCTAAGGCACATGTTTTCCAGCAATGCACTACATGTAGTACGTTGGGATGCCGCATGCAGTTAGATCGCAGCGCCCCACCGCACTGTGAATGTCACATAGGGGGTGCACTGCAGTACGACAGTTCATGTTACAATGCGACCGTTAAGTAGCACCTCAAGGCACCACTGTAAATATAGCCTTAAGGTGGCCACACACCATACAATTTTCAAATATCTGTTCAATTCAAGAATATCGATCAATTTTTGACTGATTGTAACAATATAAAAATCTGACCAATGTACCACACACCTATGTTAAATTTTTCCCCAATCATGAATATAATAATTGAAAGCTCAGAAAAAAATTGATTGGAACTGTATATCAAGTAATTGGCAATCCATCTTTATCAATAAATTCTTGCATACAAAAAGTTTGTTATAAATAAGAATCAGTCTTTCCAGTTTCATAAAAGTGCCCTAGACATACCTGACACATTTCAGGGGGATCTTGACAAATATATTACAGAGAACATACAGGATAGAAATGTTCACGTTAGATAACCTAAAATGATTTTTTTCTTCCTCACCCTGAATTCTTGATAAAGTTGGTCTGAAATTCCCAACATGTCCAATCTCCAAAAATCAAAAAAAAAATGGGAAATCCGATCAGATTTCTCGATTGAAAACAAAGTTAAGCTCACGATTTTTCAGGACAGCCGATCGTAATTATCGAATTGGTGAAAAATGTGATCTTTTACAAAGTATCAAATACATGAATTATTTATTTTATGTCCTTTTCATGTCAAGATGCTCTTGAGCCGTGATGGTCAACCTCATAGATACTGTATTTTTTGAAAAAAAAGGAAAAAGTATTACACAGAATTAAAAAGTTTACGTGAATATAAAGCAAGGCTGATGATTTGTTCAGACTCCATATGCTTTCTTGCATCCACAAGCTCCGTACAGTGATGATATTCAAGAGCGCTTACATCAAAATTGTGGTTTAACTAGTGACGGGGCTGTGTAAGGTAAACAAGAAGGCTTCAATAGCCCCCTCTTTTACCTCAATCTCTGGACTCTCACACATTTCAGGATGCATTAGAATCATGCTGAAAGTGACTCAGTGTTGCCTCAGCCTGACTCACTCCATTCACTTAGTATCAAGAGTAAAAGCAACAAGAGGAATTGTACCCAATAGCTGTGCTGTAGTTGACTCAATCAGCAATATTGTGTGTGGATGGGCAATCCATAATAGCACACTTCCTCACATGAACCATCACCACTTCTGTATAGTATGGCCTTTCTAGTTCTGCCAGGGTCAGAGTTAGAGTAAAAGATGGAGCCCTGTTTTATAGTACATGGCAGAGCGTTATATGTAACTAAACATCACAGGTTTAGTGAGTCGGAAGTAACTGAATTTTATTTACCTTATATACTTAAAAATGGCCCTTTGTACATTTTACCATTTAATTTACATTCTTTACTAAAGAAACTAACTGAGAAAGAGCCATGTAGACCTCTTACCAGTTCACAACTGCTCTGTCCTCTGCATAGAGGTAAAGACCATATTCAGTGGCGAAGTTAAAGAGCCATGGACCCTAGTGTGAAGTTTACACTACCCTCACCCCCACCACAACACTGTGCATTTAAAAAAAACATGATACTGAGTCCTAGAACCTGATAACCTGCTTACCAGGGACATCCAGAATGATGCAAGAGTTAGCAGGAGTAGGGCAATACCCTGTTGATGATTAACACTATGCAAAGCACAGACAAAGGGGATTACTACCTAGCACCAATAAAGAGTCAATTCAGAGGCTCATTGAGACCCATAGATGGTCCTGGGGTTTGGGGAGTCAGATACAGTCGCAGCTGCTTCATCTCATATTGCTGCACCACTGGCCACAGCCCATCCTGCACTTCATCTCTCAACCATTTAACAGCTGTTGCTTGGTGGAAGTCCACTGGTGACCAGAGGTTACCTACTAGGGAGGCAAAGCTTAGGGCTGGTACAGGAAGCATAGGCTCTCACTTGCTGTGGAGGGCAGAAAAAGTGTGAACTGGTAAGGAACCACAAGGGGAAGAGGACTGTATTAAAAAAAAAATAAATGGGGGAAAGGAAAATCCAGTGGATTTTAGATTTTAAATGGATACATCGCAGGCAATATAAGTAGATCTGATGTATTTGATCTCTTCTACCGAATTTGTTTGATGACTGAAGTATAAGGCTACCCAGAAAAATGATTTTCTGCACTTGAGGACCAGGATTGGTACTTAAAGAGTAACTGTCAGGCTGCAAAAGCTAATGTAAACCTCTATTCTCCTGTGTTAAACAGTTTAGAAGGAAGCCAAAAAGGCAATACTGCAGTTAAAAATCTCTCTTACTTTAGATGTTTGCTGACAGCAAGGCTCCATATTCCCAGGCTCCTAAGGAGGACGCAAGCCGAATAACAGATACTGCAAAGCATTCTGGGACCCTCCCCTGGCTGCTAGTGAGGCTCAAGTTTCAACAGCATGTAACAGTCTAGCTTACAGCACTAATAAATCTCGGGCAGAGTACACTGCAGGAGTCCGCTATTGTTCCTAGACACATGGCTAATTAATATTCACTGCACAGTAGTGTTATTCATTACCAGCGTTTGTGAGAGTGGAATCATCAGGAAGCAGGCAGGACATGACGACACATTTGGCTTCATAGGAGACAGACAAACATGGAACCTGCCATGAGCTGTCAGGAGCATCATTCTCTGCAAATACTATATAAAAATTATGTGAAGTACAAACGTGGACAGTGAAATGCATATGTAATGTAAGTACAGCCAATCTTTAGCTACTGATATATGTGTTTATTTTCTCTGAGACCCTATACCTAACAGCTCCTCTTTAAAGCATAAGTCTGCTGAGGTTCACTCTGCATTCAATTCACAAAAAAGAGAGAGACGTGCACCTCGACCCCTCATTCTCCGGCTATGAGTCTGACATTTAGATCTGAGTCTGCTGCAAGTTAACCCATCTACTTTTCTATAACGAGTCGGACCTAGATTTCTCGACCTATAACCAAGGATATCTGGTACTTGACTAGGAGAATCTAGGTAAATTCATGTATATATCTATGAATGTGATAAGAATACACATGTGAAACTAAGGTACGTTTACAATTATCAATGGGAGTGAGGCATTGGACTAGAGATAGTAAATGTAATGCAAATAATTCAGGATGCAAATGTAATAATAGCGATAGGGGATACATCCAGTAGGGAATATATCCAACCAACACCCATCATTAGAAAATAATGAATGTGGACAGAACATTTTTTTGGCTCAAAGCTGTTGGAAAATAGTGTACAGCATATGCTGAGACATAAATATACAAAGTCTCATATTAGCCAAAATTAAAAAAAAAAAGTTGATTACACTTATCAAAATATTTAACCACTTTGTCCTCCTTGACGTATAAAAACGTCAAGGAGGACATGCGCGCTCCCACGGCCGAGCGCGCGCGTGCACGTTCACTCCCGGCCGCGGATTCGTTAGCCCAGGAATCAATGTATCGGGCTATGGTGCCCGATCACTGATTTCTCTTCCCCGCAGAAAAAGCGACAGCTTCTCTCGGAAACTACGCTTTTTCTGACTCTATGTCCCTCTAAGCATACATTGTACGCTTAGAGTGACGTCATGTAAACAAACTCAAGATTGTCATCTTGTGGCCAAAAAGTAAAACTACATCTAAAGGTAAAAAAACATTACAATACACAAATATTTCCCCAAATAAAACACTATTTACATCCCACCCTCCCAAAAATACCCACATAAAATACTTAATAAAAAAAACAAAAAACATTACTATAAAAAAAAACCATCACAAATATTTACCTAAGGGTCTAAACTTTTTAAATATCTATGTAAAGATGAAATATTTCTATATTTTTTTTTTTTATAAGCTTTTAAATAGTGATGGATGCAAAACGGAAAAAATGCTCTTTTATTTCCAAATAAAATATTGTCGCCATACATTGTGATAGGGACATAATTTAAACGGTGAAATAACCGTGACAAATGGGCAAATACAATACGTGGGTTTTAATTATGGAGGCATGTATTATTTTAAAACTATAATGGCCGAAAACTGAGAAATAATGAATTTTTTTCAGTTTTTTTCTTATTCTTAGTGTTAAAATGCATTTACAGTAAGGTAGCTCTTAGCAACATGTACCCCCCAAAGAAAGCCTAATTGGTGGCAGAAAAAAAACAAGATATAGATCAGTTCATTGTAATAAGTAGTGATAAAGTTATAGGCTAATAAATGGGAGGTGAACATTGCTCGGATGCATAAAGTGAAAACGACTGAGGGCTGAAGTGGTTAAAGTTCCTACAAAACAACAATGTGGTCACAGCAATTATCCCCTCATTGGACCAGCTAAGGGGTTTATACTGACAATGACAATAACTTTTTACTCAATATGGGAAATAACTGTACTAGTCAATAAACAGGAATTAATTAATAACCTGATATAGTAAAGCAGGCCAAATAGGCCAGAAGATTTTTGAAGACAGAACTTTAGTATAGTAACCATCACATCACTAAAGACTGGTGGAATGAAATTGATGTAAGTATCACTTTTGTAATGATCACCACAAAATGTTAAACAGTTGACACTAGTGTCATTATATTTCTATGGTAAGGTCACATCAGCTCCGGTGCGTCGGGTTCCATTGGAATACAGCACAACATGCTGTGCATTTAAAAGACATCATGTACATTTACAGTGGCAGTGAAACATTGTACTGTACACTTCACTGTAAGCCTCGTATTGCAACACGCCACTTTTCAGTATTGTTTCATTGCAATCTTACCGCAAGCAGGGCCGGATTTACCATAAGGCACTGTAGGCACGTCCCTACAGGCGCCTGATGATGGAAAAACGGCTCACTTCTCTCCTAGTGCTCCCCTTCCTCCTTCCCTATGCAGAGTCCCGAGCAGAGCGTAAATGAGAGGTTACTCACCCAGCTCTTGCAGATTCATGAAGGGCAGAGTCTAGGGTGCCAGGACATCTATGTCTATAGGCTCCTGTGATGTAAATCCGGGCCTGACCGCAAGGCAACATGTATAGTGTGAAAGTAGTCTTAAGGGGCCCATTCACCTAAAGATTTTCCGGCCGATATACGGCCGTTTCGATCACAGTGATCGAATCGGCTGTGAAATCGGCGCGAACACCGCTGACAGAACGATCGATTTCCGTCCGAAATCGATCGTTCCAGTCAACTCCCGCCGATCCATCCGTGCAGAAGATTTTTCTCGATCGCCGGCGGGTCGGGAGTGCGTCCATAGCGGCGTTCGAATGCCCGACGACCAACGCAATACAGCGGGTATACATTACCTGTTCCGGGCCGGCGCGAGTCCCCGCTGTCACCGATGTCTTCTTTCCACGCTGGGTTCCGGACCGGCTGCAGCTACACAGAACTTCCTGTCCCGGCAGGAAGTTTAAACAGTAGAGCGCCCTCTACTGTTTAAACTTCCCCTGGACAGGAAGTTCAGTAGCTGCAGGAACGGTCTGGAGCCCGGAGCAGAGAAGAAGAGAGCAGGGACCAGGGGACTTGCGCCAGCCGGAACAGGTAATGTATGCAGGGGGCGGCAGCAGCGGCAGCTCCACAGATTGTGATCGGTTTCAGGCTGAAATCGATTCACAATCTGTTTGCAGTAAGGTGGCCATTCGATCCCCCTCTGATCAGATTCGATCAGAGAGGGATCTATCTGTTGGTCGAATCTGATGGCAAATCGACCAGTGTATGGCTACCTTTAGGAATCTGTACTGTGGTCTGATTTGACACATGTAAAAGTTGAAAGCTTTTTTACCCAATAGTTAATCCAGCCCAGATTTGCTGGATCACTCAGGATCTCTACTGCTCTCCAAACGTAGTAATTTGCAGTCATTGTTTATTACCATAGAATAAATGTGCTATAAATAAAACTAACCACTTCTAAATTGTGCTAAAATGACCAACATTTCCTAAGGTATTATGCCTTGCGAAGGTTGCCCATCAGTGCTCCTTGCTATGCCGAGTAAGCCAAGCTGCACTTGAATAGTATTGCAGCTAAAGCTTTATAAACATAGCCCCAAGCAACTAACAGCTTCAGCAAACTGCTGCTTCCTGTCCAGAAAGCCTGCTCAGTTCAGCTTTTGTACGCTGCCTTGTAGCCGGATGTCACAGGATTGGCCTGCAGTGTGCTTAAAAACTTTGCATCATGAAACATTGTAAATCTTTATTTTTTTCAGAAATAAAGGGAGAACCCTAACAAGTTTTCCCAAGAAATATGTTTTCCAATTTATCTTTTAATACTATTTTCCTTGCCTAAAATACATGCATGGAAAAATGACGTCATTTCGGCTATTGATAACGCTTTGTATTATGGAGTGAGTTAAAATAAACTTTCAGACTGAGGTTTGCTATGTTAGCAAGCGGGGAGCAAACTTCAAGCAAAAGCATGCAGGGAGCAACTTCTACTGTGTTTTAAGATAGCGCTAAAACAAATACTCTCTATTTGGTTATTTCCACACTCCATCAAATAATTGACCTAAAGGATAGAGAAAGTGTTTAAAATGTCTGTTTGTTGCCATTTTGATTTAAGAGATGGGATAGCTGGCCTGATGCTACTTATTCATCTTATCTAGTGAGTTACAGCAGATCTCTGACGGAGGATGAACTGCACACAGACACCATGCTTTGGTTTCTCTCAGGAACACACACTGTTCTTTTTTTTTCTTCTCCTTTCTGAGTAAACTTTCTTTAACATTACTTGGTTAACAAATAGACAACATTGTCACATGACTCTAGATCAGTGGATAAGCTGTATATGGGCATATATATCATCACATATCTTAACAGTGCTGCAGAGAACGTCTGAAGGACAATAGTTTTAAAGGAGTAAATTGTGAATATTATTTCAATGACACTTAACATTAATGTCCTTTAACTTCAGAAACATTCCAAAGATGGTGGGAGTTGGGGGGAGGGGGGAATGAGTGCTGCTGAACAGGAGCACGTGTATTATTTCAGCAGTTCCACACACAGGACATATGTGACGTTACGTAGTACTCTGGTGGTGGAGCACAGTTCATCATCTTCCCTGTATAATCTTGCAGCCTCGGGCACATGGCTTATCTGGGACTGGAGGTGTCTTGTGACCAGGACAGGTGCAGAAACCAAGAAACTCAATGTTTTGACTCTCTAAGCCATGAGCAGAGCACTGCTATTAGCAGATAACGGCCTCCCTCAGGCTTGGTGAAAGCACATCAATATAAAGCTAGCAATTCATGGTGACCATGCTTCATGTGTAAATTATTCCCCATTGTACTCTGTATTGTTTGGCAGAATTAATATTTCCACTGCTGATTACTTTACCCCCTTATTCAGTGTGTACATTTCTGGGTCTAGTGTGCTACTGACTAATAATTTCACTAATGAAATGGATCCATCACCTGCACATAGAAGAACCTGCCATCTTGTGGACTCATCTATTATTCCAGATAATTGTGGTTACAGGGCAGTGCATAATACTGCCTCCTGGCAAACTGTTCATCAACATTGAAGAACAGTTTGAAAATGGGACACCTACTGTATGTATATTTTATTCTTGAAACCTGTCACAAATGCTATGTTTTTGGTAATGACACAAATTATTATTTTTATTAATAATTGTATTTATAAAGCACCAACATATTACGCAAGTGAATCTATTTTATTTACTTGAAATTGGTGACAAATTGGAAAAAGCAGTAAATTAGTTAAGATCCCATACAGACACTCAGTTTTTGTTGATGAACATTTGGCTAACATTCTTACACTCTTAATGGCAGAGGCCTCAAACCTGCTACAGTCAGTCATTGGGTGACTTGCGCTCAAATTCAGAAAAGGAGGCAGAGCTACAAACAGCTAATCAGATTTGTTTTATTGATAAACTGCTTCCATTATCACATATTGATACCAAGGACCCCAGAGCTCAAAAACTTGGTCATTGAGTGACTGTGGCTCAAGGTTAGAAAAAATGGGTGGAGCAAACAACAACCACATTTTTCAATGGGAAAATTTAAACTGCAGCCATTCTTACATTTTTAGTGGCAGGGTTCTTGAACTTGGCACAGGTGGTCACCAGGTGACTGGGATAAATATTCAGGAAAGTGGTTGGAGCCTACAACAGCCAATCAAAATTCACCTATTGATTTTCAAGGGGAATATTTAAATTGCTGCTATTCTCACGCTGTTAATGACAGAGTCCTTAAACCTGCTACAGTCAGTCATTGGATGACGGGTTCAAATTCAGAAAAGGGGATGGAACCACAAACAGCCAATCAGATTTGTTTACTTGATTTTAATGGAAAAATGTAAACTGTTTCCATTCTCACATTATTGAATCCAAGGACCCCAGCTCACAAACTCCATCATTGAGTGACTCTTTGACAAGGTTAGAAAAAGTGGCCAGACCCAACAATAACCAAATACATACATGGACAATGCCGGATCTTCAGCTTGTTCTCAATCAGAATAAATGTGTACTCCTTGATATGTATTCAGAATCATGATGAAAAAAAGTCAGTGGAGTAACACACTTCTGCTTGGCCATAATGAATGTACAGTGCACTAGGGCAGTGGGTGGGACAGGATTTGAAACATGTATATAGTTATGTTGGGAAAAACCTCCCATTTTTATTATTTCCTGTTGGGAGATAGATATTCTTATTTAGACAGCCACTAGGGGCCATTCACACTTGTCCTAGCAGTTTATGCAGGCAGTTTTCAGTATGCACAATTCTGCATTCACAATTTTTGTATTATTTTTTAAACTTACATTTGTGCAGATGCAATTTTTTTAGACATGTTTGAATGTAAAAGTTTGCATTGCTATTTTTCCATGAAAACCAATAAAGGTAAATTACAAGAAAAAATAATCTCATTAACTGAAAAATCGCATGGAGTCTTTCATGCAAAATGCCATTTATTAGCAATTTTTCTGCGTTCCCATTGACCTGTCATTTCATTTTTAAATGCAGAAAATTTACGATTGCAAATTCACATATGAACACAATAAAATGTGATGCCACTGAAATACATTAGATATGTGACAATTACGATTTCCGAAAATCACAACTCGCACCCTGCCTTGCCTTAGAGGCTTGCTGACACTCTTACAATGCAATATAGAACTAAGTATTTAAATAATTATTTATTATGCAGTGTAAGGGCCTTTTTCCTCTACATGCCAATTGTGGCCACTTTCCGCACACAATTTCGGATTCAGAAATGCAGCTTAATGAAAACAATAGGCTATTTGTTTTGCAGGAGAGAAAAAATGATGCATGCTGCAGTTTTTTTGCAGAATGCATCCCAATCCCCGTAGCAGGACATTTCGGAAAAAGATGCTGCACCCCAGTTGTAATGTAGCCTAAAGCTCTGCGGAAAGTGTCAGTGCTATATAAATGCATAATAATGTAAGCAATATAATTGAACAATGAAGATGGCTGGGAAGATACATATTTATAGCAATTATTTGTGCAGTGCTGGCCATTAATGCCTGTAGCTGCCTGTGTAATCAGTGTTGAGACTTGCTATCAAGTCTGTGTTTGTGTAGCCACAGGTGGGGGATTCTGAGGAAACACTGTTCATTTGATTGAAACAGACAGCTGCCAGTAATGAAGTTTATGCCCAGCTATTCTCTTTAAAAATTAGGTCATAAACAAACCAGCAAAAAAAGAGAAAAAAACAAACACACAGAACATGACATAGAATGCCAGGAGAATGGTGGTCCAAGAAGTATTTCCCGGATAACATTCATGCAGTACATTAGAATGCAGTTGCTCTCATAAGAACTTTTATCAAAGTGAATTATCTAAAAGCAAATGTAAAACGGGGAGGGACAAAACATTAGATACCTCACTATTCGGAAACCACTGGATATTCCGAGGCTTCCTGAGTCATTGTAAAGCCCACACACAGGGTTCTTCTGACTGCGTCCCCAGCTGTGGGTGAACACATCCAGACTGGCCTTGTACGTGTGAAGTCCCGGCACGCCCAGTTAAACAGAACCACTCATGCATGGGTTTTTTCCTCTGCACAAGCACTGCTTTCCACTCTGGACCTGTGCAAACCTTACTCACACATGGCTAGAGACTTCCTTCTTCTGAGGTAAGTCCAGGTAGTCCCCAGTTAATAAATAAATAAGATAGGGACTATAGGGTTGTTCTTAAAGTATATCTGTAAGACTAAAAAGTTTCCCTATGCGGTACTCACCTTGGGAGCAGGAAGCCTCTGGATTCTCCAGAGGCTTTCCCTGGCCTCCTCCACCGGCCTGTTCTAGTGCTGGAACCCCCGTAAAATCGCTTGTCGACACTTCACACATGCACACTAGCACGTAATTTGTATCTACCGTATTTTTCGGACTATTAGACTCTCTTGATCATAAGACGCATGTAAGTTTAGAGAACAAAAACCAAGGGAAAAAAATATATTAAACCTGGTGCATCCATGGTGAAGGGGCATCTTATGGATTATGCCCCTTTTGTACCTCATGCCCCCTTGTACCTCTTGTGTCTCCGTGTCCTCCTGTGTCCTCCATGTGTATGCCTCTGTCCTCCTTGTGCCCTCCTCTATGCCCCTTTCTGTCCCCACTGTGTCCTCCTCTATGCCCCTTTGTGCGCCCCCCCCCCCCCCCCCCGTGTCCTCTGACTTTTCCTGTGTCCTCCTCTGCATTGGCACAGTACAGGGAGCCCCCGACATTGTGACGGGTTGGAGGTTTGTATTGGCAGACATTCACAAGTCAGGAACTCCCTGCATTTGGACTATAAGACGCAGTGATTTCCCCCCCCCCCCCGCCCCCCCCCCCCCCCACACACACACACTTTTGGGGGAGAAAAATTTAGTCATATAGTCCTAAAAATACAGTAACTTTATTCATAAGCCACTTCAGATATCCTTCAGACTCTCCTGCAAAACAAAGTTATCTTTGTCTATTAAGCTGATTAGGCCTCAAAACATTTGTGATTCTCTAAGGCTCAGACACACGTCCAACAAAATGCACAACCAACATCACAACATGACCGACCTCACAACAAACAATTTACATGACCTGTATTTTGCACACACAAACCAAACTAAATGACCAACTCATTTACTCACTGCAAGCGAAACAACGGACTGCACGACATGACTGCATTCGTAACAAGTACATTGTTCAAACAACGTTGTACACACGTGGCCAACTGCACGATATCAGCCCAAGTGTGAGTTGATCTGCCGGATGGATCGGGCAAACCGCCTGTTATCAGTCGCTCATCTAGTCGTTTGCCACGCATATACACTCCAGATTGTGGTCCAACAGAAATCAGCTGCCAATCAGGCAGTTTGGTTGAGCATGTGTATGGGCCTTTAAAAAGAAATTATTGTTAACCGGAATATCTGTAATCAAAATAACAGATCAATGAGTAATTTAGCTTTGTTTTTTAAATCACTTCTCAGAAAACTCAGATTGTGTAGAATGTGATAAGAAAACTCACTCCAGTATTTCTACATACTACACTCTGTTCTCCTGACTTACTGTAGCTTGTGTCTGATGGATTGGATGTAATTTGTGTAGGGCTGTCAGGGAAGTTATTTAAGAAGTAATGAAGAAAGCAGATGGGAACCAAGTTATTCATCTTAAAGAGGCACAATCATTCAGTCCTTTAAAGAACCAGATTCTTTTTAATGACATCCATCACGGATAATGACTTGATTGGGTTCTCATCTTTCATGCTGCCATAGGGCTGTTTGTCACACAGTAATGCTGCTGCACTGTGTTATTGCTCTAGGTTGTAAGTAAACCAGCAGGCCAAACTGTAAAGCAATCTACTGCTGCTATACCCAAAGGAAGAATTATTTACTGAAGCCTAGATTACAAGATTATAAAGTGCTGCCTATATTTACCTTGCGTGAAGCAGAAAAAGTACAATAAATGGATGACCACATACAGTACAGACCGTGCTTAAGTGAACACATAAACATACACTCCCTCTGAATAATAATAATAATATTAATATTACTTTAATAAAAATATATTATTCCCATTCCACCCACTACTTCCCCTAAAGAGATCTGAGGGTTCTCTAACTGTCCAGTGTTTGCAAAGACCTCCCCAACACAGGAGACCTCCCCACCTATGTGTGCCCATGCTCTCTCTTCATGCTGCGACGCCTCCAGACCCCCAAAATGGCCTTGAGCGGGGCCTAGAGCCCACCCCCCCACAGGTGCAGGAGTCCAATTTTAAATTCATGCAAATTGTAAATAAAATGATGATACACTGAAAGGACCAATCAGAATTAAAATCGCTAGTTGCAAATCGCTACACAATCGCTGGCAAAAAGCTAAATCGCTACCAAAATCGCCAGAAAATGCTCAAGAAATCGCTTACAAAACACTCATTAATAAAGCTAGCAATTGCGATTTGAAATTTGTAGTGGGTTCCGGGCCTGACCCGCAGTCTGTATCACTGATGTGATCAGTTTATCACCCTGATCAGTGTCTTCTGTGATACATTTTTCTTCTGTTCTTCAAACTGGCAGATAAAATGTCACATACATGTTATTCAGATTGTAGAAATACTGTGAAGCTCAGAGCTAGGTGATTTTGTTAGGAAAGGCAGGGGATACTGCTAGACCAGCAAGGCTCGGCTCTGCTGTTTGGAGTGTAAAGGAGAAATATCTATAAACAGACAGCCAGAAGGTACTCAGATTTCTTCAGGGGCACAAAATCAGTATTGCATCAAAAATGCATTATTTATCAGGGTGATCAAATAAAAATGTTTACTGCTCCACTAGCTTCCCCATTAGTGGGTTAATGTCCATCCAGAAGTAAGGCTGTATAATATGATGCACCATCACTTTTACAGCTGTAAAAAAGCTGATACAGCTGACATAAGTTGCTATAGCACATGCACACTGCCCACTCTCTGTGTCCAGTACCAATTGAGCAAGGTTTGTTACCACTTCTGTTCTGGCAGTCTATGGCCGATACCACTATCGCGAAAAAAGTAGGCAGTTAAAATCTGACAGAATCGACTGGTTTTGGGCCAGTCCATCTCTTCATGGGGGATTCTCATGGTTTTCTATTTTTTAACAGCGTTTCCTGAACAACAGTTGCAAAATCTAACTGACAAAATAGTGTGCAAGTGAGTAGGGAGGCTGGCTGGTATCTTACTATTTTGGCAGTTAAACTGCTGTACAGGAAATGCTGTTGAAAACAAAGAAAACCCTGAGAATCCCCCATGAGGAGATAAACTGGCCCAAAACCTGTCGGTTCTGTCAGATTTTAACTTCCTACATTTTTCGCGATAGTAGTCCTTTAACCACTAGAGGACCGCAGTGTTAAACCGCTCTAAAGACCAGGCCATTTCTCACTTAATAGGCCACTGCAGCTTTAAGGCCTGCTGCACTGTGTTATTGCTCTAGGTTGTAAGTAAACCAGCAGGCCAAACTGTAAAGCAATCTACTGCTGCTATACCCAAAGGAAGAATTATTTACTCAAGCCTAGATTACAAGATTATAAAGTGCTGCCTATATTTACCTTGCGTGAAGCACAAAAAGTACAATAAATGGATGACCACATACAGTACAGACTGTGCTTAAGTGAACACATAAACATACACTCCCTATGAATAATAATAATATTAATATTAGTCAAAAAAAATATTATTCCCATTCCACCCACTACTTCCCCTAAAGAGATCTGAGGGCCCTCGGCTCTAACTGTCCAGTGTTTGCAAAGACCTCCCAAACACAGGAGTCCTTACACCATAAACTATACAGCAGCATGTTGTTTGCTGCTCTGACAGGGGCTCAACTAGAAATCACTGCCCCCCCCCCTGCAAAAATTTGAAGGCCCCCCCCCCGGCCTGCTCAGGGCCGTTATGGGGGGCCAGAAGGGTCACAGGATGAGGGGAGAGCTTGGCCACACATCAGCGGGTAGGGGGGACAGTCCCCCCTCCCCCACCTAGGACTTTACCCTCAGCACTCCCCCTCCAGCATCTATCAGCGGCAGCAGAACGGGCAGGAACACATACCTCCATCCACTGCGGAGGTCCGATCTCTAAGTGCCTACAGCCTTTGACAGCCGATCACAGCCGACAGCATAGGTTTCAGCCTATGACAGACTATGACAGCCGACAGCATAGGTTTCAGCCTATGACAGCCGATCACAGCCGACAGCATAGGTTTCAGCCTATGAGAGCCTATGACAGCCGACAGCATAGGTTTCAGCCTATGACAGCCGATCACAGCCGACAGCATAGGTTTCAGCCTATGACAGCCTATGACAGCCGACAGCATAGGTTTCAGCCTATGACAGCCGATCACAGCCGACAGCATAGGTTTCAGCCTATGAGAGCCTATGACAGCCGACAGCATAGGTTTCAGCCTATGACAGCCGATCACAGCCGACAGCATAGGTTTCAGCCTATGACAGCCGATCACAGCCGACAGCATAGGTTTCAGCCTATGACAGCCGATCACAGCCGACAGCAAAGGTTTCAGCCTATGACAGCCGATCACAGCCGACAGTATAGGTTTCAGCCTATGACAGCCTATGACAGCCGACAGCATAGGTTTCAGCCTATGACAGCCGATCACAGCCGACAGCATAGGTTTCAGCATATGACAGCCTATGACAGCCGACAGCATAGGTTTCAGCCTATGACAGCCGATCACAGCCGACAGCATAGGTTTCAGCCTATGACAGCCGATCACAGCCGACAGCATAGGTTTCAGCCTATGACAGCCGACAGCATAGGTTTCAGCCTATGACAGCCGATCACAGCCGACAGCATAGGTTTCAGCCTATGACAGCCGATCACAGCCGACAGCATAGGTTTCAGCCTATGACAGCCTATGACAGCCGACAGCATAGGTTTCAGCCTATGACAGCCGATCACAGCCGACAGCATAGGTTTCAGCCTATGACAGCCTATGACAGCCGACAGCATAGGTTTCAGCCTATGACAGCCGATCACAGCCGACAGCATAGGTTTCAGCCTATGACAGCCGATCACAGCCGACAGCATAGGTTTCAGCCTATGACAGCCGATCACAGCCGGCAGCATAGGTTTCAGCCTATGACAGCCGATCACAGCCGACAGCATAGGTTTCAGCCTATGACAGCCTATGACAGCCGACAGCATAGGTTTTAGCCTATGACAGCCGATCACAGCCGACAGCATAGGTTTCAGCCTATGACAGCTGATCACTGCCCTGCTTCTGGAGGGGTCTGCCTTACATCGCAGTGCTGTACAGCAATAAAAGATGGCAGTTTCGCCGTCAAACAGTCTCCCAGCGGCGATCGCCACTAAGAGACCGCAAACCACGCCCCAAGGACCTTACACCGATCGGCGTAAGGCGGTCCTAGGGCTGCCGCCACGTCCACGCCAAGAGGTTAAGGATCAGAAACTGCTGGTACAAAAAACGGGGCTATTCACGCTGCTCTTCCATCACTGAAGCTCACTCCCTCTGCCATTGCTGTGGCAGCAGAGCTCTGTGAGCCATTCAGGAGCCGATTTCATTGGCTCTTGACCCTGTGATCATTGTGAGCCAATGAGATTGGCATACAGTGATCACGGGGTCAGGAGCCAATTAAATCGGCTCCTGACTGGCTCACGGAGCTTTGCTGTCATACTAACAGCAGGGCAAGTGAGCTGCAGCGGCGAGAAAGCGTCACGATCAGCGGTAGCTTGCGGCAAGCTAATTGAAATGTACGCCCGGGCAGGGATAACAGGTCCCAAACAGGGCGTTGATTTCAATTAGCGTGGTCTGGAAGTGGTTAAACACACGTGTTTCTCTATGCATTCTCTGTTTGTTTTTGTGTGTGTTGAGTTTTTTCCTAATATGCAACTCTATATAGGGCAATATTTATCTCTAGGTATTTGCAAAAAATGCATCCATCTAACTACACATGTTTTCCATTGAATTGCACTTTACATGAGATTGAACACGAAAACGCAAATGCATCAGGAAATTAGTTGCATGCTAATTCAAATTTGCATGAGTGAAAAATTAGCAAAAACACATGTAGGGAAACAGCTTGTCTACTTGAAAGTGAGTAAGGGACATTGAATATGACTAGCCAAATGATCTATAGCCTTCATCTTCTTGTTCACGCATTATATTATATAATTTTCCTAAACTTATTTTTTATAGGACTATTCAGTTAAACTGCGTGCTAAACTATATCTCCACAATTGCAGTTAATGAATATGTAGATTCACAGGATCAACGGTACTTCTTAGGGGTTTTTGAATATAAGACATGACAAGCAGCATCTCTGTACAGTACTGATTAAAAACAAAACACCCAGGGCAAATTACTTAAAAACTATACTGCTTTTAAGGGAACCTAAACCCTAGGGGAAAAAAGTTTCACTTAGCTGGGGCTTCTTCAAGCACCCTGCAGCCGTCCTGTACCCTTGCAGCTCCTCGAGTTTCCTCCGGTCCCCTGCCGCGGCTTAGTTTACCGGCAACACGTCCTCTTCTTTGCCTTCCCCACCCTCAAGCGCATCATGCATGGGTGCAGTACGCTTGCGCCTGCGCATGATGTGGTTGACGCCGGGGAAGGCGAAGAAGAGAACGCGTTGCCGGGGGCCTACTGTCAGTTGAATGAAAAAGAAGCCACGGCAAGGGACCGGAGGACATTCGAAGAGTTCTCCTTTGTTGAGTTGCTGTGAAGTCCATGATCTAGCTGGGTTGTGGGCCATTGCAAGTGTGCTCTTCCAGGCCATGTGCTTCCTCCATTGCTCCCTCATGGTCCGGACCATTCTGCGCAAGTGCAATTACAAAACAATTACAGTCTTAACAAATTGCGCATGCGGAGAACGCTCCCGAGCCACGCAAAGCGCAATTGGCTGTAGTAGACAGCCAGGACCATGCATGTGCAGTAGTCCCCAACTGAGCCGAGTCACAAACTTTATGGGGGTGACAGCAGCACAACTGAGGGGACCGGGAGAACATCAAGGGAGTAGACAGACTTAAGGGGGCTGTCCATTAGTTTCAGGCACAATTGCACTAAACTGGCAATAAGAATGGGTCTGGATTAATGCCAAAGTCTTATATTGAGAGAAAAGCTGCACCATGAATATATTAATGCCCCAAATACCCCTATAATTAAAAATTATGCATGGAACTGAGGGGTTAAAACCTTAATATATTGAGGATCTTATATACCGTACTAATAGGCAGTTTTAATGCATGGCGTGGACACAGCAGAGTCCATGCTGTGCAAAGCACAAGCCGCCGCCCACTCACCACACCCTTCCCCAGGAGAGGGGAGGATGTCCACACTGTGGGGGGAAGGTAGGGGGGAATTACTGGTTATTTATAATCAGTTGCTCATATACATACATACTGTAAATCTCATGTAGTGGCCAAATTCCCCTTTGTTGGTGTAAACTTGTGGCTTTTCTAAGTAGTTCCATACTAATCTGCCCCATTTATTCACCAATTATTAGAAATGTATAACAGTCACTTCATTAAACCGTTTGTAGCAGAAATAAAGCAAGGCATTTTTGAAGTGCCCTATATAGACTGTGACATGTACTGTAAATACTGAGCCCTTTCAGAGGTTACAAGTACCATAATGTTGTTATAGCCTGTAAAATATTGTAGAACACAACCCAAGAGGTAAAAAGTTCACAAGCAGGCTGTGCTACAGGGAGCGCTTTAATTGCAGGATTTATGGGAGCAGAAAACAAAGGTAAGGCCATTTCTGGGAAAATCTGGAAATTTGGTAACAGGAGCAGTTAACTTGCATCCACCGTAGAGTGAAATCAAATCAATATGGGATTTACGATTACTGCAAATGCGCCGCTTTGTTGTTTCACAGAGGATAAAGATATTTTCCAGATATTTTATACTGAAACACGATCCGTCAGTTGTGTGGTTTTTGTTAGGCATGTTTTTTCCCCACGCATCAATGCACATGGCTAAGCATACCCCAGTGATGCAGCTCAGTGGGGCAAATAGAAATTGTGGTGGCCCTCAAGACCTGGAAACTGGAGTAATGACAACTTCACCAACCCCAAGGATATTAATGAACATGGCAAATTAAGCTCACATACATAATGTACAGTGCATATAGTACATGGACAAAGACAGGGCCGAATTTACCATTAGGCACTGTATACTTACCTTTGTAGAGGAAGCCTTCATCAGAGGCTTCCCACGTCCTGCTGGAGACCACCAATCGAAGTTCACTAGTGATGAGTTGTAATTTCGCATTGAAATTTGCAATTACGATGCAAAATCATAATGCTACATTTTGGGGAAAAATCGTAACCGATTTCGTCTGTTGTAAGCAGGAACTGTAATTTTGCATAATTTCTGTGTTATTTTTTACGTAATTTTGTGCCAACTTTAGAAGTTAATAGCACAGCTATTGTCACCAATGTGTGTTAAGGAGAATAGTGGGTACAAGTCACAAAAATAATTTTGCAAAAGACCTTGGATTTTTTGAGAAAAGAGCTTTTGAAAATGCAAAGGATAAAGGGTTTTTAAACTCAGTTTAAAAAACATTTTTCCTTTGCATTTTTAAAAGCAATTTTCTCAAAAAGTACAAGGTATTTTTGCAAAATTGTGTTTGTTACTTGAGCTTGCTATTCTCCTTAGCATATGTAGCAGTTTTGTTGACATTGACATGAAAGTCTAAAGTTGACATGAAATTATGTGAATATTATGCAAAATTACAAATGATTACACAAAATCAGTTGAAATTACAAACTGTAACTACGTATGGGCGTAATTGTGAAAATGTATGCCAAATGTTACATAATTGTATTTAGCTAATTACCATCATCACTGAAGTTCATGGCTGTTCTTCCATCCATAAATGAGCCCCACTGTGCAGGCTTGTGCTTGCAGAATACCACAGAGCCAAGTGGAAAAAGCCAAGCCTGATCGGCGCCATGCTACTGTGCAGGCCAAATGCATCCTACGCAATGTAGCTGCGATCGTTCACACAAAAAAATGCAGCCACGCGCACCATTCAACAAAGCCCTAGTTGTGTGTTTTCTGAGGGTCCCAACACTGGTTCGGTACAGGTGGGGGACGGGGGACGTCTGTGGATAATCCAGATAAACCTGTGGATAAACCAGAGCAATTTTCACATCACACTCCTCCCATTCATTTGACAATAACTTTATTGTTATTAATCACACAGAAATGATCTAAATCTTATTTTATTTTTTTTGCCACCAATTAAGCTTCCTTTGGGTGGTACTTTTTGCTTAGAATTATTTTATTTTGTATACATTTTAAAGGGAATAATAAGAAAAAAACAAGAAAAATTCATTATTTCCCAGTTTTCGGCCATTATAGTTCAATTAAATGATACCTTAATTAAAACCCACACATTTTATTTTCCGATTTGTCCCGGTTTTTGCAACATTTAAAATATTTCTCTACCTAATACAGTGTATGGCGCCAATATTTTTTCTGGAAATAAAAGGTGCATTTTCTATATATCTAATTAAAAGCCTTTATTTGCAAAAGTAATAGTAATATACCCTCATGACATATATATTAAAAAGTCTATAAGGTAACTATTTATGTTTGTTTTTTTATTAAATGGTGTCTTTTTTTTTTACTAGTGTTTTATTTGGGTAACTATAGGGTAGGGGTGTAATGGGGTAAATGGGTGTATATGTTTGGGTGCATTTTACTTTTTGGCCACAAGATGGAACTACACTTTACTTCCAAGTACGGTAAATAGTACTCGGAAGTAGTTAGTGTATCTGTTTACGTAAATGAAATGCCTACGTCAGCATGATGCCGGCTTTTCATTCATCTGGGGGACAGCGATCGAGATGGGAACAAGCTGTTCCCAGTCTCTGGTCAACTCATCGGCGGAACTGTGGTGGAAATGAACGGTGGCAGCGCGGCGATCGTGAGCGGCGAGGCAAACAACGCGGGTATGTGTATTTACCCCCCTGGTTCGGAAGCATTGTGCAGGGGGCGTAAATACATGATGGGACGGCCAAGTAGGTATTAAAGAGGAGCTGTTAGGTATAAGGTCTCAGAGAAAATAAACACATATATCAGTAGCTAAAGATTGGCTGTACTTACATTACATATGCATTTCACTGTCCACGTTTGGATTTCACAGAATTTGTATATAGTATATGCAGAGATAGATGCTCCTGACAGTTCATGGCAGGCTCCATGTTTTTCTGTCAAATGTGTCGTCATGTCCTGCCTGCTTCCTGATCACAGATAAGCTTGTACTAAATAACACAGTGTGCAGTGAATATTAATGAGCCATGTGGCTAGGAACAATAGCTGACTCCTGCAGAGTACTCTGCCCCGAGATTTATCAGTGCTACGCGATTACAAGCTGCTGTAAGGTCTCATTAGCAGCCGAGGGGAGAGCCCCAGAATGCTTTGCAGTAATATGCGGCTTGCGTCTTCTTAAGAATAACAGACTTGCTGATAAGCACACATCAAAGGTAACTGAGATTTTTATCTTCACTAATTGCTTTTGGGCTTCCTTCTAAACTGTTTAACACAGGAGAATAGAGGTTTAAATTAGCTTCTGCAGCCTGACAGTTACTCTTTAAAGACCTCCTGTGACCTCTAGGGCCCCAAAGCAGCCACCTTGACTACTATGACTATTGCCACATCGCTGATCCAATTTAGCTGCATTTTTATTCTCTCTGAAAGTGTTTCCTTGGTATCTTATTGACATCTGTGTTTCAGACGAAATCAACAATATTTTTCCGCCCTCCCTTCTTTTCTGATTGAGAACTGAAATTATTATTATTAAAGGGAACCGGAAGCAAGGAAAATTATTTAAAAAATAAACTACATACATAGGGGGCGCATGCGCGGAGCCACCATGAGCAGACGCTAGTTGGCAGAGCTCCGTCTTCGGGATCCCGAATTATCTCTCTCACAGCCTCGTTCGTAAGCAAATTTCCTCCCGCTACAACACCTGACACCCAGGAAATGTCCAGGAGGGGAAAGAAAGATAATCCGCCACCTCCCGAGGCTCCAAAGAAACAAAACAGGCAACACAAACTTACCGAACACTTCGGGCCTGCTCCTACGAGATCCAAAATGGCCGCCACGACCTCAGCCTCAGCAGCCTCGCCTCACTCCTCAGGGCCTAGCTCGCCCAATTCTCTCCCCGAGTCGCCGCAGTCAGCAACGGAAGTCCCCCTCACGAAGCTACAATCCCAACAGCTATACAGGGACATAAGTTCGCTTTTCAAACGGGAACTAGCAGCAGCGGTAAGCGACCTATCTAATCAAATCAAGGAGGTGGGTGAGCGGGTGGAGAAGCAAGCAGACTCCCTAGTTGATGCAGTAGCGGCTGACAAACTACAACTAGATGATCAAGATGAGAAGATCCTAACCATGGAACTCAAGCTTGAAGACCTTGAAAACAGGTCCAGGAGGGCAAACCTACGCATCCGTGGGGTTCCGGAATCCATTACGGATCTAAAGGTAATGGCTCTAAATCTTTTTGCGGCCATCCTGCCACAGCATGATCCTCAAGAGTTCCAGATAGTCCGCATCCATAGAGCCCTGAGACGCCCCCGTAACGCGGATCTTCCCCGGGACATTGTCCTAAAGATGCAGCACGAGGAGATGAGGGACGCCATTCTATTCGCAGCTAGGCCTCTAACATCACTCCCGGACCTACCCAACACGGTACGTCTCTTCGCTGATCTATCTCCTCTTACACTGGCACGAAGGAGAGATATGAGGCCTGCGACCCAAGCTCTTACCACAGCCTCAGTGAAAAACAGGTGGGGTTTCCCCTTTTCCCTATGTTTCGATTACAACAACAGGAGCTACCTCTGTAAATCACTGGCCGAGGCCCGCCTTGCTCTGGGTCAGTGCGGCCTACAGCTCCCGCCTCATGATCAGACCTCGCTACCTCAAAGCTCTCCAAGACCGACCAGAGTCTGGACGGAGGTCACTAACCGCAGACGCTGACGGCCATCGGAGAATCCATCTTCACCATCCTCTCCGGCCCATTCTTCACAATCCATATGACCATGGACAGGTTATGTCTAGTTAACTGTTTGTTACATGCCTTATTCTTAAGACCTATTTTTGCCTTTTGTTATATCTTTATTTTTCGCTTCAACTGGCACCGAAATAGACTTAGACTATTTTTTCCTCAATTTCTTTCATGTTGGAAGCATACTTTTGAACTCTATGAGTATCTGCCCTATACTATACCATATTAATACTAGGTGGCCCTCCTCCCTTATCTACAACATAATGTACTGTTTACTCATGAGACGAGAGGGGACTCCCCCAACTAGACTGGGCCTTATACTGGGCGTAAATACTCACAATTTATACGTTAGGTTTATTCTTAACTTCCAAAGTAATGCTGTGGATTTATTGTTTATATATTACTACTATTAACCGTTTTTCCCATAGGTCTTGTGGCTATACTAAGTCAACCTGATACTGGCCTTGTTATTGTTCTCTATTATAACTTCGGGATCCCTAAGGAATGTTATGCTGTCCCCATCCTTAGATTCACGCATGTGGGTATCACTAATATGGTCCCCTACATCTGTGAATCACCTGAAGAGGAGTTATATCCTCTGGTTATGCTTTTTTGTTATATGTTCCACTAACATGATA
Organism: Hyperolius riggenbachi; assembly: GCF_040937935.1. Taxonomy (NCBI): domain Eukaryota; kingdom Metazoa; phylum Chordata; class Amphibia; order Anura; family Hyperoliidae; genus Hyperolius; species Hyperolius riggenbachi. The sequence continues at coordinate 126,236,621 of NC_090647.1, forward strand.
CTGTTTTTTCCTATAGGTACCTGGTCATACCTAAAGTACGCAATAATTACCATAAGTCTAGACTTTCTACCCCTAGCAAACTTTAGCCACGATTTCTGCAACATTAGCTCAATTTTTGTCATTGTCCCCCATGGTCAGATTGGTTTCCCATAATGTTAGGGGATTTAATTCCCCCCCTAAAAGACGTAAGGCCATGCAAGACTATATTACGCACAAGCCTGAAATAATCGCACTGCAAGAAACGCATTTCACGCATGCCTCTTTCCCAAAATTTATACATACCCAATACAGGTGTGTATATCTCGCCTCTTCTCCCTCCAGGAAAACACTAGGAGTCGCTATACTTCTACATAACTCCTTTCCACTGGAGGTAGAACAGGTTATTCCAGATGACTTGGGGTGGTTCCTTATTGTAATAGGCTCCCTCCAGATGAAAAAGATATGTATAGTTTCTTCATACTCACATCCTAATGACCCTTTAGCAACTTTCTCAGCATGTACAAAAAGCCTGTTAACTCTGACATACGATCATCTCTATTGGTGTGGGGACTTCAATGTCGTTCTTGTCCCCAGCATTGATTCCTCTACCTCCCTTGATCATCGCCTAACTCTAAAAAAGCTTAGAACGCTTCATAAAATGATTGAGTCTTTATCTATAGTCGACGTGTGGAGGGAGTCTCATGGACACACCAGAGGGTACACCTACTATTCTCCTCATCATCGATCTCATTCACGCATTGATTTAATCTTCACTAATGCCAGCAATACTATTAATTTACTATATGCACGGCACATACCCTGTGCTTGGTCTGACCATGACATGGTAATGGCCCAGTTTGATTCACAAACACCTAAATTTATTAAGCGTTCATGGCGTTTAAATGAGGCAATGCTCACCAACCCTTCTACCATAAATGATCTCTCACAACATCTCACAGAGTTCTTCGATATAAACAATACCCCTGGTATAGCTAAATCATCACTTTGGCTATCTCATAAAGCATATATCAGAGGCCAGTTCATTAGAATAGCCTCTCGGATCAAGAGGGAGCACTCAGAAGCATTACACAACCTCCAATATAAACTATCTAGACTGGTCCTAGAGCATCAAGCATCCCCTTCTATTTATTTATATAAGCTGATCAGGGATACAAAGATCCAAATTGACCTCCTCCTCTCTCGCCAAGCTGAGAAAATCTTCCGATGGACTCAATCCCGCTGTTACAAATTGCTTAATAAACCTGATCGCTGGCTAGCATCCAAACTAAGAGAGAAGCAGCAAATAAATTGTGTCAGAAAAATTAAACTAGCCAATGGTAGGGAGTCCTGTAACCCAGACGAAATCCATGACCGATTCCTCCAATATTATACCAAATTATACTCCCAACCTCTCCCCCCGACTACCCAAGAACTCCAATCCTTCCTCACCACCCTCCCAATACCATCTCTCTCACCTCTTTCAGCTACCTATCTCAATACACCTATTTCCCAAGATGAGGTTGAAGAAGTAGTGAAACACCTAAAAAATCACAAGGCCCCAGGCCCTGATGGCTTCACAGCCTTATATTACAAAAAAATTTCAGCAATCCTAATCCCCCACCTTACATCTTTATTTAATTCAATACTTAAAGGGGCAGCAGTCCCATCCGAATTCTTAGCTTCCTCAATAACTGTCATTCCAAAACCTGGGAGAGATCCACTGACCCCTAGTAATTATCGTCCAATCTCCCTATTAAACTCAGATTATAAAATTTTCACCTCAATCCTAGTTTCCCGCCTCAATAAATTGATACCGTCACTCATTCACAAGGACCAAGTTGGTTTTATACCCCAACGTCAAGCCACTGACAATATCCGAAAATTACTAAATATAATCCACCACGCACACCGACTTAAGCATCCACTAGCAGTGCTCCTTCTTGACATTGAGAAGGCCTTCGATACTTTATCATGGCCATATATGCTTTGTGCCCTTCAGAGATTTGGTATATCAGGCCCTTTTCTCCAAGCTATTAGGTCCTTATACTCTGCCCCAATTGCCTCCCTCAAACTACCCTCCACACGTCATTCCACAATAAAAATTGAAAGAGGAACTAGACAGGGGTGCCCCCTGTCCCCAGCCTTATTCGCACTATGTATAGAGCCCCTTGCCATTAAAATTAGGCAGGCAGCTGATGTTCAGGGTTACCGAATAGGTCAACGCTCCTATAAAGTTTCTCTATTCGCTGATGATCTAGCTTTGACCCTAACTAGCCCCACTACATCAATACCCTCTCTATTAGACCTACTATCTTCCTTCAAGAACTTAACTGGGCTATCACTAAACATTACAAAATCAGAAATCCTACCCTGTAATATTCCCAGCCCAATTACCGCAGACATAGCTTCTCGTTTTGGGTTCCATATACAACCTAAATTTGTTAAATACTTGGGAGTCAAACTTACTAAAAATCCATCAGATATGTTCCGCTTGAACTATACCCCTCTATTGATCTCACTCCTAAACTTGCTCAACACATGGGCCAAGTTACCAATTTCCTTAAGTGGGAGAATACATTCAGTCCGCATGACTCTACTCCCTAAAATTCTATATTATTTTAGGGTCCTCCCTACTCCAGTCCCAAAGGACTCTCTCATTCCTCTCCAAAGGGAAATCTCAAAATGTATTTGGGCCCATCATCCCCCACGTATTTCCTCCAAAAGGATGCAACTCCCTAAGCATGAAGGAGGTCCAGCAGTCCCTAACATCTATAATTACTATATTGCCGCCCAGCTAGCCCATATCCCACCTACTCAGGCCGGCCCTAACTCTCCATTATGGGTTGCCTTAGAATCAGCACTCTTAGCCCCGCACAAAATAGAGGCGTTAGTTTGGTCTTCGCTACCACATCCTACTAGTCTTCTCCTCGACTCCCCCTACACCCTACATACTCTTAAAATTTGGAAGAGGTATAGGTATACTCTAGGCCTACAAGCCACTCCCTCATTGGCTACGCATCTATTCGGTAACCCTGACTTTCCTCCGGGCCTAACTACTGACCTTTCCTGGTTAGCTGCTACTCAATATACAAAACTAATAAAGTTTCAGAGATTTGAAAAACTAATCCATCCAGCTACCTTGTCTGAGACCCTCTCCTGTAGACCACATCAATTTTTCCACCTCCAACAGGTCCACCACTATTGGTCTTCACTAGGCCATCTAACTACTGATTCCTCATATACATATTTTGAGAACTTTTGCAACTCTTCCCCTCTAGGAGGTGGAATCATATCCTACCTATACAATTTATTAGCCACTCGGGCCCAAGACGCTATGGCCCCCGTTCTGGAGAAATGGGAAGCTGAGTTAAAGTTTCATCAAACCCCAAAGAGATGGGCCCATTGTTTTGAGACTCTCATGAAAGGAAGCCTTTGTTTCTCTACGCTTGAAACTAATGTAAAGCTCCTTCACAGAGCTTATCTAACCCCAGAGAAGGTTTCAAGTATTTTCCCTCAAGCCTCCTCTTTATGCTATAGAGGCTGTGGGGCGAAAGGCTCCTTGACCCATATGTGGTGGACTTGTCCATTAGTAACAAATTTCTGGTCACAAATTGCTGGTCTGATATCTACAGTTCTCCAGACTTCCGTCACTCCTACACCTACCGTCTTCCTCTTTGGTGACAAACCTAACAATGTCAAGCATCCGGCGCATAGACTAATTCAGCATATTGTGAATTCCGCAAAAACTTATTTAGCCTCTCGCTGGAAGGACACATCTCTTTCTATACAACATGTAATTGATAAAGTCCACAAAACCATGATCCTAGAAAGAATGGTAGCAGTTACGGAAGACAGATTGATTCAATTCACTAGCACATGGTCTCCCTGGGTTGACTATGCGGACAATAAGGGCCTCCGCTATCTACTATTTTTTACCTAATATATGTAAAGATATCCTGGCAAATGTTTTAATTTACCCTAGATAATAATCCACCATCTGACTTTATTGACCTACCTACCTAATTGGTTAACAGTACCTAGTATACATGTTAGTATGTTTTATTGTGTTTATTGTTCTTATTCATTCTATTATCATAAGCCCCCTGTGTGGGGATTGATACCAATGTATCATTGTCTAAATCTGCTTTACTGCAATAAAAAACTTTGAAACTAAAAAATAAACTACATCATGTAGCTGCAAATGAATATTACATACTAACCTCACAGTCAGTTGGTCTCAGAGGCTCACCATTTTCTTCTTACAGTGATCTTTTCCAGTTCTGACAATATTTTGCCAGAACTGAAACATACCAGTTGCTGTCAGTTATCTATTGGCAGCTGTCAGTTACAGCTGAATGTGCTAGGTTATGTCCATGTTTCCCTATGGCTCAACTGGGTGATATTACAGTTTGACAGTGTGCTGACCAGGAAGCTGTTATGGGGTAATGGCCATTTTAAAGAGAAACTCCGACCAGGAATTGAACTTTATCCCAATCAGTAGCTGATACCCCCTTTTACATGAGAAATCTATTCCTTTTCACAAACAGACCATCAGGAGGCGCTGTATGACTGATATTGTGGTGAAACCCCTCCCACAAGAAGCTCTGAGTACTGAGGTACTTCTGGCAGTTTCCTGTCTGTGAACCTTGTTGCCTTGTGGGAAATAGCTGTTTACAGCTGTTTCCAACTGCCAAAACAGCATACAGCAGCTACATCACTTGCCAGCAGTAAAAATGTCACCATGTGATAAATGTCAGTATATAAATCAGGGATTTAAAAGATTTTACAATGGGCGAACACTGAGTAAGTCATTTATACATAATTATTGTAAAAATGAAGCACTTTTTTTTATTACATTATTTTCACTGGAGTTCCTCTTTAAAATGGAGGACGGAGAAATCCATTGATCACAGTGGACAAATAGGAAGCAGGACAGGAGAAAGAGATTGAGTTGTAGACTACACGGGAGGTAAGTATGACCTGTGTATGGTTATTTTTACTTTTTATTTTCAGTTCAGGTTCTCTTTAAGTATTTATATATCTTCCGCAGTGCTGTACTTCTGTACTTTTTTTGTCACTTAACTCAGAGGGGCGCACAATCTAATTCCTACCATAGTCATATGTCTTTGTATGTATCATGCAGTGTATGTATTGTATTGTAGGGCCAACTTAGGGGGAAGCCAATAAACTTATCTGTATCTTTTGGGGATGTGGAAGGAAACCGGAGTGCCCGGAGGAATCCCACACAGACACGGGAAGAACAAATAAACTCAGTGCAGATGTTGTCCTGGCTGAAATAAAAAATACATTTCTTCTTGGAAGAAGAAACGGAATGGAATGACCAATTTCCGCCCAAAATTGCGGAAAATACAATTCCGCGGTAAGCGGTGACCATCCCTACTAGAGAGAGAGAGAGAGAGAGATGAATCTACATGGCTATCTGGGGTTCTCTTCGGACAACTGTTGGACACAAAAGGCAAGGCCATGCCTGAGTGGGCTTAAGCCACCAACCTTTCAGTTAACAGCTAAAAACACGCTAACCAATTGTGCCACAAAGACTGTGTACCACAAAGACTGCATGCAGTTGCAGTTGCATGATTTTATGGGAATGTATGTGTGTCTTTTGGAGGGAGGAAGTAAGTCTGCTCCAAGAAGTTTCAGCATGTAGTGTTGGTGGTATAATGGTTAGGATCGCAGCCTACAAAGCGGTAGGCCTGGGTTCTATTCCTGGCCAATGTGAGTTGGCTTTTGACATACTACAAATCCTTAAGCAATCTCATTTTTCTCTTGGATATATCATAATGGTACATGCTAGGCTGGCTTCAGCATGTAGCATTGTAGTGTGTTGTGTTGGTGGTATAATGGTTAGGATAGCAGCCTACAGAGCGGTAGGCCTAGGTCCTATTCCTGGCCAATGTGAGTTAGCTTTTGACATACTACAAATCCTTAAGCAATTTTCTCTTGGATATATCATAATGGTACATGCTAGGCTGGCTTCAGCATGTAGCATTGCAGTGTGTTGTGTTGGCGGTATAATGGTTAGGATAGCATCCTACAGAGCGGTAGGCCTGGGTTCTATTCCTGGCCAATGTGAGTTAACTTTTGACATACTACAAATCCTTAAGCAATTTTCTCTTGGATATATTATAATGGTACATGCTAGGCTGGCTTCAGCATGTAGTGTTGGTGGTAGTATAGTGGTGAAGTGAGCTACCTACCACGCACTCAGACCTGGGTTCAATTCCTAGCCAAGGTATGTAAGCTGGCTTTTGAAATGCTACAATTCCCTGGAAGACAAGACCCTCCTCCCTCCGGGAGGAGGGAGAGAGAAGAGAGGGATATAAGGAACAACAATCAGCTAGGAACAAACCTACAAGACCCTAACTAAACTCTCCCTAGCAGAGTCTGTCAGCAGCTGTCCCTTAACTAATTACTGTAGGCAGACGAGTGAGTAAAACGACAGGAGAACCTTGCCTTTTATAAGGGGGGGGGGCTCCAGGAGTGAATGCAGTATGATTGGTGACAATGTGCCTGCTGACTGTGATGTAGAGGGTCAAAGTTCTGCTCAATGGAGCATTATGGGGGCGAATCGAACTTCCGCAAAAGTTTGCCTTCACCGCGAACCAAACCACCTGAAGTTCGCCTGGAACCGTTCGCGGGCAGACGCTTGGGCCATCTCTACTGTAGTTAGCTCTGTAGAAGTTGTTTGCTGATTTGATGGTGTGAAGTTCTAGACATTGTTACTGCCTTAGCATCTCCAATAGTGCTGGTCTGCTAATAAGTAGGCTCTGATAGGTGAGTGGGGGGTATGCAGGATAAGAGAGACATCTCCAACTGGGATATTTTAATCAACTCTTGAGCTGAATACTCACCCAACGACACAGGAAAATGGATCCCAGTGAGGTCCCCCGATGACAAGTGTTCCCCAATCCATCTTCCTACCGGCGTGTACAAGCGCTATCATGCTACCATAACGGTGGCATGCTCAAAAATTGATCGGTTGTCGGAAAAATCGCCATAGAAATCACATAGTGGGTACGGACCTTTACAAACTTTGAAAGAAAGTAGCAAAAAAGGAGAAAACATGTCATTGTGGGAAACCCCTAGCCTGCCTCAGGCTAACTTCACTCTTGCCAACACCATGATCTAATTAGTGATTATACAGCTGCCTGTTGTTTTGCACAACAGTGAAAGCATTATTAGGCATCCTTTATGGTTGCAGAGTTTAGGGTTTCAGAATTCCATTTCCATTCCTTGTAGCTGAAACTTCAATCTAAAGGCATCAGAGCTCAACATGTTATACCCCATTTATGACTTCTGATTTCTTGCTGAAAGAGTTCTGTTTTGTTCTGTGTGATGTGTTATCTGGTATAAGAGAAAAAAACTAATGTTAGGTATAAGAGACAAAAGAATGATGTTCGATATAAAAGAAAAATAAACCCTTATGTTTGCTATTACTACACCAAGACCTAGTAGCAAAAAAGTTTCTGTACCGTGTTAGCCAAACAAATTATATAGGTAGAAAAAAAACAACGTTTTGTAAGAAATAATACCTTTTAATGGCTAACTAATAGAGTTAAATGATGCAAGCTTTCTGGGATCTAGTCCCCTTCTTCAGGCATATTTCCAGATGTAAGCTGAAGTAAAACACTGATGCAGATAAATGGTAAACACGAAGATGACAGTTGTGTTGGTTACTGTTTATCCGTTAGGTGTCAGGTGATCAGCAGGCTGGAGCCAGTGAGTTAGTGCAACCATACATGAAATCCAGCAGGTTTCTGAAGATCATGAAGCCAAATCAATCATGTTACATAAGGTGTCATGAATCCTGTTCCACAATTTAAACCTTCTGTTAATGTCTTGAACATTTTCATAAATTTGTACTCAGAAACTTTTCTTGATTGATCATTTTTGAAGTTACCCTTAAGAACAAGTACTTTTAGATCTTGCATGCTGTGTCCTGGTTCACAGAAGTGTTGGCCCACTGGTGTGTCCATTTTACCCTCATTAATTTTAAAGCGGTGATGGTTCATTCTTGTGCGCAGTTTTTGTCCTGTTTCTCCTATATAGATTCCTCTTGAGGGGCATTTCATGCAGCGTATCATGTATACAACATTGGATGACTCGCAGGAAAATTGGTCTTGTATTTGATGATATTTCTGTGAGTTTGGTATTTGTATTTGGCTTGTGCTCAAGATATAAGGGCAGGTCTCACACCTTGTGTTATTGCAGGGTAATGTGCCTGGAGTATCTGGTGTAGATAATGCACTTCTGATAATCATTTGTCTCAAATTGGGAGGTTGTCTGAAAGCAAGCAGTGGTAAATCAGGAAAAACATCCTTCAGGCGTTTGTCTTTATGGAGTATTGGTTGTAGGGCTTTTGATATCTTCCTCAGTGTCTTTAATTTTGGGTTGTAGGTTACCACAATTGGGATTCTGTTGTTTTCAGTCTTTGGGGTTTACTTCAACAGTTCCTGTCTTGATTTTAAAGTTGCTCTGTGTATTTGATCATCAACGATTTGTGGATGATATCCCTGATCTATGAATATTTTACGTAGTGACATAAGTTGTCTGTCTCTGTCCTCTGAATTAGAACATATTCGGTTATACCTCAGAGCCTGGCTGTAAACAATAGATTTTTTTGGTGTGTTCCGGGTGGAAACTCTTCCATTTCAGGTAAATATGCCGGTCAGTTGGTTTACGGTATATGGATGTTTGTAAAATTCTATTTTGTATATAAATTGTGGTATCCAGGAAACTGACATGGGAGGTTGAAAAGCTGAGCGTTAACTTGATGTTCTTGTGGTACTCTGAGAAGTTTTTGTGGAATCTGATTAATTCTTCCTGTGATGCTGTCCAGATTAATAGGATATCGTCTATAAATCTGAAGTAAGCCCATGGTTTAATTTCACAAGTTGAAAGGAAGTTTTCCTCCAATCTGGCCATAAACAAATTTGCATACTGGGGCGACATCCTACTTCCCATAGCACTGCCCATTGTCTGTAGATACATATCATTCCCAAATGAATTATGAATATTCATAGATCAGGGATATCATCCACAAATCGTTGATGATTAAATACACAGAGCAACTTTAAAATCAAGACAGGAACTGTTGAAGTACACCCCAAAGACTGAAAACAACAGAATCCCAATTGTGGTAACCTACAACCCAAAATTAAAGACACTGAGGAAGATATCAAAAGCCCTACAACCAATACTCCATAAAGACAAACGCCTGAAGGATGTTTTTCCTGATTTACCACTGCTTGCTTTCAGACAACCTCCCAATTTGAGACAAATGATTATCAGAAGTGCATTATCTACACCAGATACTCCAGGCACATTACCCTGCAATAACACAAGGTGTGAGACCTGCCCTTATATCTTGAGCACAAGCCAAATACAAATACCAAACTCACAGAAATATCATCAAATACAAGACCAATTTTCCTGCGAGTCATCCAATGTTGTATACATAATACGCTGCATGAAATGCCCCTCAAGAGGAATCTATATAGGAGAAACAGGACAAAAACTGCGCACAAGAATGAACCATCACCGCTTTAAAATTAATGAGGGTAAAATGGACACACCAGTGGGCCAACACTTCTGTGAACCAGGACACAGCATGCAAGATCTAAAAGTACTTGTTCTTAAGGGTAACTTCAAAAATGATCAATCAGAGTACAAATTTATGAAAATGTTCAAGACATTAACAGAAGGTTTAACCACCCTGGCGTTCTGATTAATTCGCCAGGGTGGCTGCGGGAGGGTTTTTTTTAAATAAAAAAAAAACTATTTCATGCAGCCAACTGAAAGTTGGCTGCATGAAAGCCCACTAGAGGGCGCTCCGGAGGCGATCTTCCGATCGCCTCCGGCGCCCAGAATAAACAAGGAAGGCCGCAATGAGCGGCCTTCCTTGTTTTGCTTATATCGTCGCCATAGCGACGAGCGGAGTGACGTCATCGACGTCAGCCGACGTCCTGACGTCAGCCGCCTCCGATCCAGCCCTTAGCGCTGGCCGGAACTTTTTGTTCCGGCTACGCTGGGCTCAGGCGGCTAGGGGGGCCCTCTTTCGCCGCTGCTCGCGGCGAATCGCCGCAGAGCGGCGGCGATCAGGCAGCACACGCGGCTGGCAAAGTGCCGGCTGCGTGTGCTGCTTTTTATTTCGTTAAAATCGGCCCAGCAGGGCCTGAGCGGCAGCCGCTGGCGGTGTTGGACGAGCTGAGCTCGTCCAGACCGCTCAGCTGGTTAAATTGTGGAACAGGATTCATGACACCTTATGTAACATGATTGATTTGGCTTCATGATCTTCAGAAACCTGCTGGATTTCATGTATGGTTGCACTAACTCACTGGCTCCAGCCTGCTGATCACCTGACACCTAACGGATAAACAGTAACCAACACAACTGTCATCTTCGTGTTTACCATTTATCTGCATCAGTGTTTTACTTCAGCTTACATCTGGAAATATGCCTGAAGAAGGGGACTAGATCCCAGAAAGCTTGCATCATTTAACTCTATTAGTTAGCCATTAAAATGTATTATTTCTTACAAAACGTTGTTTTTTTTCTACCTATATACACCAAGACCTGAAATGACAATTAAATAACACAACCACGTGAACAATACTATCCACATCTCGCGCTATCAATCACCAGTTTTAGAAATGAAGTCCTAAAGCTGCACCTCTTGATGTGAAGTGATCGAAATTGCTTAAAGAGGAACTCCAGTGAAAATAATTTAATAAAAAAAAGTGCTTCATTTTTACAATAATTATGTATAAATGATTTAGTCAGTGTTTGCTCATTGTAAAATCTTTCCTCTCCCAGATTCACATTCTGACATGTATTACATGGTGACATTGTTACTGTGGGCAAGTTATGTAGCTGTTTCTAGCTGCTCTGGCTGTTACAGACAGCTTTAAACAGCCATTTCCTGTCTGTGAACATTGTTACATTGTGGCAGTTTGCCCAGAGTACCGCGGTATTCAGAGCCTCTTGTGGGAGGGTTTTCAGCACAAAATTAGTCACACAGCGCCCCCTGATGGTCTGTTTGTGAAAATCATTGTATTTCTCATGTAAAAGGGGGTATCAGCTACTGATTGGGATAAAGTTCAATTCTTGGTTGGAGTTTCTCTTTAAACACACAGATTAAACAAACTCAGCTCAACTATTGTTTTTTTTTTTTTTTAAAAACTCAGCTCTGTAATGCTAGGCATACACGGGTCGATGCGCCCTTATCAATCGAGCCGTTGATGGCTCGATTGATAATTTCCGACAGGTCCGATGACTTGCCGGATCAATTCCCCACTCGATCCCCGTGGGCGGACAATAGCGGGGAATCGAGCAGAAGATAAGGAAGCACCCGCGGGGACGCGGCGGGAGTCGATCCGGCGGCTAATCGAGCCGCCGGATCAACTCGTGTACGATCATAAGTCTATTTTAAAAAGTGAATGTTATATAAAAAAGCACCAGTTAGTTGCAAATCATCAGCTATAATATACTTTTGTAGTTTGGTGTATTCTGCTGTATCCACAGGTTTTGCATCAATCTCAACAACTAAAGATCCAACCCTGGCAGATAGTGCAAAACTAAAATGACAGATGGCTCCAAGAACTCCTCTGTGGATTCCTGTTGCCAGGGCTGGGACAAGGTCCACAATCAACAGAGGCTGAGCTGCCCAAGTGCGCTCTCCCCCCCCCCCCGCCTGCTCCGTATGCTTACTGCGCATGTGCAGCTCTCTGATGACTGAGTGAGCAGTAAGCTTACAAAGATCGAACACATTGAATCCAACACAGGAGATGTCAGTGCTATAGAAATACATAATAATAATATGGTAGGATATTAGACTATGACTATGGTAGGATTAGATTGTAAGCTCCTCTGAGGACAGTCAGTGACATGACTATATACTCTGTATACAGTACTGCTGCAGAAGATGTCAGTGTTATATAAATACATAATATGGTAGGACACATTACACTATGGTAGGATTAGATTGTGAGCTCCTCTGGGGACAGTCAGTGACATGAATATGTACTCTGTATAGTGCTGCAGAACATGTCAATGTTATATAAATACATAATAATGTGAATATGGTAGGACATTAGACTATGGTTATGGCAGGATTAGATTGTGAGCTCCTCTGAGGCCAGTCAGTGACATGACTATGTACTCTGTAATGTGCTGCAGAAGATGTCGGTGCTATATAAATACATAAATAACATGGTAGGACATTAGACAATGGCTATGGTAGGATTAGAATGTGAGCTCCTCTGAGGACAGTCAGTGACATGACTATGTACTCTGTAAAGTGCTGCAGGAGATGTCAGTGCTATATAAATACATAATAATAATATGGCAGGACATTAGACTATGACTATGGTAGGATTAGAGTGTGAGCTCCTCTGAGGACAGTCAGTGACATGACTATGTACTCTGTAAAGTGCTGCAGAACATGTCAGTGCTATATAAATACATATTAATATGGTAGAGACTTTTTACACTATAACTATGGTAGGATTACAGTTTAAGCTCTGAGAATAATCAGCAATATTGCTATGTACTCTTCAAAGTGCTATGGAGGGCATCATCACTATATAAATACTTAAAGTGGCCATTAATTATACAATTCTCCAGATGATTGATCGTCTGATTTGATAACATTGATCAGAAACGATCTTTCGGACCCACTAATGGAAGAAAAGCTGCTATCCAATTTGCCCAGATTAATGGAATTGATACTTTTTTGGATCGATTCCATCAATTTGATCGAATTAGATATACCAGCAAGCTGTCATTAGTGGTCTAGGATGACTGATTGTCCGGAAAATTGTATCGGTAGTGGCCACTTTAAAGCAGACCTGAACTTCCTCTCTGCTCTAAAAGATAGGCAACAGTATAATAACCTTTAAAGAAAAAATTTTCGATGTTACAGCTGATACAAATCCTGCAATAAATCTGCAGTGTGTCTACTTTCTGCTTTCATGGAAGCAGACATTGCTAATATCCTGAGCTTTTAAATGAGCTTATATGTCTTATCTGCCATGGCAATCAGGTGGCACAGGGGTGAGATCAAACTACAACTTGTGATTAGTCACAGATGAGGGGGAATTAGACAGGCTAAACTCTCTAAATACATACAGGGTGCATTTATCTGTTTTCCTTTGTCCTTGGGGGGAGGTTAAAGGGGTTCTGTGGTGGTGTCCTGGGGTTAAATACAGACACTTACCTGGGGCTTCTATCAGCCCCCTGTAGCAGTAATGTCCCACGCAGTTCTCCTCCGATCCGCCATTCTCCGCCGCCGGCGGCTCCAGTCCAGCGCGGCACGCTTTCAACTGCGGCTGGGCGCCAATGGCCGCGCGCCTGCTCGCTTCCGCCGGCATCATCAGAAGCTTACTGCGCAGGCGCAGTACGAGAAACCTTTGTACTGCACCTGCGCAGTAAGCTTCCACTGACATGAATGGGAGCCCGCATTACTCGTCTGTCGTCAGACGAATAATTGCCCGGAGCCGGTGGGGGAGAACGGTGGATCGGAGGAGGACATTACTGCTACAGGGGGCTGATAGAAGCCCCAGGTAAGTTTGTTTTTATCCCCAGGACACCCCCACAGAACCCCTTTAAGGGGAAATATAGCCTGATGCCGGAGAAATAGAGTGATAGGGAATGGGAGAGGGGCAGGGGAGTTGGTGACATAGAAGCCAGCATTATCACACACCTGACACAGCACATAGTCACTCCCCCTTGTGCTCTCCTTTGCCCAGCTCTGGGGTGTTAAAAAGCTGCAGTTATTCCTGTAATCTTACAACCTCAACATACTCATGCAGCAGCTTCAGGGACAGGAAAGGAGAGAGAGAGAGAGAGAGAGAGAGAGAGAGAGAGAGAGAGAGCTCTCAGCTGAGTGTATCCTGTAGTGCACAAACAAGGCAGCATTAGGGAAACTGATCTATCATGCAAGCACCAGGAACACAGGCAGTGTGTGAGCTGGAAAAGAGCAGAATCATGTGTGCATATTCTGATCTGAACATACCTCTCCCTGCAGTGTCTCTCCCCCCTTCCCCCCGCATAGCTATCTCTTCTCTTCCACAGTCTTCATTCTAGATCGAAATGCCCGGGTTACAGTGCTCAGCCCCGTTCCTCAGTGTCACATGAAGAAGAGAGGAGGGGAGCTCTCTATACACACGCAGCCAGGAGAGACTGGGGACAGCGAGCAGCAGAAAGCTGATTATAAACAGCTCATCTGCTCCGCTCGTCTTCCCCAGCAGCCAGCCAGCACTGCAGCCAGAAAAGTGGTGAGTGCAGCATACACAGCGGGGGTGGTGGGCGGCAAGCCAGGCAATACACAGACCTGCTCCTTGCGCCCCTCCCACACAGCAGTGAGCTCCGCCCAGAGGCTCCAGCCTCCTGAGCCTATGTGTCGGCCCGGCCCTGCCTGTTGCCAATATGTGTATCTGGTGTTTACTCCAATCCCATGTGTTCAATTTATTTCAGTTCTATGCTGTAACGCTTTCCAGTCTTAGCAGCTCTAGAATGATTTTGCATTAAGCATTGCTACAGCCTGAGGGAAGAAGAAGAAGCTGTTCCTATGCCTGGAAGTTTTTGTTGCAACTGACCAGTATCTTAGCCCTGAAGGCATAAGTTGGATGGTGGAGTGAGCAGGGGTCAGAGGCAATCTTAGCCACTCTCTTTCTGCACCTGCTAGTGTAAAGGTCCTGCAGGGAAGGTAAGTTTTGGCCAAATATTCTTTCTACTGATCAGATGATGTGCTGCAGTCTAACCTTTTCTCGTACGAAGCATGAGACGAAACAGACAGTCATAGATGATGTCATGATTGATTCAATGATCGCAGTGTAGAACTGCACCATTATTTTTTGTGGTAGGCAAAACTTTTTCAGCTGCCATAGATAGCATGTCCTCTTTTGAGCTTTCTTGATGATGGTGACAGTATTGTCCATTACAGTACATTGTTGGAAATTATAAACCCAAGAAATGTTAATGACTCTACTTGGGCCACTGTAGATCAGTTTATGATTTGGGGGAGGTGCTGAGGGAGGGGAGTTCTCCTTTAGACTATTATCTCTATGGTCTCTATGGTCTCAAGAAAATTAAGTTCCAAGTTGTTGCTGCTGCAGGGTAACTACCGAACACATGGCAGTAGGCGACAGTAGGTCGGGGGGGGGAGGGGGTGTGGGCGAAGTGGAATCTAGGACCCTGTTAATAATGAGGGGACATCCAGATGTCCATTCCCTCACAGGTAAGTGTGTAAAGGAGTTGTTTTTTTCAATAGTAAGAAAGAATAATACAAATAATAATCAAAAAGTTGTATCAACTCTAACAATAATAAAATAATAAAAAAGAAATGTTTATTTGACATGGAAGTCTACAGTAAATTCTTTATGATTCGACAACTATCCTCTCTTTTGCAACCTTCTTTCTTCTTCTGTGTATTTGTATCTTGTGACATCATCTTCTTCTGTATAATTCTAATCTTCTTCCATTATTTTTATCTGTATTCTTATTCTTTTTCTTTTAAAGTTCCTTCTTTTGATCTTCTGCCTAGTTCCGTGCAAAATGTTACTTGCCCACCAGACTACTACCTCTGTCAATGGAACCTGCCAACACCACAGCTTCCCGCTGCCGGGTACTCCACTTCTGCCGCCTCTGCCGAGCACCGTCAATCCCAAATAATGTCTTTGCTCAGTCACTTCAGCTTTCATATGTGGATCTGTCTGAAGAAAGAGGCTATATACCAAAATGACTAACTTTGGAGAACAGAGGTTCAAGATAGGTGGAAGGTGTTGATGATGAGGGGACGCATCAAACTTGTCCCCAGTTATTCTTATTTATTATGCACTTTGAGGCTTGTGTGCATCTTTAAATCATGCAGCAGTTTTGCTTTTTTTTCTGTGCCCGAAGTAATGTAATGAATGTCAATGGAAATTTCTCAAGAGCCGCTCCCACCCCTTGAAGGAGGTAGCAAGCCCACCAGACTTGCTACCTCCTTCAACACATTCAAGCAAGCCCTCAAAACCCACCTCTTTAAAGGGAACCTAAACTGAGAAGGATATGGATATTTCCTTTTAAAATAATACCTGTTGCCTGACTCTCCTGCTGACCCCGTGTCTCTAATACTTTTAGCCACAGCCCCTCAACAAGCATACAGATCATGTGCTCTGACTGAAGTCATACTGGATTAGCTGCATGCTTGTTTCAGGTGTGTGATTCAGCCACTAATGCAAGCAAAGAGATCAGAAGGACTGCCAGGCAACTGGTATTGTTTAAAAGGAAACATCCATATCCCTCTCAGTTTTTGGATCCCTTTAAAATGGCCTACCCCCTCTACCACACAGTAACTCTCTACTGAATATTTATTGCACAGCACCTAGTGTTTCCACCCCCCCCCTCCCCTTCCTTTATATTGTAAACCTCTGGCAGGGTCCTCCTTTCCCTAGTGTAATCTACATGTTCAGGTGCTTCTTTCCTGTACTTGTATTACTGGACCTACCTAACCAGCCCATATTGCATGATCATGCATCTTTGTTGTATAACCTTGTTACGGCTGTCATTTTTGTGTCATTGTATATATTTATTGTCCAACGCTGCGTAATATGTTGGCACTTTATAAATACAATAAATAATAATAATTATAATAATAATAGAAACAGAAAAAATGCATTTATTACATGCAAATTTCACCTGCTTTTGGAGTTGAATTCCCTGTAAGTTAACTTAACCAGTTCACCCCCAAGGGTTTTTACCCTAACTGACCAGAGCAATTTTCACCTTTCAGTGCTCCTCCCTTTCATTTGCCAATAACTTTTTTTCACTACTTATCACAGCAAATTGATCAATACCTTGTTTTTTTGCCACTAAATAGACTTTTTGGGGGCAATATTATAATATAACCCTGCATTTCAACTTTGCTCTAAAACATTATTTACAGCATATTATATGCAACCAGCATTTTTTTTTACTAGACCAGCATTGGAAGGGTTACACACAGAGCTTTAAAGTTCTGTGGAGAGACATGCTGCCCGCAGCCGAAGTTTAGATAGATACATTTAAGTAAACACAATGTAACAAGTAAGGAATGTGACTCACTCTCTCTCTCTGGCTGTCCTCCAGCTCCTGCACAGTCAGAGTGTGAGTCACATTCACCACTTGTTACATTGTGTTTACTTAAATGTATCTATCTAAACTTCGGCTGCGGGCAGCATGTCTCTGCACGGAACTTTAAAGCTCTGTGTGTAACCCTTCCAATGCTGGTCTAGTAAAAAAAAATGTTGGTTGCATATACTATGCTGTAAATTATGTTTTAGAGCAAAGTTGAAATGCAGGGTTATATTCCGCTTTAAAGGGAAAAGCAAGGGAAAAAATACACTATTTCTCCAATTTCATCCCCTATAGTTTTAAAATAAACCCTGCTAATGTTTATGTATAAAACCCACACATTTTATCTGCCTATTTGTCCTGGTTATTACAAGATGTAAATTATGTCCCTAGTTTATAAGGTTTATGCTGTCATTTATCAGCGATCTTAAAACTTCTTGCATAAATGGGAGGTAGCTGTCACCGTGGCCTGTCTTTTTAAAAAGCACAAAAGCATCGTTTTTTTTAGCGATTGCCATTTGCGCTTCTATAGCACTAAAACGCAATCGCCAGGAAATCGCCTGAAAATGATGCAGGCTACGCGTTTGCGTAGGCCCATAGACTTTTATTACCCTAGCGCTTTGAAAAGCTCTAGCATTTGAGCATTTTGCCGAAATCGCCGGCAAACCGCTCAAGTGTGAATGGGCCTTTAACTGTAGTTAAATTAATATCTTTAATCTTTATGCCAGATAATATCAATATAATAGCATGAATAATTAAGGTACACAGCCAAGTGCATTTAGTGAAGTATGCTGCTAACCATTACCTTTATATTCGTGGTTCCATCCACTTTGAAATAATATACCTCATCTTTCGGATATTACTACTTTACAGGACCACAGAAGACAAAATAAGCCTTCAACAACTCGCTTAATAGCAATAGGAATCACCGGTAATGGCTCCTCACTGATATCCAAGAAAAATCAGATGCATTCACTGAACACTTCTCCTTGGCTGGAAAACAGAATAATTCAAATTGAGCTGGAAATGCGATTTTACAAATAATATATCACCAGAGGGATGGCGCGTCGATCACATAGGCCATGTCATTTATAATAAAAGTGTAGTTACACTGTAATACCCTGATACAGCTCATTGTGTCATTTTGCCACATCTAGGGGGAAGGGGTTAATCTGCCAACACATCGACTTGGGGATGTGATTCTAACGTTTGCTCAGAGCTGCTGATAATCAAAACCATTTTAGGGCTGACTATGCAATCCCTCTGGGAGCCGGCCTTTAATAGCCTGCAGTAGACCCAGTCATTTGCATTAATACCATATGTTGAGTCCTGATTTAGACAGAAAGGAAGAGGTGAAAGGGCTGAAAAATTCATTGCACTGATTGCTGGCTTGGAACTCCGGGTTGTAAAATATCTGCATGGATATGAATGGCAAGGTATACAGAAGTGTAGATAGGGCTTAGGCTCCCTGTTATTGTACATATGTATAACTGACAGCTGCCCTCCTCCCGGCTGGGCACAAGGTGCTTTCTGTTATGCAACTAATGCCACATGGAAACTATTTTTGGTTTTTGGTAATGTGATTGGGCCTGATTTATGAAGGTTCTCCTGTATTAGAAGTCATAGCAGACTAGGGGCTTGATTCACGAAAGCGTGCTAAGTGTTAGCACGCCTGTGAAAAGGCCCTTAGCACCCCTAAAGAGCTTTAGGGCACGCTAAGCTAGCGCGCGCAAAGTTTAGAGTCTAGCGCGGTGCATGCGGAACATCGCACCGGGTGCGTCTATAAGGTTGCTCCGGGTGCGCCCGAAATCGGCGGACCATTCGACGATTCGGGTGCACCCGGTGCAACATTTTTCATTTTTTGGCACACCCGGTGCGACATTCCGCGCGCGCCGCTAAACTTTGCACTCGATGAGTAAAAACTGTGGGCATGCTAACTACTTAGCACTGTAGTTGACACACCCAAACCTTTTAGGCGTGCTAGCTAAGTTAGCACGCTTTTGTGAATTGAGGCCTAGAAGTGCTCACGAAAACCTGGGCACAGTTTCTTACTAAATGTCTGCTATCCGGTGGCAAAGATTGCAGCCCATGTATGGTTGAAGGGTTAGGCCTCGTTCACATTTTCTCCGCACAGAAATGTATTAAAAAAGACGCAGAGAAAAACGCATGCGTTTGTATGCGTTTTTCACATGCGTTTGAGTAATTGACTTGACTTGCATTGGCATGCGTTTCTGTGTGCTACGCACAGATATGCATACAATAAAGCGTGTCAAAAACGTGTACAGATGGAACACGCTAATGTGAAGGAGGTCCATAGAAAATCATTGATTTTTTATGGACCTCACAAAACGCATATTGCATGTGTTGTTGAAAACCGGACAACAACACGTGTAGTGTGAACGGGGCCTAAGGAAATGAGCCTCATTGTGTCTGATTGTGAGTGCTTAATGATACTCTATGTGATTTGGTGCACAGTTCACAAAAAAATGTAAACATTTGAAAGTATAACCACTTTTCTTCTTCTGCATTATATCATTGTTTTACATAATAAATGGTCCATTCACAGCGAAGCCAAGAAATTTACACTGTTCACAGATCCGGTAATTTGGGAGTGGGTATCAGCAGGTGTCTAATAGAGATGACACGAACGGTTTGCTGGCGGACAGTTCCCAGCAGTTTGCATTCTCCGCGAACTGCGAACATATGGCGTGTTCAACCCACCTCCTATACGTTATCATGGAGCCAAAATTTGACCTCTTACCTCACATTCAGCAGACACATGACAGCCAATCAGCTAGCACCCCCTTCTGGACCCCCCACCCCTATCAAAAAGCAGTTGCAGTGGCCATATTGGATTCATTCTCTGCTAGCTGCTAACTGTTAGTGAGAGCAGGGTCAGCCTTGCTGCAGACAGGTAGGGAAAGCATTAGCTAGGCCTGTGTTCTTGTTCCTCACTTGCTGTGAAAGCATCTCAAACAGCCCTGTTGAGGGCTAGAACATCGGCCTTCTGTGTTTTTTTGTGTGTGACACTCCACAGCCCACTGACACACAGAGCTGTGCATAATGTGATTTCTGCCCTTTAGGGATTAAAACCCGACTTTGTGCCAACTCCGTAATTTTTGGTGGGACTTCTGGCATGGATCCCCCTCTGGCATGCCACAGTCCAGGTGTTAGACCCCTTGAAACAACTTTCCCATCACATTTGTGGCCAGAAAGAAACAGTCTTTGTAGGCTTTAAAATTCACCTGCCCATTGAAGTCTATAGCGGTTCGCCTTGGTTTGCATGTTCGCGAACATTTGCGGAAGTTCGCGTTCGCTGCCCGTGAATGGAAAATTCTAAGTTCATGATATCTGTAGCGTCTAAAACTATGTTATTCATCGGTAATTATTATTGATTTATAAAGCATATTCCAACATATTCTGCTGTACAAAGTAAGAAATGAACACAGGGTACAAAACAATACAGATAAATGGTATACACCAATATATCAAATACAGAATTGGAGACAAAATACAGTATTGGTAATTACGGTGGCAAAAGTAACATGATGAATAAAATGTATAATAAAATCCAAGACACAAAAGGGGGAGAGAGCCCTGCCCTTGTGAGCTTACAATCTGAAGGAATAGGGGGGGGGGGGGGGGAAGAGGTGGGGTAGTATACAATAAACATACCTTGATGCAGTATGATTTAGGCTGTCTAGTAGGATTGCAATTTGGCCTGAGGAGAAAGAGGGAATAGCCTAAGGTAGAGCGTAAGCGTGTCAGAAAAAGTGAGTTTTGAGAGAGCATTTAAAGATAACAAAGGTTGGAGAGTGACGAATGTGTTGTGGAAAGGCATTCCAGAGGAGGGGTGCCACTGATGTGGATAGTGAGGGGCTACGGCAATGGAAAAAAGGCCTTAACTTATTTGCAATAAGTTCGGTAAACCCTAACATGCACTGCCTGGACATGTTAAAGGGAACCAAAACTAAGAAGAATATGGATATATAGTTTCCTTTTAAAATATTACCAGTTGCCTGACTCTCCTGCTGATCTGTTTATTAGATTATCAGAAAGCTGCTGCTGCATTTAACATGTTTTGTTTGAATTTAAAACTATTGCTAAGGTGAAAAAAATGTTATAATGCTTTTTTAAATGAAATATTACTTTGTGTAAAGAGGAAAGCTACAAAAATTAAAACATTTTTGGATGAAGTCAAAGTACAAAAATAAATAAATAAATAAATAAATAAAAAAGAACTTTGCCACTTAGTCATTATAGCTATTGTATATGCTGTATTGTGTATTTTGTATATGTGCCAATAATCCGAATCAGAACATTTGTATAGCGCTTTTTTCCGGTCGGACTCAAAGTGCTCAAGAGCTACAGCCACTGGGACGTGCTCAAGAGGCCACTCTGCAGTGTTAGGGATGGGAGTCTTGCCTTGACCTCCTTGTAGGTACTGAATAGTACTCTAGCCAGGATTCGAACCCTGGTCTCCCATGTCAAAGACGGTGCCTTAACCAGTACACTATCCATATCATATGTGTAGGCTGTTATTTTTTTTCAACATTATTACAACATGTACCCTTTATAAAAAAAAGTGTTTGATGAGTACACCCTATCATGGATAATATCCACCTTATGACCCCTTAACACAAATATGTTTGTTAGGAGCATTCAATATTTGTGCTAAGTGCTTTTCAAACATCCCTGTATGTTTTTAATTAACATAGCTACTAATTCAAGCCTATTTATGAATGAACTCATTGTGATAGATTATGACAATATTTATTATTAATAATTATCAATAATTATTATTAATAATAGTAATAATAATAATAATAAATATAATATAATATAATAAAATAATAATAAATACAAATAATTAATACCAGTTACCTGGCAGCCCTGTTTTGTTTTACAGGAAATAAATATGGCCGCCTCCATATCACTCTCACCTCAGATTCCCTTTAGGGTTGTCCTTTTACATAGCCAGGTAAGCCTGAAGGTCCCACATACCTGTTCAATTACGTCTGTTTATTGCAGGCTTGGATAAAGTGTCCATCCTGTTTTAAAGCAATAATCAAATTGAATGCACTCAAAACAGGCCACAGTCTAATGTCCATATATCTCATCATGGCCTTTGTCTTATATTCCTACCATAGTCTAGGGTCACTTTGGAGGATACCAGTTAACGTACCAGAATATATTTGGGATGAACAACTCATCTCCGTATTCATCATGCGCAGCCTTTGACATGTGTGAACTGTACAACTGATGAAAAAGAGGAGATGGAATTTAAATGTATTGGAATAAGCACAAATCACACTATGGCCCTTATTCAATTCACATTTTCTCTTAAGTTTTCTCCTAGGTGATATTTTCATTATTATCAATAAAATGCTTTTTAAGCCACCAGCAAGCAAGAAAATGCTGACAATAATTTTGACAGTACTCTTTCACCTACTTTTGGCACTTTTTCAACTGCAGAGTTCTGAAAAGTAGTTTTAAACAGAAGATTAAAAATGAACTCCTAGGAGAAAACTTACGAGAAAAAGTGAATTGAATGAGGGCCTTCATGTTTTGGAAATAATCCCTTCATCAGGTATATGCCCGAAATATGTAATGTGATTTGTCCTTTCTACAATGTAGATTCTTCCTAACATTTACATTTGCGTGCTACCTTCTCTTTTTGTCTGTTGAACTCGTTACTGATCAGATTATTACACCAGGTCTGGTTGCTGGTTCCGGTATCTTCTACCCAGGTGTAGCCGACGCAGTATGGCCTCATAGTAGAAACTAGAGGGGGAGAGTCCTGCCATTGTGAGCTTACAATTTAAAGGAATAGGGAGGAAACAAGAGGTGGGGAAATACATAAGGCTTACAGGGTTGCTGTTTCTGTAAGCTTTATTCAGAGAGGAGCACAACTTGTCCAGAGCTTGATAGTAGAACCTCCTAGTTTAGATTGTATGCTGGTCTGAAAAAGTATGTTTTAAGAGTGTGCTTGAAGGTTGAGAGCTTTGAGGAGAGACAGATGTGTTTTGGAAGTGAATTCCAGAGGATGGGAGAGGCTCGTGAGAAGTCCTGTATATCTGGAGAAAGTGATTCTAGAAGAGGATATCAGAAGGTCATGTGTAGAATGGAGGTTGCGGTTGGCATGGGGAGTTTGACTTTGGAATGGTACTTGGAGACTAGTAAGGAGATGTAAAGGGGAGAGAGATTGTGGAGAGCTTTATAAGTTAACAGTGTGAATATTAAGGTTAATTGGCAGCCAATGAAGAGCTTGGCAAAGAGGAGCAACAAATGAAGTGCGGGAAGAGGGGTAGATATGTGGAGCAGCTGAGTTATATATAATTGCAGTGAATCACAAAGCATGAATGGAGACATTATTATTATTGATTTATAAAGTGCCAACATACTCTATGGCACTGTGCAAATTAAGAAACAAACATGGGGTACATATAAAGACAGACAAGGACGTACACTGTACACCAATATTCAAATTACAGAATTGGTAACACAATACAGAATCAATACAGAATAAATACAAAATACAGAATTACAGTGAGAAAAATAACATGATGAATAAAATGTTTAACAAATTCCAAGACACAAAAGGGTGAGAGAGCCCTGCCCTTGCGAGCTTACAATCTCTAATGGAATAGGGGAGAAACAAGAGGTGGGGTAGTATACAATAAACATACCTAGAGGAACCGTATTTTGAGGATATCTAGTAGGAGTGCAATGTGGCCTTAGGTCAAAGGGAGAATGGCCTAAGGTGGAGCATATGCTTGTTGGAAAAAGACACTTTCTGTTGGCCTGTTAGATCGCATCATTGCGCATTGCCAAAAACACAGCCATAATTGCACAAGTGGAAACGAGGCTTTACAGGTACATAAAAAGGTGCTCTGCTCTCATATTTATATATGGATGTTAAACAAAATGTCAAGACACGACTAAATATACTCCGTAAAAGCGTTGCTTTTACTAAATAATAATAATAACTGTGCAGTTCAGTCAAGAATTGATACTACTATTTAAAAAGGCAAATGTAGTCACAAAAATACTATGATTTTCTTCTTAATTCACTTTGCAGGTAGTTAATTGATAAATAAACAAATACAACTATTCCGTGCATTCTTTTTTTTTTTTTTAAACAATCTTCACTTTACAGCAGGATCCTCAAATCTCCTGCACACACAGTACTGAATGCCTAGATGACAACATACGACAATATAACAGTCATAGCAATACCAATGCCAGCACAAGGAAGGTGTGTAATGGCAAAATAAGGCTTATGCACTGAAAGGAATTATTTAAAAATTCTATATACATAACTATAGGAACATATTTATTTTTCATAGCAGTAGAGGACTGGTATCTAGGGAAGGAGTAAAGTGTCGGAACTAGAGGCAGATGATGACAAAGTAGAAGGCATTACGGTTCTTCCTATGACCTTGGGATTATCAGGGTAGTAGGAGCTGTTTTAAATCAAGAGCTTTGTTCTGTATGAGTAACTAGATAGATCTTGTTAAATTGTGCGCAGTTCCTGTGAATGGTGACATCTGCACTATTTATGATATCCATTAAACTTCCATAATCAGAATTAAAACCAGGGAGGTAAAAAAAAAAAATCCATTCCTCTGAGACATTTATGATCTCCTTTAATCATATTTGCATTACTAAGTTTTCCCAGATAAGCCACTTAGACTGCATTGTGGGGCGATCCTCTAATGAAAATCATGGCTAAACTCTGAATCCCATGCATGTATATCTGCTGTCAGATCAGAGGCCGTGAAAGCTGGCCGGCTGCTAAATCAAAGTTTCCAGATTGGATCAGCTTTACTCATTCACCTCTGAGGTTTCAGTGTGAATGTTATCTGCAATAATAACTTTGCCCTTTCATTCATCTCACAAATGTGGCTTCCGTTTTTTTATGGACTGGATTTAAAGCTATCTATATACAGTACCTTCAAATGCAAACCACCAGAGCCCTGTCCGTTGAAAGATCATTGTACAAATAAGCGTACTCAGTTTAGCCAAGCATGCAGGTTTCTATGGTGGGAAAGACTGGACAGCGAAAGAGGTACAGGAGACCTCCCACAGCATCATATATCAGTGGAGAACAATAGCAAACAGGCAAAATCCAATCCAGCCACTTGTAGAATAAAGAATGGGACTTCAAGACTTTTCCAAATCTTGCCTAGTGCAGATTATGCATAACCCAATAAACACAAACAATGCAGTCAGTCTACAGCTGGACCGCATAGAGGACTAATAAGGGGTGCTCTTAGTGAACTGTTTCTGTCATTATCACAAAAAGTGGTGAACGTTTGATAAACTTTTTGTGATTCTTTGTTGCCTATTCTCTTTCTTATGTAAGGGGTTATTTAAACACAGTTTCTTATTAAGTTATCAATACACATTTTTATACCTATATAGAATGTTAAAACTTCGCTTTTACTTAATACATATTAAAAGGATACAAAAAATAATAAATAGTAGGCCTTCATGAAAAACATACTTATTAAAGCACTGCAAATCTGATTTGCGATTACGATTTGCGATTGCAGAAAAACTCAGCATGCAGTACCGATTAAAAATCGCAAATCAGAATTGCATGTAAAATCGCGTCAAAATGCATCAAATCATGTCGGAATGCGATTCTGATTTTTTTATACAATCCGATTTTTGATTCCGATTAAAAAAAGTACTGCCTGTTGCTACTGATCGGGGAGAGGCAATAGTTTGCAAGCTAAACAGGTGGCAGTATAAATTTGTCTCCACCTAGAGTTTGTCTCTCCCAGATCAGTCTAAAGCTGCTTTAATAAGTATCTTTATCATTCAAGGCCTACTAGTTATTTTTTTTTGTATTTTTTTAATATGTATTAAGTAAAGGCCAAGTTTTAACGTTCTATATAGGTATAAAATTGAGCTATGTAAGGGGTGGTGGAAGAGTCATATGAGGATTGTGGTGTCCCACCATGCCACATCCACCAATATCAAACCAACAAGAGTTCATTTCAACAAGTGCCGGCGGACAGGTGAGAGTAGCTCTGCTGCCCCGACACCCAGCAGGCAGTGTGCACAGATTTTCAATACATTTCATGCTGAAATCTATTGGAAATCTGTGTGTAGTTGTAGTATGTGGAGAGGTTCAATCAGATAGATCCTTCTCTGATCAGATGATGATCTGATAGGGATCTATCTGAAGGCCACATCAACATGTGTATGGCCAGTTTTAGTCATAAAGTTATTACCTAAATCAACTTTTCTTGGTTTGGTGTCAGGAGATCTGCTCCATGACTAACCCTGGAATCCTCATTCCCCTCACCATGCCAGAGAGATTTGTGCTGTCCCTGTTCAATAAAACTGACTGTAGTATAAAGCTGAGCTTAACCTCAAACTGATTCTAGATTTTTAGTTGATCAAAAGCATGATAGGCTGTAGCCTATCATGTACTGCATTGTATAGTACAAAGCTAACAGGGGCTGCAATTGGTCACTTGTCAGATATGGCTGCTATTAAACCACATCTGACTAGCTTAAAGTGGAACTCCTGTGAAAATTATGTAATTAAAAAACGTGATTAATTTTTACAATAATTATGTATAAATGATTTAGTCAGTGTTTGCTCATTGTAAAATCTTTCCTCTCCCTGATTTACATTCTGACATTTATCACATGGCAACATTTTTACTGCTGGCAAGTGATGTCACTGGAAGGAGATGCTGCTTGCTTTTCTGGCAGTTGGAAACAGCTGGTATTTCCCACAATGCAACAAGACTCCCACAGTGTAATGTCAGGACCTCTGAGCTGTGAGGCACTGACACCATAAAATCAGCCATACAGAGCCCCCTGTTAATCAGTTTGAGAAAATGAATAGATTTCTCATGGGAAAGGGGGAATCAGCTGCTGATTGTGATGAAGTTCAATTCTTGAGTACGGTTTCTCTTTAACCATTTCAGCCCGCTGGTATTTTTCACTTTATGCATCCGAGCAATTTTCACCCCCCATTAATTTGCCAATAATTTTATCAATAATTATCACAATGAATTGATCTATTTTTTTTTCCGCTACCAATTAGGCTTTCTTTAGGTGGTACATTTTGCTAAGAATAATTTTTTTCTAAATGCATTTTCACAGGAATATAAAGAAAAAAATGGAAACAATTAATTATTTCTCAGTTTTGACCATTATAGCTTTCAAATAATACATGCTACCATAATTAAAACCTATGTATTTTATTTGCCCATTTGTCCCGGTTATTACACCATTTAAATTATGTCCCTATCACAATGTATGGCGCCAATATTTTATTTGGTAATAAAGGTGCATTTTTTCAGTTTTGCGTCCATCACTATTTACAAGCTTATAATTTAAAAAATGTTCGTAATATACCCTCTTCACATGCATATTAAAAAAGTTCAGACCCTTAGGTAACTATTTATGTTTGTTTGTTTTTTATTGTAATTTTTTTTTCCCCATAAAAAAAATTATTTGGGTAATTTTTGGTGTGGGATGTAAACAGTTAATTTTAAATGTAATAATATGGGTTTATTTTATTAAAAATGTTTGTGGATGTAGTTTTTTTTTTTAGCCCTGGAAGCAAAGTGCTCGCTTCCAGGAAGCACATGGAGGACGGGAAATTTTTTTTTTGCTCAGTAAAATCGTAGCCTCTGATAAAAAGCTGTCGGTTTTTGTGCAGGGGACTTAGATCAATGCTGGGGACTTAGATCAATGAATGGGAACTGTGTTCACATTCATTGATCTCCGTGAGCAGACACACGCAACAGCACAGCAGCAGCCGCCTGGACGTGACAATCACTTCCAGGCGGCAGGAATGGTTAAAGGCCCACAATCATGAATGATGCAGATGTACAGAGGCGCCAGTGTAACATTTCCTTACAAAAACTTTAAAATGGGGGGGGGGGTCGGGGTTAGTTGGTGGACTTACCTCCCCCACGGTGGACACAAAAAGCTGTTTTTATTTCAACAAACAATTTATTTACCTACTCCAGGTAAGTGTAACGCGTTTCGTGGGCATATCCCACTTCATCAGGCAATAAGCACAAAAAAACAACTCATGCAGTCAAATATGCAGCTTAGCGCCTCTGTTTCCGGTGCTGAGCTGCATATTTGACTACATGAGTTGTTTTTTGTGCTTCTTCTTATTGCCTTATGAAGTGGGATATGCCCGCGAAATGTGTTGCACTTACCTGGGGTACATACATAGTTTTTTGAACTAACGACAGCTTTTTGTGTCTACCTTGGAGGAGGTAAGTCCACCAACTAACCACCCAAATTTTAAAGTTTTTAAAGGAAATTTAACACTTCTGGCTCCTCTGTACATCTGTATCACTACTGTGTCCACCCCTGGTGGAGGGGATTTGGCCCCTTTCTTCCGAACTACAGAGAGCGACTTCTTAATCCTGAGTGGGAACAGGTCTAATACTCCCCACCTGCCTATACAGTGGTTGCCTGGAAGGTAACCCAGTCTTGTGAGTATACATTTGTACTTACACCTTCACTTTCTCAATTCCAGTACATACTACACTATTGTAAGGCTTGGTGGTGTATTCTCCACAGTCAGCATGCAACGCATGAGCTGGCGTGGAGGAGGTACACACACTAGCACCAGGAAACAGGCTATCCCTAGTATAGTGGAGGGGAGTACTGACTCCAATAGGAGATTGTGGCGCACAGAGCCGGTGCAGATCTGACAGCCACAAACAATGCTTTCGTTATAACGTCTCAGCGCAAAGTAGCGCTGAGCGCACAAACCAGAACTGAGGAGATCAGGACAGGTAGACAGAATGAACGCTTGCTAGCAAGCGGCTACTTAGCGACAGCAAGCGTCCAAAACCAGACAGACTGGAATGAGGCAGCCAATGCGCTGCGGCGATGGCGTGCCTCACAAAGACAGGACAGGACAGTCAGGAAACAGCAGGATTAAGATAGATGAACGTAACACAGATAAATATACAATAAGTATGTTTTCCTAGCGTATTACAATTACAGCTATCAATGAAACTATTTGTAACGTCTGACTAACATATGTACATATCGGCAATGAACCGATATATGACATAAGCAGGAACGCTGACTAGGAATGGAGTAATACAGGGAACAGGACTCAGAAGGATTCGCTATCTCTTCGCAGAGATGAACGCAATCCACAAACGGTAACAGAACAGGATTCAGAAGGATTCGTTATCTCTTCGCAGAGATGAACGCAATCCACAAACAGTAACAGAACAGGATTCAGAAGGATTCGTTATCTCTTCGCAGAGATGAACGCAATCCACAAACAGTAACAGAACAGGATTCAGAAGGATTCGTTATCTCTTCGCAGAGATGAACGCAATCCACAAACGGTAACAAGACAGGATTCGGAAGGATTCGTTATCTCCTCGCAGAGATGAACGCAATCCACAAACAGAACCAGGAGCAGGGTAACTACCTCAGCACGGGTGGTCACGGTACGCGCAACCTACCAAAACGTGCTGGAAAGCTGACTAACTGCACACAGGATATAAACAGTTCGTGTACGTATACATCAGCGACACTGATGTATCAACGTAACACAAATACAAGGAAAATAATAAACGTGCTGGTATGCATATATATTGGCCATGAACCAATATATGATGCAAAGACCAGCAAAGTATCTTTAGAACAAGAAACACGATCGAGGGCTGAAGCGACAGCAAGACAGGCTTAAGCTGAAGCTATGAAAACCCAAGGAAACCCTGCAGGAAGCAGATCTTTATACTGAGGTCATCCAATGGGAGCAGACATGCAGATTCCCACACAGGTGAATGATAATCAGTCACAAGCTGACAGCAGGGAAAGACAGACAAAGCTATGCAGCTTGCATGGAAATAGATCAGAACTGCCTGAGCTGCAGCACTACTACTTCCAGCAATAGCTGCTGCAGCAGCGATCATTACAGTACCCCCGCCTTTAAAAGTGGATTCCAGACGCTTTTCAAAACTGAAATTTCCACCCAAACAGTCTGACTGATAATTCATGATGACCGGGACAGCCCGGCAAGACCGAATTCCAGAATCAGTCCCCACAAGACTGGACCCATCAGAACCAGAACCTACAGAACCATGCCCATCAGTACTACAAGCCCCAGTGTGACACCCATCAGAACCATGATTTCCAGAAGAAAGCCCTCCGAAACTCCCTGAGCGATACCCACCGCCTTCCAGGAACCGTTCAGAAACGCCAAAGCCTTTGCAATGCCCACCGGTACTGTCTTTACCAACACAAAACCCACTGTTGAACCAGTCCAAGGCACCAGGACAAGTTTTCTCAGAGACCTCCCAGAACACCTTGAAGCTACAAAGAGATCCCCATAGGTCAGAATGCCCCTTAGGCTCACATGGAGAACTATCAAGAACCCCTATGGAACCTAGGGCAATTCCCGAGTCAGGGCCACAAGGACAAACATCAATATCAGGGCTTTCAGGGACCAGAACCATCTCTGGGCATGCAGGCAGACTGGCAACATCAGAACATGTTCCCACTAAGGAAGCATCAGAGCACGCTAACACCTTAAACACACTTGGGCATTCTGGCACACAAAGAACATCTGGGCACACTGGCACAAGAGAAACCTCTGGGCATGTCAAGGAACTGTGAGCCTCAGGGTCAGCCAAGACAGGACCAAAACCAGGACTGGCCAAAAAAAAATCATCATGACTAGACTTCGCAACTACTGGATTTTTACACGAGAATGCAGGATCAGACTTAGATGTCGCTGATTCCAGCAAAGTCAGTAACAAATCAGATTCAGGGGCATTAACAAGACAGGACAAATCTTCTGATGTATGCACTGAACCAGATAGGGACTCCACAACTACCTCTGGACTGGACAGAGACTCATCTAATACACTGGATTGGAGCTCATGAGGCGCTGCAGAACAAGTCAGTATTGCAGCAGCCCCCACTGGACTAGGCAAAACTGAGGAATTCCCTGGACAGGAAGGGGACTCTGGAACCTCTGCCACAGCGGCCAGAGAACCAGAATCTTTCAGGATACAGGGCTGGGTTTCAGGAACACTCATCAGACCGGACTGAAATTCTGAGATTTCTATTATTTTGACCAGAGAATCAGAATTATCCATGTTACAGGGCAAGACTTCTGAAACATTCAGAGGACAGGGCTGGAGTTCCTCGGCTGTTACAACACTGGAGAGGGACTCAACATTGGTTAAATCAGACTGTGTACAGGGCAAGGTATCTAACACAATTGCTGACGAGGACAATATTTCAATGGCTTCTGCTTTGCTGGGCAGAAATTCACCAAGTTTTATTAGAGCAGACTGTAATTCCAAAACAGCTGCTAGACAAGTGAATATTACTGCAACACCAACTGAGGTAAGCAGTGCCTCAGACCCTTCTGCTAGAGGGTTTGAAATATCCAAAGTACTGGGTGAAGCATAAGACTCTGCGACCACAGCTTCACTGGACAGGATCACTGAACAGTCCATATTGCAGGGCAAAACCATGGAAGCACCTGCTGGACAGCATAATGATTCTGTGACCTGAGTTTCATTTGAGAGATCTACTGCACAATTCATGGTACAGGGCAAATTTACTGGAAGATTTTCTGAACAAGGTAATAATTCTGCGATTTCAGGTTCACATAGCAGATGCTCTGAGCTATTCATGAAACTAGAGCGAGGTATAGAAACAGGAAGATCAAGACACAATGTTTGCGCATCTGAATCACCGTTCATTTGTAAAATTGGAAAATTCAGATGCCGGGGTTCTGATGTTTCTAGACAGGATTGCTGGGACTCGGAAACTGATGTAGTGCATCTATTGGCATCTGCTGGATCAGACAGGAGTTGAACTTTATTAACACGGGTAATTTCTGCAGAAGTGTTTGCAGAGACAGGCAAGATTTTTCTGGTGTCTGTTTCACTGAATAAAGACTCATATGTACTGGCTAAGCTGGACTCAGAAGTCAGCAGGACCTCTGGATTCTCTGCTGAGAAATTTGTGCAGGGCAAAGTTAAGAAAGTATCAGTGGCTTCTGTTTTACTGGGAAGTAACACTGAGTTATCCATGGTACAGGGTGGAGTTACAGGAACATTCACAAGACATGGCAGGGACTCAGTAACTGGAGAAGTGGGACAGTCTCCAATTGACAGTGTGTCTTCCCTGGTATCAACTGATTGAATCGCATAAAAATCATCCAAAATCATTTTCCACACATCGATCAATGGAGCCACAAAGTCATACCCACACACACCAGTTTTTATTAGGTTATAAGCAGACTTAATGCATGCATTCAATACTAATTCACTTTTTGCACTGTAAAATTGACAAAATGAACTTGAATCATTCTTCCATTCATTGACCAGAGCTTCCATCTCTCCTTTCTCAAATGGAGGATTCCAAGCATACTTAACAGGCAGATCACAGTTTGCAGATATGATTGTGGCAGGGACATATATTGGGTTAATTAGCAGGTGATTGGCAGATTCCTTATTCTTAAGAATCTCTAATACCTGTAGCAAGTGTTGAACTGTAGTGTATGCAAACTTTCCTTGCTTCACAAATAAGTTGATTTGTTCAATACTCTGTAATATCTCCTCATAATCATACTCAGATAATTCTTTTAAACAAAAATCTTTATTTTCCCTAGCCAGTGATGAAAGTTCATTAATAGTTTCATAAGTCCATTTAACTCCCCTGAAAGACAATTGCATTTCATTATCTGTTAATGGCAGAATCTCATTATAGGTCTCAGTCGCTAAGGATAACGACTCTGCAGATCGGACACGTTTCTTAGAACGTTTGCGTTTTGCCTTAGACCCTGCTATTTTCCCTGCTGTTTTTGGTGATTTATTCAAGGCTGCAGGAAAATTATCAGGAACACTCTCTGCTTGCTGATCATTTTTGCAAACAATTGAAGGAGCAGCTGATTGGCCTGCTGCCAGGAGTTCATTTAGAGGAAAAGGCAATGGATCTATGCGCAACCAGTTATGGATCACAAACGCTAGAAATTCCAGCGGTCTCTCATTCAAATCGGAATGATTGAGAACATCACATGCCCACTGAAGCAATTGCCCTTTAAACAAAATATAAACTAGCTGGAGTGCCCAGGTTGAAACAGGAGTCGCTTGGAGATCAGGATTGGCCAGGAACCTGGCACATTCAGAGAAAAACTCATTTTCTGTTTCAGAGCTAAGTTCTTCAAATTTCTTAAAGGAACAGGAACCATAATTAACAGTGTCATACTTTCTGGGAATCCCCCCCACAATGGGGATTGGTAATGGGGTTTTCATAATGTAAGGCTTGGTGGTGTATTCTCCACAGTCAGCATGCAACGCATGAGCTGGCGTGGAGGAGGTACACACACTAGCACCAGGAAACAGGCTATCCCTAGTATAGTGGAGGGGAGGACTGACTCCAATAGGAGATTGTGGCGCACAGAGCCGGTGCAGATCTGACAGCCACAAACAATGCTTTCGTTATAACGTCTCAGCGCAAAGTAGCGCTGAGCGCACAAACCAGAACTGAGGAGATCAGGACAGGTAGACAGAATGAACGCTTGCTAGCAAGCGGCTACTTAGCGACAGCAAGCGTCCAAAACCAGACAGACTGGAATGAGGCAGCCAATGCGCTGCGGCGATGGCGTGCCTCACAAAGACAGGACAGGACAGTCAGGAAACAGCAGGATTAAGATAGATGAACGTAACACAGATAAATATACAATAAGTATGTTTTCCTAGCGTATTACAATTACAGCTATCAATGAAACTATTTGTAACGTCTGACTAACATATGTACATATCGGCAATGAACCGATATATGACATAAGCAGGAACGCTGACTAGGAATGGAGTAATACAGGGAACAGGACTCAGAAGGATTTGCTATCTCTTCGCAGAGATGAACGTAATCCACAAACGGTAACAGAACAGGATTCAGAAGGATTCGTTATCTCTTCGCAGAGATGAACGCAATCCACAAACAGTAACAGAACAGGATTCAGAAGGATTCGTTATCTCTTCGCAGAGATGAACGCAATCCACAAACAGTAACAGAACAGGATTCAGAAGGATTCGTTATCTCTTCGCAGAGATGAACGCAATCCACAAACGGTAACAAGACAGGATTCGGAAGGATTCGTTATCTCCTCGCAGAGATGAACGCAATCCACAAACAGAACCAGGAGCAGGGTAACTACCTCAGCACGGGTGGTCACGGTACGCGCAACCTACCAAAACGTGCTGGAAAGCTGACTAACTGCACACAGGATATAAACCTACCAAAACGTGCTGGAAAGCTGACTAACTGCACACAGGATATAAACAGTTCGTGTACGTATACATCAGCGACACTGATGTATCAACGTAACACAAATACAAGGAAAATAATAAACGTGCTGCTGGTATGCATATATATTGGCCATGAACCAATATATGATGCAAAGACCAGCAAAGTATCTTTAGAACAAGAAACACGATCGAGGGCTGAAGCGACAGCAAGACAGGCTTAAGCTGAAGCTATGAAAACCCAAGGAAACCCTGCAGGAAGCAGATCTTTATACTGAGGTCATCCAATGGGAGCAGACATGCAGATTCCCACACAGGTGAATGATAATCAGTCACAAGCTGACAGCAGGGAAAGACAGACAAAGCTATACAGCTTGCATGGAAATAGATCAGAACTGCCTGAGCTGCAGCACTACTACTTCCAGCAATAGCTGCTGCAGCAGCGATCATTACAACTATATTGTGCTCTTGGTGTCTCCTTCTCTTTTTCCACAAACTATCATGAATTATCAGTAAATATGTTAAAATTTAAAATACATGTAAACACATAGTAATAAGACACACATTTCTTCAAGAATAGTGTGCTATCAGATACTGTTCTCCTATGTCATTGTCACTTACATTAGCTAGGTAAACATTTGACAAATCTGATTGGGTTTGAACCAGTCCATCTCCTCATAGGGGATTCTCAGTATTTCCTTTATTCTGTACAAAAGCATTCTTTGCAAAAAGGGGTAGGGCAATTTTCACACCCTCAGGCCTGGAACCCACTAGCAGCTCTTTTCTAAGCCTTTTCTAAGCGTTTTTGATTTGAAAAGCTCTTGCAAATGTAATGCTATGTGTGTGATCCCACTTGAGCCATTGGATTTTATAAAAATCCCCCATAGCATTGCTATTAGCAAGAGCTTTTCAAATTACTAGTGCTTAGAAAAGGCTGCTAGTGAGTCTCAGGCCTTTCACTGGGAGCTATATGTAGACTAGACACTGCGCTGCTTCTGTAGCACACATGCCTCTTTAAGGTCCCTTATTATTTTTATTTAACAGTTAAGATTTTATTGATTTTTGTAAATTAAGGTCCCTTATTTACCTACATGGGTGGCAGTCCCGAGTTGCAGATTTATTGTTATACACCAGCCACTCTGAAGGTCCATACCCACAATGTGATTTTTGAATTGATTGTTTCACATTTTTGCGATATCCTGTAATGTCATTGAACGAAAATGTGTTAAATGATGTTCAACAACAGCAGACTAGACGCGGCAATTGTGCATTTTGAATGACTGTCATGGCAAATCTCATTGTGGACAATCGTTAAGATGTCCGCTGGAGTCAATGGAAATTTACAGCTATGATCGTTCACGTCTGTTACAGTATTTGTTTTCACGTTGCCCAATAGTGAAAGATGGATTGGGGAACGATCCTTTGTCCCCGTTCATCAATGCAGATTCCTGATCCATCTTCTCATGGGTACTTTGCTTTACTCACTATTTTGGAATTTAGCAGGACTTGTAATACCTGAATACCCACAGCTCTCAGTACTCCAAGGAAGTTAATTTACAGCATAGCTGTCCAATTATCTGTCACAGTATACAACACATACAAATATCAGTCACTGTATAGCTACCTATAGGGACCCCTTTTTACATTGTCCTATGTGCCCTTGCTTGGGCTCAATCCACCTGTTGGATACGTATTTAGTTGGTGTCTGTTAATACCAGGTGCACACTTAATAAATGCCTTTACTTTTGACGTTACTCTGCCCTGCTCCTGCTGTTTACAAACCAATGAAATCAGCACTGCTGACAGCTGAAGTGCCATATAAAAGAAATGAGGAGTGTCCATCCTGCTGCTGCGGATCACTTGAAGATGACAGTGCGCCCTGCTGACAGCAGAACTCCCCTCACTTCCCTGCTCAGTTGTTCTTGTGAGGGATGGATGTCTTGCAGTTTGGGTGGATTATCACAGAAAAAAAAGGCTAATGTTCCCTTGAGATAATCTCACACTGCCCTCTGATGTCTGTGCTCACGTTTCTTCTCACTGGGTGGTTTACTGTCATCCCCATCATCTACACCTGCACCTGAAAGTAATGTCCTTCTGATGGTTTATTAATGCTAAATCTTATCTCTTTCAGCAGAGTCTGTACCGTTGTATATGAGGAGATGTGGTCTTCCTTTTATTGAAGTCAAAGTAATTGTGACATGGCCCAGTGCCCATCAATGGGTACCACAATACACAGAACATGTGGAAGGCTGGCACAGGCTGATAACCTTCAGGAGGCCAAGATTTGATAATCTGAGATGAGCCACAAATTCGGCATCCGTGTCTCAGCTGAATGACTGATGCCGCGTACATCAAATGTTTCTGCAATCCAGTCTGTAAAAGGAGAATCTGAATAGGTAAACACCAGCTTTCCATAAGCTAACAATCATTAGAGCTGACAGCTGGACAGTGTCTCTCCTGGCTGTAAATGGACTAGCGAGTACTTTACAAGAGTAAAGGAAAGAAGTTACGTCTGTTGGTATGCACTTTACCACTCGTCAATAAAATGCTGTAGTGCAGACTTTGTTGTTGCTGATACTATAGTATGAGAGTTTTATAAACAAAATGCTAAAAATTGTTATAAAGTTTTTAGTAGTTTTCAAAAGAAGGCCTGTTATTGATGTTTCCCAGTATTCAGTAACAAAAATATTATTATTGCACATATCTTTCCCTAGATAATCTAGTGCAGTGGTTCTTAACCTTGTTGGAGGTACAGAACCCCACAACTTTCATAAATGCAATCACCAAGCACTTCGTATTCCGAATCTTTTATAGTTAAAAAAAAATAAAATCTTTGTTTACCCAACTCCAAAAAAACCTGTAGATACAGTATATATGTTACGGCCAGAACCCGAAGTTCGGCCACTTATAGTTCTGGCCGGCCACTTCGGGTTCTGGCCGGCCAATGTGCGAAGTGGCCGCTGCGCTGCGGCCAATGTGAGAAATGGAATGAATTATGTAACATTAATGTATCTGCTGGCCCCAGCGCAGCGGCCAAATGTATCGCAACTTAGTTATTTTAATGAAATTAAGCCGGCGGCAATGTAGCAGATGAAGCCGCCGGCTTTTTCTCTGCCACTCTCTCCTCCCCCCGCCTCTCTCTCCTTCTCTTATTATGGGCAGCCGGGGGACACGCGTGTCCCCTCCAGAGTCGTTCGTCGCGGCAGGGAATCCTGTCGTTCTTGCAGAGCAGGTGCACTGCTGGCAGAAGCAATGTCTGCAGCCTCCCCGCTCTGCTTCCCTGGTGCGACGAACGACTCTGGAGGGGGACACGAGTGCTGCCCATAATAAGAGAAGGAGAGAGAGGCGGGGGGAGGAGAGAGAGGCGGCTTCATCTGTTTCATTGCCGCCGGCTTAATTTCATTAAATTAAGTTGCGATACATTTGGACGCTGCGCTGCGGCCAGAATATACATGAATGTTACATGATTCATTCCATTTCTCACATTGGCGGCAGCGCAGCGGCCGCTTCACACATTGGCCGGCCAGAACCCGAAGTGGCCGGCCAGAAGTAGAAGTGGCCAAACTATCTATCTATATATAGATATATATAAAAAAAAAATATATATATATATATATATATATATATATATATATATATATATATATATATATATATATACACACAGTGGGATGCGAAAGTTTGGGCAACCTTGTTAATCGGCATGATTTTCCTGTATAAATCGTTGGTTGTTACAATAAGAAATGTCAGTTAAATATATCATATAGGAGACACACACAGTGATATTTGAGAAGTGAAATCAGATTTATTGGATTTACAGAAAGTGCGCAACAATTGTTTAAATAAAATTAGGCAGGTGCATACATTTGGGCACTGTTGTCATTTTATTGATTCCAAAATCTTTAGAACTGATTATTAGAACTAAAATTGGCTTGGAAAGCTCAGTGACCCCTGACCTACTTACACAGGTGAATCCAATTATGAGAAGAGTATTAAAGGGGGTCAACTGTACATTTCCCTCCTGTTTTATTTTTTTCTGTAGAGTAGCAACATAAGAGTCTCAAAACAACTCTCAAATAAACTGAAGACAAAGATTGTTCACCATCATGGTTTAGGGGAAGGATACAGAAAGCTGTCTCAAAGATTTCAGCTTTCTGTTTCCAAAGTTAGGAACATATTGAGGAAATGGAAGACCACAGGCTCAGTTCAAGTTAAGGCTCAAAGTGGCAGACCAAGAAAAATCTCGGATAAACAGAAGCGATGGATGGTGAGAACAGTCAGAGTCAACCCACAGACCAGCACCAAAGACCTACAAAACCACCTTGCTGCACATGGAGTTACTGTGCATTGTTCAACCATTTGGCACACTTTACACAAGGAGATGCTGTATGCGAAAGTGATGCAGAGGAAGCCTTTTCTCCGCCCACAGCACAAGCAGAGCCGTTTGAGGTATGCTAAAGAACATTTGGACAAGCCAGCTTCATTTTGGAATAAGGTGCTGTGGACTGATGAAACTAATATTGAGTTATTTAGGCATAACAAGAGGCGTTATGCATGGAGGAAAAAGATTACAGCATTCCAAGAAAAACAGCTGCTACCTACAGTAAAATATGGTGGTGGTTCCATCATGCTTTGGGGTTATATGGCCAGTGCAGTGACTGGGGATCTTGTCAAAGTTGAGGGACTCATGGATTCCACTCAGTATCAGCAAATTCTGGAGACCAATGTCCAGAAATCAGTGACAAAGCTGAAGCTGCTCCAGGGCTGGATCTTTCAACAAGACAACGACCCTAAACACTGCTCAAAATCCACTAAGGCATTCATGCAGAGGGACAAGTACAACGTTCTGGAATGGCCATCTCAGACCCCAGACCTGAATATAATTGAAAATCTGTGGTGCAAGTGAAAGAGAGCTGTCCATGCGCGGAAGCCATCAAATCTGAATGAACTAGAGATGTTTTGTAAAGAGGAATGGTCCAAAATACCTTCAACCAGAATCCATACTCTCATTGGAAGCTACAGGAAGCGTTTGGAAGCTGTAATTTCTGCAAAAGGAGGATATACTAAATATTAATTTCATGTCTTTTTTGTGGTGCCCAAATTCATGCACCTGCCTAATTTTGTTTAAACAATTATTGCACACTTTCTGTAAATCCAATAAACGTAATTTCACTTCTCAAATATCACTGTGTGTGTCTCCTATATGATATATTTAACTGACATTTTTTATCGTAACAACCAACGATTTATACAGGAAAATCATGACAATCAACAATGTTGCCCAAACTTTTGCATCCCACCGTATATACATAATGAACTATGCATCAGTTACACATACAATCACTGTGTTCGAAGAACAAAACCAATAAAACATGAATGTCACACAAAAACATAACTCAATAAATATTTACTAATTGGAATAGACAAACACACACCTCCGCCAAACCCCTGAGACTGACTCACGTACCCCTGGGGCTCGATCAAACACAGGTTAAAAACCAGTACTATTAACAAGCAGACACATCTTTGCATTCCAGCGGCTCTGGAGGTGTGTTCAGCTTTCAGGAACATCAAAAGTATGATTTGCATATTCAGCTGTGATGCATTTTGGGACACCTCATATACTCACTCCAACCATGAATTATCACAAATACGTTCTGTTATAAGAAGGCAGATTTTGTTTTGCATATCATTTTATCAAAATGGATTTCTGGTCCTTTTTAGCCCCTTACACACGCCTCGGAGTTCTGGATCACCAATCACCATGAGCGGGCTGGGTAATCTGTTCTCTAGAGGGAGAAAGCTATAGTGCAGGTATACTATACACTGAACATGTAATGACATAACATTCATTAAAGCGGACCCAAACCAAACATTTTTTTTATTAAAAATATTTAGTTGCACCACTCTGACACATACAAAGGTAAATAAACACTCCTTCAAACCTATGATCATTTCAGTGAACGCTTTTCACCCTTCTCTTTTCATAACTAGGGTTATACAGGTGGCAGCCATTAGCAATTCCTCCATTGCCAGACACCATCTACTCCACCAGTTTGCCGGAAAAATCCCGGCAATTTGAAAGGAAGGTAGGGGTTTCTCCAATAAATGTAAAATATTTTATATTTGTCATCATGCAGCTGAAAAAAGGCTGCTATTTATTATTATAATTTAGAAAACAGATGTTATTTCTGAAATCTTGTATTTTTAATTTGGGTCCACTTTAAGTTAGGGGTCCAAACAGAACTAAAGTATAAATAAGAAAGCTAAGGAGGCATTTTTTACCTCAGAAATTGTGTAGGAAATTCTCCAAAAAAATGGTTGATTGTATATTTACAAAGCAAAAAAAAAAAAAAAAAAAAAACAGCTGCACACTTGCATGACTCATGACCTGCAGTGGTTTATGGGAAATCATTGACTGAATTCAGGCAAATGTTACAGTGTTCACCTCCTAAGAGCACTTACAATGTGCAGGGATGTATTTTTAATATTTTTCCTTACATTTTTGTAATGCTTATAAAATATCTTCACAATGTTTAGGTTTATAAATATGAATTCTTGTTAATTAAAAATTAAATTAAGAGATTTGATCCCCTCCAGTATGCCGCTGTCCTTCTCCAAAAGTTCACCATTTGCCCATGTGGCATGCCAAGGCCATGCGCCAACTTGATTATGCTCCTGTGGTGGGAAGCGTTCGGCATATGCACAGTATAAGTCTTTATTAACTGCATATGTGCAGAGTGTGGTTGAGGAGGTGCATGGCCTGGGCAGACTGGACCGCACCTGTGCAGTAGCCCCATCATAGTTCAGGGCGAAGATCCTTCAGCAGCACAGTGGAGGAGATCAGGAGGACATGCAGGGACCTGTTAGACTGTGGCTGGCTGGACGAATCCCCAGGTAAGTAATCTGAACTTTTTCCCACCCCCCCCCCCCCCACCTGGGCATCCTTTAAGAATTATTTTATTCTTAAAGAATGTGCCTGCACTTCCCAGGCATTTATCTTTCTGGATCTCCATGCAGGCTGGTATCCCTAAAGGCCACCACTGTCAAAACCTTCAACTCTTTCTGTAAAGGGGGCCCAGCAAGGATCAAACATGGAGCCAATGTTGAGGGAAACTACCAAAAGGGACAAGTATGACAGCTATTAATGCGACCCTTTTCAATTTATGTGCAGCCAGTTTATATCTGCCTTAAAGTGAACCAAGCACCATTTTTTTTAGCACCCAGGGCATCTCAATAGCACATTTAATATCATGCCAACAATGTAAGCTCATTAATTAAAAAAAAAACAACTTATATTTTACATATACTTTTTTCATTTAAAAGTTTATCAGAGACCTTTATTATCCTATTTCCTCCTACTTCCGCAGCTTGCCCGACCACAGACGTTTCAGGCTGATCAGGACTGATGTAATTATTTTATTGCACACATTAGCATAGCGCAAAAAAAAAAAAACCGTTCAT
This sequence comes from Hyperolius riggenbachi, assembly GCF_040937935.1. NCBI lineage: Eukaryota > Metazoa > Chordata > Amphibia > Anura > Hyperoliidae > Hyperolius > Hyperolius riggenbachi. The sequence goes on from NC_090647.1 coordinate 126,278,466, forward strand.
CCCCCGGGGGGATGGCGGGGCTGGGGGGAATTGGAGAGATTGCACATTGTGCTTCAAAGAGTTTACAGAAGTCACAGATGCTATCTTCACACCTTCTCCTGGATAAATAATGGGCAGCTGGGGGGGGGGGGCATGGCAGCTCCTATAGCTTCATCAGAAAAAAATGGTGCTTGGTTCTCTTTAAAGGAAAAAGTGGAATGGTGGGAGCAGGAGGTAGAGGAAAGGGTGGAACTGGCACTCCAGAAAGGTGCTGCTGCTTTTAAAAGTAGCATGGAAATGGCTGGGGAACATGCAGTGAACTGTCAGGGTCCCCTTAAGCCGTTCGCTGAGCAGGTCGCAAAAAAAAACTACCAAATCTGCTCAAACTAAGACATCATTTCATACTGAATCTGGCAGAGATAATAAATAAAATTAAGTTCATATGAAAAGTTCTGCTGTATTACATCTTTTAATCCTACAGAAGGTGGCATTCTGCTAAATGTACAATAATGCTGATTGTTCAATTAAAAACTCTTGAATCTAAACTTACAGAAGTTGAACACTGCGCACATCTGAAACATAAAGTTAGCTTTAATGGGAAGAATGATTTAATAAATCCAGTGTTGAAGATGACATAATCTCTCTAAACTCTGGTTACAAAATGATGGGCCAGGGGGTTACTGAGCAGAAACAAGATGGTCACAAGACTAGGATAACAGTTTCCCAAATTCCAGAAATTCCTCCAAAAGCCCATCCTGGGGACTTCAAAGCACAATGAATAAACCAGAAGAACTTTGTCTGTCCAAGCTGAGAGATAAGAGCATGCTGTTGTATGTGTCTAAACATGATTTGTGCCTAACACATACCATGGACTTGTAGCAAATCACAGAGCTTGAAAGTAAGGGTCAATAACCTAGCCAGAATATATACAAATTGGTATTTTAGAGACAGTTAATCTGTTATGACATCAAGTATTTCATGTTATATTGTGTTTGCAGCCATACATCTGTGCCTGTGCAGTGTGTTGCTACAGTACTAGGATGGCCTTTCTTTTATTAGTAGATTGTGGTTTTTTAATTGTTCTGAAATGTGCCTGGGGAAGAAATCACAGGAGCAGTGTCTGCATGGAATTATGCGTATGTATCCAGAGGGTTACAGGGATAAATACTACTCAGAAGACCTCTCAATATATTAACTACATTTTATAAAATGTAATGACGTGTGGGTGCACAGGTAAATGAAGGTGATGCCATGGATGGCAGTATTTTCTTATATGTGACACAAGACTATGTACTGTGTAATATTATTATTATGTATTTATAAAACAATGACATGTTCTGCGGCACTTTGTAGAGTATATAATCTAATGGTCTAATAACAGACCAATGGGGAGCCTTGGAGCCAAAATTTAAAGATGAAAAAGCTTAAAAGATTAAAAGCATGCGGAGATCTTCAATCAAGGTGAATCTCGCAAGATTAGAGGATATTGGCGTGGGACTTTTCCAAGGATATTGCCGTGGGAACAATTTTTTTAAGGTACAGGTAAGTATTTCTGGCTAATTTAGAACAATAAATGACTTTACACGTGGTTGTGTTTTTTTTTTTTTTTTCATTTAACCCTTTGTGGAAATTTGTACATTTCTCCTGGGAGGGGGGCAGACATCTGGGGGTCCCATTCTTATCGACCTCTACCTCCTTCTGGAGCACCGGAGGTAGGGAAGAGCCCCTTGCCCATGGAGTGGACAAGGGCTCCAGGGGAGAGGGGGAGGCTTGGCTGTCTCTCTCCCCCAGAGCCCCCCCCCCATACCATGGACCATGCGGGCTGGTATAGCTTAGCGTGTGAAGCCCCATGCGGCTATCCCAGCCTGCATGGGGGACAAGGGGTTAAAAAGGTTTGGGAGGGGAAACACCACATCATTTTTTTTACATTTCCTACACCCTGAACATAAAAAAGCAACATTTATATACATGTTAATACATTATCTGTCATTTTAGCGCTGTGACTTTGCTATATTTTGCTATTTTTTTCCTCTCTAACTTTAAAATCAATTTTCTCAAAAACTATAAGGTCTTTTTGAATTTTTTTCTTTCCTCTTGTTCCCACTATTCTTCTTAATATACCCTGCAAATTTGGTGCTCCCAGCACATACGGGGGATTTGTTATTAACCACTAAAGTCACTAGCCAGGGATTTCCCACACACTGCACTAGAACGTTAAAATCGATTTTCTCAAAAACTATAAGATCTTTTTTTAAATTTGTTTTCCTCTTGTCCCCACTGTTCTTCTTAATATACCCTGTAAATCTGGAGTTTCTAGCATGTACAGAGGCTTTGCTATTAATCGCTAAAGTAATCACAGATTTCCGACTTGTGGTCATGGATGTAATTACTGATATAATGCGTAATTTTGACTTGTGACCCATTCAAATTCGGAACTCCGTTTCCATCCATAATTACAATCAAGGCTGATTTCAGTGGCGTAGCTAAAGAGCTGTGGGCCCCGATGTAAGTTTTACAATGGGGCCCCACAAGCACTCTATACATAACAATTGATACAGCACACCCAAACTTGCCAATGGCAACTACAGTGTCAGAGGTGCAAGAAGGGGATGGGAAACAGTTTGTTAATGATTACCACAATGCAAAGTATCTATAGAAGTGATTATTATGAGCATAGGACCAATAGAGAGCTAATACTGTAGTTGAGGGAGGGCCCTTCAGGGCCCCTCTGGCCCAAGGGCCCCGATGCGGTTGCAACCTCTGCAACCCCTATTGCTACGCCCCTGGCTGATCTGGAAGTTGGTGGAATTATGATGGAAACCACTCAAATTCAGAATCCGGGGTATCTGAGCATCACTGGCTGCGCATATGGTTTAAAACCATTTAAAATGGCGGCTGAGTTGAGTGATTGCCATAGATTGCCTTAGACTGCTTGCTGAATTGATCAGGAACTATTGTATTGGCAAAGAAAAAGCCTATAGGGCCTGCATAGCTTGCCAGTGGAAACAAATGGGCCAAGATTTACAGAAAAGTTTAGCCTGGAGTAGTGTTGGGCGAACATCTAGATGTTCGGGTTCGGGCCGAACAGGCCGAACATGGCCGCGATGTTCAAGTGTTCGACCCGAACTCCGAACATAATGGAAGTCAATGGGGACCCGAACGTTTGTGCTTTGTAAAGCCTCCTTACATGCTACATACCCCAAATTTACAGGGTATGTGCACCTTGGGAGTGGGTACAAGAGGAAAAATTTTTTTAGCAAAAAGAGCTTATAGTTTTTGAGAAAATCGATTTTAAAGTTTCAAAGGGAAAACTGTCTTTTAAATGCGGGAAATGTCTGTTTTCTTTGCACAGGTAACATGCTTTTTGTCGGCATGCAGTCATAAATGTAATACATATAAGAGGTTCCAGGAAAAGGGACCGGTAACGCTAACCCAGCAGCAGCACACGTGATGGAACAGGAGGAGGGTGGCGCAGGAGGAGAAGGCCTCGCTTTGAGACACAACAACCCAGGCCTTGCATGAGGACAAGAAGCGTGCGGATAGCAATTTGCATTTTGTCGCCATGCAGTCATAAATGTAATACAGATGAGAGGTTCAATAAACAGGGACCGGAAACGCTAACCCATCACAGATGTTCATTGTTCATGTTACTTGGTTGGGGTCCGGGAGTGTTGCGTAGTCGTTTCCAATCCAGGATTGATTCATTTTAATTTGAGTCAGACGGTCTGCATTTTCTGTGGAGAGGCGGATACGCCGCCGATCTGTGACGATGCCTCCGGCAGCACTGAAACAGCGTTCCGACATAACGCTGGCTGCCGGGCAAGCCAGCACCTCTATTGCGTACATTGCCAGTTTGTGCCAGGTGTCTAGCTTCGATACCCAATAGTTGAAGGGTGCAGATGGATTGTTCAACACAGCTACGCCATCTGACATGTAGTCCTTGACCATCTTCTCCAGGCGATCGGTGTTGGAGGTGGATCTGCACGCTTGCTGTTCTGTGTGCTGCTGCATGGGTGTCAGAAAATTTTCCCACTCCAAGAACACTGCCGATACCATTCCCTTTTGGGCACTAGCTGCGGCTTGTGTTGTTTGCTGCCTTCCTGGTCGTCCTGGGTTTGCGGAAGTCAGTCTGTCGGCGTACAACTGGCTAGAGGAGGGGGAGGATGTCAATCTCCTCTCTAAAGTCTCCACAAGGGCCTGCTGGTATTCTTCCATTTTGACCTGTCTGGCTCTTTCTTCAAGCAGTTTTGGAACATTGTGTTTGTACCGTGGATCCAGAAGGGTATAAACCCAGTAATTGGTGTTGTCCAGAATGCGCACAATGCGTGGGTCGCGTTCAATGCAGTCCTAGGCCGAAGAGGTCATAGCCTAGGGTCACAAAACCTGTTTATTTGGGCAATTTCAATGGTGGCGAGTCTGACTTACATAAATCGCAGCAATGGCCGTTAGCAAAGTCTGAATCTCACGAAATGTCTCATGCAGGTAGAAGACATATTGTTAGACTTGGGCTCCAAAGATGGGTTCCCTACATCTCTGCAAACCAGAGTTACAGGGCTCCAAATTTGGTAAAATCCCCCATAGGCTTTCATTGGGCCTCCTATTTACAGTTCCAAAATCTCACATCTTTTCAAAGGGCAATTACTCAGCAGTGGCAAATTTTCTAGCATTGTAGGGACCCTTAGGGGGAAAATGACTGGTGAGTTTCGGGCCCCTAGGCCAAAGAGGTCATAGCCTAGGGTCACAAAAACCTGTTTATTTGGGCTATTTCAATGGTAGTGATGGTGACGTACATAAATCGCAGCAATGGCCATTAGCAAAGTCTGAATCTCACGAAATGTCTCATGTAGGTAGAAGACATATTGTTAGACTTGGATTCCAAAGATGGGGTCCCTACATCTCTGCAAACCAGAGTTACAGGGGTCCAAAATTGGTAAAATCCCCCATAGGATTTCATTGCCTCCCTATTTCACTTTGGAAAATCTCACATCTTTTCAAAGGGCAATGGCTCAGCAGTACCAAATTTTCTAGCATTGTAGGGACCCTTAGGGGGAACATGACTGGTGAGTTTCGGGCCCCTAGGCCGAAGAGGTCATAGCCTAGGGTCACAAAAACCTGTTTATTTAGGCTATTTCAATGGTAGTGATGGTGACGTACATAAATCGCAGCAATGGCCGTTAGCAAAGTCTGAATCTCACGAAATGTCTCATGCAGGTAGAAGACATATTGTTAGACTTGGATTCCAAAGATGGGGTCCCAGGTTTTGTGACCCTAGGCTATGACCTCTTCGGCCTAGGACTGCATTGAACGCGACCCACGCATTGTGCGCATTCTGGACAACACCAATTACTGGGTTTATACCCTTCTGGATCCACGGTACAAACACAATGTTCCAAAACTGCTTGAAGAAAGAGCCAGACAGGTCAAAATGGAAGAATACCAGCAGGCCCTTGTGGAGACTTTAGAGAGGAGATTGACATCCTCCCCCTCCTCTAGCCAGTTGTACGCCGACAGACTGACTTCCGCAAACCCAGGACGACCAGGAGGGCAGCAAACAACACAAGCTGCAGCTAGTGCCCAAAAGGGAATGGTATCGGCAGTGTCCTTGGAGTGGGAAAATTTTCTGACACCCATGCAGCAGCACACAGAACAGCAAGCGTGCAGATCCACCTCCAACACCGATCGCCTGGAGAAGATGGTCAAGGACTACATGTCAGATGGCGTAGCTGTGTTGAACAATCCATCTGCACCCTTCAACTATTGGGTATCGAAGCTAGACACCTGGCACAAACTGGCAATGTACGCAATAGAGGTGCTGGCTTGCCCGGCAGCCAGCGTTATGTCGGAACGCTGTTTCAGTGCTGCCGGAGGCATCGTCACAGATCGGCGGCGTATCCGCCTCTCCACAGAAAATGCAGACCGTCTGACTCAAATTAAAATGAATCAATCCTGGATTGGAAACGACTACGCAACACTCCCGGACCCCAACCAAGTAACATGAACAATGAACATCTGTGATGGGTTAGCGTTTCCGGTCCCTGTTTATTGAACCTCTCATCTGTATTACATTTATGACTGCATGGCGACAAAATGCAAATTGCTATCCGCACGCTTCTTGTCCTCATGCAAGGCCTGGGTTGTTGTGTCTCAAAGCGTGGCCTTCTCCTCCTGCGCCACCCTCCTCCTGTTCCATCACGTGTGCTGCTGCTGGGTTAGCGTTACCGGTCCCTTTTCCTGGAACCTCTTATATGTATTACATTTATGACTGCATGCCGACAAAAAGCATGTTACCTGTGCAAAGAAAACAGACATTTCCCGCATTTAAAAGACAGTTTTCCCTTTGAAACTTTAAAATCGATTTTCTCAAAAACTATAAGCTCTTTTTGCTAAAAAAATTTTCCTCTTGTACCCACTCCCAAGGTGCACATACCCTGTAAATTTGGGGTATGTAGCATGTAAGGAGGCTTTACAAAGCACAAACGTTCGGGTCCCCATTGACTTCCATTACGTTCGGAGTTCGGGTCGAACACCCGAACATCGCGGCCATGTTCGGCCTGTTCGGCCCGAACCCGAACATCTAGATGTTCGCCCAACACTACTCCAGGCTAAACTTTTCTGTAAATCTTGGCCCATTTGTTTCCACTGGCAAGCTATGCAGGCCCTATAGGCTTTTTCTTTGCCAATACAATAGTTCCCGATCAATTCAGCAAGCAGTCTAAGGCAATCTATGGCAATCACTCAACTCAGCCGCCATTTTAAATGGTTTTAAACCATATGCGCAGCCAGTGATGCTCAGATACCCCGGATTCTGAATTTGAGTGGTTTCCATCATAATTCCACCAACTTCCAGATCAGCCAGGGGCGTAGCAATAGGGGTTGCAGAGGTTGCAACCGCATCGGGGCCCTTGGGCCAGAGGGGCCCTGAAGGGCCCTCCCTCAACTACAGTATTAGCTCTCTATTGGTCCTATGCTCATAATAATCACTTCTATAGATACTTTGCATTGTGGTAATCATTAACAAACTGTTTCCCATCCCCTTCTTGCACCTCTGACACTGTAGTTGCCATTGGCAAGTTTGGGTGTGCTGTATCAATTGTTATGTATAGAGTGCTTGTGGGGCCCCATTGTAAAACTTACATCGGGGCCCACAGCTCTTTAGCTACGCCACTGAAATCAGCCTTGATTGTAATTATGGATGGAAACGGAGTTCCGAATTTGAATGGGTCACAAGTCAAAATTACGCATTATATCAGTAATTACATCCATGACCACAAGTCGGAAATCTGTGATTACTTTAGCGATTAATAGCAAAGCCTCTGTACATGCTAGAAACTCCAGATTTACAGGGTATATTAAGAAGAACAGTGGGGACAAGAGGAAAACAAATTTAAAAAAGATCTTATAGTTTTTGAGAAAATCGATTTTAACGTTCTAGTGCAGTGTGTGGGAAATCCCTGGCTAGTGACTTTAGTGGTTAATAACAAATCCCCCGTATGTGCTGGGAGCACCAACTTTGCAGGGTATATTAAGAAGAATAGTGGGAACAAGAGGAAAGAAAAAACGGGTAACGTTCGGCCATGCGCTCTTAGTTCGGCCATATGGCCGAACAGTTTGGCCGAACACCATAAGGTGTTCGGCCGAACCCGAACATCACCCGAACAGGGTGATGTTCTGCAGAACCCGAACAGTGGCGAACACTGTTCGCCCAACACTAGCCTGGAGCCACATTTTGAAAACAGTTTCCACAATTTAGATTTATTTCCTAGATTAAATAATAAATCCTAGTTTTATTTTCCCAGTAGGAAGAGTTAATTTTAACCGATTGCCGTCCGCGTCATGCCAATGGGCGTGGCCACGGCGGCAGCCACAGGACCGCCTAACGCCGATTGGCGTAAGGTCCTTGGGGTGTGGTTTGTGGGAGATCTCGCACGCCAATGCGCCCCTGAGAGGCACCTCAGCAATCCACAGCCGATCGCACTGATTGGGTGGTGGGGGAGGGAGGTGGAATACAAAATAAATAAAGAAATACACAATTTTATTTTAAAAAAAAAATCAAATATTTATAAAAAAAATAAATAAACACTGGGGGAGCAATCAGACTCCACCTGCAGAAAGCTCTGTTGGTGAGGAAAAAAAAAGGGGGGGGGGAATCACTTGTGTGCTGAGTTGTGCGGCCCTCCACTGCGGCCCATTTACAGAAAAATGGCCTGGTCTTTAGGGGGGTTTAACACTGCGGTCCTCAAGTAGTTAACCCAGAATTGAACTTAATCCCAATCTGAAACTGACACCCCCTTACCTACAGGAAATCTTTACCTTTTCTTGAATAGATCATCAGGGACATCTGTATGGCTTATATAGTGGTGAAACCCCGCCCACAGTGTGATGTGATGTCATGACAATGGATGGACCATGGTCCTGACAGTTTGCTGTCTGTGAACCTTATTGCATTGTGGCAAATAAATGCACTTTCCAACTGCCAAGCAAGCAGTATCTCCCTCTGTGCATAGAACTCTCAGTAAACAAATATTCTGCACAGATCACCTGGCAGAACTAAAGATATCACCACCTGCAATACATTTCAGAATATAAATCGGAGAGGAAAGGTTTTACAATGAGCAAACTCTGACTAACCCTTGGATTCAATAAGTGGTTGAACCTCCTTTGGCAGCAATAACTTCAACCAAACATTTCCTGTAGTTGCAGATCAGACCTGTACAACGGTCAGGAGTAATTCTTGACCATTCCTCCTTACAGAACTGTTTCAGTTCAGCAATATTATTGGGATGTCTGGTGTAAATTACTATCTTGAGTTCATGCCACAGTATCTCAATCAGGTTGAGGTCAGGACTCTGATTCGGCCACTCCAGAAAGCATATTTTCTTCTGTTTAACCCAGGCTGTTGTTGATTTACTTCTATGCTTTGGGTCGATGTCCTTTTGCAACACACATCTTCCGCTGAGCTTCAGCTGGTAAACAGATGGCCTTAAATTATCCTGAAAAATGTCTTGATAAACTTTAGAATTCATTTTTCCTTGGATGATCGCAATCAGTCCAGGCTCTGACGCAGCAAAGCAGCCCCAAACCATGATGCCCCAACCACCATACTTCACAGTTGGGATGAGGTTTTGATGTTGGTGTGCTGTGCCTCTTTTCTCAACACATTGGGGTTGATTCACTAAACCGTGCTATTTTATAGCACGCGTGTTAGGAAATAGCGAGCGTGTACGCGTGCGTTATAATGTGTGTGTTGATTTTAGCTCACGTGTGTGTTTTTTTTCGCGCATACAGCGTAACGCTGAACGCTGGTAATTACAGCACAGCGTGCGTTATCTAGATAGTTGTGCCGCATTAACGTGTTAAAACTTTACGCGCGTTAAAACATGTGCTAAGCGCATAGCACGGCTGTGCTATGCGTTAGCATGGTTTAGTGAATCAACCCCATAGTGTTGATTCACTAAACTTTGGTTTCATCTGTACACAGAATAATTTGCCAGTACTGCTATGGAACATCCAGGTGCTCTTTTGCAAACTTTAAACGTGCAGCAACGTTTTGTTTTTTTTTGGACAGCAGTGGCTTCCTCTGTGGTATCCTCCCATGAACTCCATTCTTGTTTAGTGTTTTACATATTGTAGATTTGCTAACATGGATGTTACCATATGCCAGAGATTTTGTAAGTCTTTAGCTGAGACTCTTCTTCTTCACCTCATTGAGCCTTATGCGCTGTGCTCTTGCAGTCATTTTTACAGGACGGCCACTCCAAGGAAGAGCAGCAGCAGTGCTGAACTTTCTCCATTTATAGACAATTTGTGTTTGTGTGAACTGGTGAACTGCAAGGCTTTTGGAGATAATTTTATAACCCTTTCCAGCTTTATGCAAGTCAACAAATTTTAATTGTAGGTCTTCTGAGAGCTCTTTAGTGCGAGGCATCATTCACAGCAGGCAATGCTTCTTGGGAAAAACAAAACTTAAAACTGGTATGTGTTTTTTATAGGGCAACTGTAACCGACACCTCCAATCTCATCTCATTGATTGGAATCCAGCTGGTTGATTCCTCACTCAAATTTGCTCTTGGAGATGTCATTAGTGTATGGGTTCACATACTTTTTCCACCTGCACTGTGAATGTGTACAGGCTGAGACCCATGGCATTTATTGTTTATGAGCCAACAAGACTCTTAAAGTAGAACTTAGTCAAATTTAACTTAAAGCACCTCTTACCTCATTTTTTAATTAAAATGTTTTAATGCCTTTTTATAATCTGTGCTGTGACATAAGAGTCACAGCACAATCATTCCTCTTTGGCGCCCCCGTCACCCGCTCTGCTTTGCCGAAATGCAGAGCTCGAGGAACTGCCTGGGAGGAAGTGTCCGTACTTTCTTCTCTCTGCCCATCATCAGGCACGCCCCCTCCACTCGCTGCTATTAGTTCCTATCTGCACAGCGCACTGCGGAGCTGCGCTGTGTGCTGTACTCAAGTAATTTAGCTCAGAACGATAGTGTACTAATACAGCTATTAGTACACTATTGTTCTGAGCTAAATTACCTGAGTACTGCACACAGAGCAGCTCCGCAGCACACTATGTAGATAGGAACTATTAGCGGCGAGTGAAGGGGGCGTGCCTGATAACGGGCAGAGAGGAGGAAGTACTGACACTTCCTCCCTGCCCATCCTTGACGTTCTGCTCATGTCTAAGATTTCGGGTGAGCAGAACGGGGGACGGGAGGGCACTCAAGGAGGAGGAAAGTGCTGTGATTTATACCACAGTACAGCTAATAAAATAACATAAAACAAATGTTTTTTTTTTTTTTTTGTAAAATAACTTTTATTGAAATTTTTCAGTACATTAGGAAAGAGAGTAATACAAACAAAACAGTACAAAATCCTGTCATAGTTATTGTACATAGCGATAACGTTTCCAGCATGTGGTATTGCTTAAGGCGATACTCTTAAAGGCTTCGGATGGTAGTAAGTATCAATATATCAAGCATTTCGTGCAGTAGCAAATATTCAAACAATATTTCAAGAGTAGTATATAAACATTATGGATCTTGAGAAATCCCAATAGTCTGGCGTTCCGAAAATTATGCGATTACACCATACACAGCTATCCATTATTGCAAGACAGGATGAGAAGAGAAGAAGAGAGGAAGGAGAAACAGGGGGAAGGAGAAGGAGGAAAAGAGGAAGAGAGAAAGATGGGTGCCGCTGCCCTGAAACCATCCAAGTCCCGTAGGGTTCTGTCATTATCTGAGAGGCATACGTCATGAGTGTGCCCGTGAGACAGAAGATCAGGCAGATATCAGGGGGTAAAAAAAAAAATCAGAGCATATCAAGAGCTTTGGAAGATTCACGGATTTCTACCCATATTGCCCATTTTCTGGTATAGGCCTCAGTCGAGCCCTGGTTATCAGTATAGAGATCCTCCATTCTCATGATGTGGTTGATTTCTTTAAAAAATTCTGTCATGGAGGGTGTATTGGTAGATTTCCAATGTCGAGCAATTAACCACTTCCCGACCGCCCACTACACAGGGGCGGCGGGGAAGTGGAGCCCTGCAGGACGGCCTCACCCACAGAGGCGGCGGTCCATTTAAGGGCATGGGCGGAGCGATCGCGTCATCCGTGACGCGATCCTCCGCCGGCGCCTGTCACCGCTCGCTCGCCGCAACATCCCGCCGGCTATACGGAAGCGCCGGCGGGATGTTAACCCCGCGATCGCCGCATACAAAGTGTATAATACACTTTGTAATGTTTACAAAGTGTATTATACATGCTGCCTCCTGCCCTGGTGGTCCCAGTGTCCGAGGGACCACCAGGGCAGGCTGCAGCCACCCTAGTCTGCACCCAAGCACACTGATTTCTCCCCCCCCTGCCCCAGATCGCCCACAGCACCCATCAGACCCCCCCCTGCCCACCCCCCAGACCCCTGTTTGCACCCAATCACCCCCCTAATCACCCATCAATCACTCCCTGTCACTATCTGTCAACGCTATTTTTTTTTTATCCCCCCCCCCTGCTCCCTGCCCCCTCCTGATCACCCCCCACCCCTCAGATTCTCCCCAGACCCCCCCCCCCCCAGACCACCCCCCCCTGTTTACTGTATGCATCTATCCCCCTGATCACCTGTCAATCACCTGTCAATCACCTGTCAATCACCCGTCAATCACCCATCAATCACCCGTCAATCACCCCCTGTCACTGCCACCCATCAATCAGCCCCTAACCTGCCCCTTGCGGGCAATCTGATCACCCCCCCACACCAATAGATCGCCCACAGATCCGACATCAGATCACCACCCAAATCCATTGTTTACATCTATTCTCTCCTCTAAACACCCACTAATTACCCATCAATCACCCATCAATCACCCCCTATCACCACTTGTCACTTTTACCTATCAGATCAGACCCTAATCTGCCCCTTGCGGGCACCCAATCACCCGCCCACACGCTCAGATTGCCCTCTGACCCCCCCTTATCAATTCACCAGTGCATTAATTACATCTGTTCTTCCCTGTAATAACCCACTGATCACCTGTCAATCACCTGCCAATCACCTATCACCCATCAATCACCCCCTGTCACTGCCACCCATCAATCAGCCCCTAACCTGCCCCTTGCGGGCAATCTGATCACCCACCCACACCATTAGATCGCCCGCAAACCCGCCGTCAGATTACCTCCCAAATGTATCGTTTACATCTGTTATCTTCTCTAAACACCCACTAATTACCCATCAATCACCCCCTATCACCACCTGTCACTGTTACCTATCAGATCAGACCCTAATCTGCCCCTTGCGGGCACCCAATCACCCGCCCACACGCTCAGATTGCCCTCTGACCCCCCCTTATCAATTCACCAGTGCATTAATTACATCTGTTCTTCCCTGTAATAACCCACTGATCACCTGTCAATCACCTGCCAATCACCTATCACCCATCAATCACCCCCTGTCACCCCCTGTCACTGCCACCCATCAATCAGCCCCTAACCTGCCCCTTGCGGGCAATCTGATCACCCACCCACACCATTAGATCGCCCGCAAACCCGCCGTCAGATTACCTCCCAAATGTATCGTTTACATCTGTTATCTTCTCTAAACACCCACTAATTACCCATCAATCACCCCCTATCACCACCTGTCACTGTTACCTATCAGATCAGACCCTAATCTGCCCCTTGCGGGCACCCAATCACCCGCCCACACGCTCAGATTGCCCTCAGACCCCCCCCCCTCCCTTATCAATTCGCCAGTGCATTAATTACATCTGTCCTTCCCTGTAATAACCCACTGATCACCTGTCAATCACCTGCCAATCACCTATCACCCATCAATCACCCCCTGTCACTGCCACCCAACAATCAGCCCCTAACCTGCCCCTTGCGGGCAATCTGATCACCCACCCACACCAATAGATCGCCCGCAGATCCGACATCAGATCACCACCCAAGCGCAGTGTTTCCATCTATTCTCTCCTCTAAACACCCACTAATTACCCATCAATCACCCATCAATCACTCCCTATCACCACCTGTCACTGTTACCTATCAGATCAGACCCTAATCTGCCCCTTGCGGGCACCCAATCGCCCGCCTACACGCTCAGATTGCCCTCAGACCCCCCCTTATCAATTCGCCAGTGCAATATTTACATCTGTTCTCCCCTGTAATAACCCACTGATTACCTGTCAATCACCTATCAATCACCCATCAATCACCCCCTGTCACTGCCACCCATCAATCACCCCCTGTCACTGCCACCCATCAATCACCCGCTGTCACTGCCACCCATCAATCAGCCCCTAACCTGCCCCTTGCGGGCAAACTGATCACCCACCCACACCAATAGATCGCCCGCAGATCCGACATCAGATCACCACCCAAGCGCAGTGTTTCCATCTATTCTCTACCCTAAACACCCACTAATTACCCATCAATCACCCCCTGTCACTGCTACCTATCAGATTAGACCCCTATCTGCCCCTAGGGCACTCAATCACCCGCCCACACCCTCAGAATGCCCTCAGACCCCAGCCCTGATCACCTCGCCAGTGCATTGCTTGCATCCATTCCCCCCTCTAATCACACCTTGAGACACCCATCAATCACCTCCTGTCACCCCCTAGCACACCTACCCATCAGATCAGGCCCCAATTTGCCCCGTGTGGGCTCCTGATCACTCGGCCAAACCCTCAGACCCCCTTCCGATCACCTCCCCAGTGCATGGATTGCATCTATTTTCCCCTCTAACCACCCCCTGAGACACCCATCAATCACCTCCTGTCACCCCCCTAGCACTCCTATCCATCAGATCAGGCCCAATACAACCTGTCATCTAAAAGGCCACCCTGCTTATGACCGGTTCCACAAAATTCGCCCCCTCATAGACCACCTGTCATCAAAATTTGCAGATGCTTATACCCCTGAACAGTCATTTTGAGACATTTGGTTTCCAGACTACTCACGGTTTTGGGCCTGTAAAATGCCAGGGCGGTATAGGAACCCCACAAGTGACCCCATTTTAGAAAAAAAAAGACACCCCAAGGTATTATGTTAGGTGTATGACGAGTTCATAGAAGATTTAATTTTTTGTCAAAAGTTAGCGGAAATTAATTTTTATTGGTTTTTTTTCACAAAGTGTCATTTTTCACTAACTTGTGACAAAAAATAAAATCTTCTATGAACTCGCCATACACCTAACGGAATACCTTGGGGTGTCTTCTTTCTAAAATGGGGTCACTTGTGGGGTTCCTATACTGCCCTGGCATTTTAGGGGCCCTAAACCGCGAGGAGTAGTCTAGAAAACAAATGCTTCAAAATGACCTGTGAATAGGACGTTGGGCCCCTTAGCGCACCTAGGCTGCAAAAAAGTGTCACACATGTGGTACCGCCGTACTCAGGAAAAGTAGTATAATGTGTTTTGGGGTGTATTTTTACACATACCCATGCTGGGTGGGAGAAATTTCTATGTAAATGGACAATTGTGTGTAAAAAAATCAAACAATTGTCATTTACAGAGATATTTCTCCCACTTAGCATGGGTATGTGTAAAAATACACCCCAAAACGCATTATACTACTTCTCCTGAGTACAGCGGTACCACATGTGTGGCACTTTTTTACACCCTAAGTACGCTAAGGGGCCCAAAGTCCAATGAGTACCTTTAGGATTTCACAGGTCATTTTGCGACATTTGGTTTCAAGACTACTCCTCACGGTTTAGGGCCCCTAAAATGCCAGGGCAGTATAGGAACCCCACAAATGACCCCATTTTAGAAAGAAGACACCCCAAGGTATTCCGTTAGGAGTATGGTGAGTTCATAGAAGTTTTTATTTTTTGTCACAAGTTAGCGGAAAATGACACTTTGTGAAAAAAAACTATTAAAATCAATTTCCGCTAACTTGTGACAAAAAAATAAAAACTTCTATGAACTCACCATACTCCTAACGGAATACCTTGGGGTGTCTTATTTCTAAAATGGGGTCATTAGTGGGGTTCCTATACTGCCCTGGCATTTTAGGGGCCCTAAACCGTGAGGAGTAGTCTTGAAACAAAAATGACCTGTGAAATCCTAAAGGTACTCATTGGACTTTGGGCCCCTTAGTGCAGTTAGGGTGCAAAAAAGTGCCACACATGTGGTATCGCCGTACTCGGGAGAAGTAGTACAATGTGTTTTGGGGTGTATTTTTACACATACCCATGCTGGGTGGGAGAAATACCTCTGTAAATGACAATCTTTTGATTTTTTTACACACAATTGTCCATTTACAGAGGTATTTCTCCCACCCAGCATGGGTATGTGTAAAAATACACCCCAAAACACATTGTACTACTTCTCCCGAGTATGGCGATACCACATGTGTGGCACTTTTTTGCACCCTAACTGCGCTAAAGGGCCCAAAGTCCAATGAGTACCTTTAGGATTTCACAGGTCATTTTGCGACATTTGGTTTCAAGACTACTCCTCACGGTTTAGGGCCCCTAAAATGCCAGGGCAGTATAGGAACCCCACAAATGACCCCATTTTAGAAAGAAGACACCCCAAGGTATTCCGTTAGGAGTATGGTGAGTTCATAGAAGATTTTATTTTTTGTCAAAAGTTAGCGGAAATTGATTTTAATTGTGTTTTTTCACAAAGTGTCATTTTCCGCTAACTTGTGACAAAAAATAAAATCTTCTATGAACTCGCCATACTACTAACGGAATACCTTGGGGTGTCTTCTTTCTAAAATGGGGTCATTTGTGGGGTTCCTATACTGCCCTGGCATTTTAGGGGCCCTAAACCGTGAGGAGTAGTCTTGAAACGAAATTTCTCAAAATGACCTGTGAAATCCTAAAGGTACTCATTGGACTTTGGGCCCTTTAGCGCAGTTAGGGTGCAAAAAAGTGCCACACATGTGGTATCGCCGTACTCAGGAGAAGTAGTATAATGTGTTTTGTGGTGTATTTTTACACATACCCATGCTGAGTGGGAGAAATATCTCTGTAAATGGACAATTGTGTGTAAAAAAAATTAACAAATTGTCATTTACAGAGATATTTCTCCCACCCAGCATGGGTATGTGTAAAAATACACCCCAAAACACATTATACTACTTCTCCTGAGTACGGCAATACCACATGTGTGGCACTTTTTTGCAGCCTAACTGCGCTAAGGGGTCCAAAGTCCAATGAGCACCTTTAGGCTTTACAGGGGTGCTTACAATTTAGCACCCCCCAAAATGTCAGGACAGTAAACACACCCCACAAATGATCCCATTTTGGAAAGTAGACCCTTCAAGGTATTCAGAGAGGGGCATGGTGAGTCCGTGGCAGATTTCATTTTTTTTTGTCGCAAGTTAGAAGAAATGGAAACTTTTTTTTTTTTTTTTTTCCTCACAAAGTGTCATTTTCCGCTTACTTGTGACAAAAAATAATATCTTCTATGAACTCACTATGCCTCTCAGTGAATACTTTGGGATGTCTTCTTTCCAAAATGGGGTCATTTGGGGGGTATTTATACTATCCTGGAATTCTAGCCCCTCATGAAACATGACAGGGGGTCAGAAAAGTCAGAGATGCTTGAAAATGGGAAAATTCACTTTTGGCACCATAGTTTGTAAACGCTATAACTTTTACCCAAACCAATAAATATACACTGAATGGTTTTTTTTTTATCAAAAACATGTTTGTCCACATTTTTCGCGCTGCATGTATACAGAAATTTTACTTTATTTGAAAACTGTCAGCACAGAAAGTTAAAAAAATCATTTTTTTGCCAAAATTCATGTCTTTTTTGATGAATATAATAAAAAGTAAAAATCGCAGGAGCAATCAAATAGCATCAAAAGAAAGCTTTATTAGTGACAAGAAAAGGAGCCAAAATTCATTTAGGTGGTAGGTTGTATGAGCGAGCAATAAACCGTGAAAGCTGCAGTGGTCTGAATGGAAAAAAAGTGGCCGGTCCTTAAGGGGGGTAAAGCCCTAGGTCCTCAAGTGGTTAATAATCTAGCCACCACCATTAACGGGGGTGTGACTGACTTCTTAATTGCTGAGGTTCTACCTGGTAGCAGTGTTAGTAAGGCTTTAGGTATTGACATTTGAAGCTCTCTGCAGCAGAGGTGTTTATGAATCAGGAAAATCTTGGCCCAGACAGGTTGAATGAGAGGGCAATCCCACCATATATGTAGGAATGTCCCGGGTGCCTGGGTACATCTCCAGCATATAGGTGAGGTTTCAGCATTGTATTTAGATACTTGTATCGGGGTGTGATACCATCTGGAGAAGACTTTAAAGTTTCTTTCCTGATGTATCGAGGAAATGGAGGTTTTGTGGATAAGTGTAAAAATCTTTTCCCATTGTTCTGCTGCAAGGGGGCTCCCCAAGTCCGCGTCCCAAGTATCTGTGAGTTTAAGTAGGTCTCCTTCACTAGATGCGCCAATAAGAAGAGGGTACGGTAGGGAAACTTTATGTGGGAGAGAGGCTGTGGAGGTGCACATACGTTCAAATTCTGAGAGTTGTCTATGAACCTGGGATTTGGAACTGATAGTTTTGTGAAACCAAACCAGTTGGTTCCAAAACAACCAAGTAATTCCTTTCTGTCTATCAGGGTTGCCAATTGTGTCCCGTGGAATGAGGTGCCCACCATTAATGATATGTCGTACTTGTGGCCAGAATTCTCGTGACCAACCTAGAATGGATTGGGCGTGGACTCCCAATGCGAAGCCTGGGTTGTCTAATAGTGAGGTAAGTGGGCTGTATGGAGTAGAGGGACTTACTTTGTTGATGAGAGAGTGCCATTTCTTGATCACGATTTGAGCCCAGAATGCCATATCGTCAGGATTAGATCTAAGATCAGGTGATAGCCACAGCAATGCTCTGGGGTCAAGGGTAGATAAGGAGGCCTCTAGGCTAATCAATTGTTTATCTGTTCTATCTTGGAACCAGTTGAGTATGTGAGTGAGCAGAATGGCCTGATAGTAGGTCTTAATGTCTGGAAGGCCCATTCCTCCTCCTCAATTTGGGTCGGGTGAGAAGTCTGAACTTAGTTCTGTGGGGTCTATTGTGCCAAATAAATTTTAGTAAGAGGGATTGTACTTTATTTAGGAATTTTGTAGGTAGGTTGATTGGAATCGCCTGCATTGTGTAAAGGATTTTTGGAAGAATGTCCATTTTAATAGCATTTATGCGTCCTGCCCACGAGAGATGCAAGGGAGTCCAGTTTTCGAGATCCTTCGTAATTTTGGCTAATAAGGGTATGTAATTTAGAGTGAATAGCTCTTGTGGATCTGCCGATATATGTATTCCCTAGTATCTGATTTTATGAGGTTGCCATTTAAAGGAGAAGGAATTTTGGAGATTAGTGACCATTGAGTTTGGTAATGTGATATTTAACAGTTCTGTTTTGGTAATATTAATTTTAAAATTGCTTACATTCCCAAACAACTCAAATTCTGTTAAGAGGTTCGGTAGAGCTATAGTAGGATTCGATATGTAGATCAAGAGATCGTCTGCAAATAGTGAGATTTTGAAGTGTTTATCATCTTTCATAATTCCCTGAATATCTGGGTTTTGCCTTAGTGCTACTGCCAGATGCTCCATGCAAATGACATACAACAGAGGGGATAGGGGGCAGCCCTGGCGCGTCCCATTGGCTATAGGGAAGGCGTCCGACAGGGTCCCGTTAATCTTAATTCTGGCTGATGGGGTTTTTGTAGAGGGCCATTACCTTGGATCTAAAGTTTGGTCCCAGTCCTATCTGTTCCAGGCAGGACTCTAGGAAGAGCCAGTGAAGCCTGTCGAACGCCTTCTCCGCGTCGACCGACATAATGCATAGGGGAGCTTTAGTTTTCCTGGCGTGATGTATCAGTGAAATAGTTTTTAAAGTGTTGTCTCTAACCTCTTTGCTCACCACAAACCCAGTCTGGTCGGTGTGGATAATGGAAGTTAAGATAGGTTTGAGTCTTTCAGATAAGATTTTTGCATATAACTTAAGGTCAATGTTGATCAGAGAGATTGGGCGGTAATTTGCACAACTGCTGGGGTCTTTGTCAGGCTTGGGAATTACTGTAATATGAGCCATGGATGTCTGTGTTGTGAAAGTTCTTTTGTCATCTATAGAATTAAAGGTCTGCAGTAGGAGTGGGGTCAAAGAGGAACAGAATTGTTTATAGAAGGACCCCGATAGGCCATCTGGTCCAGGACTTTTCCCTTTTTTAAGAGCTCTTATACAGGTTATGAGTTCGAGATCTGTGATCTCTGAGTCTAATTCTTTAGTCAAGTCCTCTGATAAGGTTGGTAATTTGGTTGCATTAATGTACGAGAGGATTTTGTCCTTCAGTTTAGCCTGGTTCATGTCGTGGTACCTGCCTTTTATGTTGTAGAGGGTATTGTAGTATGTTTGGAATTCATGGGCAATTTCTGAATTCTTGAATTTGGTTTGACCTTTAGGATTTTTGATGGAAAATATATTTGGAGGTGGCAACCCTTGGGTGTAGGTAATGTGCCAGGAGGGTGCCGCATTTACCGCCATGGAAAAGAATTTGCTGTGAAATCTTTCCCTGGCTAAGAGGGTCTTTTGATCAAGTAGGGCTAATAAGGTCTGTCTGGTGTTTGAGAGTTCGAGGTCTAGAGCGGGAGAGTATGCCATTTTAAGATTTGTTTCAAGAGTGTGGATTTTTGCTAATAAGTCTGATATTTGTGTACCTCTCTCTTTTTTCAATCTCGCACCGTGGGAGATAAAAACTCCACGCAAAACGCATTTAAGTGCTTCCCATTTAATGGTTGCTGAGGTTTCGTCATCAGCATGATTTAGCAAAAATTGGTCAATTGTGTCTTTAATGGCGGCTGCGCATTGTGTGTCTTTCAAAAGATTTTCATTAAGTTTCCACTGAAACTGGCGATGGGCGTAATCATTGGTACTGAATGAGCAAAATATAGGTGCATGATCAGACCAGAGTCTATTTCCAATTGTGGCCTGAATATTGTGGTCTAACAAGGATTGGGATACAAAGATATAATCAATGCGGCTGAAGGATTTATGTACTGGGGAGAAAAAGGTGTAATCGTGTGTGTCAGGGTTTAGAGTTCGCCAAGCATCCACTAAATGTAGTGATGCCAATTTCGATTTCAGCTTAAGTAGGGTTGACTTGGGTAGAGTAAGTCTCTGTGATGAGGAGTCTAGCTTAGAGTCAAGGTGTAAATTGAGATCCCCGCCCAGGATCACGTCTCCCTCAGCAAATGAAGCCAGTTTAGAGAGATAGTTCAGCAGTGTCCCTCCTTGGTTTTGGTTCGGTAAGTACAAATTTGCTAAGGTATACTTACGGTTGTCTATTTGAATTATGAGGAATAAAAATCTCCCATGGGGATCTATTAGTTCTTTCAAAACAGAGAAGTTAAGGTGTTTGTGGAAGCCTATAGAAACTCCCTTTGATTTGGCCAGGGAGTTTGTGCTGTGGTACCATTTGTCGAAGTATCTGACCCTGAAGGCTGGAACCTCATTCGTTCTAAAATGCGTTTCTTGTAGTAGAGCTATAGCTACCTTTTGTTTGTGGAGATGATGTAGGATTTGGGAGCGCTTATTGGGGGAGTTAAATCCCTTAACATTAAATGAGGATATTTGGCAACTATTCATGGTAAAAATGAGAGAAAAAGACCAAGCTTACCACCTTGCCTGAGTCTCGTCCGTAGCAGTGGGAATATTTCCAGGTCCACAGGGCAGCGGCGTCCTTTGAAATAAGAAAGCAAGGTAGAGTAGAAAGTAGAGAATAGGTTGGGAAGAGAGAGAACAGTATAGAAGCATAACACATAACAGAAACAGCCGGCATTAAAACCTGCCGACACTTGTAGGCAACTAAGTTACCGATCACACTAGTGGCGCACAAGAGCACCAGTAATGTGAGGAATTTAGTGGGGTGTGAAAGACGAAACTGGTCTCGAGATCCCGGCTGCTCCCTGACTCCCGTTGTAACATGTATTAAACTTGTAACCAAAAAACCAGTAGAGAGATGTGGGTTTTGTTGAGTGGGCTAGCCCAAAGGACTAGAATTTAACCTAACACATTTTTATCTTATTAGGAGAGAGGATATTTGTATGTGTTTATTCTCTTGGAACTCCCTCTCTGGAACCAGGTAGGTGTGTGGGAACTTGGACTTAATGTGGGGCATCTAAAGGAAGGGGTGACTTTGCATGGAGCTAGGATGATAAAAATATCACAGGGGGTGGGAGAATGTGTACGAGCTAAAGGAGCTGGTGAGCAGAGATAGCCTTGGATGTATAGTGGGAATGGGAGGCTCTGGTAATTGTATTAGTTCTCCCTGAGGGGAAGCTAGGAGTGGATGTCACACAGGGACACCACCAAAGCCATCTCTGTCCCTGCGGTGTATGAGGAAATTGTGGCTACCACTGACCTTTTGAGTAAGGTTATTATATAGCCGGGCGAGCGGGAGTGCAGGAGGAGCAGCACCCTAGGATCTCTCATAAAGAGAGTCCCCAGCCACGAGGCTCCAGACGGCCCAAAGGTATGCACGTCTCAAGGCCCACACCTGTCGACAAGAGGTAGTTTGATAGGTTATAGGCAGTGCCCCCCTCCCCACCCAACCCGCCCCCCTAGTCCAATTCCCAGCCAGGCCCCCCAACTGGGATCAGCTAAAAATAGCGCTAATAGATTTGGGCGCGGCTATATTTCTAATGTTAATTATCGTTTTTGTAAATCTACACTCAATTTTGCATATGTTTGGGCGCAAGTGCCTAAAATCGATATTTTACGTAAATCGATAAAGTAAACTCGGTAATATTCCTAATTGTGTTGTGGAATCGGTAATATCGGTAATTTAAAGTTTATGATAATATATCAGAACGAATATCATAACGCTAAATAAAGAAAAACGATGTCAGTCATAACGATAACTTAAAAAGTCTTTTGGTGTAATAACGGTAAATGAACATGTTTAATGATGGAATGCAAGCAATTTCTGTCCAAATACATATAATTTTGTAATTACGAAAATATAACATTCACTGTACAGATGTAATACCAATATTTGACATTTCTATTTAAGATAATATATAAAGTATTTACGATAATTTAGGGTTAGACACCACCAGGGGGGTGGTTAGGGTTAGGCACCACCAGGGGAGTTTTAAGGTTAGGCACCATCAGGGGGGTGGTTAGGGTTAGGCACCACCAGGGGAGTTTTAGGGTTAGGCACCACCAGGGGGGGTGGTTAGGGTTAGACAGCACCAGGGGGGTGGTTAGGGTTAGGCAGCACCAGGGGGGTGGTTAGGGTTAGGCAACACCAGGGGGGTGGTTAGGGTTAGGCACCACCAGGAGAGTTTTAAGGTTAGGCACCACCAGGGGGGTGGTTAGGGTTAGGCACCAATAGGGGGGTCTAGGGGTTAGGGATAGGTACAGGGAGGGTTCTGTGTCAGAGTAGGGTTAGGTACATTTAGGGTTAGCCACCACCATGGGGGGTTAGGCACCACCAGGGGGGTGGTTAGGGTTAGGCACCACCAAGGGAGGGTTCTGTGTGAGAGTAGGGTTGGGTTAAGCTGTGTTGTTGAATTACATTACGATATTTAACGTTATTATATTTTCGTTTTCATCTCACATCAGTTTTATACCTGTAATAATAATAGTCAGAATTATCGATTTTACATTACAAATACCGTTAAATTATCGATATTTCTAAATTACGATATTTTTCTTTTCCCGATAAATCGCGCCTAAATTTGACCGCGACTTTTTCAAATGTACGCCCCCAACTCCCCCATAAAATACATCCCCACAATGAAGTGCTGTACGTTGAGGTGGTCAAACATCCTAACTAATGCGAAGGATTCTCTAGCTAAAGCATTTTACCGAATCTGCGAGCTTGCTAAGTCGTCATATGCAATAAAACAGTTATAGCAAACGTAACATAGGTTAGAGTAATCTGCAACTGCGTGGGTAGTGAGCCAGGGGACAAAATGCCCTGTTTAAGGCTCCTCTATCAAGAGTCAATTTGCTTTTTCCGTGCTGTTGCCTGGATTAGAGATTTCCCTGGGTGGAGATGCCGGATCATACAGTACATGAAGGGAATGCGAGTGCGGGAAATGAACTTGCTCCGGGGAAAAGTCAAAGTTTTAATATAGTAAAAGGGCAGGGATTGCGTGTTGCCGGTGAAACCGGAGTTGTCCTGGGCCGCTTTGGATGTACAGTTCCGGGATTCTGTGTTAAAATAGCTGGGCTGTGGATTTAGGCATTGTAAAAGGGCCCCGGGCAAGGATGGACAGTTATGGTAGAACATACTGCAGGCCTAAACAGCTATATGGGCTTGGGACTATGTCGGGTATCACCCTCTGGTAGGGATCCAGCAGAGCAGGGCTGGTGGTAAGGGCCATTAGGCCATAATAAGAGGGAAGGGAGTTCCAGAACTGCATCTGGGTTAATACTCACATACAGAAGTCCAAGTTTGGTGTGTAAGAAGGAGTATGGTTAAGCTGGTTCCAGCAAGGAGGGTTGTGAGGGTAAGGATCACCTTAGGTTGGTATATCATCCAAGGCTCTATTTGTTCTCCTTCGATTTTGAACTCTCCGCCATCGTTCGCGTTGAGGAAGAACTGTGGTGGTGGTTTGAAGCGGCCAGTCCGGGAGGGTGACTCTTGGAAGGTCAAAGAATTCCCTCACCCTCTGAAGGTCGTGCGGTGATGAGAAAACCGTTGATCTGCCTTCTTTCGTTATGTAGATAGCAAATGGATAGCCCCAATGGTAGGTAATGTCGTTATCACGAAGGGCTGTAAGTAAAGGGCGTGCAGCTTTCTGTAGCTGGAGGGTGAGGCCTGAAAGATTTGGGTAGATGGGGATTTTGGCTCCATCAAAGTCCACCTCGCCTTTCTGGCGCGCTGCCGCCACGATCTTTTCCTTTTCCCTGTAAAAATGGACTCTGCAGATGATGTCCCTGGGTTTGAGGGGGTCCGGGTTAGGCGGGCCCGCCGATCTGTGTGCTCTATCCAGCTCAATCTTATTGCCTGCCGGAGCATCAAGGAAGAGGTTGAAGATGGCTTCTGTAGTGGCCATAATATCTGGAGCACGAGTGGCTTCAGGGACTCCCCGGATTCTTAAGTTGTTCCGCCTGTGGCGATTTTCTATATCATCTATTTTGAGATATATGGCGGATATATGATCTGTATGTGAGTTGATGGTAGTCTGTTGTGCTTCCAGGGTTTTGTCTACTTCGTCTTGTTTCTTTTCAATGGCCTCCACCCATTGGACTACATGGCTGAAGTCTTGCCTGAACTCGGCCATGTCTCTTCGGTGTGACTCCATGATGCGCGTGACGCAGTTCTCCAGATCCTGCTTGGTGGGCAGCGAATGAATATACTCATGGAGGTCGACCTCCATGTAAGAGTCAGCTCCCTCAGAGTTCGTAGAAGAGGAGAGGTTGCATGCGGGTGCTTTCTGCGGAGATCTAGGAGAGTTTGCCTGAGATTGAGGCTTCGAAGATCTCCCGCCATGCGGTGATTCTTGTGGTGGGAGTTGCGGCCCTGTCCGCCTGGAGATAGGTTCGCCGTAGAGTCATCTCCATGCTGTTGTAAGGATGATGGCGAGTGAGCGGGTGATTGGCTCTTCTGCGAGGCAGGGCTGTGTGGTGAGGTTGTTGGCGAAGGGATGCGGCCTTGCCCGCCACGGGGTGAGGTCGCCATGTTGTCTCCCTCTTGCTGTTGTATTCTCCGTTCGAGTGGGCGCAGAAACCGGAGGATTTGAGAGGAACCTGCGTGTGTTTTTTTGCTGGTGTTCCTCTTCTTTCTACCACCACCCATGTGGAGTAGATCGTAGGCTTTTTTGGCTGATTTATGGGTTTTTAGGAGTCAGGGCAGCGGGAGCTCAAGTGAGATACGTCTTTACCCGGCCATCAGCAAGCCACACTCTCCAAACAAATGTTATTTTACAGCGAGGTCAGGGGTACTTTAAGTAATAAGTAATTACTTTTTTTTTTTTTTTACAATATTACTGTATAACTAATTTAGTAAAAGTCTATAGCATTACTGCTTTAGCTGCACCAATCTTTGGTACTACACGGTGTGCGGCAGGCGCTTAAAAGCCCTGCCTCGCAACCGTTGTCCCTTTAAGTTTCCCCTCTCCAGGTTTCCCCTCTCCAAGGTTCATGATTCTTGGAGGAAAGGTCCTTCCATCCTTCCATGCCAGGCCAGGTTCCAGGCCACAGAGACTATGAGGTATCTTCTGAAGGAGAACTTTGATCTTCATTTTTCTTTGTGTGGAATGACTGATGAATGTTAATCCATCATATTTATGCCATGAGAATTAGGAAGACATTTTGAAATCCCTTTATTTATTGATCTTCCATCATTTCTTCTATCTTCATATGGTACATACGGTACGTAGTGAATGCCGCCGTGTAGGTGAACAGAGTATGTTTTCTGAACAAATACAGACTGACAGATGGATTAGTCAAGCGCAATAGGAGGGTCGAATCCGGCTTCCAGCATAAACCTCAGTATCCTGCTGCCGTACCATGAATCATCCTTATTCCTCTTAACTTCTTACATCACTGCATCCTTCCCATCTCTGTCTATTTTTTAATGATCTCTATAATCAGTCAAAATAATATTTGTAATTGAAACCAGCTGTGTAAGAAAGAACAGATGGATTCAATTCATGTAGAAATACATGACGCAGCGCTGACTGGTCTCCGACCAACAGCATGTTTTACAAGTAATCCAGTCATACCAGTAAACTGTATTAACATCAACATCGAACATCAAAGCAATTATTAAACCTTCTGAAAGCATGGCTGGGAGAATGCCTCCAGCAAGCCGCAAGCCGTAATCCCTCTGCCTTGCTGTGCACAGTTTTAAGCACTCTTTTAATCCACCAGAAACAATGACTGCTTCATACTTGAACAAGCAGCACAAAAGGAAACTAGCGATCCGTCAAACAAAGCAGCTGGGCTGGCAGGTAAGAATAGAGCCAGGGTTGTGTAACCGGGCAGGCGATGAGGAGAGCAGGAGTCAAGCAAAATGTTTTTCATTTGACACCAATATAGAATTTCAATGTCACACTTAATCTTCGCACTTGTAACCACGTACTGCTGACTTTTTACAGTATACATCAATTCCAGATTGGCTTCATGGGTCCTTCACGCTCAGTAATGGTAACATTTTTATGTTTTTGCATATATGTAGCGCCATAGGAGCTGCTTATATGTGGTGGGCCTTCTCACCTTTCCTAGTGGTGACCCGACCACTGATTGGTCCCAACACCACACTGACACAAAACTAGGCTTTATTAAAAGGACAATTAAATGGGAATAATGAAGAAATAAAGAAATTCAGGGGCCCATATGCAATTTACTTTTTCTCTTAAGATTTCTCCTAGGAGATAATTTTTCATATTCTATTTAAAATAACTTTCAAGCACTTTTCACCTACAAAAGTAACAAAAAGTACATACAATAGTACAACCAAAATTATTTTGAGTATTTCATCGCTTTCTGCTGGCTTAAAAGGCATCTTATGGCCAAGTTTAAAAATATCACTTAGCTAAAAACTCAGGAGAAAATGTTAACTGCATATGGGCCCAGGTGTGTAAGAGGCAGAACTTTTCAAACTTAAAGAGGAACATTTTACTGTTGGCTGGTGATGTAGCTGCTGCATGGTTTTTGGCAGTTGGACACAGCTGTAAACAGCTATTTCCCACAATGCAGCAAGGCTCACAGACACTGCCAAAAGTTCGAACTTTTCTTGTGGGAGGGGTTTCTTGTGGGAGGGGTTTCACAACAATATCAGTCATACAGCGCCCCCTGATGGTCTGTTTGTAAAAAGGAATAGATTTCTCATGTAAAAGGGGATATCCGCTACTGATTGGGATAAAGTTCAATTTTTGGTCTGAGTTTCTCTTTAACCACTTGCCGACCGCACGCTTATACCGTGCGTCGGCAAAGTGGCAGCTGCAGGACCAGCGACGCAGTACTGCGTCGCCAGCTGCAGGCTGATTAATCAGGAAGCAGCCGCTCGTGCGAGCGGCTGCTTCCTGTCAATTCACGGCGGGGGGCTCCGTGAATAGCCTGCGGGCCGCCGATGGCGGCTCGCAGGCTAAATGTAAACACAAGCGGAAATAATCCGCTTTGTTTACATTTGTACGGCGCTGCTGCGCAGCAGCGCCGTAAGGCAGATCGGCGATCCCCGGCCAATCAGCGGCCGGGGATCGCCGCCATGTGACAGGGGACGTCCTGTCACTGGCTGCACAGGACGGATAGCGTCCTGTGCAGCCCAGATCTCCCGGGGGAGCAGGTAGGAGAGGGAGGGGGGAGAATGTCGCCGCGGGGGGGGGGCTTTGAGGTGCCCCCCCCGCAACATGCCTGCAGGTAGGAGCGATCAGACCCCCCCTGCACATCATCCCCCTAGTGGGGAAAAAAGGGGGGCGATCTGATCGCTCTGTGTGGCCGCGGATCTGTGCTGGGGGCTGCAGAGCCCACCCAGCACAGATCCAAACAAACAGCGCTGGTCCTTAAGGGGGGGTAAAGGGTGGGTCCTCAAGTGGTTAAGGTGATCATTTTTCATCAGCTCTTTAAAATAACTTTTCAGCATATAACAATTAAAAAAGTACGAAAAGTAGTAGAAAAAGTACTTTTAAATTGATTTTGTGTATTCTCTTGCTTGCTGGAGGCTTAAAGGGCATTTTATTAACAAGGTGTGAAAAATATATTTTTCAATGGCAAAGTGCTGAAAAGTTTTTTTTTAACGATAAGATGAAGCAATATTCCATGGCAAAAAAACAATAAAATGCCTTTTAAGCCACCAGCAAGAAGAATCATTTTGACAGTACTTTTTCTCACATACTTTTTGGTCATTTTCAATTGAAGAATGCTGAAAAGTTATTTTAAACATAAGATGAAAAAATATCTCCTAGGAGAAAATGTAGGTGAAAAAGGTGAATTGAATAAGGGCCCAGGTGAGGAAACACTACAGTGAAAGGTTAATAATTACAAAATACAACCGTGATATCTACAACAAAAACATTTATCATCATGCGTCAATTGGGCGCATATTTGGAGTTTTAAAGTTTTCATGAAAGGGGACATATACTGCATGCATACACCAATTAAAACAGGGAGCAGTACATTCTCATACTCACACTATATAAAACTACAGTATATAAGGACAAGAGAAGTGAAACTTAAGGCCAGCACACTGTGGCTTATGCTGGGAAGACACGGTTCGTTTCTGCCGTGCGTTTTTGCTCTCAATCATTTTTGCCGCTCGATTTCAGCTCTCGATTTCAGCTCTCGGTTCAGCTCTCGATTCTTATCTTCCTCTCATTTTTCTTATCTTTTTCCATTCACTTCTATCAGAAATCAAGCTGAAAAACAATCGAAAGGGAGATCTGACATGTCGGAAATTATCTATCGAACCATCTAATCAGCTACAAATAGAACCGTGTATTCCCAGCATTACACTGAACTGCTCAAACAAAGAAGATAAGTGCTCCTCCCAAGAAAAAAACAAAACATCGCCTTGTTGTAATGAAGTTAAGGCCAATAGACATGCTAGAGTGTTCTCAGTTGAATGGAGCTATCTTTTCTGAGAATCTAGCATGAGCATAGCTACCCCGGGGTGCCGGATTGTTTTGGGGAGGGGCATCTATCCTGCACCATCATGCCTCCTCCCCCTTTCATAGCAACTGAACATATTGTGAGGCTGTAGCCTCGGGACTTGACTGTGTGGCACTCGGCCCTAAATTGTTGAGTACAGGAATCATCCAGTGGGTGGCAATTACACGGTACTGTGCATGTTTATGCAACATTACTCCTGCATAAAGAGATTAATAAAGATCTGCATTCCAAGACAGGATATTGTCCAAATAGCTTGTGGGTGCTCTTGCAAAAGGGCAGATGAACCTGCTCAATTCACATATAGTACATTAAAATCCTAGTAGGCACAAAAAATTAAATGTGCAGGTACATAAAAATTAAGAAAAAAAAATGATCTCCACATCTAATGATCATTCTTTACGTTTTCATCAGTTTATCTCCTGCAATGATAGAGATGTAGTGTATTTGGTCTTCTGCCCATGTGCGTTACAGTATGTTGGCAGGACCACTAACCCTTTGAAGGTGTAATGCTGGGGGTCAAACCTTCGGACCACCCAGCACAACAAGGCTAAGAACTGGATAATGGAAGAGGTTACACAGGCTGCCCAGAGCAACTGCAGCTCTGGGTTTCCAATATTGCTACAAATAAACCACAATGGCAGCGCAGTGCGATGTTGCGCTGCCTTAGTTCGCACTGTGCTGCCTTAGCGATAGCAAGTATTCAGACAGGTACAAGACAGGACTATAGATTGGGGCGTAACTAGTAGCAACCACAGCTCACAATCATGCAGTGCAAGTTGGCTAACAACAGTCACCAGCAAGCATCCACCCAGGCAAGACTACAGGATAGAACGTAACTAATAGCAACTGCAGCCTATAGTTACGTTCCCAGAAACTAGAGTAGCAGGAATACTACCAGTCACCAACGTGGTGATGGCAGAATCCAAGCTATCTGGATAATGGACTTCACTGATCCACCACGGATGCAGCGAACGTCCATCAAGCATGGAACTAGGCAATACACAATGATAAGAAAAATAACAAACAGCTCAACTAACGGATAAATATATATTAGCAAGTCTGCATATATATTTATCAAGAACTAGCTAAACCACAAGTAATAAGGTCACATAGAACTACAATAACAGAACTATACAGAGTAGCAAGGTGCCCAGTAGATCAGCGTACTGACCACTATGACGGGCGGGGTATAAAATGGGAGGCAGACTTTTATGCTGGCATCTGCCAATGGATGCAGGTATGCAAATCTCCACACAGCTGAATGGTAATCACTCAATACTGGTGGAATGATGACAGCATCCTGAGCTGCCCAGAACTGCAGAGCGATTGCAAATGACAATGAGAACCATTGCAAATGCACAACCGAATGCAAGCAGATAAGCCAGAACTGTCCGTTTGCAGCTCCACTGCAACGGACAGAATACGCTACAGGAGGGATCCTTACAGAAGGTCTTCATCTATGAACACATTTTGAAGGGTCTGGAGTGTCATAGCTTGTCACTCAATTATAGACATTACCACTACTGCAATCTGGAATTAAAGTCTTTTTGTGGCTTTAGGAAATAATCCCACTCTGGAGGGGATGTAATGTAATTAGGGAACTATAAAAAAGAAAACACAGATTTATCAGATGAGCATTTATTTGATTTATCAGATGGGCACCTTAAGACCCAAGGGATTCAATTCCGACCTAGACCTGGTTTTCTGTGATGGCCATAAATTAGTTTGGGTACTTCTTACAAGTTAAAGAGATTGGCATACTGTTTTATCATTCCTAAATAGAGTGGGTAGCCCCTTATTTTCCACTTTACGGTTGTATGAATGCATAGATAGAATAAGCGGTGAAGAGGACCTCATGGGTGCTCCTTACACTCTGGTTATGTGCATGTATAAATACTTCAATAGATTAAAAACCTGAGACAATTAAATGCAGATCTGAGACAATACAACCATCGGAGACAACAGGCCTAATCCAATTCACTTCTTCTTATACGTTTTCCCAAAGGAGAAATTTTTCATTTTCTGTTTAAAATAAATTTTGTTCTCTGCAATTGAAAAAGTATCAAAAGGTAGGTGACAAAGTACTTTCAAAGTATTTTCTTTCTTGCTGGGGGTTTAAAAGGCATTTTATTTATAATGTCAAAATATAACCTAGGAGAAAACTTAGGAGAAAAAGTAAAATGAACAGGGCCCAATTTGTGTTAAAAAAAAACAAAACAAAAAACATTCTTAACTTACATTTACTAAAACTCATAAAATACAGACACAATTTATAAAATACTGCATGTGTGCCTTATTTGAAAGCATGGAAACAAGTGCTATGTTATGTGGTATTAACGTCTAAGCCAGTTCTTATGCTTGGTGTCTAGGGAATCAGGAGTTTTGGGTGCCCCTTAGGAGCTAATGCTAATTATCAGCTATTGGGCACCAAAGAAAAAATTTGGGCGCCCGATAAATAGCGGTCGCTGGGCCCGTCCAACAGAGATGTTTCGTTTTGTGTTAGTGTTTTAATTGATATCATTTTGAAATTTGTTTTGAGAATTATAATATTGTAAATTATTGTTTTGAACTTTATTATCTATTTATCACTTTTTGTATGAATGTATTTTTCAGCAGAGAAAGGGGGTTTTAGGGGTAGGCATCAGGAAGGGGGATTTAGGGTTAGATGTCAGGAAGGGGGGTCTTAGGGCTAGGCACTACCAGGGAGGTCTTAGGGTTAGGCACCACTGGGGGGGAAGTCTTAGGGTTAGGCATCAGAAGAGGGAGGGTTCTGTGTGAGAGTAGGGTTAGGTTTAGTTGTAGTAAAATATCAATAATATTTACCAATGTTTTGCTATGCTTATTACAACTATACATATATTTTCATTTTCATTGTTATAGACAATATTTTGCAATTTTATTTCCGTTCTTTCAACATATTTATTATTCTATCTCAGATAAAGATGAAGAAATGCTAAAAATATTGTTATAGATAATATCTTAAAAATGTGGCTATTTTTTCCTGGTGCCCTTATTTGATGTATGCCGTATTTAGGGCCTTATTTTTTCTTCAAGGAAAGGATACACACCCCGTTGTAGGTTTATTCATGTACACTAGGCTCCTTTCACAGTAGCCCATACCCTGCCTGCCAGGGACTGCTTATCTGCCCTCTGTAAAGCAGTATCCATTTTCCAACTCTACAGTCCTGAGAATGCAGCAAATGGAATAAGCAGCAAAGCAGACCTCATGAAGCCCACAATATACAACAGCATCTTTGATATCCCAACCTTGCCTGCCAGGGACTGCCTGTCTGTCCTCTATAAGCAGTGACTCCTCTTTCCCACTTTATAGTCCTGCAGGAGGGATAAGCAGCAATCAGAGCTGGGCCGAGGCAGAGGAGAGAAAGGCTCCAACTTTAGGGCGCAGTGTAGGAGGGGGCGCACAACTCACTCAGCTTTCATTCCCCTACTGTGTTTGAAGCAGAGAGAAATAAGAAAGAAGGATACATGGCAGTGACTGCAAGCCAGATAACTAGAGATTAAGGTGTTTGGGGCCCTTGCTTAGTCTAATAGCAATAAATGTGTGATGGCTGGGTTTGGAGGAATGGAGGGGCACACTTTGGTGTCTCAGCCTTGGGTGCTGGAAGACCGCATCCTGGCTCTGGCAGCAATGCAGATCTCATGGCCACCTATTAAAAAATATGGTTTATTAAAACTCAGTAACCAAGCAGCTTGGGGTGACCCAAAACCACAAGGAGAGTATAGTGGACTAAAAGAGACCAAAAGCCCTCCTACTAAAAAGCAATGCTTAGGTTGGTTTGCCTTTTTAAAACAGAAGGAATTGACAATAATTCAGCTTAATTCAGCTAAATGATAAATGCATGTTTTTTCTAGAATATTAACATACAAGGTGAATACAAAAGCTGATGAGTGAAAGAAACTTTCCTTGCACTACACTAGCTATAGATGACAATGACTTGACAAATAGCAATGCAAACTAACCTTCTCTACCTGGTAACTAGGAATGTGTCCAAAAAAAGTTCTGTTCCATTGCAGTCTTCTTAGGTTAGGAGTCTTTTTGTTAATCCAACTGGCCAAAACCAAAACCATCTTGGCCAATAGGATAGTCTGTCCACCCATCAACGCCAAAGTAGAATTTTTTTAGGGTGGGTACTACACTACACTACTCTGGTCTATTCTAACTGGTGCTAGTCACCCTCACAGCATATTGTAATGGTGCATGCGTGTGTGGCCTAATCTAATCCTACATCTCCTACTCTGATTCGTGATGCTCAACAATGTAGCTTGTGCTAAGTGTTTGAGTTTTTGTATGTGGATAGTCCTAATCAAATCCTAATCTCATCTATGTGGTGGCTTGAAAATGGGGGAGAAACCGAGAGCCCAATATGGTGCAGTATGTTAATATGGAGAGGTCTGTTGTGAATAAATGAGATGATTATACTCACAAGGGTGGGTCGCCACAAAGGCAACCACTGGAAAGGCCGGCGGGGAGAATTGTAACCTGACCCCGCTCAGGTTAAAAAGTCGCTCTCTGTAGATAGGAGAAAATGGGGATACACCCCTCCACCAAGGGTGGACTAGATGATATTGAAATATGATAACAGAGGCGCCAAGCAGAATAAAATTAGTTAAAATTGTTAAAAAGGGGGAAGTGGGTGGACTCACCTCCCTTCTGAAAAAAATGGCCGGACAATGGACAGGTTACTTACAGTCTAAAGTAACATTTATTAGTAACTCCAAAAGTGCAACGCGTTTCACGGGTAACAGTCCCGCTTCTTCAGGCAAACGATTATTTGGAGGGTGCTGGGGAAGGGAAACAAAAGGGAAAAAAAGGGGATTGCCAGAGGAACGCAAATACCAGGCACCCAAAGGTGCACCACAAGTCTACAGCAATAAAATGTGCAATATGCATTTAACAGCAAGATATGCTTACAAAATAGACTGAGAACGTGTGCAAATAGCATGTATAAAGTGACAGTGCACATATCCATAATATAAAGGCAGAGTATGAGTCACTCTTAGTAAAATGATAAGACAGTAAAAAAATGAATTTAAAACAGGGAGAAACAGAGAAAGGTTTAGTTTTTAAAGGAGTGAGTGCAGCAGTATATTATGATAAGGCAAAAAAGGCATAATAAAAAAAGCAGTGTTTCAAGATGAGCAAATGTTCAACTTACTAGAGTTATGAGAAGCAGAGAAAGGTTTCATTTTTGAAGGAGTGAGTGCAGCAGTATATTATGATAAAACAAAAAGGCATACTAAGAAACAGCAGTGTTTAAAGGTGAGCAAATGCTCAACTTACCAAAATCAGGTCATGAACCAGGTAGAGCGCCTCTGTGAGGTGTGGGGTGCTCTGTCTTAAATTTATAAGTGACTGGAATCACCCAGAATGGGGGATGGGAAGTGGGAGCGACAGAGGTCGCATGCTGATGACATATGGTAGTAGGGCGGTGCAGTACTGTGATCAATGTGGGAATAGGATGCAAACCTATGTGTATGATGCTGGATGGGAAGGGAAGGGGGGGGGGAAAGAGAGGGATATAGGCAAAGGGACTGGGATATGCATAAGTAACAACATGCTTACTCCCATAGTGTACCTTGTATGGGTTGGTAGTGAATGGTGAAAAGCGCATAGGATTGGAGGTGGCCTAAATCTTAAGTAAAAACAATAGATGTGGTGTTTGTTATAGGGTCGGAGGCTGGAGAAAGGAAATGTAGAAAGGTTAAATAAAAGTTGCACTTGGAATACATAAAAAGTACATGTAAAGAAAATGCATAAAAAAAATTGTTCATGCCACACTATGCCGAATGTTGGATCCAAAATATACTGGAGAGGTTCATTCCAGCTAGGGTTAATGGTACAGGGTGAAAAACAGAAAACTGCTGTAATAATAGGAGTATGGATACAAAACTATGCATAGTTGCAAAAATTTGTATGAAGCATAAAACTTGACCAAAATACATTAAAAATGATAAAATAAGTAAATGATCAAAGCAAAACAAGTGTAAGACAAATATAATGGGTTCGAATAAAAGAGAGGACCATTTAAAATATATTAAAAAAAGATGATTCAATATACTTTCTCTAATTGTTCGTTTAGACCTTCGGGCGTTAGTGTTTTAAGAATTTGTATCCAGAACATTTCTTTATTCCTAAGGACCTCAAAAGCATTGTGCGGTGGGATGGATTCAATAAGCGTGAATTTGAGTGTTTGTGGATTGCAGTTGTGGGTGGAGCCGAAATGACGGAAAATGCTGTGAAGTGGATAGTTTTTCAATATATTGCGCTTATGTTGTCCTATTCTGTTTCGGACAAGTTGAGTGGTTCGCCCCACATATTGCAGATTGCATGAACAAGAGATCAAATAAATGACATTTCTGGTTGAACAAGTAATGTATTGTTTGATAATATACTGAATTTGGGTGGTATTGGATGAAAAGGAATCAGTGGTGTTTATGAAGCGACAGGCAGTACATCTGGATTTCCCACAGGGAAATGACCCAGGGTTTGAGATGGGGGTGGTTTCAGTGGGATTAGGGATAGGTAGGCCTATCCGCACAATGCTTTTGAGGTCCTTAGGAATAAAGAAATGTTCTGGATACAAATTCTTAAAACACTAACGCCCGAAGGTCTAAACGAACAATTAGAGAAAGTATATTGAATCATCTTTTTTTAATATATTTTAAATGGTCCTCTCTTTTATTCGAACCCATTATATTTGTCTTACACTTGTTTTGCTTTGATCATTTACTTATTTTATCATTTTTAATGTATTTTGGTCAAGTTTTATGCTTCATACAAATTTTTGCAACTATGCATAGTTTTGTATCCATACTCCTATTATTACAGCAGTTTTCTGTTTTTCACCCTGTACCATTAACCCTAGCTGGAATGAACCTCTCCAGTATATTTTGGATCCAACATTCGGCATAGTGTGGCATGAACAATTTTTTTTATGCATTTTCTTTACATGTACTTTTTATGTATTCCAAGTGCAACTTTTATTTAACCTTTCTACATTTCCTTTCTCCAGCCTCCGACCCTATAACAAACACCACATCTATTGTTTTTACTTAAGATTTAGGCCACCTCCAATCCTATGCGCTTTTCACCATTCACTACCAACCCATACAAGGTACACTATGGGAGTAAGCATGTTGTTACTTATGCATATCCCAGTCCCTTTGCCTATATCCCTCTCTTTCCCCCCCCCCCCTTCCCTTCCCATCCAGCATCATACACATAGGTTTGCATCCTATTCCCACATTGATCACAGTACTGCACCGCCCTACTACCATATGTCATCAGCATGCGACCTCTGTCGCTCCCACTTCCCATCCCCCATTCTGGGTGATTCCAGTCACTTATAAATTTAAGACAGAGCACCCCACACCTCACAGAGGCGCTCTACCTGGTTCATGACCTGATTTTGGTAAGTTGAGCATTTGCTCACCTTTAAACACTGCTGTTTCTTAGTATGCCTTTTTGTTTTATCATAATATACTGCTGCACTCACTCCTTCAAAAATGAAACCTTTCTCTGCTTCTCATAACTCTAGTAAGTTGAACATTTGCTCATCTTGAAACACTGCTTTTTTTATTATGCCTTTTTTGCCTTATCATAATATACTGCTGCACTCACTCCTTTAAAAACTAAACCTTTCTCTGTTTCTCCCTGTTTTAAATTCATTTTTTTACTGTCTTATCATTTTACTAAGAGTGACTCATACTCTGCCTTTATATTATGGATATGTGCACTGTCACTTTATACATGCTATTTGCACACGTTCTCAGTCTATTTTGTAAGCATATCTTGCTGTTAAATGCATATTGCACATTTTATTGCTGTAGACTTGTGGTGCACCTTTGGGTGCCTGGTATTTGCGTTCCTCTGGCAATCCCCTTTTTTTCCCTTTTGTTTCCCTTCCCCAGCACCCTCCAAA
The DNA here is from genome assembly GCF_040937935.1 of Hyperolius riggenbachi. NCBI lineage: Eukaryota > Metazoa > Chordata > Amphibia > Anura > Hyperoliidae > Hyperolius > Hyperolius riggenbachi. The sequence continues at coordinate 126,315,476 of NC_090647.1, forward strand.
TAATCGTTTGCCTGAAGAAGCGGGACTGTTACCCGTGAAACGCGTTGCACTTTTGGAGTTACTAATAAATGTTACTTTAGACTGTAAGTAACCTGTCCATTGTCCGGCCATTTTTTTCAGAAGGGAGGTGAGTCCACCCACTTCCCCCTTTTTAACAATTTTAACTAATTTTATTCTGCTTGGCGCCTCTGTTATCATATTTCAATATCATCTATGTGGTGATTCGTATGCTACAGTCCATGGCGTGTTTGTGTGAGTACATCATTCTAAAGTGAGAGTTTATCTGTCACAAAGTGCATGTCTGGGTGTCAGGACAGTATTAGTTAGGGTATGTCAGTCTGTAGTAAGAGTCAATGTGTAAGTCAGTGATTGTGTGCCCCGAGACAAAGTGACTGGGTACAGTTCATCTATCTTCCATAAAGCAGGAAGCCCCACACATTCCCAACTTTACAGTCCTTCAAATGCACATACAAAAATAAGCAGAAAAGTAGACCACATGACCACCTCTTTGTGTGTATGAACAGTAATCATATATTACTTTGGTGACGCCTCGCAACCTGAGTGCTATGTTTATACATACCCAAAACCCACACCCGAGCACCGAGCAATAGGGTACTGCTTTATGTGTCCTCTGTTAGAGTGGGTAGCCCTCTAATTCCCCACTTTACAGTTGTATAATTGCACAGGCGCCATAAGCATATGACCATTATGCGATCGATCATATCATTTGATATGATCGATGTGACATGGGGATGTAGGCATCAAACTGCATTAACCACTTCCCGACCGCCCCCAGCCGATGGGCGGCGGCAAAGTCCGGGCCCAAACGACCGCAATAAGCCCATCGGCGGGGGCGGCTGCGGAAGTGGCTATGCGGCGATCGCGTCATTCGTGACGCGATCAGCCGCCAAGGACTGGCTACGCCCACCGTTCGCTGTAACCCGCCGGCCGTTCGGAAGCGCCGGCGGGTTACTAGCACCCGGATCGCCGCTGAAACAATGTATAATAGGCTTTGTAATGTATACAAAGCCTATTATACTGGCTGCCTCCTGCCCTGGTGGTCCCAGTGTCCGAGGGACCACCAGGGCAGGCTGCAGCCACCCTAGTCTGCACCCAAGCACACTGATTCCCTGCCCCCCTGCCCCCTTATCGCCCACAACACCCCTCAGACCCCCCCCCCTGCCCACCCCCTAGACCACTGTTTGCACCCAGTCACCCCCCTAATCACCCATCAATCACTCCCTGTCACTATCTGTCAACGCTATTTTTTTTTTAGTCCCTAATCTGCCCCCTACTCCCTCCTGATCTCCCCCCACCCCTCAGATTGTCCCCAGACCCCCCCCCCCTGTGTACTGTATGCATCTATCCCCCCTGATCACCTGTCAATCACCTGTCAATCACCTGTCAATCACCTGTCAATCACCCGTCAATCACCCCCTGTCACTGCCACCCATCAATCAGCCCCTAACCTGCCCCTTGCGGGCAATCTGATCACCCACCCACACCAATAGATCACCCGCAGATCCGACATCAGATCACCTCCCAAGTGCAGTGTTTACATCTCTTCTCTCCTCTAAACACCCACTAATTACCCATCAATCACCCCCTATCACCACCTGTCACTGTTACCCATCAGATTAGACCCTAATCTGCCCCTAGGGCACCCAATCACCCGCCCACACCTCAGAACGCCCTCAGACCCCAGCCCTGATCACCTCGCCAGTGCATTGCTTGCATCTATTTCCCCCCTCTAATCACACCTTGAGACACCCATCAATCACCTCCTGTCACCCCCTAGCACACCTACCCATCAGATCAGGCCCTAATTTGCCCCGTGTGGGCTCCTGATCACTCGGCCAAACCCTCAGATCCCCCTCAGACCCCCTTCCGATCACCTCCCCAGTGCATTGATTGCATCTATTTTCCCCTCTAACCGCCCCCTGAGACACCCATCAATCACCTCCTGTCACCCCCCTAGCACTCCTATCCATCAGATCAGGCCCAATACATCCTGTCCAGGGGCGTAGCAATAGGGGGTGCAGAGGTAGCGACTGCATCGGGGCCCTTGGGCCAGAGGGGCCCCGAAGGGCCCTCCCTCAACTACAGTATTAGCTCTCTGTTGGTCCTGTGCTCATAATTATCACTTCTATAGATACTGTGAATGGTGGTAATCACTAACAAACTGCTCCCCATCCCCTTCTTGCACCTCTGACACTGTAGTTGCCATTGGCAGGTTTTGGTGCGCAGTGGCAATTGTTATGTATAGAGTGCTTGGGGGGCCCCACTGTAAAACTTGCATCAGGGCCCACAGCACCTTAGCTACGCCACTGATCCTGTCATCTAAGAGGCCACCCTGCTTATGACCGGTTCCACAAAATTTGCCCCCTCATAGACCACCTGTCATCAAAATTTGCAGATGCTTATACCCCTGAACAGTCATTTTGAGAAATTTGGTTTCCAGACTACTCACAGTTTTGGGCCCGTAAAATTCCAGGGCAGTATAAGAATCCCACAAGTGACCCCATTTTAGAAAGAAGACACCCCAAGGTATTCTGTTAGGTGTATGATGAGTTCATAGAAGATTTTATTTTTTGTCAAAAGTTAGCGGAAATTGGATTTTTATTGTTTTTTTCACAAAGTGTCATTTTTCACTAACTTGTGACAAAAAATAAAATCTTCTATGAACTCACCATACCCCTAACGGAATACCTTGGGGTGTCTTCTTTCTAAAATGGGGTCACTTGTGGGGTTCCTATACTGCCCTGGCATTTTAGGGGCCCTAAACCGTGAGGAGTAGTCTAGAAAACAAATGCCTCAAAATGACCTGTGAATAGGACGTTGGGCCCCTTAGCGCACCTAGGCTGCAAAAAAGTGTCACACATGTGGTATCGACATACTCAGGAGAAGTAGTATAATGTGTTTTGTGGTGTATTTTTACACATACCCATGCTGGGTGGGAGAAATCTCTCTGTAAATGGACAATTGTGTGTAAAAAAAATCAAAAGATTGTCATTTACAGAGGTATTTCTCCCACCCAGCATGATTATATGTAAAAATACACCACAAAACACATTATACTACTTCTTCTGAGTACGGCGATACCACATGTGTGACACTTTTTTGCAGCCTAACTGTGCTAAGGGGCCCAAAGTCCAATGAGTACCTTTAGGATTTCACAGGCCATTTTGAGACATTTGGGTTCAAGACTACTCCTTACGGTTTAGGGCCCCTAAAATGCCAGGGCAGTATAGGAACCCCACAAGTGACCCCATTTTAGAAAGAAGACACCCGGAGGTATTTGTTAGGTGTATGATGAGTTCATAGAAGTTTTTATTTTTTGTCACAAGTTAGCAGAAATTGATATGTATTGTTTTTTTTTTCACAAAGTGTCATTTTCCGCCAACTTGTGACAAAAAAAAAATCTTCTATGAACTCACCATACTCCTAACAGAATACCTTGGCGTGTCTTCTTTCTAAAATGGGGTCACTTGTGGGGTTCCTATACTGCCCTGGCATTTTAGGGGCCCTAAACCGTGAGGAGTAGTCTAGAAAACAAATGCCTCAAAATGACCTGTGAATAGGACGTTGGGCCCCTTAGCGCACCTAGGCTGCAAAAAAGTGTCACACATGTGGTATCGCCGTACTCAGAAGAAGTAGTATAATGTGTTTTGGGGTGTATTTTTATACATACCCATGCTGGGTGGGAGAAATCTCTCTGTAAATGGACAATTGTGTGTAAAAAAAATAAAATAATTTACAGAGATATTTCTCCCACCCACCATCTGTATGTGTAAAAATACACCCCAAAACACATTATACTACTTCTTCTGAGTACGGCGATACCACATGTGTGGCACTTTTTTGCACCCTAACTGCGCTAAGGGGCCCAAAGTCCAATGAGTACTTTTAGGATTTCACAGGTCATTTTGCGACATTTGGTTTCAAGACTACTCCTCACGGTTTAGGGCCCCTAAAATGCCAGGACAGTATAGGAACCCCACAAATGACACCATTTTAGAAAGAAGACACCCCAAGGTATTCCGTTAGGAGTACAGTGAGTTCATAGAAGATTTTATTTTTTGTCACAAGTTAGCGGAAAATGACACTTTGTGAAAAAAACAATTAAAATTAATTTCCGCTAACTTGTGACAAAAAAAAATCTTCTACGAACTCACCATACTCCTAACGGAATAACTTGGGGTGTCTTCTTTCTAAAATGGGGTAATTTGTGGGGTTCCTATACTGTCCTGGCATTTTAGGGGCCCTAAACCGTGAGGAGTAGTCTTGAAACCAAATTTCTCAAAATGACCTGTGAAATCCTAAAGGTACTCATTGGACTTTGGGCCCCTTAGCGCAGTTAGGGTGCAAAAAAGTGTCACACATGTGGTATCGCCGTACTCAGGAGAAGTAGTATAATGTGTTTTGGGGTGTATTTTTCCACATACCCATGCTGAGTGGAAGGAATATCTCTATAAATAGACAATTGTGTGTAAAAAAAATTTAAAAATTGTCATTTACGGAGATATTTCTCCCACCCAGCATGGGTATGTGTAAAAATACACCCCAAAACACATTATACTACTTCTCCTGAGTACGGCAATACCACATGTGTGGCACTTTTTTGCAGCCTAACTGCGCTAAGGGGCCCAAAGTCCAATGAGCATCTTTAGGCTTTACAGAGGTGCTTACAATTAGGCACCCCCCAAAATGCCAGGACAGTGAACACACCCCACAAATTACCACATTTTGGAAAGTAGACACTTCAAGGTATTCAGAGAAGAACATAGTGAGTCCGTGGCAGATTTCATTTTTTTTTGTCGCAAGTTAGAAGAAATGGAAACTTTTTTTTTTTGTCACAAAGTGTCATTTTCCGCTAACTTGTGACAAAAAATGAAATCTTCTATGAACTCACCATGCCTCTCACTGAATACTTTGGGATGTCTTCTTTCCAAAATGGGGTCATTTGGGGGGTATTTGTACTATCCTGGAATTTTAGCCCTTCATGAAACCTGACAGGTGCGCAGAAAAGTCAGAGATGCTTGAAAATGGGAAAATTCACTTTTGGCACCATGGTTTGTAAACGCTATAACTTTTACCCAATCCAATAAATATACACTGAGGGCTGGTGCACACCGAGCGGCTTTTTGGGCGTTTTCAGATCCGCTTGCGGCTGCGGATCTGCTTGGTCAATGTATCTCAATGGGGTGGTGCACACCAGAGCGGGGGGCGTTTTGCAGAAACGAAAAATGCCTGGGTGAGGCATTTTTTGGATTGCGGGTGCGTTTCTGCCTCAATGTTAAGTATAGGAAAAACGCAAACCGCTCTGAAAAACGGCACTTCAGAGCGGTTTTGCAGGCGTTTTTGTTACAGAAGCTGTTCAGTAACAGCTTTACTGTAACAATATATGAAATCTACTATACTGAAAACCGCAGCAGCAATCCGCAAAACGCTAGCAAAACGCCATAGAAAAATAAAAAAAAGCGTTTAAAAATCTGCTAGCATTTTGCGGATCTGCTAGCGGGTTTTGGTGTGCACCAGCCCTGAATGTTTTTTTTTTTATCAAAGACATGTAGCAGAATAACTTTCGCGCTCAAATGTATAGAAAATTTTACTTTATTTGAAAAATGTCAGCACAGAAAGTTAAAAAAGTCATTTTTTTGACAAAATTCATGTCTTTTTTGATGAATATAATAAAAAGTAAAACTCGCAGCAGCAATCAAATAGCACCAAAAGAAAGCTGTATTAGTGACAAGAAAAGGAGGTAAAATTCATTTAGGTGGTAGGTTGTATGAGCGAGCAATAAACCGTGAAAGCTGCAGTGGTCTGAATGGAGAAAAAGGCTCTGGTCCTTAAGGAGCGAAAAGACTGTGGTCCTCAAGTGGTTAAGCAGAATACCATGCGAAAAGCCTTACCACACGATGAGCAGATTAGATAGCAATACATTATGCACTTTTTTGTGACTAAAACTTTACACACGTTATTCAGCTTAACGCAGTTTAGTGCATGTACCTCATGGTCAGGTGCATAGATTTCTAGTAGATTTGAGATTGAATCTACTGGAAATCTATAGGATCTATAAATGATATGGTTACCTTAATACTATTTATATTTATTTAAACAAGAATATTTGTTTTCAAAATCCCTGCTCATTTACACAGAGTGACCGGGTACTGATTATCTGTCCTCCAGTACAGTGGGTAGCCTCCTCATGCCCCACTTTACAGTAATATATATGCACAAACAGGATAAGTAGTGAAAAGGACCAAATGACCACCTGAGACTATATGTGCGTATTTCTAATAGTGGTTATTAATTATCTTCAGTACCTCTTACACCCTGCATGTCTGGGTCTTTTTTTATGATACATCATTCATTTATTTTTATTATGCCCTTTTTTATGATATGCCATTTTTATTTTTTTTATGATACACCGGTTTATTGTTTATGATGCACCATTTATTTATATCTATGCACCCTTAAATAACCTGGAAGTGCACTAAAGTTAGATGTACATTTATAGATTGCCGCCAGATGTGGCAAGTAGAAAGATCCATTTCTGATTAGAATCTGTTCAGAGAGGGGTCGAATACTTTCACACACAAAAATTGATTTTTGGTTCTGCCTTTCGCAGACCCTCCAGCTGATCAAGGCCACACTCTGGCACAAGCTGAGATGTGCAATCGGCTCTGACTTACTGTGCAGGCACAGCTGCGCTTGTGCCAGAAGAGGAGTGTGGCCACCATTAGATTAGCGACAAGCCCTCGTCAGTAATCTTCGGTGGGTTTGCACTCTGTGACGAGGGATCAGAGGACAGCAAGGGAAGCCTCACTAAGATCCAGAGGCTTGCCTCTTCTTGGGTAAGTATGTGATTTTCAACACAAGTTTTGGCTCATTTACACTTTAAACTACATAAGTGTGAACTAGCCCATTGGTGAACATTGGCTGCAGTTTTCCTAAGTAAAAAATGCACAGAAACAGAGACAGCCCCAAGTAATTCAGCTTAATGCAGTTTAGTGCATGTAACCCATGGTGGGGTGCATACATTTCTCTGCCAGCAATCGAATGTAAGCATCTATAAACATATGACCATCATAATATTTATAATATGATTAGGGGCGTTTCTGGGTAATGTAGAGCCTATGGCAGACACTAAGATTGTGCCCCCCGCCCGGTCAGAGCCCCCTTCCCTCTAGGAACAGCATCCCTTCTCACATACAGGATCTTCTAAAAAAATTTAGCATATTGTGATAAAGTTCATTATTTTCTGTAATGTACTGATAAACATTAGACTTTCATATATTTTAGATTCAAATACACACAACTGAAGTAGTTCAAGCCTTTTATTGTTTTAATATTGATGATTTTGGCATACAGCTCATGAAAACCCAAAATTCCTATCTTAAAAAATTAGCATATTTCATCCAACCAATAAAAGAAAAGTGTTTTTAAAACAAAAAAAGTCAACCTTCAAATAATTATGTTCAGTTATGCACTCAATAATTGGTCGGGAATCCTTTTGCAGAAATTACTGCTTCAATGCGGCGTGGCATGGAGGCAATCAGCCTGTGGCACTGCTCAGGTGTTATGGAGGCCCAGGATGCTTCGATAGCGGCCTTAAGCTCATCCAGAGTGTTGGGTCATGCGTCTCTCAACTTTCTCTTCACAATATCCCACAGATTCTCTATGGGGTTCAGGTCAGGAGAGTTGGCAGGCCAATTGAGCACAGTAATACCATGGTCAGTAAACCATTTACCAGTGGTTTTGGCACTGTGAGCAGGTGCCAGGTCGTGCTGAAAAATGAAATCTTTATCTCTATAAAGCTTTTCAGCAGATGGAAGCATGAAGTGCTCCAACATCTCCTGATAGCTAGCTGCATTGACCCTGCCCTTGATAAAACACAGTGGACACCAGCAGCTGACATGGCACCCCAGACCATCACTGACTGTGGGTACTTGACACTGGACTGGCATTTTGGCATTTCCCTCTCCTCAGTCTTCCTCCAGACTTTGGCACCTTGATTTATGAATGACATGTAAAAGTTGCTTTCATCTGAAAAAAGTACTTTGGACTACTGAGCAACAGTCCATTGCTGCTTCTCTGTAGCCCAGGTCAGGCGCTTCTGCCGCTGTTTCTGGTTCAAAAGTGGGTTCATGCTTCCATCTGCTGAAAAGCTTTATGGAGATGAAGATTTCATTTTTCAGCATGACCTGGCACCTGCTCACAGTGCCAAAACCACTGGTAAATGGTTTACTGACCATGGTATTACTGTGCTCAATTGGCCTGCCAACTCTCCTGACCTGAACCCCATGGAGAATCTGTGGGATATTGTGAAGAGAAAGTTGAAGGACGCAAGACCCAACACTCTGGATGAGCTTAAAGGGGAACTGAAGAGAGAGGTATATGGAGGCTGTCATGTTTATTTCCTTTTAATCAATACCAGTTGCCTGGCAGCCCTGCTGGTCTATTTCTCTGCAGTAGTATCTGATTAAAACCAGAAACAAGCATGCAGCTAGTCTTGTCAGATCAGACTTATAAGTCTGAACCACTGAAACACCTGATCTGCTGCATGCTTGTTCAGGGGCTATGGCTAATAGTATTAGAGGCAGAGGATCAGCAGGGCTGCCAGGCAACTGGTATTGTCTAAAAGGAAATAAACATGACAGCCTCCATATACCTCTCTCTTCAGTTCCCCTTTAAGGCCGCTATTGAAGCATCCTGGGCCTCCATAACACCTGAGCAGTGCCACAGGCTGATTGCCTCCATGCCACGCCGCATTGAAGCAGTAATTTCTGCAAAAGGATTCCCGACCAATTATTGAGTGCATAACTGAACATAATTATTTGAAGGTTGACTTTTTTTATTTTAAAAACACTTTTCTTTTATTGGTCGGATTAAATATGCTAATTTTTTTAGATAGGAATTTTGGGTTTTCATGAGCTGTATGCCAAAATTATCAATATTAAAACAATAAAAGGCTTGAACTACTTCAGTTGTGTGTATTTGAATCTAAAATATATGAAAGTCTAATGTTTATCAGTACATTACAGAAAATAATGAACTTTATCACAATATGCTAATTTTTTTTAGAAGATCCTGTACATGTTATGGTTGCCTGTGTTTTTGGGTGCAGGATAATGATGAAGTTACTTTTTTTTTTTTTTTTTTTTTTAGAAATATCTTTTCTTATTCCCTCTCTGTCCTTTTTTGTAAAACTAAGCTAAGTGCGCCCTGCATACATAAGTTAAGTAGCCATGTTCCCCAGGTAAAAGAATACATACATTTGGTCTGAGAGACGGGGAGGCACCGGGTTAGGTATGGCGGGCAGCACAGGGGTAGGCATGGGGTGCAGCACAGGGGTAGGGATGGGGGGAGCAGCACCGGGGCAGGCATAAGGGCGCAGCACAGGAGCAGGCATGGGGGCGCAGTACAGGAGCAGGCATGGGGGCACCGTACAGAGGCAGGCATGGTGCCCATGGTGCTGTGGCGTCCATGGCATGAGTCATTTCTGCACCCCTCTAGATACGCCTCTGAATATGATTTATATTCTTTACTTGAAGAACAACTATCAAAGTATAGCTTTTTTGCTCAGAATGCCACAAATAAATAGAGGTGACTGTGGAATAAAAGAATGCGGTAGTAGAAACAAAGCAATTGGCCCCTCCCCCTTGTGGTACAGTAACAATGTTATTATTATTAATTTATATAGCACCAGCATCTTCCGTGGTGCTGTACAACAGCATACTGGGTATATCAAAGCAAAATATACAATACAACAGTTAATACAAGACACAAGTGGATAACAGCGAATGCAGTGAACAAATTAACTACAGATTTTTACACAGAGGTGTGAGGTATGTACCCCATTACACAGCGTTGTGAGACAAAAGGGGAAAGAGAGCTCTAGCCCAAAGGCCTTACAGTCTAAATGTTTAAAGAGAATCTGTATTGTTAAAATCGCTCGAAAGTAAACATACCAGTGCGTTAGGAGACATCTCCTATTACCCTCTGTCACAATTTCGCCGCTCCTCGCCGCATTAAAAGTGGTTAAATACAGTTTTTAAAAGTTTGTTTGTAAACAAACAAAATGGCCACCAAAACAGGAAGTAGGTTGATGTACAGTATGTCCACACATAGAAAAATACATCCATACACAAGCAGGCTGTATACAGCATTCCTTTTGAATCTCAAGAGATCATTTGTGTGTTTCTTTCCCCCATGCACTGAAGTTTCAGGCTGCTCTTTTCTTCCTGCAAACAGCTTTGCCCTTGTTGTAATTCCTCAGTATGTGAAAGCCCAGCCAGCTCAGAGGATGATTTATCCAGCTTGTAAAAGATAAGAGAGAAGAGAGAAGCTGCTCTAATCTAAATAACACACAGGCAGTGTGCAGAGAGGGGCCTGGAAGGGTGAGTTCATAGTAGAACCACAACACTGAAGAACTTGGCAGCCTTCCAGACACAGGCCGACAAGTCTGACAGGGGAAAGATACATTGATTTATTACAGAGACAGTGATAGTATAAAGTGCTGCAGTAAGCCAGAACACATTAGAATAGCTTTTGGAACTTGTAGGATGATAAAAAACAGGATGCAATTTTTGTTACGGAGTCTCTTTAAGGTATAGGATAGTAGGTAAAGGGAAGCTGTGTATAGAGTGGTAGAAATGGTGGTCAGTGGGCAGTTGTCCTGTAAAAGTTGTGTTTGCGACATCAAGCCCATCTTCATGGGGTCCGCTCGTGTGTGTAAATGTGGTCTCCCCTCCACAGAGCGCAGAAAGCCGTGCGACTGGGTTAATAGGATTGTTTGAGGCGTTAGATACAAGCTTTCTCGCTTCCCTGCATATCAGTAGCCAAAGCATGACGGTCCTCTGCAATCGGTAGATTGGTATGTAACCCCCACTGTATCAGCAGCGAGAGACAAGCTCTCTTACTCCTTCACTACAACGTTGTATTCACAGTACATGCTCGCACAACATAGCCGCTGATTGTCTGTTTGCCATTGCACAGCAACAGCAACCACATGGCTCTATGCTGACGGAGGTGAGAGGTGGGGAGATTAGGAAATGCATAATCCTATACAATAAAATCCCTGTGTCACTGCGTCTAGCTGTCCCTGTGTCCCAGTTTTTTGCTACTGCGCATGTGCGAAGTAATGGACAGCTGGACGTCCCTGGAGTGAGGCGGGCGAGCGAGGTGGGCGGGCGAGCGAAGTGGGTGAGGCGGGCGGGTGTGGGCACGCACGTCAGTTGCAGGCGTGCGTGCGCATGTGCACTGGCGGCGGTGGCGGTGGCAGAAAAATACCTAGAGCCCGTTTTAAAACGGGCTTGGGTCTACTAGTAAACAGATAATAAACAGCGGCTATTTCGCGCAAGCATGCACTGTGAATATCTTTGTGCAGGGAAGGAGAGAGAAAGATTTCTCTCGCTCTGAGTCCACATACAATCTTGTTACCCCGGTCACTGGGATTTCTGCATTCTGTGGAGGAGGAACCAATATTTAGATTGTCATTGGCTTTGCACACATCTGTTCACAGAACAGCATCACCTGTGAAGATGGGCAATTCTGATGTTCATTGGAAAACATTGGCACGAGGTTCACAAGAAAAAGGAGACAATTTTATTATTACTTGCACATTCTTTTATCACACAGTCACTTATATGTATTAGTGGCATTGTGGGCAAAAAGCTATACTTTGATAGTTGTCCTTTAAACATTAGAACAAGAATATTTGTTTTTACACAGAATGACCGGGGTACTGATTATCTGTCCTCCGTTAAAATGGGTAGCCCCCTCATTCCCCACTTTACAGTTGTATCACTGCACAGACAAGATAAGCAGTGAAGAGGAACACATGACCACCTGAGAATATGTGTGTGCATTTTGAATGGTGGTCATTAATTACCTTTGGTACCTCTTACACCCTTTGTATTTGGGTCTTTTTTAAATAATACACCATTTATTTATTTTTATAATACACTCTATGATACACTACAAATCAGTGCACAAGACCTTCCCGACCTACATCTCTGATCTGGTCCACAGGCACATACCAGCCCAGCCCCACCGATCCTCCAATGATCTGCGCCTAGTCGCACCATGCATATCTCAGTCCCATGCACGATTGCAGGACTTCACTAGGGCTGCCCCCACTCTCTGGAACTCGCTCCCACCAACCATCAGACTCGCCCCCACCTTTAATACCTTTAAACAAGCTCTCAATACTCACATTTTCATGCTCGCATACCCCCTACACCAGCACCATAATACGTTCTGTTAGTCACCCTCTCAACCGATGCACGTATTGTCTCCACCCCTATCCTTTAGAATGTAAGCCTCTGGCAGGGCCCTCCTCTCTAGTGTTTCCAGCTTGATTATGCAATCTTACTGACAATCACCCCTCTTGTGTACTAGAACACTCTTTATTTTGACCTATGCCACTCTACTGTCACAGCTCTCAACTGTCCCTCTTCCGGAGGGACATTCCCTCTTTGGGAGCCCTGTCCCTCTGTCCCCCTGATTTGTCCCTCTTTCAGGACTTTGTCCCTCTTTCTATATAAGTATATATATTTCTATACTAAAAATGTGTTTGATTGACTCTAAACTTTATTCCCATCCTTTAAATTGATATATTCCTAATTTTAAAATGTTAATATGAAGGAAAATTAACCAGAATAGAAAGGACCAGTGTGGTTTGAATTATAAAATAACACATTTTTCTTATGAAATCTTTATGGTATGTGTGACTAGAGGCGTGGCTGGGCATGACCAGGGGTGTGGCATGGGCATGGCTTAAGTTTTCCTTTTTCTCATCTCAAAATGTTGGGAGGTACGTGTACTGTTATCAAATCATTTGCATGATCTTGTTTTGTTGTGAGTTTCCTGTATGTCCTACCTTGTATGTTAACCCATTTATCTATTGTGCAGCGCTGCGTAATATGTTGGCGCTTTGTAAATATGATAAATAACAATAACTACTATTTTTTTCTCCCATTTGTGATACACCATTTTTTTCTTTATTTCATGTATTTATTTGTATGCACCTTTAATTAACCTGGAAGCTGTGCACTAAAGGTAGACTTACATTTAAAGATTGCCACCCGATGTGGAGCCATGTCTGATTAGAATCTATTCACAGAGGGATTCAATCTTTCTACACACTGCACATAGATTTTTAATAGCTTTCAGCATGAAATTTAAAGAAAATCTATGGAATTACAGTATTGCGCTGTTAGACACAGAGCATCACTATGGGCTGTCGATCTACCACCGCTTCTGCCCTCCAGCACATACCCCTGCAAAACGGAGATTTTCTGTCTGTTCTGGTCTGAGGGATAATTATGATAGATGTGACATGGGGGTGTATGCATTAACCACTTGAGGACTACAGTGCTAAACCCAGACCAGGCCAGTTTTTGCTTAATAGGCCACTGCAGCTTTAAGGCCAAGCACAAGCACAACTCAGCACACAAGTGATTCCCTCACCCCTTTTCTCCCCAGAGCTCTCTGTTGGTGGGGTCTGATCACCCCCCACATGTTTATTTTTTTTTTATATAAATATTAAGTTGTGTGTTTTCTAAATATTTTTTACCTATTTATTTATTTATTTATTTATTTTGTATCCCTGCCCTCCCTCCCCCCACCAGCCAATTCCTGCAGCCTGCACACGATCTCCTGCAGTAGCCGGCCCCAGGACTTGACACCAATTGGAATTAGGCGCTACTGGGGCTGCCGCCACTGCCACGCCCGTTGGTGTGGGGTGGTTGTTAGATAGTTAAAGAGGACTCAGGTTCAGAAACACATACTTACCTAAGGAAAAGGAAAAATTCAAATGAGGCTTCCCTTGCTGTCCTCTGCTGCCATTCGCAGACCCTCTGGCTGGTCAAGGCCACAATCCTCTTCTGGCACAAGCGCAGCCGTGCAATCAGCTCCGAATTACTGCGCGGACACAGCTGTGCTCGTGCCAGAAAAGGAGTTTGGCCACAATTAGATTACCAATAAGCCCTCGTGAAGATATACATACTCCACCTTGATCACCGCAGTGCGCACTCCTGCTTGCTCATGTGCACTCACCTGTGCTTGTTCTCGCCGCAGCCCGTTAGCTTGGAGATCAATGAATGGGAACGCAGTTCGCATTCATTGATTTAAGTCCCCACTGCAATGATCGCTGGCTTCTACTGTTCAAAATTATTCAACCCCCACTGAAATTGAGTGTTTTGACCAGTTTGACATTGATTTCGATCATTTCAGTCATCTTGTTTACAATTAAATCAAAGAGGCACTTGTAAGTCAGACAAACATAATATAACACTAGCTGATGACCCGGCGTTGCCCGGGTATGTATTTGGCTGGTGTTGGCTCCGCCCACTTTTCTAACCCTACCACACGAACACTCAATGACCAAGTTTGAGAGCTTTGGTGACTTTGGCATCAATAATTTGTATATCCCCATAGAAATTAAACAAATCAGATTGGCTGTTTGAGGATCCGCCCCTCTCCAGCATTTAAACCCCAGTCACCCAAAGACCAACTGCAGCAGGTTTAAGGCATCTGCTATTAACAAGTTTGTGAGCTTTCGGGTTCCTGGCATCAAAATTGTGTGAATGCAAGCAGTTTATCCAGCAAAGAAATCTGATTGGCTGTTATTGGTTCCTCCCTTTTAGTGAATTTGGACCCCAGTCACTTTATGACCGACTGTAGCAGGTGTGAGGTCTCTGCCATTAACAGTGTAAGAATGGCAACAGTTTCAATATTCCCCTTGAAAATCAATAGTCAATGAATTTTGATTCCTCCTACTTCTCTGAATATTAATCCTAGTCACCTAGTGACCAACTGTGTCAAGTTTGAGAACCCAGCCATTCGGCTGCAGTTTATATTTTCCCATGTAAAAAAGTTAGTTGTTTTTGGCTCCGCCCACTATTTCTAACCTTGATATACAGTCACTCAATGACCAAGTTTATGAGCGTTGGGGTCTTTGGCATCAATAACTTGCATTTTCCCATTGAAATTAAACAAATCTGATTGGCTGTTTGTGGCCAGCCCCCTTTTCAGAATTTAAATCCAAGTCTCCCAGTGACTAACTGTACCAGATTTGAAGCCTCTGCCATTAAGAAAGTAGGAATGGCAAAAATGTAAATATTCCCCTTGAATTTTGATTGCCTGTTGTAGGCTACACCAACTTTTCTGAATATTAATCCCAGTCATCCAGTGACCAACTGCGTCAACTTTGAGAACCCTGCCAAAAACAGAATGTCTGAAATCAATGTAACAAATCTGATTGGCTGTTTGTGGCTCCACCCCCTTTAGTAAATTTGGACGCCAGGCACCCAGTGACTGACTTTATCAGGTTTGAGACCCCTGCCAGTAACAGTGTAAGAATTGTAGCAATGTAAATATTCCCCTTGAAAATCAATAGGTGAATTTTGATTGGTTGTTGTGGGCTCCACCCACATTTCTGAATATTAATCTCAGTCACTCAGTGGCCAACTGTGTCAAGTTTGGGAACCCTGCCATTAACAGTGTAAGAATTGTTGCAGTTTATATTTTCCCATGTAAAAAATGTAGTTGTTGGCACAGCCCACTTTTTCTAACCTTGACATACAGCCACTCAATTACCAAGCTTATGAGCTTTGGGGTCCTTAGTATCAATAATTTGTATGTTCTCATTGAAATTAAACAGATCTGATTGGCTGTTTGTGGCTCCAACCCCTTTCTAAATTCGAACCCTGATCACCCAGTGACCAACTGTACCAGGTTAGAGGCATCTGCTATTAACAGTGTAAAAATGGCAGCAATTTAAGTATTCCCCTTGAAAATAAATAGGTGAATTTTGTTTTTTGCTCCGCCCACTTTTTTGAAACCTGACAAACAGTCGCTCAATGACCAAGTTTGTGAACTTTCAGGTTCCTGGCATCAAAAATGTGCAAACGGAAGCAGTTTATCCACCAAGGAAATCTGATTGGCTGTTTGTGCCCACACCTTTAGTGAATTTGAACACCAGTCACCCAATGACCGACTGTAGCAAGTTTGAAGCCATTAACAGTGTAAGAAAGGCAGCAGTTTAAATATTCCCCTTGAAAATCAATAAGTGAATTTTGATTGGCTGTTGTAGGCTCTACCCACTTTCCTGAATCTTACGCTCATTCACCCAGTGACCAAGTGTGCCAGGTTTGAAAACCCTGCGATTAACAGGTGTGCAGGGAGGATGCGAGACCCCCAGAACATATCATCCCAGGTAGTAAGGGATCTGTATACCAAGTTTCTTTCAAATCGGTCAAGTCGTTTTCGAGTGATCACGGCACATACATACATACATACACACATACATCCGATTTTATATATATAGATTTATAATGAAAAACCACAAATGTCTTTTCTGTGCTCACATCATTATCAGTTTTATTCAACTCCCAAGTGACATTTATTCTTAGTACTTAGTACAACACCATACTTTTCCAGTTATAAGAGCTTTTAAACGTGAAGCATAGCTTGACACAAGTGTCTTGCAGCGATCTACGGGTATCTTAGCCCATTCTTCATGGGCAAAAGCCTCCACTTCAGTCACAATCTTTTGTTTCATCAGTCCACAGTCAGAACACTATCCCAAAACTTTTGTGGTAGTGTTCTGTGGACTGGAAAAACAAAATTAGAACTGGTTGGGCCCATGGATGGATCAATGCTATGTTTGGAGGAGGAAGAACAAGGCCAATGAAGAAAAGAACACCTTGCCTACTGTGAAGCATGGCGGGGGGTCAATCATGCTTTGGAGCTGTTTTGCTTCTGCAGGTACAGGGAAGCTTCAGCGTGTGCAAGGTACCATGAATTCTCTTCAGTACCAGGAGATATTGGAAGAAAATGTGATGCAGTCCATCACAAACCTGAGGCTTGGGAAACGTTGGACCTTTCAACAGGACAATGATCCCAAGCATACCTCCAAGTCCACTAGAGCATGGTTGCAGATTAAAGGCTAGAACATTTTGGAGTGGCCATCGTAGTCACCAGACTTGTCACCAGACTTAAATCCGATTGAGAACCTCTGGTGGGATTTAAAGAAAGCAGTTGCAGCGCGCAAGCCTAAGAATGTGACTGAACTGGAGGCTTTTGCCCATGAAGAATGGGCTAAGATACCCGTAGATCGCTGCAAGACACTTGTGTCAAGCTATGCTTCACGTTTAAAAGCTGTTATAACTGGATAGTGTTGGGCGAACATCTAGATGTTCGGGTTCGGGCCGAACAGGCCGAACATGGCCGCGATGTTCGGGTGTTCGACCCGAACTCCGAACATAATAGAAGTCAATGGGGACCCGAACTTTTGTGCTTTGTAAAGCCTCCTTACATGCTACATACCCCAAATTTACAGGGTATGTGCACCTTGGGAGTGGGTACAAGAGGAAAAAATTTAGCAAAAAGAGCTTATAGTTTTTGAGAAAATCGATTTTAAAGTTTTAAAGGGAAAACTGTCTTTTAAATGTGGGAAATGTCTGTTTTCTTTGCACAGGTAACATGCTTTTTGTCGGCATGCAGTCATAAATGTAATACATATAAGAGGTTCCAGGAAAAGGGACCGGTAACGCTAACCCAGCAGCAGCACACGTGATGAAACAGGAGGAGGGTGGCGCAGGAGGAGAAGGCCACGCTTTGAGACACAACAACCCAGGCCTTGCATGAGGACAAGAAGCGTGCGGATAGCAATTTGCATTTTGTCGCCATGCAGTCATAAATGTAATACAGATGAGAGGTTCAATAAACAGGGACCGGAAACGCTAACCCATCACAGATGTTCATTGTTCATGTTACTTGGTTGGGGTCCGGGAGTGTTGCGTAGTCGTTTCCAATCCAGGATTGATTCATTTTAATTTGAGTCAGACGGTCTGCATTTTCTGTGGAGAGGCGGATACGCCGCCGATCTGTGACGATGCCTCCGGCAGCACTGAAACAGCGTTCCGACATAACGCTGGCTGCCGGGCAAGCCAGCACCTCTATTGCGTACATTGCCAGTTTGTGCCAGGTGTCTAGCTTCGATACCCAATAGTTGAAGGGTGCAGATGGATTGTTCAACACAGCTACGCCATCTGACATGTAGTCCTTGACCATCTTCTCCAGGCGATCGGTGTTGGAGGTGGATCTGCACGCTTGCTGTTCTGTGTGCTGCTGCATGGGTGTCAGAAAATTTTCCCACTCCAAGGACACTGCCGATACCATTCCCTTTTGGGCACTAGCTGCGGCTTGTGTTGTTTGCTGCCCTCCTGGTCGTCCTGGGTTTGCGGAAGTCAGTCTGTCGGCGTACAACTGGCTAGAGGAGGGGGAGGATGTCAATCTCCTCTCTAAAGTCTCCACAAGGGCCTGCTGGTATTCTTCCATTTTGACCTGTCTGGCTCTTTCTTCAAGCAGTTTTGGAACATTGTGTTTGTACCGTGGATCCAGAAGGGTATAAACCCAGTAATTGGTGTTGTCCAGAATGCGCACAATGCGTGGGTCGCGTTCAATGCAGTCCTAGGCCGAAGAGGTCATAGCCTAGGGTCACAAAACCTGTTTATTTGGGCAATTTCAATGGTGGCGAGTCTGACATACATAAATCGCAGCAATGGCCGTTAGCAACGTCTGAATCTCACGAAATGTCTCATGCAGGTAGAAGACATATTGTTAGACTTGGGCTCCAAAGATGGGTTCCCTACATCTCTGCAAACCAGAGTTACAGGGCTCCAAATTTGGTAAAATCACCCATAGGCTTTCATTGGGCCTCCTATTTACAGTTCCAAAATCTCACATCTTTTCAAAGGGCAATTACTCAGCAGTGGCAAATTTTCTAGCATTGTAGGGACCCTTAGGGGGAACATGACTGGTGAGTTTCGGGCCCCTAGGCCAAAGAGGTCATAGCCTAGGGTCACAAAAACCTGTTTATTTGGGCTATTTCAATGGTAGTGATGGTGACGTACATAAATCGCAGCAATGGCCGTTAGCAAAGTCTGAATCTCACGAAATGTCTCATGCAGGTAGAAGACATATTGTTAGACTTGGATTCCAAAGATGGGGTCCCTACATCTCTGCAAACCAGAGTTACAGGGGTCCAAAATTGGTAAAATCCCCCATAGGATTTCATTGCCTCCCTATTTCACTTTCCAAAATCTCACATGTTTTCAAAGGGCAATGGCTCAGCAGTACCAAATTTTCTAGCATTGTAGGGTCCCTTAGGGGGAACATGACTGGTGAGTTTCGGGCCCCTAGGCCGAAGAGGTCATAGCCTAGGGTCACAAAAACCTGTTTATTTGGGCTATTTCAATGGTAGTGATGGTGGCGTACATAAATCTCAGCAATGGCCGTTAGCAAAGTCTGAATCTCACGAAATGTCTCATGCAGATAGAAGACATATTGTTAGACTTGGATTCCAAAGATGGGGTCCCTACATCTTTGCAAACCAGAGTTACAGGGGTTTAAAATTGGTAAAATCCCCCATAGGATTTCATTGCCTCCCTATTTCACTTTCCAAAATCTCACATCTTTTCAAAGGGCAATGGCTCAGCAGTACCAAATTTTCTAGCATTGTAGGGACCCTTAGGGGGAACATGACTGGTGAGTTTCGGACCCCTAGGCCGAAGAGGTCATAGCCTAGGGTCACAAAAACCTGTTTATTTGGGCTATTTCAATGGTAGTGATGGTGGCGTACATAAATCTCAGCAATGGCCGTTAGCAAAGTCTGAATCTCACGAAATGTCTCATGCAGGTAGAAGACCTATTGTTAGACTTGGATTCCAAAGATGGGGTCCCTACATCTTTGCAAACCAGAGTTACAGGGGTCCAAAATTGGTAAAATCCCCCATAGGATTTCATTGCCTCCCTATTTCACTTTCCAAAATATCACATCTTTTCAAAGGGCAATGGCTCAGCAGTACCAAATTTTCTAGCATTGTAGGGACCCTTAGGGGGAACATGACTGGTGAGTTTCGGGCCCCTAGGCCGAAGAGGTCATAGCCTAGGGTCACAAAAACCTGTTTATTTGGGCTATTTCAATGGTAGTGATGGTGGCGTACATAAATCTCAGCAATGGCCGTTAGCAAAGTCTGAATCTCACGAAATGTCTCATGCAGGTAGAAGACATATTGTTAGACTTGGATTCCAAAGATGGGGTCCCTACATCTTTGCAAACCAGAGTTACAGGGGTCCAAAATTGGTAAAATCCCCCATAGGATTTCATTGCCTCCCTATTTCACTTTCCAAAATATCACATCTTTTCAAAGGGCAATGGCTCAGCAGTACCAAATTTTCTAGCATTGTAGGGACCCTTAGGGGGAACATGACTGGTGAGTTTCGGGCCCCTAGGCCGAAGAGGTCATAGCCTAGGGTCACAAAAACCTGTTTATTTGGGCTATTTCAATGGTAGTGATGGTGGCGTACATAAATCTCAGCAATGGCCGTTAGCAACGTCTGAATCTCACGAAATGTCTCATGCAGGTAGAAGACATATTGTTAGACTTGGATTCCAAAGATGGGGTCCCTACATCTCTGCAAACCAGAGTTACAGGGGTCCAAAATTGGTAAAATCTCCCATAGGCTTTCATTGGGCCTCCTATTTACCGTTCCAAAATCTCACACCATTTCAAAGGGCAATGGCTCAGCAGTGGCAAAACTCACCAGTCATGATCCCCCTAAGGGTCCCTACAATGCTAGAAAATTTGGTACTGCTGAGCCATTGCCCTTTGAAAAGATGTGAGATTTTGGAAAGTGAAATAGGGAGGCAATGAAATCCTATGGGGGATTTTACCAATTTTGGACCCCTGTAACTCTGGTTTGCAGAGATGTAGGGACCCCATCTTTGGAATCCAAGTCTAACAATATGTCTTCTACCTGCATGAGACATTTCGTGAGATTCAGACTTTGCTAACGGCCATTGCTGCGATTTATGTACGTCACTATCACTACCATTGAAATAGCCCAAATAAACAGGTTTTTGTGACCCTAGGCTATGACCTCTTCGGCCTAGGGGCCCGAAACTCACCAGTCATGTTCCCCCTAAGGGTCCCTACAATGCTAGAAAATTTGGTACTGCTGAGCCATTGCCCTTTGAAAAGATGTGAGATTTTGGAAAGTGAAATAGGGAGGCAATGAAATCCTATGGGGGATTTTACCAATTTTGGACCCCTGTAACTCTGGTTTGCAGAGATGTAGGGACCCCATCTTTGGAATCCAAGTCTAACAATATGTCTTCTACCTGCATGAGACATTTCGTGAGATTCAGACGTTGCTAACGGCCATTGCTGAGATTTATGTACGTCACCATCACTACCATTGAAATAGCCCAAATAAACAGGTTTTTGTGACCCTAGGCTATGACCTCTTCGGCCTAGGGGCCCGAAACTCACCAGTCATGTTCCCCCTAAGGGTCCCTACAATGCTAGAAAATTTGGTACTGCTGAGCCATTGCCCTTTGAAAAGATGTGAGATTTTGGAAAGTGAAATAGGGAGGCAATGAAATCCTATGGGGGATTTTACCAATTTTGGACCCCTGTAACTCTGGTTTGCAGAGATGTAGGGACCCCATCTTTGGAATCCAAGTCTAACAATATGTCTTCTACCTGCATGAGACATTTCGTGAGATTCAGACGTTGCTAACGGCCATTGCTGAGATTTATGTACGTCACCATCACTACCATTGAAATAGCCCAAATAAACAGGTTTTTGTGACCCTAGGCTATGACCTCTTCGGCCTAGGGGCCCGAAACTCACCAGTCATGTTCCCCCTAAGGGTCCCTACAATGCTAGAAAATTTGGTACTGCTGAGCCATTGCCCTTTGAAAAGATGTGAGATTTTGGAAAGTGAAATAGGGAGGCAATGAAATCCTATGGGGGATTTTACCAATTTTGGACCCCTGTAACTCTGGTTTGCAGAGATGTAGGGACCCCATCTTTGGAATCCAAGTCTAACAATATGTCTTCTACCTGCATGAGACATTTCGTGAGATTCAGACTTTGCTAACGGCCATTGCTGCGATTTATGTACGTCACCATCACTACCATTGAAATAGCCCAAATAAACAGGTTTTTGTGACCCTAGGCTATGACCTCTTTGGCCTAGGGGCCCGAAACTCACCAGTCATGTTCCCCCTAAGGGTCCCTACAATGCTAGAAAATTTGCCACTGCTGAGTAATTGCCCTTTGAAAAGATGTGAGATTTTGGAACTGTAAATAGGAGGCCCAATGAAAGCCTATGGGTGATTTTACCAAATTTGGAGCCCTGTAACTCTGGTTTGCAGAGATGTAGGGAACCCATCTTTGGAGCCCAAGTCTAACAATATGTCTTCTACCTGCATGAGACATTTCGTGAGATTCAGACGTTGCTAACGGCCATTGCTGCGATTTATGTACGTCAGACTCGCCACCATTGAAATTGCCCAAATAAACAGGTTTTGTGACCCTAGGCTATGACCTCTTCGGCCTAGGACTGCATTGAACGCGACCCACGCATTGTGCGCATTCTGGACAACACCAATTACTGGGTTTATACCCTTCTGGATCCACGGTACAAACACAATGTTCCAAAACTGCTTGAAGAAAGAGCCAGACAGGTCAAAATGGAAGAATACCAGCAGGCCCTTGTGGAGACTTTAGAGAGGAGATTGACATCCTCCCCCTCCTCTAGCCAGTTGTACGCCGACAGACTGACTTCCGCAAACCCAGGACGACCAGGAGGGCAGCAAACAACACAAGCCGCAGCTAGTGCCCAAAAGGGAATGGTATCGGCAGTGTCCTTGGAGTGGGAAAATTTTCTGACACCCATGCAGCAGCACACAGAACAGCAAGCGTGCAGATCCACCTCCAACACCGATCGCCTGGAGAAGATGGTCAAGGACTACATGTCAGATGGCGTAGCTGTGTTGAACAATCCATCTGCACCCTTCAACTATTGGGTATCGAAGCTAGACACCTGGCACAAACTGGCAATGTACGCAATAGAGGTGCTGGCTTGCCCGGCAGCCAGCGTTATGTCGGAACGCTGTTTCAGTGCTGCCGGAGGCATCGTCACAGATCGGCGGCGTATCCGCCTCTCCACAGAAAATGCAGACCGTCTGACTCAAATTAAAATGAATCAATCCTGGATTGGAAACGACTACGCAACACTCCCGGACCCCAACCAAGTAACATGAACAATGAACATCTGTGATGGGTTAGCGTTTCCGGTCCCTGTTTATTGAACCTCTCATCTGTATTACATTTATGACTGCATGGCGACAAAATGCAAATTGCTATCCGCACGCTTCTTGTCCTCATGCAAGGCCTGGGTTGTTGTGTCTCAAAGCGTGGCCTTCTCCTCCTGCGCCACCCTCCTCCTGTTCCATCACGTGTGCTGCTGCTGGGTTAGCGTTACCGGTCCCTTTTCCTGGAACCTCTTATATGTATTACATTTATGACTGCATGCCGACAAAAAGCATGTTACCTGTGCAAAGAAAACAGACATTTCCCGCATTTAAAAGACAGTTTTCCCTTTGAAACTTTAAAATCGATTTTCTCAAAAACTGTAAGCTCTTTTTGCTAAATTTTTTTTTCCTCTTGTACCCACTCCCAAGGTGCACATACCCTGTAAATTTGGGGTATGTAGCATATAAGGAGGCTTTACAAAGCACGAAAGTTCGGGTCCCCATTGACTTCCATTATGTTCGGAGTTCGGCCATGTTCGGCCCGAACCCGAACATCTAGATGTTCGCCCAACACTACACGTGACCCGTTCGGCCAATCACAGCGTTAGCCGAACTTTCGGGTAACGTTCGGCCATGCGCTCTTAGTTCGGCCATATGGCCGAACAGTTTGGCCGAACACCATCAGGTGTTCGGCCGAACCCGAACATCACCCGAACAGGGTGATGTTCTGCAGAACCCGAACAGTGGCGAACACTGTTCGCCCAACACTATAACTGGAAAAGGATGTTGTACTAAGTACTAAGAATGAATGTCACTTGGGGGTTGAATAAAACTGATAATGATGTGAGCACAGAAAAGACATTTGTGGTTATTTCATTATAAATGTTATGTTATATTTGTCTGACTTACAAGTGCCTCTTTGATTTAATTGTAAACAAGTTTAATTGTAAACAAGATGACTGAAATGATCAAAATCAATGTCAAACTGGCCAAAACACTCAATTTCAGTGGGGGTTGAATAATTTTGAACACAACTGTATGAGAAGCTGCAATCATTCTGAATTAAAAAAAAAAAAGTATCACATGCACGCTTTGCTTCTTGTAAGTGTAATAGTAAGCTTACAGAAAGCTTAAAAAAACGACTGAGGACATCTTGTGGCCAAATAGTAAAATTATATGTACATATTTTTATAAACCGACTTACAAATATATTTTACTAACTCCTTCCCACCCACAACCTCCCCAAGGTACCCCACATTTTTTTTTTTGCAAAATATAATGGGAAAAAAATGACAATAAAAAAAATACATAAATAGTTACCTTAGGGACTAAACTTTTCTAATATGTATGTCAAGAGGATATATTACTGTTATTTCTTAAATGATGGGCTTGTAAATAGTGATGGATGCAAAACTGAAAAAAATGCACCTTTATTTCCAAATAAAATATTGGCGTCATACATTGTGATAGGGACATAATTTAAATGGTGTAATAACCGCAACAAATGGGTAAATAAAATATGTGGGTTGTACTGTGATTATGGTAACATGTATTATTTTAAAACTATAATGGTCAAAAACTGAGAAATAATGAATTTTTTTCCCTTTTTTTCTCTTAATATTCCCATTAAAATGCATTTGGAAAAAAATAATTCTTAGCAAAATGTACCACCCAAAGAAATCCTAATTGGTGGTCGAAAAAACAAGATATAGATCCTTTTGTTGTGATAAGAAGTGATAAAGTTATTAGTGAATGAATGGGAGGAGCGTTAAAATGTGAAAATTGCTCAAATGCATATGGTGAAAATACACTTAAGGCTGAAGTGGTTAAGCAGAATAGCATGCGTAACGTCTTACCGCACAACGAGTAGAGTAATACATGCAGTATATCACATGCAATCTATTGTACTCTACTCATCGTGAGTAAAACTTTACGCAATTAATTCAGCTTAACACAGTTAAGCAAGTACCTCATGGTGGGAGGTGAATAGATTTTTGGCAGATTAGAGGTCAAGTCTACCGGAAATCAAACTTCTAGTTTTTCAGTTCTTTTCTGTAGATTCACAGATTGTTGAACATTTACCATGGCTCTCTGGAAATTTGCTACAAATACGCACCACATATATGATACCTTTATCCATTAACATTTGTTGCCTTTTTATTTTTGTATTTGTTACTGTTCTAGTGTCTATAATTCTCTAGTCCTCTTTATTACTGACTGGCTGCCTTTCGCCAATTGCAAGGGCATGGATTTGTCAATATCAAGGAAACTGGGGTAACCCCTTTCCACTGATGCACTACCGTGCAGTTCTCCTGTGTTTGCATTAAAGTGAATGGGACTAGTGGAACATAGCATAACATATGGTGCTGTACAGATTTCTTGAAATGTTCCAGTCTTAATTAAACACAGACACAATCATATGGGGAAAACAAAGATATATATTTATATATGCACAGAAAAACTGTGTCGTGTAAAAAAGTAAAACTGCAATGGCATCACAGTAGATTTGTGATCACATTTTTCAGTGGGAGTTTTTTTTCTATTATACCAAATGTAACAACAACATTTTTATTCTTCAATTCAAGATATTATTAATAAATTAGGGAAAAGTAAAACCTACAGTTATACAAGGTTAATACAACTTGAAAAAACAAACAGCAGTTTTAAAAAAGTATTCTCAACAGATAAGGGCTTTTTTTTTCTAGTAGGAACCTATTTTGACATCGGATTGCCAGTGAAAAATCAGTTAATTTAACAGCAAACGTTTATAGCAATGGCTTTTTAAATCCTCTTCCTTGACTGCCCTCTGGTGGCAGAAAATGGTAATGTGTTTCTCTGTGAAGTACATACAACACCACTGCTCCTGTGAAGTTTGAAAATCTTAAGCCTTATGCACAATTAGTCAGTGATTGGCCAAAGTTCAAGGTGTGCACCAGGCGTTAGGGTGCGTGCACACATTCAATTTTGATTGGCCAAAGATTCGCCATTTTCACCACTTCTATACTGTACGAGGGCCAACAGATTGTGAAAGAAAGCCGTCATAATATTTGGGAGTTGTAAAGCTGGTTAGTAATGAGATAATAATTGAAAGTGTGTACCAGGCTTTAGTCCAACTGATAAAGAGTTGCCATAGCAGTAATGTTATATTGTGCGGAATAGTATTTAACGCCGCCGGGGATTTAAGCGGCAGCAGGGAAAGCCGTCATTCAGCTCAACCTGTGCCCAACTCACCAGCGAGGTACTAATACATACGCCAACAGAGGCCCCAGAGTGGCATCATATTTGGTAGTCTCAGTGAGTGTGTGTGTGTGTGTGTGTACAGGGGGGGGGGGGGGGTGTATGTGTGTACAGCGTTACTGGTGTCCTGCTATGGAATATAAAACTATATTTTCCTGTAAGTAACTTTCAGTGCACCATCTCTTTATTCAGCCACTGAGTATCCCTCGTGTCATTTATTCCTTTAATCCTATATAATAAAATACGGTAATGTGCCTGTGTCTCTGCACCCCATGTCCCTGTGTCAGTGCTTTTGCACTATTGTGCATGTGCCGCACTGACAGCCGTTGGGACAGGAGGAGGACAGCCAGGCAGCTGGGCGTGTGTGTGCATGAGACGGGTGCACGGGCATGTGTGCGCGAGAGTCGGACATGCGCTCGGGTTGCGGGCGTGTGCGCTCACGCATTGGGCACGCTGACATGCGGTGGTGACAGACCTAGAGCCCGTTTTTAAACGGGTTTAGGTCGTCTAGTTATATTAATCATTTCTCACATTTCCTTTGGTGTATCTAGCTTGGGGATTTGTGCGTCACACGGACTAATTGGCTCAGCTTTTACCAAAAGGCCACAGAATCTATTAAGCAGAGTGACTCTTGGTTGGTAAAAAGATGACACTTGTATGTATTTTCATGCTTGTTAGCTGTATTTGTGGGATGCATTGATATACTCCTACTTAGCTAATGATTACTTCAACATGTAAATGAGACGTTCTTGTCAGACTATTGAATATGAGATGTTTTTAGAGCATACAATGATTGTTTACATCATTGAAATGAATGGGCTTCATATACAGTCTATCCTTATCCAACTGGGAAGCAAGTACAGGCCAGAGTAGTTGCTGCAGTGGTCTTGGTTTGGGGGTTATCAGATTTACTAGGTCTTCTTCTAGCCCTCAGCAGTCTATCAGGACTCTCGCTGTACTTCCGATTTACTCCGTGGTGCTGCTGTCCCCATCCATGCACCTTGATCACACTCCTGTAGCTGGAAGCATTCTGCCAACTGCACACACATGGGAGTGCAACTGAGGAGATGCGCAGCTGGGGCCATAAATGCACCATAGCCTCCGACGCTGGGAAACCACTGGATCTTTTGGAGAAGACAGTGGAAACCTGGAGAGGATCAGAACTGCAGAGAGAGACCTGATAAACTGCAGAGGGCTGGAAGAAGCTACAGGTAAGTAAATCTGACCGCATTATTATAAAATTTGTTTTATTGGTTAAGGTTAGGCATCAGGATTCAGGATGTGATTATCACTTGAGGGAAAGGTTTGAAACGGATAAATGATCCTTCAGACCTGGATTCGGACTGATTGCGTGCCTAGAGTTTTCCACCGTCACCAGGGTTATATTTCATCATAATCAGGGTTGCTGAGAGGTTTATGAAAGAGTGGTGATGCCAGCGAAGCTATATGCAGCATCAGCAGCAAGAATGTTTTATATACAATTAGGATAGCTTGATTTTTTTCTTAGAAACAAAGTCTGCAGTGCAGTCTCCTGCATGAGACTGAGATCACACATTTATTTACTAACCCTTCAGCAATCCTTACTGCTCCCATATGGCATGCCAGGGTCTTATTTCAGCTAACTGCACATTTTTTTGTTTGTTTTTTTCTTTATCCAGCACTGTTACTTGTGACCTCCCCAAGTGTGACTAGAGATGTTGAGATATGACTTACTATTAGTAAACCAGGCATACTATAATAGAATTCAGAGCAAATAGCTCGTATTAACACAAAATCTAACACACTCACTAAAGCAAATGGCACATTAAAAATAGTATCATGCGTATATCAGGTCTGTGTAATACAATAAATAAATAAAATATAGCAAACACTATCAACAGGCAAATACAACCAGAACATCCAATAGTAATTGATGTGTGAGTGGAAAAAAAGTCAATACAATAATAGTACTGTATTGTAATTATAATGTAAAGCTGAATTATATTCAAACACAGCACCACACCCAATCTGCAGTGAATTCTGGACACTACAAAAAAATAAAATACAGACGGTCCCCTACTTAAAATTAGGTTACATTGCAGGAGTTTGTAAGGGGGCAGCATGGCGGCGTAGTGGTTAGCATTTTTGATTTTCAACTCTTGTCCCCGGATTGAATTCCAGCCAGGTTAACATCTGCAAGGAGTTTGTATGTTCTCCCCGTGTCTGTGTGGGTTTCCTCTGGGCACTCTGGTTTCCTCGAACATCCCAAAAACATACAGAAAAGTTAATTGGGTTCCCCTAAATCATCCTTAGGCTATGATACGTAGACTTCACAATACATGCATAGACATATGACTATGATAGGGATTAGATTGTGAGCCCCTCTGAGGGACAGTTAAGTGATAACACTCTGTACAGCGCTGCGTAATATGTCGGCGCTATATAAATACTAAATAATAATAACAATAAAAAGTTGAGTTGTGTTATACTTGGTGAAACTTGGATAAATTATTTACTTTCGGACATCTCTTGGATGTTTTCAATGTGCTTTTCATCTGTTGTTTGTTTTTTAATAACCGTTCTTACAACACTGTAACATGTAACAACAAAAATATGTCTTAACAAAAACAGTCCAGTACATTTTGCACACGAAGACAACTTTGTTTGTCTGTATGAGCTACGGACAACTCAGCATGGGAAACATCATATGATCATTCCAACCTGAACTATGACAAATACCTTATGTTTTAAGAAGGTAAACTTTTGTTTTGCATAGCATTTTAGTAAGAGGGCTTTTTGGTCCTTTGTAGCCCCTTACACACTCCTAGGAGTTGTGAGTCACCATGAGCTTGCTGGGTAGTCTGTATCTCTGGGTGTTTCAAGTCCTACTCCATAGAGCCACAGTAATCCCTGCCATGCACTGATGAGGATCAACTAATCCGAAACAGTCTGTATACATGTTGGATTATTGTGGCTCTGTACAAGTAACAAGCTTTTGCTCATTGCACTCCAGCGGTTCTGGAGGTGTGGTTAGCTTACAGGGACAACAAAGGATGATTTGCATATTCAGCAGCGATGAATAGTGGGAGACATTTTATGCGCACTCCAATTTGAATTATCGCAAATACCTTCTGTTTTACGAAGGCAAACGTTTTTCTTTCTGTATGAAAAATTGTAACTGGAATCATTTGTGTAATGAACAGTGTCAGCACGCAGAGAGAATCTGATTATTGGTGATCTGCAGTATCACCAAGAATGCAGATATATACCTGATTATTGATGATCTGCAGAATCACCGATAATACAGATATATTGCTAACCTCTGGACACCTATGTAATGTGAGTGTTTGGTGTAACAGTAACACTTTGAGCGAGAACCACCAGAGGAACTGGAGGTCGGAAGATGAAGGGAATTCACCCCGGACTGTGGGTGAATCCCTATAAGCCCAACAGCTCCCTAGGAGAGTGGCCTGGGCTAGGTTGCAGGAAGCCCTGCTGCTAAATGAACCAACTTGCCCTACTGGATGAGAGATCCTGGCTCTCTACACCCTAGTGGCGGGCTAAAGTAGTATAGATACACAGTGCTAGTCTTGGGTGTGAGGATTGTAGTTACAGCACCCTGGAACTAGTATACATCACACTGATACAGTTCCCTAGTCTTGGGTGTGAAATCCGTAGTCACAACACCCCAGAACTAGTCTATAACATAACATAGCATTGAGACAGTTTCCTAAGCTTGGGTGTGAGGTCCGTAGTCACAACACCCTGGAACTAGTCTATAGCATAACATAGCATTGAGACAGTTTCCTAAGCTTGGATGTGAGGTCCGTAGTCACAACACCCTGGAACTAGTCTATAGCATAACATAGCATTGAGACAGTTTCCTAAGCTTGGGTGTGAGGTCCATAGTCACAACACCCTGGAACTAGTCTATAGCATAACATAGCATTGAGACAGTTTCCTAAGCTTGGGTGTGAGGTCCGTAGTCACAACACCCTGGAACTAGTCTATAGCATAACATAGCATTGAGAAAGTTTCCTAAGCTTGGGTGTGAGGTCCGTAGTCACAACACCCTGGAACTAGTCTATAGCATAACATAGCATTGAGACAGTTTCCTAAGCTTGGGTGTGAGGTCCGTAGTCACAACACCCTGGAACTAGTCTATAGCATAACATAGCATTGAGACAGTTTCCTAAGCTTGGGTGTGAGGTCCGTAGTCACAACACCCTGGAACTAGTCTATAGCATAACATAGCATTGAGACAGTTTCCTAAGCTTGGGTGTGAGGTCCGTAGTCACAACACCCTGGAACTAGTCTATAGCATAACATAGCATGACAAGCGAGAGAAATCTAGCTCAGTGTGATTTCCCAGGTCCGTCCTGGTTCCAACACACTGTAGGATCTGACTGAGGTCTGTGTGCTAACACATTAAGCATTTGCAACGGCAGACAACGTGAGACTGAGGGACGAGTGGTTATATAGTGCAGCGCTGATCAGCGCTGCCCAGTCCCTTCCAGCCAATCCGCATACATCCTAGGATCAGCTGACCAAGGGAGTCAGCTGATCCCTCTCTGCTTCCCATAAAGTTTCTGCCTCTGCGCGCGCGCGTATTCCTCAGCCTATGTGCACAGGAAGGCTGAACCAGATCAGACACATGTCGCCGCGCGTAAACCGCCGGACTAGACGTGGAAACAGCCGCCACACCGTCAGAGCACGCGGCGGCTATTCCGCTATCCTTCACAATTTGTAAGTAGGGGACTATCTGTATAGTAACATTAAAATAGCCTGCTTGAATGTTAAGGAAATTCTACAGGTACAATATAACACATATGTTGTAATTGTCTTCTAACAAGTACCAATAAAAATTTAAATTTGGAAGAAAATAGCCTGCTTGTGAAGGAAAAACTTTTAGAAGTTTGTGTGTCTGTGAGCGTCTGTGCCTGTGTGTGTATAGTTTATGTGTGTGTGTGTGTGTGTGTGTGTGTGTGTGTGTGTGTTTGTTTGTATGTATGTGTGTGTGTCTGTGTGTGTTGTTTGTGTGTGTGTGTGTGTGTGTGTGTGTATATCTGTTTGGTATGTGTTTGTTTGTTTGTGTGTGTGTATGTTTGTGTGTATTAGTTTGTGTGTGTTGTGTGTGTGTGTGTATCTGTTTGTGTGTGTTTGTATGTGTGTGTGTGTGTATATGGGTTTGTATTTGTTTGTGTGTTTGTTTGTATGTGTGTCTGTGTGTGTGTGTGTATCTGTTTGTGTGTGTTGGCTTTTGGTGACACCTTGTGGTCATGTGTGTGTACTGAAATCAGGGTTACCCAGAAGTATTGCACATTGTTAATTATATATGTTATGGCCAAAACCAGAAATCGGCCAATTCTAGAATTGGCCGGCCGTTTCTAGAACTGGCTGATTTGACGTCGGCCAAAGTCCAAATTTCTGACATTGGCCGGCCAGTTCTAAAAACGGCCAAGGTCAGTCGGCCAAAGCCCAAAACGCACAAATCCCAGAACATCCCTGGTCCTGTCCAGCACCATGAATGGCACTGGGAACTTCCTCTCTGCTCTGAAATACACACAACAGCATAATAAAAGCATTTCTTAGCTACAGCTGATGCAAATCCTGCAATAAATCTGCAGTGTGTCTACATCCTGCTTTCTTGGGAGCAGACATATTGTTAACATCCTGTGCTTTTAAATTAGCTGCTCTGCTGTGGCAGTCAGGTGACACAGAGAGAGCTCAAATTACAGTGGTGATTAGTTACAGATGAGGGGGGATGCATGGCTGGGGGGTGCTTTGCTGGGGGCTTTGCATTGCTGGGGGTGCTTTGCTGGGCGCTAAGGCTTTGCATGGGGGGGGGTCTTTGCTGGGGGGCTGTGCACGGCTGTGGGTGCTTTGGTGTGCAGTTTGCATGGTCGGGGGGGGGGGGGGGGGACTTTGCATGGCTGGGGGATCTTTGCTGTGCACTTTGCGTGGTGGGGGGGGCGCCTTTGCATGGCTGGGGGGGGTCTTTGCAGGGTGCGTTGCATAGCTGGGGGTGCTTTTCTGTGTGTTTGCATGGTTTTTGGGAGGGGGGGGGGTGGTTTGCATGGCTGGGGGCAGGGGGGGGGCTTTGCTGGGTGCTTTGCATGGTGGGTGGGGGGGGGGCGGCTTTGCATGGCTGGGGGGTCTTTGCTGGGTGATATGCATGGTGGGGGGTGGCTTTGCATGGCTGGGGGGGGGTCTTTGCTGGGTGATTTGCATGGTGGGTGGGGGGGGGCGGCTTTGCATGGCTGTGGGTGGGCTTTGCTGGGTGCCTTTTAAGCTGGGGGTGCTTTGCTGGGCTGGGGGAGCTTTTCTGGAGGCGATATTCAGACCTCCGATCAGGGCGACCAGAGAGGCGGAGAGAAGCAGAGCAGCTCACACGAGACCCGCCCGGACCCGTACATTTCAATGCGGAAGTGTTCAATTATGTCACTTCTGCATTGAAGTGTATGCTTCCTGCGGGTCGCGTGTGAGCTGCTCTGTCTCTCTCTGCTTCCCCGGTCCGGTCGCCCTGATCTGAGGTCTATAACTGCAGGAATGGTGAGCGGGGCTTCCTGGCTGGCGGAGGGGAGAGGAGAGCAGCTGGCGGGGGAGCGGTGCGGGAAACTTCGTGACTTGGCCGGCCACGGTAAGTCACAACGCGTTCTGGCCGGCCAAAGTCCGAAATTCACGGCCGTTTTGTATATTGGCCGGATCAGCCGGCCACTTCGCATTGTGACCGGCCAGAACCCGAAGTGGCCAGACTTTGGGTTCTGGCCGTAACATATATATATCTCGGATGCTAATAAAATCACCCATCTTTATAACCAGAAAGGCCCCTTTCCTATGCCTTTTGTAGCCTTTGAAGAGATCACTAAATTGATGTTCTTAGCGTTTGTTCTGAACGTATTCCTAGGTAACTACACGGCATTTCTTTTCTTGCTTTTCTATTTTATGTTTAAGGATGGCAAGAATGCCAGTCTCAGATCCTGACATCAAACACGAGAACACGCTGAAGGGACCTTTGCTAGCGATTTAACAAGATACCTGGACAAAATCAAAGCAGAGCACTTTGTCCAATGACTGATGAACACAAAACCATTCCGCTAAAAAGCTTCACTGCAGGGGCCATTTGAAAGAAATAATGTACAACATGCTCTTCTCTATTGCCAGTCTCAAAATATACCTTCTTATAAAAAGATTACTTACAGCTAGTTAACAGTTCTCAGTTATGTTGCAGAATAATTCTTCATGCCAACTCACTGGCCATACCATTCCATGGGGCTGTTCACAGTATTGCCTTATAATTGATTGCGTTATTCTAACTCACTGCATGCAAGCTTTGTATTACAGTCTTTGCCCAGTCTCCATTGCAGTTTAATCATTATAATGCATGCATTATGCAATGGACCACTGCAAATCCAGCATTAACCACTTGAGGACCTAGGGCTTTCTACCCCTTAAGGACCGGCCA
The DNA here is from genome assembly GCF_040937935.1 of Hyperolius riggenbachi. Lineage (NCBI taxonomy): Eukaryota > Metazoa > Chordata > Amphibia > Anura > Hyperoliidae > Hyperolius > Hyperolius riggenbachi. The sequence goes on from NC_090647.1 coordinate 126,349,277, forward strand.
CTTTTTTTCCATTCAGACCACTGCAGCTTTCACGGTTTATTGCTCGCTCATACAACCTACCACCTAAATGAATTTTGGCTCCTTTTCTTGTCACTAATAAAGCTTTCTTTTAGTGCTATTTGATTGCTCCTGCGATTTTTACTTTTTATTATATTCAGCAAAAAAGACATGAATTTTGGCAAAAAAATGATTTTTTTAACTTTCTGTGCTGACAGTTTTCAAATAAAGTAAAATTTCTGTATACATGCAGCGCGAAAAATGTGGACAAACATGTTTTTGATAAAAAAAACCCCATTCAGTGTATATTTATTGGTTTGGGTAAAAGTTATAGCCTTTACAAACTATGGTGCAAAAAGTGAATTTTCCCATTTTCAAGCATCTCTGACTTTTCTGACCCTCTGTCATGTTTCATGAGGGGCTAGAATTCCAGGATAGTATAAATACCCCCCAAATGACCCCATTTTGGAAAGAAGACATCCCAAAGTATTCACTGAGAGGCATAGTGAGTTCATAGAAGATATTATTTTTTGTCACAAGTAAGCGGAAAATGACACTTTGTGAAAAAAAAAAAAAAAAATAAGTTTCCATTTCTTCTAACTTGCGACAAAAAAAAATGAAATCTGCCACGGACTCACCATGCTCCTCTCTGAATACCTTGAAGTGTCTACTTTCCAAAATGGGGTCATTTGTGGGGTGTGTTTACTGTCCTGACATTTTGGGGGTGCTAAATTGTAAGCACCCCTGTAAAGCCTGAAGGTGCTCATTGGACTTTGGACCCCTTAGCGCAGTTAGGGTGCAAAAAAGTGCCACACATGTGGTATTGCCGTACTCAGGAGAAGTAGTATAATGTGTTTTGGGGTGTATTTTTACACATACCCATGCTGGGTGGGAGAAATATCTCTGTAAATGACAATTTGTTAATTTTTTTTACACACAATTGTCCATTTACAGAGATCTTTCTCCCACTCAGCATGGGTATGTGTAAAAATACACCACAAAACACATTATACTACTTCTCCTGAGTACGGCGATACCACATGTGTGGCACTTTTTTGCACCCTAACTGCGCTAAAGGGCCCAAAGTCCAATGAGTACCTTTAGAATTTCACAGGTCATTTTGAGAAATTTCGTTTCAAGACTACTCCTCACGGTTTAGGGCCCCTAAAATGCCAGGGCAGTATAGGAACCCCACAAATGACCCCATTTTAGAAAGAAGACACCCCAAGGTATTCCGTTAGGAGTATAGTGAGTTCATAGAAGATTTTATTTTTTTGTCAAAAGTTAGCGGAAATTGATTTTAATTGTGTTTTTTCACAAAGTGTCATTTTCCGCTAACTTTTGAGAAAAAATTAAATCTTCTATGAACTCACCATACTCCTAACGGAATACCTTGGGGTGTCTTCTTTCTAAAATGGGGTCATTAGTGGGGTTCCTATACTGCCCTGGCATTTTAGGGGCCCTAAACCGTGAGGAGTAGTCTTGAAACGAAATTTCTCAAAATGACCTGTGAAATTCTAAAGGTACTCATTGGACTTTGGGCCCTTTAGCGCAGTTAGGGTGCAAAAAAGTGCCACACATGTGGTATCGCCGTACTCGGGAGAAGTAGTACAATGTGTTTTGGGGTGTATTTTTACACATACCCATGCTGGGTGGGAGAAATACCTCTGTAAATGGACAATTGTGTGTAAAAAAAAATCAAAAGATTGTCATTTACAGAGGTATTTCTCCCACCCAGCATGGGTATGTGTAAAAATACACCCCAAAACACATTATACTACTTCTCCCGAGTACGGCGATACCACATGTGTGGCACTTTTTTGCACCCTAACTGCACTAAGGGGCCCAAAGTCCAATGAGTACCTTTAGGATTTCACAGGTCATTTTTGTTTCAAGACTACTCCTCACGGTTTAGGGCCCCTAAAATGCCAGGGCAGTATAGGAACCCCACTAATGACCCCATTTTAGAAAGAAGACACCCCAAGGTATTCCGTTAGGAGTATGGTGAGTTCATAGAAGTTTTTATTTTTTTGTCACAAGTTAGCGGAAATTGATTTTAATAGTTTTTTTTCACAAAGTGTCATTTTCCGCTAACTTGTGACAAAAAATAAAATCTTCTATGAACTCACCATACTCCGTACGGAATACCTTTGGGTGTCTTCTTTCTAGAATGGGGTCATTTGTGGGGTTCCTATACTGCCCTGGCATTTTAGGGGCCCTAAACCGTGAGGAGTAGTCTTGAAACCAAATGTCGCAAAATGACCTGTGAAATCCTAAAGGTACTCATTGGACTTTAGGCCCCTTAGCGTACTTAGGGTGTAAAAAAGTGTCACACATGTGGTACCGCCGTACTCAGGAGAAGTAGTATAATGCGTTTTGGGGTGTATTTTTACACATACCCATGCTAAGTGGGAGAAATATCTCTGTAAATGACAATTGTTTGATTTTTTTACACACAATTGTCCATTTACATAGAAATTTCTCCCATCCAGCATGGGTATGTGTAAAAATACACCCCAAAACACATTATACTACTTTTCCTGAGTACAGCGGTACCACATGTGTGACAATTTTTTGCAGCCTAGGTGCGTTAAGGGGCCCAACGTCCTATTCACAGGTCATTTTGAAGCATTTGTTTTCTAGACTACTCCTCGCGGTTTAGGGCCCCTAAAATGCCAGGGCAGTATAGGAACCCCACAAGTGACCCCATTTTAGAAAGAAGACACCCCAAGGTATTCCGTTAGGTGTATGGCGAGTTCATAGAAGATTTTATTTTTTGTCACAAGTTAGTGAAAAATGACACTTTGTGAAAAAAAACCAATAAAAATTAATTTCCGCTAACTTTTGACAAAAAATAAAATCTTCTATGAACTCGTCATACACCTAACAGAATACCTTGGGGTGTCTTTTTTTCTAAAATGGGGTCACTTGTGGGGTTCCTATACCGCCCTGGCATTTTACAGGCCCAAAACCGTGAGTAGTCTGGAAACCAAATGTCTCAAAATGACTGTTCAGGGGTATAAGCATCTGCAAATTTTGATGACAGGTGGTCTATGAGGGGGCGAATTTTGTGGAACCGGTCATAAGCAGGGTGGCTTTTTAGATGACAGGTTGTATTGGGCCTGATCTGATGGATAGGAGTGCTAGGGGGGTGACAGGAGGTGATTGATGGGTGTCTCAGGGGGTGGTTAGAGGGGAAAATAGATGCAATCAATGCACTGGGGAGGTGATCGGAAGGGGGTCTGAGGGGGATCTGAGGGATTGGCCGAGTGATCAGGAGCCCACACGGGGCAAATTGGGGCCTGATCTGATGGGTAGGTGTGCTAGGGGGTGACAGGAGGTGATTGATGGGTGTCTCAAGGTGTGATTAGAGGGGGGAATAGATGCAAGCAATGCACTGGCGAGGTGATCAGGGCTGGGGTCTGAGGGCATTCTGAGGGTGTGGGCGGGTGATTGAGTGCCCTAGGGGCAGATAGGGGTCTAATCTGATAGGTAGCAGTGACAGGGGGTGATTGATGGGTAATTAGTGGGTGTTTAGGGTAGAGAATAGATGGAAACACTGCGCTTGGGTGGTGATCTGATGTCGGATCTGCGGGCGATCTATTGGTGTGGGTGGGTGATCAGTTTGCCCGCAAGGGGCAGGTTAGGGGCTGATTGATGGGTGGCAGTGACAGCGGGTGATTGATGGGTGGAAGTGACAGGGGGTGATTGATGGGTGGCAGTGACAGGGGGTGATTGATGGGTGATATATAGGTGATTGACAGGTAATCAGTGGGTTATTACAGGGGAGAACAGATGTAAATATTGCACTGGCGAATTGATAAGGGGGGGTCTGAGGGCAATCTGAGCGTGTAGGCGGGCGATTGGGTGCCCGCAAGGGGCAGATTAGGGTCTGATCTGATGGGTAACAGTGACAGGTGGTGATAGGGGGTGATTGATGGGTAATTAGTGGGTGTTTAGAGGAGAGAATAGATGTAAACGCTGCGCTTGGGTGGTGATCTGATGTCGGATCTGCGGGCGATCTATTGGTGTGGGTGGGTGATCAGATTGCCCGCAAGGGGCAGGTTAGGGGCTGATTGTTGGGTGGCAGTGACGGGGTGATTGATGGGTGATAGGTGATTGGCAGGTGATTGACAGGTGATCAGTGGGTTATTACAGGGAAGGACAGATGTAATTAATGCACTGGCGAATTGATAAGGGGGGGGGGGGTCTGAGGGCAATCTGAGCGTGTGGGCGGGTGATTGGGTGCCCGCAAGGGGCAGATTAGGGTCTGATCTGATAGGTAACAGTGACAGGTGGTGATAGGGGGTGATTGATGGGTGATTGATGGGTAATTAGTGGGTGTTTAGAGAAGATAACAGATGTAAACAATACATTTGGGAGGTAATCTGACGGCGGGTTTGCGGGCGATCTAATGGTGTGGGTGGGTGATCAGATTGCCCGCAAGGGGCAGGTTAGGGGCTGATTGATGGGTGGCAGTGACAGGGGGTGACAGGGGGTGATTGATGGGTGATAGGTGATTGGCAGGTGATTGACAGGTGATCAGTGGGTTATTACAGGGAAGAACAGATGTAATTAATGCACTGGTGAATTGATAAGGGGGGGTCAGAGGGCAATCTGAGCGTGTGGGCGGGTGATTGGGTGCCCGCAAGGGGCAGATTAGGGTCTGATCTGATAGGTAAAAGTGACAGGTGGTGATAGGGGGTGATTGATGGGTGATTGATGGGTAATTAGTGTGTGTTTAGAGGAGAGAATAGATGTAAACAATGGATTTGGGAGGTGATCTGATGTCGGATCTGCGGGCGATCTATTGGTGTGGGGGGGTGATCAGATTGCCCGCAAGGGGCAGGTTAGGGGCTGGCTGATGGGTGGCAGTGACAGGGGGTGATTGATGGGTGATTGACGGGTGATTGACAGGTGATTGACAGGTGATTGACAGGTGATCAGGGGGATAGATGCATACAGTAAACAGGGGGGGTGGTCTGGGGGGGGGGGGTCTGGGGAGAATCTGAGGGGTGGGGGGTGATCAGGAGGGGGCAGGGAGCAGGGTGGGGGATAAAAAAAAAAATAGCGTTGACAGATAGTGACAGGGAGTGATTGATGGGTGATTAGGGGGGTGATTGGGTGCAAACAGGGGTCTGGGGGGTGGGCAGGGGGGGGGTCTGATGGGTGCTGTGGGCGATCTGGGGCAGGGGGGGGGGGGAAATCAGTGTGCTTGGTGCAGACTAGGGTGGCTGCAGCCTGCCCTGGTGGTCCCTCGGACACTGGGACCACCAGGGCAGGAGGCAGCCTGTATAATACACTTTGTAAACATTACAAAGTGTATTATACACTTTGTATGCGGCGATCGCGGGGTTAACATCCCGCCGGCGCTTCCGTATGGCCGGCGGGATGTTGCGGCGGGTGAGCGGCGCCAGGCGGAGGCGGAGGATCGCGTCACTGATGACGCGATCGCTCCGCCCATGCCCCTACAAGGACCGCCGCCAATTGTCAATACGGCGGTCCTTGCGGGGTGCACTTCCCGGCCGCCAATTGTACATACGGCGGTCGGGAAGTGGTTAAAGTACACCTGAACTAAGTATGGAGGCTGCCATATTTATTTTCTTTAAGGCTTCTTACACACTAAGACGTTGCATTGGGTGCTACGTTAAGGCCGCATAACGTGCACCTAACGCAACGCATGGTGGTGGTGGCAGAGGACGTTAGCAAAGAGCCGCGTTAAGCGGCTCTTTGATGTGTCCGTGATGCGTACTATAGTCAGTGGCGGCTCCAGCTTCAGATTTTTGGGGGGGCTCAAAGGGGGCACGAGGGCTGGCAGGCCGGGCTTGGGGGGGCGAAGAATTGGGCGTGGTCATTATGTCATGTGGGCGGGGCTAACTGTAATGTAGTTGTACCAGCTAACGTAGTTACATGGAAAAAAAAATGAAGTAAACGCACATAATGACAGGTAGCCTTTCACCAGTAAATGCACATAAGAATCAGCTTTTCAGCAGTTAATGCACATAATGACAGACAGCGTTTCCCCATTAAATGCACATAAGAGACAGCTTTTCACCAGTTAATGCACATAATGACAGACTGCGTTTCTGCAGTAAATGCACATAAGAGCCTGCTTTTCTCCAGTTAATGCATGTAATGACATACAGTTTCCCCATTAAATGCACATAAGAGACAGCTTTTCACCAGTTAATGCACATAATGACAGACTGCGTTTCCACAGTAAATGCACATAAGGGACAACTTTTCACCAGTTCATGCACATAATGACAGACAGCATTTTCCCAGTAAATGCACATAAGAGACAGCTTTTCACCAGTTAATGCACATAATGACAGACAGCCTTTCACCAGTTAATGCCCATAAAAGACAGCTTTTCACCAGTAAATGCACATAAGAGACAGCTTTTCACCAGCTAACGCACGTAATGACAGACAGCCTTTCACCAGTAAATGCACATAAGAGACAGCTTTTCACCAGTAAATGCACGTAATGACAGACAGCTTTTCACCAGTAAATGCACGTAATGACAGACAGCTTTTCACCAGTAAATGCATGTAATAGCAGACAGCGTTTCCCCATTAAATGCACATAAGAGACAGCTTTTCACCAGTAAATGCACGTAATGACAGACAGCGTTACTGCTGTAAATGCACATAAGAGACAGCTTTTCGCCAGTTAATGTACGTAATGACAGACAGAGTTTCCCCATTAAATGCACATAAGAGACAGCTTTTCACCAGTTAATGCACATAATGACAGACAGCGTTTCCCCAGTAAATGCATGTAATGAGAGACAGTTTTTCACCAGTTAATGCACATAATGACAGACTGCGTTTCTGCAGTAAATGCACATAAGAGCCTGCTTTTCACCAGTTAATGCATGTAATGACAGACAGTTTCCCCATTAAATGCACATAAGAGACAGCTTTTCACCAGTTAATGCACATAATGACAGACTGCGTTTCCACAGTAAATGCACCTAAGGAACAACTTTTCACCAGTTCATGCACATAATGACAGACAGCATTTTCCCAGTAAATGCACATAAGTGACAGCTTTTCACCAGTTAATGCACATAATGACAGACAGCCTTTCACCAGTTAATGCCCATAAGAGACAGCTTTTCACCAGTGAATGCACATAAGAGACAGCTTTTCACCAGCTAACGCACGTAATGACAGACAGCCTTTCACCAGTAAATGCACATAAGAGACAGCTTTTCACCAGTAAATGCACGTAATGACAGACAGCTTTTCACCAGTAAATGCACGTAATGACAGACAGCTTTTCACCAGTAAATGCATGTAATAACAGACAGCGTTTCCCCATTAAATGCACATAAGGGACAGCTTTTCACCAGTAAATGCACGTAATGACAGACAGCGTTTCTGCAGTAAATGCACATAAGAGACAGCTTTTCGCCAGTTAATGTACGTAATGACAGACAGAGTTTCCCCATTAAATGCACATAAGAGACAGCATTTCACCAGTTAATGCACATAATGACAGACAGCGTTTCCCCAGTAAATGCATGTAATGAGAGACAGCGTTTCACCAGTTAATGCACATAATGACAGTCAGCCAGTGTCCCCAGTATATGTAGCCAGGCATATAGCTGTCCCCAGTATATGTAGTCAGGCTAGTGATGGTGGGCTGGGGGCCCCAGGGCACCTCAGGCCTGGCTGGTGGTGGTCTGGAGGCCTGAGACCTGGCTGATGGTGGTGGGCTGGGGGCCCCAGCGCAGGTCTGGCTTGCCTGGTGGTGGGCTGGAGGCCCCAGGCTCAGGCCTTGCTGGTGGTGGTAGTGGTGGGATGGGGGCCCCAGGGCAGCTCTGACCTGCCTGGTGGTGTGCTGGAGGCCCCAGGCTCAGGCCTGGCTGGCGGTGGTGTGGGGTGGGTTGGGGAGTAGAGGGGAGACAGAGAGAGAGAGGGAGGGAGGCCCCAGGCTCAGGCCTGGCTGGTGGTTGGCTGGGTCTGGGAGCCCCAGGCTCAGGCCTGGCTGGTGGTGGTGAGGGGTGGGTTGGGTAGTAGAGGGGAGACAGAGAGAGAGAGAGGGAGGCCCCCAGCTCAGGCCTGTCTGGTGGTGGTGAGGGGGTGGGTTGGGGAGTAGAGGGGAGACAGAGAGGGAGGGAGGCCCCAGGCTCAGGCCTGGCTGGTGGTGGGCTGGGTCTGGGAGCCCCAGGCTCAGGCCTGGGTGGTGAGGGGTGGGTTGGGGAGTAGAGGGGAGACAGAGAGAGAGAGAGAGAGAGAGAGAGGGAGGCCCCAGGCTCAGGCCTGGCTGGTGGTGGTGAGGGATGGGTTGGGGAGTAGAGGGGAGACAGAGAGAGAGGGGGAGGGAGTCAGGCCTAGCTGGTGGTGGGCTGGGTCTGGGAGCCTCAGGCTCAGGCCTGGCTGGTGGTGGTGAGGGGTGGGTTGGGGAGTAGAGGGGAGAGAGAGGGAGGGAGGCCCCAGGCTCAGGCCTCATTGGTGGTGGGCTGGGTCTGGGAGCCCCAGGCTCAGGCCTGGCTGGTGGTGAGCTGGGTCTGGGAGCCCCAGGCTCAGGCCTGGCTGGTGGTGGTGAGGGGTGGGTTGGGGAGTAGAGGGGAGACAGAGAGAGAGAGGGAGGCTCAGGCCTGGCTGGTGGTGGTCTGGGTCTGGGAGCCCCAGGCTCACATGTCACATCAGCATCACATCACATGCCCCCCCCCCCCCCAAAAGGTTGGCTGCCTACCCCGTGGTAACCCACCTCGAGTCACTAGTAGTGACACAGTCTGGTCTGGTCTGGTGTGGCTGGCTGCACTGAGTCCCCGGTGCTGCTGCTGCCACCTACAATGGCTGTTGGTTGGACGGAGCGAAAGTGGCAAGCTTCTCTCTGAAGCTGTGCGAGCCAGGCGAAGGGGAGACTGAGCGCGCTGCACACTACGTGAGTGTCACGTGACGGACGTCGTCACGTGACGTGACTCAAATTTAACTGCCCCGAATGTCCCCTTCCCTTGCGGGCTGCTCTGACTCTGCCTGGCTGCACCTGTCAGTATAATTACAGGCAGGGACGTCTGACAGGCCAGCCCTCTTCCTCCTCCTCCTCCTCCTTCCAAGTTCCGACGTTCTGAACCGCGCAGCCACGGCCCGCCGTGGGGGTGGCTTTAAGGGGGGCTAAGAGATTGACAGCTGGGGCTTAAGCCTGGGTAAGCCCCAGTGTGGCGCCGCCACTGACTATAGTACGCATGTGCTGGTGGAGACCACGTGAGCGGAACACTCCGCATCACGTGGTCCCGCCAGTGACATCAGCACAGTGCAGTGAATATTAATTAGCCATGTGGCTAATCACTGCGCCTGTGCAAGCAGGCTAACGCGGCAAAGCCGCTGTAACATCGTAGCATACTGCACTTTAGATTGACGTGCAGCGTTACAATGTAACGCGACGTGGGCACTGTGCAGTTACATTGCTGTGCGTTGGGGAGCGTTACAGGCTGCACTAACGTGCGCCTGTAACGTCTCACTGTGAAAGCAGCCTTAAAGAGGAGCTGTTAGGTATAGGGTCTCAGAGACAAAAAACACATATATCAGTAGCTAAATACTGGCTGTACTTACATTACATATGCATTTCACTGTCCACGTTTGGATTTCACAGAATTTTTATGTAGTATATGCAGAGAATGATGTTCCTGACAGCTCATGGCAGGTTCCATGTTTGTCTGTCTTGTCTGAAGCCAATTGTGATGTCATATCCTCCCTTACCCTGCTTCCTGATTAATTATACATTAGCCCTCCCAAGTCCCAGCCCTCAGACACTCCTACCAGTCTCTGTTCTTAAGCTCGGTACACAAGATGCGTTTTCCCGCTCGATCCGCGGGTCAATCGGGATCGATTCGATTATTTCCAACATGTTAATTATGCCAAATCGTCGGCAGGAACGATGGAAATCCGATTCGAGCATGTTGGAAATAATCTAATCGACCCGCGGATCGAGCGGGAAAACGCATCGTGTGTATTAGGCACTCAGCGGGGAGCGATCATGTCTGGGTTGCGTGCGATCTCGCTGTCAGTTGGGGTGGGGGGAGCTGTGCGAGCGATTGCGTTGTCAGTCGCGGGGGGTTGCGGATGATTGCAATGTTATTCAATTTGCGGGCGGTTGCGATGTCGGTCGTTTTGCGGGCGATTGCGTGGTCGGTCGTTTTGCTTGCAATTGCGATGTCGGTCGTTTTGCCTGCAATTGCGATGTCGGTCCTTTGCTTGCGATTGCAATGTTGGTCGTTTTGTTTGCGATTGCAAAGTCAGTAGTTTTGCGTCCGATTGCGAAGTCAGTCGTTTTGCGAGCGATTGCGATGTCGATCATTTTGCTTGCGATTGCGATGTCGGTCGTTTTGCTTGCGATTGCAATGTCAGTCGTTTTGCTTGTGATTGCGATGTCGGTCATTTTGCTTGCGATTGCGATGTCAGTCGTTTTGCAAGCGATTGCGATGTCTGTCATTTTGCTTGCGACGTCGGTCGTTTTGCTTGCGATTGCAAAGTCGGTCGTTTTGCGGCCGATTGCGAAGTCAGTCGTTTTGCGGCCGATTGCGAAGTCAGTCGTTTTGCGAGCGATTGCGAAGTCAGTCGTTTTGCTTGCGATTGCGAAGTCGGTCGTTTTGCAGGCGCTTGCGATGTCGGTCGTTTTGCTTGCGATTGCGATGTTGGTCGTTTTGCTTGCGATTGAGATGTCGGTCGTTATGCTAGCGATTGCGATGTCGGTTGTTTTGCTTGCGATTGCGAAGTCAGTCATTTTGCGGGCGATTGCGATGTCGGTCATTTTGCTTGCGATTGCGATGTCGGTCGTTTTGCTTGCGATTGCAAAGTCGGTTGTTTTGCGGGCGATTGCGATGTCGGTCGTTTTGCTTGCGATTGCGATGTCGGTCGTTTTGCTTGCGATTGTGATGTCAGTCGTTTTGCGGGCGATTGCGATGTCGGTCGTTTTGCGGGCGATTGTGATGTCGGTCGTTTTGCGGGCGATTGCGATGTCGGTCGGTTTGCAGGTGATGGCGATGTCGGTCGTTTTGCGGGCGATTGCGATGTTGGTCTGCAGGTGATTGTGATGTCGGTCGTTTTGCGGGCGATTGCGATGTCGGTCGGTTTGCGGGCGCTTGCGATGTCGGTCGGTTTGCGGGCGATCGTTTTGCGGGTGTCACTCACGGGGGGGGGGGGGGGGGGTGTATTGGTGCCGACGATCACGGGTGTCACTCGCGGGTTTGCCGACGATCGCGGGTGACACTCGCGGGACTGGGGGGGGGGGGCTAGTTGCCGACGATCGCGGGTTTCACTCTCGGGGGGTGGGGGGGCTGTGGGTGGTTGTGCCGACGATCGCTGGTGTCACTCGCGGGGGGGGGCTCTGTGCCGACGATCGCGGGTGTCACTCGCAGGGGGGGGGGGGTGCCGACGATTGCGGGTGTCACTTGCTGGGGGGGTGCCGACGATCGCGGGTGTCACTCGCGTGGGGGTTGGTGCCGACGATCGCGGGTGTCACTCGCAGGGGGGGGGAGGGGGGTGCCGACGATCGCGGGTGTCACTCGCGGGGGGAGGGGTGGTTGTCGGCGATCGCGGGTGACACCCGCGGGGGGGGGGGGGGGCAGCCTGCAGCTGTCACTCAGGGTGTCTGGATGGGAAGGGAAGGAGTCGAGAGGGACCAGCCAATGAGGCTGCAGCAGGGCTGGATAGGGAAATGAAGGGGTGGTGCAGGGAGGGCAGTGGAGAGGAAGTAAGACCTTCCCATACTGCTTTGCAGGCTGACTGCGGCTTTTTCAGTCTGATGCGGCCTCCTAAACAGCCTGGAGATAAGGAAGGCTGCTATTCAGCCCACAATAAAGTAAGAGAGTTTTTTTACTTCAGTATTTATATTTGGCTTCCTTCCACACTGTTTAACACAGGGGAACATAGATAAAAATTACTTGTTTTTGCAGTTACTCTTTAAACAATATGGCCCAGTGCACACCAAAAACCTCTAGCAGATCCGTAAAACACTAGAGGTTTTTGAAGCAGATTTCAGAGCGATTCTAGGCAGGTTTAGAGAGGTTTTCTAAACATGCCTAGCGTTTTTTGGAGCGTTTTTGTGTAGCAGATTACAAATATTGTTAGAGTAAAAGTAACAAAAACACCTGGAAAACCGCTCTGATCTAGCGGTTTTCAGAGCTGTTTAATACTTTCCTACACTTTAACATTGAGGCAGAAACACCTCAGAAATCTAAAAAAAAATGCTGCAGCCCCTGAGTTTGCGTTTGTGGAAAAAACTAACCGCTCTGGTGTGCACCATCCCATTCACTTTCATTAGCCAAGCGGTTTTCCCCCTGCAAGCGTTTTAAAAAAATGCTCCGGAATCGCTCTGGTGTGCACCAGCCCTACCAGTTGCTTGTCAGTCCTGCTGATCTCTTTGGCTGTAGTAGTGTCTGAATCACACACCTGAAACAAGCATGCAAATTAGATGTGTGCGATTCAGACATTATTGATGGCAGAAAGATCAGCAGGGCAACAGGCAACTGGTATTGTTTAAAAGAAAATAAAAATGGCAGCCACCATATCCCTCTCACTTCTGATGACCTTTAGGCTGGGTGCACACATGGCTGTGTGTGAAAGGGCGAGTTTTCTGTCATAGGCTGTTTTTTGTGTGTGCGTTTTTTGTGCGTGCGTTTTTTGTGCGTTTGCGTTGATGTTTTTATCCGCAGATGCGTTTTCAAGGGTTTCGCGTGCGTTTTTATAAGTTTGCGGTTTTATGTGTTTTCCAATGCGTTTTTATATTGCGTTTTATGCAAATCACTAGGAAGACGACAAGAAGCGGAAACACATCACAAAACAATAAAAAAAAATGCATATAAAAACGCATATAATATGCAATAAATTGCATTCCCATTGACTTTCATTATGTGCGTTTTTTATGCGTTTTTGAAAATCATGCAACAAAACCAGCGTTTTTAAAAATGCATGTTTGAAAACACATACAAAACGCATATGCGTTTTTTAGATGCTTTTATTATGTGGCCCATTGACTTGCATTAGCAGCAAAAACGCTGCGTTTTCCGCAATGCTGGGGTTTCTGCTAAGTGTGTTCCTAGCCTAAATAGTCTCAGCTTTCATTACAGCCAGGATGAATTCCAACAACTGTTAATTAGGTCCTATTATTGTCTAAAAAGTGCTACAGACATATCCTGCGTTCTCTGACATGAAACTAACACTAGTATAACTCCTGTGGGTCACATAAATCTCTCTCTCCCTCACTCTTTAGATCAGATGTGATTTCATTTACACACATCCCATGACCAGGAGGACCAAGGTCTGTTTTTTACTCCCCTCACCCTCTCCAGAGAGTTAAGTAGCGCATGGTGATAATGTAACCCCCCAAAAGAGTGTTACAAAGTGCTAATGTAATTTTATGTGTGTGGGGCCATTAAGCCTTAGACGCCAGATTGTGGAACTAAAATGGCGCATGGGAGAGAAGTGTAAGCGTCAGCATGGTCGCATAGACTGTTGCTAAGCAACCAGAGTATGCAAAGCAGGGGAACTTGCTGGAACTTTCCAGAAGCCCAGCGCGGCCTGTCAGAAGCTATTACGCAGGCTCAGGGGGTGAAGATAGAAGGGTGTAGCCGGAGGGAACTGGCTGAAGCCAGAGAGAGCACACCTAAGAGTGTAAGAGAGAGGACGGGACTTGGAGCCAGGAGCTAGCGGTTCGGAGCGGGAAGGAGGTGGACCAAGAGAAAGGCTGTAGCAGTCGCCAGGAGAGTGAGAGGGGACCCGGCGGCCGTACAGTGACCAGCCCAAAGCCAGTGAGGACAGCGGCAGCAGGTTGGACAGTGACCGGAGGCTGGAGTCAGCAGACCCTGCCTAGTCCCGAGCTAGGCCGGAGGCAACAGACAGATGAGTACAGGCCTGAGTGCCAACTACAAGCCACAGGGTGTGTTCAGTTAGTAGCCAGTGTTCAGCGGAGGCTTGCTGAAGTTAGCAACCCAGAACCTGAAGAGGCCAATTCTGTTCTAAGGTGGTGTTACTAGAGACTGCTAGTGTGAGAAAGCTATCCACACACAGATACATTGTGCTAAACGAAGTTACTGTTAATTATAAGAAGTGTATTGAGTGTTCAGGCCTTGCTGCTTCTGAGAGACATTAGTAACCTCCCTAAAGTACCCGCACAGCTGACCCAGCTCCCACTTGCATTAAGTCCTGGTATATAAAGAGACATTGTTCCTGTCAAGTCCGTTTCAAGTCAGAAGTTAAAGTTATAAGTTCTTCAATTAATGTGTTCTGCAGAATTACTGAGAGTTTGAGATTTAAAGAGAACCTAACAGTATTAAATAAGATAAGTGGAGGAGGAGTTATATTGCATCATGTGATACTAAAGTGTGCTGCAGGAGAAACCAGGTGATACCTGATCAAAATACAGAGTCAACTAAGTTGAAATACAAGTTTTGCATCAACTCTAAATTAGAGTTTATTCAGCCTTGAAGTCAAAGTGCACTTAAAGTTATATTGTAGGAGGGTGATATTTACGGTATAGAGGGGTACATCGGCCACTTTATATTTTATTTTATTTACTTTTATTTTGTCCTAACCCTTTGTGACTATTTGATTTATATTTGATTTTATTTATTATTTTGGGAGGCCCTATCCCAAGGGGAGGTACTGGAGGTAGAGTGAATTGAGTGTGACCATTTAAAGAGTAAAGAGCCTAACAGATCTGTGAACAAGTTGAACGTCCTACTCAGGACCAACCAGCGAAATTGTTAATTGTTTAGTACCATCTCAAGAACTGTCACGAGTTCCCCCAGATTTTGCTGAGCAAAGTAGCTTGGACTTGGTTAAAAGGGACTAAGAACTGTTTAGGAACTGGACTGAATTGCTCAGTAGACCAGCCCCTTTTCTCCAGCCCACGCCCACAATGGTACTGTGTATTGTATATGCTGTAAAGTGGATTGTTGTACAAGAAGATCTTTGTAGCTCAAATTCTTTGTATGTAACTAACCTTTTTATGCCACAGCTTTTACCGGTGCACCGGCTGTGAAGTCCAAGAGATTTTATTATTTGACCTTTGATGTGCAAGGAAAGTGTGTCGTGACATTGAAGTGTATTTGGGTTATTCATTTCTACAGTGACCACTGTTAGGTCACAAATAAATCTTTGATAATTTTATCTGAGTCAATGTCTGGTGGATTCCACTCAGCCGGGTGCCTGGTGCTAACGGATAAATCGGGTTACAATAACGACCCTTGCCGCAGTCCAGATATTTAAGGTCCCTGACGACTCTCAGGACTTAAATTGCCGCACTCATTTGAACTCTGGTTTGCTCCAGTCATGTACCGTCACGCGTTCAGCGGTCAGGATGATGGATCGGGGAATGATTGTTGTCGGGGGACCTCGCTGTGATCCATCTTCCTGCTTCATTAAAGTTAACTCTTCTGTCTTTAAGTTAAGGTGAGATCTCAAAAGTTAACGTTTCAATCCTTAAAGGATACCTGAACTGACATGTGACAGGATGAGATAGACATGTGTATGTACAGTGCCTAGCACACAAATAACTATGCTGTGTTCCTTTTTTTTCTTTCTCTGCCTGAAAGAGTTAAATATCAGGTATGTAAGTGGCTGACTCAGTCCTGACTCAGACAGGAAGTGACTACAGTGTGACCCTTACTGATAAGAAATTCCAACTATAAAACACTTTCCTAGCAGAAAATGGCTTCTGAGAGCAAGAAAGAGGTAAAAAAGGGGAATTTCTTATCAGTGAGGGTCACACTGTAGTCACTTCTGGTCTGAGTCAGGACTGAGTCAGCCACTTACATGCCTGATATTTAACTCTTTCAGGCAGAGAAAGAAAAAAAGAAACACAGCATAATTATTTGTGTGCTAGGCACTGTACATACACATATCTATCTCATCATGTCACATGTCAGTTCGGGTATCCTTTAAAATAACTACAGAATTCTAAAGTTAAACAGACAGGCTTTTAATTAACTGCATGTGAAAATAACTACAGAGGAGGGAACTTAAGGACTGAAGTGATAAGATAACTCTCTCACTGTGAAAACTTAACTCTTCACCTTAATAAGACAAGATCGATGTGTGGTGGTAAGTTTTCTCTTGCCTAATTATCTCCAGCATGATCTTAGTGAATTGAGGCCAATGTCTGGTTTATGCAGCCTTGAATCTGGGTTTTGGAATGTCTTATGCCCCATTCACACTTGAGCGTTTTGCCGGCGATTTCGGCAAAATGCTCAAATGCTAGTGCTTTTGAAAGCGCTAGTGTAATAAAACCCTATGAGCCCATTCTTACTTGGGTGATTTGCGCTAATCGCCGCAAATCGCCCAAAATCACGAAATGCAAATGCGTAGCCTGCACCATTTTCAGGTGATTTCCCGGCGATTGCGTTTCAGTGCTATAATAGTGCTAAACTCGATCACGGACAAATCACTGCACTGTCCAATGATTTTTCTGTGTGAAATCGCGGAAAAATCACTTGCGCAAAACGCCGGCAAAAATCGCCGTTGTTTTGCACATCTAAGTGTGAATGGGGCCTCGGGGCACATTTCCACTGGTCGTGATTCCCTTTGTTTCCTCATATGCACATTCAGAAGCAGAATTACAGCCTATTGACATCAATAAGCTGCTTCTGTTTCATGTGCACAGAAAAAAATGCAATTGCAGTTCTTCGCACACCGCGTCTGAATCCCCATGCCCACGCATTGGAATGGCACGAGGATTCAGATTCGCATGAGCACACGTGCCGAGTCCGCCTCAGAGATGGATGCCAGCCCTCAGTGGAAATGGGGCCTGAGACCGTGGGGCCCCTACCTCAGAAATACACACACATTACAGCCAGTTACCCTTCAGTATGTGTTTTGGTTGTTGCAGGAAAACAGATTACTTGAAGAAAACTTGTGCAGACAACATGGAGAGAACATACAAACACAAGAGATGATGCTCGAGGTGGGATCTGAAGCCAAACCACAGAGCTGGACGGTGTGAATCCTAACCACTAAGCCACCATGCTGTCCCATTAGGTTTCTGAGAAATGAGTCACATTTAACATCCCCACATTTATTGCCATCCGCGTCTCCTGATGCTCATACACCTGAGTGGCTCTGCATTACAGGCCGTGTAGTTCAGAGATGACAACGCTGTAGAGGTCAGCTACACCTGATCTAAAAGCACTTTGCACCGAGGCTTCCTTAATACGGGTGAAAATACCATGTATTAAATCTCACCTGATGGAAACATAGTCCACCCTAATAACTGAGGGCAGAAGTGTCACATGCAATAAAAAAGTCAATTACTTGTGATTTCTTTGGCTTTTCCGTCTCTTACTCATTCCTCGGAGTTCAAAGGTTCTCCGAGAGAGAAGATAGTCCCAGTTCTCTTTTCTCGTTCCACAGGAATGGCATTATGATCACTCGAAATTGTCTCCCTGCTGGCACAGAAGTTATAAAAGCCTACCTCATATGAAACAAAATGCTGGAGCTACTGTGAGCCATTCATTTCTGCAGCCTTTAATCTAACGGTTATGGAAAGGCCAGACTTCCTAAAAGCACAATGTATTTAGTAAGGCAAGGTGAAACATTAATGAGCGATGCAACAATATGATGTACTGTATGTGACTCATTTATGATTGGTCGCTATATAAAGCTGTGAAACAAGCCGTAGAAGTTGCTGGGGGGCCCAGGAGCAGGGAGGGGGGCCAGTTTGTACCCAAACTATTGAATGCCCTTTTCAGTTTTTTTGTTCCTTCACTGTTTGACTCAAGACACATGTAGTTAAATAATTAAAGTACACCTGAAATGAGATGGATATGGAGGCCGCTTTAAAGCTATGGAGCTCAGGGTGGAGGTTGCAGGATTACCACAGTTTGAGAATCGGGGAAATTGACGAATACACTGTGACAGGGGTGCGGCTAAGGTTTTGGTGGCCTCAAGCAGCCCATAATTTAGGGCCCCCTCCCCGAAGGGAGCATTGTGCGAAGTGCTGCAAAAAATGGGTGCGCCCGGGCCCCCGAAGAAACTGGCATTTGAAAAGGTGGGCGTGGTCATGACATGATGTGGATGGAGCCAAATACTAGAAAAAGACAGGTAGTCCCCTTCTGTTCTGACTGTGCCTCTTCTGTCTCCTTCTGTGTCACCTCAATTTGTGCCTCTTTTGTCCTCCTCTGTGTCACCTCATGTCCCCATCTCATCTCTGTTCTTCCTGTGCCTCTTTTGTCCACCTCTGTCCCCCCCTGTGCCTCTTTTGTCACCCTCTATGTCCCCCTGTGGCACCTCTTATCCCCCTTTGAGTCAGCTCTTGTCCCCCTGCCCTAGCCAGGTATAGGTGCACCCAGTACAGGTAGCGAGCTATAGGTACCCCAGTATAGGTAGCCAGGTTCGGGTGGTGCCCCCAGTATAGATAGCAAGCTCTAGGTGCCTCAGTATAGGTAGCCAGATACAGGTGGTGCACCCAGTATATGTAGTGAGCTATATGTGCCCCAGTATAGGTAACCAGGTACAGGTAGTGCCCTCAGTATAGGTAACAAGCTATAGGTGCCCAGTATAGGTAGCTAGGTACAGGTGGTGGCCGGTATAGGTTAGCTAGGTTCGGGTGGTGCCCCCAGTATAGATAGCAAGCTATAGGTGCCCAGTATAGGTAGCCAGGTACTGGTGATGCTCTCAATATAGGTAGCAAGCTAAGCCCAGTATAGATATCCAGGTACAGTTGGTGCCCCAATATAGGTAGCAAGCTATAGGTGCCCAGGCCAGTATAGGTAGTCTGGTGCAAGTGGTGCCCCAGTATAAGTAGCGAGCTTTTGAATCCCAGTATGGGTAGCCAGGTATAGGTGGTGCCCCAGTATAGGAAGCCAGGAGCAGGCTGCCACTAGAATCGTACATGCCAGAATTCCATTGACAGCGCCTCTCACCGCGCTCTCCTCGATCTCTCGCCGGGCCCAGCTTCACTCCTACCGCCGTGGTTACTTCCGGCAGGCACCTCCAATGACATGGTAAGCATTGCAACAGGAGCGAGCAAGAAGATCGCATTGAGAGGAGTTGCCCCCCCCCTCCAAAGCGAGGTTCAAAGCGTGCCTGGCATGTATGCTGGCGGCGCCCCTGCACCATAATACTGAAGGAAGTTGTGCAGGCAGGCAGTGCTGAGTACAACAGAAAAGAGGCCTTAGCAAAAGTGCCAGCCAGTAGCCTAAAGGCTCATACACACATCAGACTATAGTCTTTGGAAAATGAAGGATCACAGACCAATCTTACCACCCTTCCATGTAGTATGAGAGCCATACCTACACAGTCTATTCTATGGAGCTGAACTCCACATCAGAAAAAAATCTTTGCAAGATGCTGCACACACAGATGCTGTACAGACACAAAAGATCAGTATCTGCAAAAGATCTGTTTCTGCCAAAAATCCATTCCTGCAAATTGCATTCATAGTCTATGAGATCTGCAGATCATCATACACACCTTGTTTAACTGACATTCATCTGCAGATCAGACAATCATCTGCAGATCTGAAAATCCATCCTGGTGGCTCTGATCTGCAGATGAATGTCTGTTAAACAAGGTGTGTATGATGATCTGCATATATCATAGACTATGAATGCATTTTGCAGGAACGGATCTTTGGCAGGAACAGATCTTTTGCAGATACTGAGCTTTTGAATGTGTACAGCATCTTTGTGTGCAGCATCTTCCAAAGATTTCTGTCTGATGGGGAGTTCAGCTCCATAGAATAGACTGTGTAGAGTATGGCTCTCATACTACATGGAAGGGGGTAAAGTTGGTCTGTGATCTTTCATTTTCCAAAGACTATGGTCTGATGTGTGTATAAGCCTTTAATCTGGAATGATGTGGGCACATCTGTTATCAGCACTATGTGTTGAGGTAAATTGTATGTCTTTTCATGGTCTACCTATCAAAAAAAAGAAAAAAAATCTACATGTTTTTAACTGCTTGCATAAAAACATAGAAGAATCATTTTTATTATTATTATTACCTTTATGCTGCAGTTCATACTATTTAAACAATTTTGGTTAAAATAAAACCAGAAAATATAGTTTACATTTGTTTAGCATACTTTCACTTAAAAACACACAAACATTCTAACTTTAATATCATTAAAAACAAAGCCCTGTTGGCCCAGAAAGAATAAAAGAATTGAACTCAAGCAAAGGCATCACAGAACTGTAAAAATTAGCCTGGAGAGGAAAGGGGTTTAGTCTTTTGGTATTGAGGTGATTTTAGGGGGAAAAAAATCTATGTACAAAAAATATAAATTCAGAAATCTTTTAAATGTTCATACTGGAATTCATCACTTATCTCCAAACTTAAGAATGGGCACCATGACAAAATAGCGTATGCTGTAATTTTGGATTTCCCAGGATGGAAGTCATAGCTTGCATAGTGGTAAAAAACATAAAAAATGTCCACAGTGTGATCTGTGAAATGTTTCCATTGTTCGTTGATGTTGACATCAGAGAACTCACTGTTAGACAGAGGACAGAGTTTAGGCTAAGTTGTAGAATCATGGTTCTGGCCGCCTTTAGGTGACCCTGGATCTGCGGAGAGGAGCTGAACTGAGATGATGTTTGGTGGATCCTCCGGACGTGTCTCACAAGTGACATCACACTAAGGCCAATACAGACAAAGGACACCAGGAATGGGAGACAGCAGCCAAACGTTATGTTAACGTGAATATAATGGTTGTTATAGACAATATTATAATGCAATGGAATGTTTGTCAAATTCTGAAGAAACTGTACCTGAATTGTCCACAATAAAGGAAGATTTAAAAGAAACATTCCAACCAGCGACACCACAAAAATCAGAAAAACAGAAGAGGACAAGGTCTTCTCCAGTTGAAGGAAAAAACTGTTGGAATATTTGACCATTTTCAAGCAGTAGTAGATAGAAAGCCATGCACTTTGCCAGAAGTTGCCATACATCAAGGAGAAAAAACAAACGGATATAATAACTAGGGTACTTCTGGCATGAGGTAAGGAGGTTTCAACATCATATATAAAGCCATTGACTGTGGTGAAGCACTGCAGGACATCATTGAGGAGAGCCATGGTGAGAAAGATCTTATCACAGACTTTTAAATTCCGGTTATTTCTCCATTCTCTGAAATACACGGCAGCTATTGAGGAGTTCAGCATCACACCTGGAAGACAGGAAATAACAGTCACAACAAATCGGTAGATGTGTAGAGCCATCAATGTTCCCATTTTTAGCTGTTAAATCTCTGTTGATCAGAGGGTAGACTGCACACAACAACGTCTACAGGAGAATATCAAAAGTTACTGTAGGAAAGGGTTACTGCAAGGCTGAAAGTGAGAGATGCAAATCCCAACAATATTGGATTTCCCTGGCATAAATCCACCTATCATAAAACAAGATAGAGAATGAACATTTGACTTTATGACGAGCACTGGAAATAAAAAAATGTAGCTTTCCTATGTTAGTGATTGCTGCTTTTTAGCCTTGGTACAGAATCCGCAAATGGTTGGTTTAGAATTCTAAAATACATTTAACCCACCAACTAATGGTAAAACCAACAGCTACAGCATATACAGTGGGATGCCAAAGTTTGGGCAACCTTGTTAATCGTCATGATTTTCCTGAATAAATCGTTGGTTAGGATAGAAAGTGCCAGTTAAATATATCATATAGGAGACACACACAGTGATATATAAGAAGTGCAATGAAGTTTATTGGATTTACAGAAAATGTGCAAGAATTGTTTAAACAAAATTAGGCAGGTGCATACATTTGGGCACCACAAAAAAGAAATGAAATTAATGTTTAGTAAATCTTCCTTTTTCAGAAATTTCAGCCTCTAAACCAGGGGTCTCAAACTCGCGGCTCGCGGGCCATTTGCGGCCCTCGATACAATATTTTACAGCCCGCACCGCCAAAAGCTTCCATATAGTTCGCTTCAGTGCTCCCAAGTAATCCGCCGCATCCCCGCCGCTAAACAAGGGCTGCAGAGCCCCCAAATCGCCCAGGGGGGAAATCCGCCGGCATTTCCAGGAAGGGGCAGAGCTTTCAGCTTCAGCTCTGCCCCTCCTGACGTCAATCGCCGCACGGATCGCCGCCTCTCCCCGCCCCTCTCTGTGAAGGAAGAGTGAGAGGGGCGGGCAGAGCCGGCGCCGCGATTGACGTCAGGAGGGGCAGAGCTGAAGCTGAAAGCTCTGTCCCTTCCAGGAAATGCCGGCGGATTGCCCCTTGGGCGATTTGGGGGCTCTGCAGCCCTCGTTTTGCGGCGGGGACATGGCGGATTACTTGTAATGGGAGCACTGCGAACTATAAGGTAAAAAAGGCAAAATAGTTCGCTTCAGTGTGAATTTGATTTTGAAATAAAAATTAATGTCCCCCGGGGGTTAGGCGTGCGGGAGCTGCTGATTGTGAAATCCCTTATGTGGCCCAGCCTCATCCTGACTTTGCCTCCTGCGGCCCCCAGGTATACTGAGTTTGAGACCCCTGCGAGTCTAAACGCTTGTAGGTTCCAATGAGAGTCTGCATTCTGGTTGAAGGTATTTTGGGCCATTCCTCTTTAGAAAACATCTCTAATTCATTCAGCTTTGATGGCTTCTGAGCATGCACAGCTCTCTTTAACTTAAGGCTCATACAAACATCAGACCATAGTCTTTGGAAAATGAAAGATCACAGACCAATTTTACCCCCTTCCATGTAGTTTGAGAACCATACCTTCACAGTCTATTCTATGGAGCTGAACTCCCCATCAGACAGAAATCTTTGCAAGATGCTGCACACAAAGATGCTGTAGACATTCAAAAGCTCAGTATCTGCAAAAGATCTGTTCCAGAAAAAGATCCGTTCCTGCAAAATGCATTCATAGTCTATGATATCTGCAGATCATCATACACACCTTGTTTAACAGACATTCATCTGCAGATCAGATCCACCACGATGGATTTTCAGATCTGCAGATGATTGTCTGATCTGCAGATGAATGTCAGTTAAACAAGGTGTGTATGATGATCTGCAGATCCCATAGACTATGAAGGCAATTTGCAGGAACGGATCTTTGGCAGGAACAGATCTTTTGCAGATACTGATCTTTTGTGTCTGTACAGCATCTGTGTGTGCAGCATCTTTCAAAGATTTTTTTATGATGGGGAGTTCAGCTCCATAGAAAAGACTGTGAAGGTATGGCTCTCATTGTACATGAAGGGTGGTAAGATTGGTCTGTGATCTTTCATTTTCCAAAGACTATAGATTTTCAATTAAATTCAGGTCTGGAGACTGAGATGGGCATTCCAGAACGTTGTACTTGTTCCTTTGCATGAATGCCTTAGTGGATTTTTTCCTCAGTAATTATATTTATTAACAGGAAAGAAATATCAACATCAGTTACAATGAACTGTAATATTCATATTATGTCGACCTCAATACAAATTCAAAATCAAGAAAGAGAAGGCAGGCACTCAGTATGAACATGTGGATGCTGACAAATGCATAGACAGCTGCTAGTGTTCAAACCTCAGCAGCAACTACGTGCTCTGTCTAGACCATGGTGGACCAGTATTTGTAAAATTACTGCGAGAAAAAAAAGAGGCGGTCTGGCACTGTAGCTTTAATTAGTCAAAGGCCACATACACACATCAGACCATAGTCTTTTGAAAATGAAAGATCACAGACCAATCTTACCCCCTTCCATGTAGCATGAGAGCCATACCTTCACAGTCTTTTCTATGGAGCTGAACTCCCCATCAGCAAAAAATCTTTGCAAGATGCTGCACACACAGATGCTGTACAGACACAAAAGATCAGTATCTGCAAAAGATCCGTTCCTGCAAATTGCATTCATAGGGCTTGATTCACAAAGCGGTGCTGACTGTTTAGCACGGGTGTGCTAAACAGTTGGCACGAGAAGTGCCATTCGCGGACTTTTGCGAGCGCAAAGTGCCGCAATTTGCGAGCGCAAAGTGCCCCATCTGTCTGATGGGGAGTTCAGCTCCATAGAATAGACTGTGAAGGTATGGCTCTCATACTACACGGAAGGGGATAAAATTGGTCTGTGATCTTTCATTTTCCAAAGACTATGGTCTGATGTGTGTATGAGCCTAAAGACCGCTCCACGCCAATGGCAGCCCCAGGACCGCCTAACGCCAATTGCCGTCAGGTCCTGTAGCCGGCTAGTGAAGGAGATTGTGTGCAGGATGCGCATGTATCTCCTTCCCCGGGGCGGAGCTCTGCCCCGTCTTCAGTCTCCGAGCGGCTATTGCCGCTCGGGAGACTGTTAGACGGCGTGATCGCCCACTATTTACATAGTGCAGCGCTGCGATCAGCAGCAGCGCTGCACTGGGGACAAGAGAGCCGCCGGCTCTCATAGGCAGCAGCCTATGACAGCCGATCGCATGATTGGCCGGCCGTGGGGAGGGAAGGGTTTGCTGTAAAGAAAATAATTAAAGAAAAAGTATAAATATTGATTAAAAAAAACAAAACAAAAAAAAACAACTGCTGCGATCAGACCCCACCAACAGAGAGCTCTGTTGGTGGTGGGTGGGGGGGGAATCACTTGTGTACTGTGTTGTGCGGCCCTGCAGCTTGACCTTAAAGCTGCAGTGGCCATTTTAGTAATAATCAGCCTGGTCTTTAGGGGGGTTTACCACTGTGGTCATCAAGTGGTTAATTGGACACAGCAGGTGTACAGGTATATTGGTGAATGAACAAACAAAGTACTTATCGTGCTGCTTCTGGGGTGAGGGAGATGACTGTGGGCTTCAGCGGGTGCACGGCCCTACGACAGCTTCATAATGGGGTGAGCCTTTATTGGGAACATATAAAAAACCTTATGCTTGCGTTCATGAGCTCACTGGCTCCAGCCTGCTGATCACCTAACATCTAACTGTCTGCTAAACAGTAACCAGCACAACTGTCATCTTCGTGTTTACTATTTACCTGCATCAGAGTTTTACTTCAGCCAACATCTGGAAATATGCCTGAAGAAGGGGACTAGATCCCAGAAAGCTTGCATCATTTAACTTGATCAGTTAGCCATTAAAAGGTATTACTTTTACAAAACTTTGGTTTTTTTTCTACCGACGTAAAAAAACATGAAAATTGATTTTTACCTTTAGGTGAGAAAACACATTTTTAAACAGGAGCAGCGTCCAATTCAAATGGTTTTTGGCTCATAACAAAGCCCTCTAACATGGTATCATCCACAAAAAAAAAATGGTACGTATGTAAGGGTGGCAATGTGTCAAATTCTTTATTTTTCTCAAAAAGACTTACTAGTTTTTGAGAAAATGAATGTTAAAGTGTTGTAAGGAAGAAGTATGTTAAACCATGTGCGGTGTCAGTTGTGCTCCGATTAGCTTCCTTGTCCTTTAATCTAGAAAAGTGTTTTTTTTACCAATTGGTGAAACTTTTACACCAATTGGTGAAACTTTTAAAATATAAATTTACAGCATACATTCTCTTTACCTATCAAAAAGAGACCATAGTGCCCCCTGTTAAAGAAAATCTGTAATAAAAAAAAACCCTCTGGGGGATACTTACCACAGGAGGGGGAAGCCTCTGGACCCTAATGAGGCTTTCCTTGTCCTCTGATGTGTTGGCAATCCAGCGCTGTAGCCCCCCCCAACCGCGGCAAGGTAAATATTTACCTACCGCAATCCTGCACAGGCCCACTAGCGGCTTTCTGTTCGGGTAAGGCAGAAATAGCCGAACCAGATCGGATCCGCTCTACTGCGCAGGCGTGAGTCCTTTGCGCCTGCGCAGTAGAGCGGATACGATCGGGTTCGCCTTACCCGAAAGAAGAGCCGCTACTGCGCCTGTGCTGGATCCCAGAGAGGTAAATATATCACAGCTTGTCGGGGGAGGGTTCGGGGGGAGACAGCGCTGGATTCCCTGCAGATGGGGGTACTCACCTTGGGAGGGGGAAGCCTTACGGTCCCAATGAGACTCCCCTCATCCCTGTAGCTGCAGGCAGTCCAGCGCCGGCTCCCCCGAAGTGTCCCGCAATCCTCCCCCGACAAGCGCTGATTTACCTTCCCTGGCTCCAGCGGGGGCGCTGTTGCGGCTCTCAGCACGGAGATAGGTGGAAATAGCCAATCTCCGTCAGGTCCGCTCTACTACACAGGCGCAGGAGACTTGCGCCTGTGCAGTGGAGCAGACCGACAGCGATCGGCTATTTCTGCCTATCTCCGAGCGGAGAGATGATACTGCACCTGCGCTGGAGCCGGGAAGGTGAATATTTACATCCCCGCTATTCGGAGAGGCACAGCGAGAGCTTTTGTAGCCGTCCCAAGTTTTTTAGAATTTGAGAAATGGCAGCAGGTTGGCACTACAGTGCACAGTGAGTCGATTATCCGGGCAAGAGTGGCATAAGTGTGCTTCCTTTCCTGGTAAATGTGCGTAGCGTGCTCTAGCATACATGAGATAGCAACATGTCATAAAGAGTGGAAGATGCTGGCACTCCTGCAAAACTCGTGTATTATTTAAAACTGTTGCTGTTACTTGATGAGTAAAAACGCATAGTCCATAAACTGGATAAAAGGTGTACATACTGGTGAAAGGAAAGGTGGCCTCCGTAGAAGTGCCAGAGTGTGCGAAACGGTCATTAGGCGTTTGTACCCAGCACCCACCGTCATCCTTTTTGCCACTTCTCTTTCACTGGTATGTTCACCTTTTATCCAGTTGGTTGACTATGCATTTTTACTTATGTAACAGCAAGTTTTGAATAATAAACAAGCGTTTTGCAGCAGTGCCAGCATCTTCCACTTCTTATGACATTCAGCTTTTTTAAAATGTAATGCTTGCTTGCATCAAATTTGTATATATAAAATTGTATATATGTATGTATGTGTGTGAGTTGCCTCCTCGCCTTTAGAGATGGCCCGAACAGTTCGACCGCAAACTTATTCGCGCAAACTTCGGTGGTTCGCGTTCGCAAACGAACGTGAACTTTATGGCGGTTCGACCCGCCTCCTATACTACATCATTAGGGTCAACTTTGACCATGTACATCACAGTCAGCAGGCACATTGTAGCCAATCAGGCTACACTCCCTCCTGGAGGCCCTCCCCCCCTTTATAAAAGGCAGGCAGTGTCAGCCTTTTCACTCACTCGTGTGCAGGGGCGTCTCTAGCCATTTTGTCACTTGAGGCGAGAATTCCTGTGGCGCCCCCCCCGGTGCTTTCCGCCCAGCCCCATACCCCCCACCCCCGTGGTGAACACCACCCCCAAAAATCATAATGCAGGAGCGTTTCACCGGAAAATTAGAAAATAAACTTATTGCGGCATGGGTTCACCAGAAAATAGTTGTAATGCAGCGGAGTGTTTCACCATAAAATCTACTTATTGTGGCATGCACTCACACACACCACACACAGTACACACACACAGGGGCGTAGCAATAGGGGTTGCAGAGGTAGCGACCGCATCGGGGCCCTTGGGCCAGAGGGGCCCCGAAGGGCCTTCCCTCAACTACAGTATTAGCTCTCTATTGGTCCTGTGTTCATAATAATCACTTCTATAGATACTTTGAATAATGGTAATCATTAACAAACTGTTCCCATTCCCTTCTTGCACCTCTGACACTGTAGTTGCCATTGGCAGGTTTTGGTGCACCGTATCAATTGTTATGTATAGAGTGCTTGGGGGGCCCCATTGTAAAACTTGCATCAGGGCCCACAGCTCCTTAGCTACGCCACTGCACACACACACACACACACACCGCACACAACACACACACTATACACAGTACACACACACACACACACACACTATTGACACAGTACACATGCACACACACACACTACACTATACACATGCACATGCACATACACAGCACACAGTAGACAAACATTATACACACACACACTATGCTGCTACCAGGGAAGACTGGGACCTTTTGGCCTGGGGGGGAAACACAGACTAGAGGCCCGTTATCATGGCAGCCTCAGCCCAAATTATGTCACACATTCACCCCATGTCGTATATGCCAGTAATCAGTAATTGGAGTGCCAATGCGGAAATACAGCAAGGACACTCTGTGAACAGTGTGACAGGAAAAGTACAGGCATCAGGGGGGCACAATACATTTTGAGGGACAACGGCCGGGGTTTCCGTCTTGTCTATAATTTGTGGTTATCGCACGCCATGATTATTGCACCTGACAACCATATTGGCCCAAGATTTCCCAACATCTCAGATTGATACATTCAACCAATTTCCACCCAAAATTTTTATACGATTCGCTAATATCAAAACGGTTGGTCGATCGGCTGTCAAGTCAACAGAAGTATGGCCACTGTAATTCCCTCAAGGCCAATCCCCCCATGCCCCCCCCCCCCCACACACACACACACCTACCTTTGTCCTCTCCTTCACCACCATCTCTACTAATCCCTGTTTTCACTACCTTATAGTGTGTCTGATCCCTTATGCAGAGAAATAATGTGGAGAGAAAAGCTGAAAGAGAGGGAAGAAGATATTTGCCTCACCAGGATTGCACTTTTATTTAGCTTTCCTGTATGACAAGAAGACACAGCCAGCACTAGGGAAAGAGGGAAACAAAGGTTAATGAAGGAGGCTGGTGCACACCAAGAGTGATTCAGAGCGCTTTTCAAATTTACTGCGATTTGAAAAGCGCTGGGCTAACGTTACCCTATGAGAGTGTTCCCACAGCAGCGTTGTGATTTTTTTTAAAATCGCAAACATGCTGCAGGTAGCATTTATTGGAGCAATTCTTTCAAAAATCGCTTCACAAAGTTGCATTTGCAAATTGCTATCGATTGCTATCGCGATTTTGTCGTGCACTAGCC
Source organism: Hyperolius riggenbachi (assembly GCF_040937935.1). Lineage (NCBI taxonomy): Eukaryota > Metazoa > Chordata > Amphibia > Anura > Hyperoliidae > Hyperolius > Hyperolius riggenbachi. Next base: position 126,378,033 of record NC_090647.1, read on the forward strand.
CAGTGAGAGGAGGAGTGGAGTGAGACTGAGAATAGCCGGAGATGGAGCAGAGAGCTAATCTGTATTGCAGTCCCACATTACACAGAGGCTAGTTGGCGGTAATAGGACTGCTGTCCCTACCAGTCTCTCACACAAGTCAGAAAGCAAGCAGCCCTCCAGGAGTTTAGGGACTGTCAAAACTTTTCAACCTGTTTAACACCTTTTCCACACATGCAGTCATTTTAACAATGGGGAGAGACCAGACAGATTTTTTTCCCATGGACCCTCCTCTGCATCATGCTGTGTATATTTACCAGCTTGCCTGCCCTCTAATTGCACTTTTATCAGCTAGCCTGGTGTTTCACATTGCCTTATAACAACAAACCTGAATACACCAGACACCAGACCAGCCCTAAATCACTGAATAAAAGGCGGCCTGGGGGGCAGTCCATGCCTGGCTGCTACACTCAGTCTCTACATCCACACAGTTACCAGTAGCAGAGAGAGAGAGAGGAACTGAATGAATCAGTGAATCAGTTAAGAGTGAAGAGTCAGGACTCAGGAGCTGATGCTGTACTCGGATGGATCCCTGAGTCAGTGAGCTGGAACTGAGTGAGCTAGGACGAGTGCCTTCTCTCACTGACTCATTCATTACTGTGGTTCTTTGAATCATTGAGCTGAAGGAACTGAACAGAGCAGGGACAAGGTCCTCCAGCACCCAAGGCTGACACACCAAAGTGCGCCCCTCCACCCCTCCCACCCCAGCTGTCACTCACTGATTGCTGTTAGACTAAGAGGGCCACAGGGCCCACAACCTCCCCAACACCTTAATATCTAGTTATCTGGCTTGCACTCACTGCCATGTATCCCCTTTTCTTATTTCTTTCTGCTTCAAACACAATTAGTAATGTCAGCTGAATGAATTGTGCGCCCCCTCCTACACTGCGCCCTGAGGCTGGAGCCTCTCCAGCCTATGCCTCGGCCCGGCTCTGGAACTGAATGAATCAGTTATGAGTCGAGTCAGGCGCTACTGTTAGCTACTGCTGCTGTAAACTAATACCTAAGTGAGCTGAGAGGCATTTCTTCTCTCACTACAGTGTAGCAGCGCTCCTGCCTCCTCCTGCCGCTCTAAGCAAGAATTTATACCTGCCTGGTGGTGGAGACGGCTGTGCTTATGTGGCTGCAGTAATTAGTGAAGGGAGAGCTTCTGCAGAGAGAGAGCTATAGGGAAAGCTTTGTTAGGCTCTTGTAGGCTTGTTAGCTTGCTCCTTGCTGATTCTTATTGCTAAAAAAAAGCACCCCTCAACAGCTCTTTTGAGAGCTAATCTTGTTCTTGTGATCTTTTTTTTTTGTCTGTGGCCCACGTGCATTATATACAGCCCTGTCAGTCAGTCGCAGCTGGCCTTCGGCCCCTTAATTCCTACTGTGCCACTGCCAGACCAAGCACATTCAGTGACTACCTGTGTGTGTGACAGGCAGCTGCACTTTTGTAATCCCATCCCAATCACTGCACCTGTTCACTGTTCAGTGCACCTACCTACCTACCTACATGAGCGCATGCATTGTTAATACCACCAGTCATTGCACTTGTTCACGGTACCTGTGTGTGTGTGACAGGTGCACATTTGTAATACCAAGCAGCACTGCATATACCTACCTTTTGTTCAGTGCACCCACCTACCTACGTGAGTGCACGCAGTGTGCTATTTAATACCACCAGTCACTGTACCTGTTCACGGTACGTGTGTGTAACAGGTGCACATTTGTAATACCCATCACTGCATATACCTACCTGTTGTTCAGTGCACCCACCTACGTGAGCGCACGCAGTGTTCTATTTAATACCACCTGTCACTGTACGTGTGTGTGACAGGAGCACATTTGTAATACCCATCACTGCATATACCTACCTGTTGTGCAGTGCACCCACCTACGTACGTGAGCGCACGCAGTGTGATATTTAATACCACCAGTCACTGTACCTGTTCATGGTACGTGTGTGTGACAGATGCACATTTGTAATACCCATCTCTGCATATACCTACCTGTTGTTCAGTGCACCCACCTACCTACGTGAGCGCATGCAGTGTGATATACCACTCCGTGCATACCTGTTAACTGCACATTGTATTAGTCAAGTCAGTGCATACCTTTCACTCCCCCCCCCCCCCACGATATGGAAAAAACAGGTTGAGGCAGAGGCAAAGGCAGACCCAGAGGAAGGTCACCCAGCAGGTCTGTTCGAGGTAATGCTGATGTGATTTTGTGCGGCCCTGGACCAAAGTACAGTGCTCAGAAGAAAGCACGTCCCATCAACTCCCAAGATTGTCAGGCCGTGGTTGACTATTTAACACAGAACACCTCATCTTCAGCAGCCAGCAGCACTACTACTAGCACCACATCCATTCCATTTGACACTTTGCAGGAGTTCTTTGGTGGGGAAATCACTGATTCACAGCCACTACTGTTACAAGATGAAGGCGCTAAGCAAGTTACACCACCTCATATGTCTGAGTTAGGCGACACTATGGACGTAAGGTGTGAGGAGGAGGATGGAGGATGATGAAGTACCTGCTGTTGGTGCAGTTTATGAGGTGTCTGAGGCAAGTGAAGCTGGACAGGATGATAATGATGATGACGATGATACAGATGTCACGTGGGATCCTAAGAGACAGGATGACCAAGGGGACAGTTCAGAAAGGGAGTCAGAGAGGAGTAGGAGGAGAAGAGTTCCAGAAAGAAGCAGGGGAAGCTAGTCATCAGAAACAGCTGGTGTCAGTGTCCGGCGCCATGTATCCCCACCTATGTACAGCCAACCAACATGCCCTTCAACATCAGCTGCTAATGCCACCATAGTGCCATCACCCCAGGGGTGCTCAGCGGTTTGAAATTTTTTAGTGTGTCTTACTTAGATCAGAGCAAAGCCATCTGTTTTCTCTGCCTCCAAAAATTGAACCGTGGAAAGGCCAACAGCCACGTAGGGACAACTGCCTTACGAAGGCACATGGAGAAAAGGCACAAACAGCATAGGGTAGAGCACCAGAGGAAAAGCAGCACACAAAAGAAAAGCCACCCTCCTTCTCCTCCAGGTGCATCATCTTAAGCCTCTTTCTCCCTTGCACCTTCACAATCACAGCCACCCTCCACTCCGCCTCTCACCTTCAGCGGTTCCTGCTCCTCTGCCCACAGCAGCAGGCAGGTGTCCGTGAGGGAAATCTTTGAGCGGAAGAAGCCAATTTCTGCCAGTCACCCCCTTGCCCGGCGTCTGACAGCTGGCTTGGCGGAACTGTTAGCTCGCCAGCTGTTACCATACCAGCTGGTGGACTGAGGCCTTCCGTAAATTTGTGGCCATTGGGACACTGCAGTGGAAGATGCCAGGCCTCAATTATTTCTCTAAAAAGGCGATACACGAACTATATCGTGAAGTTGAGAGGCAAGTGGTGTAATCTCTGGCACACAGCATTGGGTCAAGGGTCTATCTGACCACGGATGCCTGGTCTGCCAAGCACGGTCAGGGAAGGTACATTACTTACACAGCCCATTGGGTCAACCTGGTGACCGCTGACAAGCAGGGAGTACGTGGCTGTGCAGCAGACCAACTTGTGACACCTCTACAGCTTGCAGGCTGGCCTCCTGCCACCTCCTCTCTTCCTGCTACATCCTCTTTGCTGTCATAATCCTCCTCCTCCTTTGCTGAGTGGCAGTTCAACTCTACTGGTGCTGCGATCTCCTCTCCAGCTACACAGCCCCAGGGCCTATGCTGCATGCCAGGTACGACGGTGTCACGCCATCTTAGACATGTCTTGCCTCAAAGCGTAGAGTCACACTGGAGCAGCTCTCCTGGCTGCTCTTAACAAACAGGTGGATCAGTGGCTGAACCTGCACCAACTGGAGATCGGCAACGTGGTGTGTGACAACGGGAGCAATTTCATTTCCGCTTTGAAGTTGGGAAAGCTGATACATGTACCCTGCATGGCACATGTGCTGAATCTCATAATTCAGAGATTAGTTTTAAAGTACCCCAGCTTACAGGATGTCCTGAAGCAGACCAGGAAGTTGTGTGGGCATTTCAGGCGATCTTACACAGCCATGGCACGCTTTGCCGATATTCAGCGGAGAAACAACTTGCCGGTGAGACGCCTGATTTGCGATAGCCCGACTCGCTGGAAATCGACCCTCATGTTCTCTCGCCTGCTACAACAGGAGAAAGCTGTCACCCAGTATCTCTACAACTACAGTAGAAGGACACACTCTGGGGAGATAAGGATGTTCTGGCCCAAGAACTGGACACTCATGCAAAATGCCTGCAGGCTCATGTGGCCGTTTGAGGAAGTGACCAACCTGTTGAGTTGCAGCGAAGGCGCCATCAGCAACTTGATCCCGTACGCTTTCTTCCTGGAGCGTGCCATGCGTAGAACAGGAACAAGAACAGGAGGAAGCATTGTGGGATCAATTCTCATCAGAACAAGATGTTTCCTCAACACCTGCGGCAGCACAGAGGGGGGAGGAGGAGGAAGAGTCGTGTGGGGAAGAGGAGCCAGACTCGAATGATGACGAAGGTGTTTTTTTTTTGGAGGAGGCGGCGGCAGAAGAACAACCACAGCAGGCGTCGCAGGGGGCTTGAGCTGCTCAACGTTCCCGTGGTATTGTTCGTGGCTGGGGGAGGAGGAGAACTTACCTGACGTCACTGAGGAAGAGCAAGAGGAGATGGATAGTACGTCTGGATCCAAATTTGTGCAGATGGCATCTTTCATGCTGTCCAGCCTGTTGAGGGACCCCCGTATAAAAAAAACTTAAGGGGAATGAGCTGTACTGGGTGGCTCGCTACTAGACCCTCAGCATAGGCACAAAGTGGCGGAGATGTTTCCAAATCACATGAAGGCAGAAAGGATGCAGCACTTGCAGAACATGCTGGCAACTATGCTTTACAATGCCTTTAAGGGTGAAGCCACAGCACAACGCAATAAATGTACCACTGCCAGTAATCCTTCTCCCATGTCCACGCAGGCAAGGACAGGACGCTCCAGTGATCTCATGGTGATGTCGGACATGCGGACACTCTTTAGTCCAACGCCTCGCCTTAGCCCTTCCGGATCCACCCTCCACCAACGCCTGGATCGGCAGGTAGCAGACTACCTGGCCTTAAGTGTGGATGTAGACACTGTGAGCAGCAATGAACCCTTGGACTACTGGGTGCGCAGGCTTGACCTGTGGCCAGAGCTGTCACAATTTTCCATCCAACTTCTGTCTTGCCCTGCCTCAAGCATCAAGCGTCCTGTCAGAAAGGACCTTCAGTGCAGCTGGAGGCATTGTCACTGAGAAGAGAAGTCGCCTAAGTCACAAAAGTGTTCAGTACCTCACTTTTATCAAAATTAATGAGGCATGGATGCTGGAGGGCTTCTGCCCGCCCGAAGACTAAGTCAGTCCCCGCACACAGCCTCTAGGCCTGCATGCCATGTGACTGCCTGCCCCATGACTAAGTCGGTCCCCACACAGCATCTCTGCCTGCAGGCCGCTTGACTGCCTTCTCTGCCACCACCAACAGGGTCCGAGACTCCAGGCGGATTCCTGAATTTTTAAGGATGCTGCTAGCAGCGGACGCTATAATAATTTTTCTGGTGCGTGTACATGCCTGCCTAATTTTTCTGGCTGCACTGCAGCTGCAACAACAAAACAAAAGGCATGAACATGTGTCAATTCCCCCTCGTGATCATTACCTTGCCACGGTGAAGGGGCTTGCGTATCACAATGAAGCAATGACCGATGGCTATATGAGTGTCTCGGGGGGGGGGGGGGGGGAATTGGAGGGGGTTCACAACCAAGATAATAAGGTTGTTGCTTCATTGTAGACAGACCAAATTCGATCAGCTGGACAGTCACTGTTCTGTTATTGAGCTACCACAGCCTGGCGACCATATGGACTTGAAAACTGCCACGGCCTGCACTCTCGCCATGGTGCGAACCAGTGCAGCACGGCCGTCACTACGCAAACAGCTGTTTGTGGTGCGTTACACAGTGAGTTTGGTGTGTCAGTGTGAATCAGTATTCTAATTACACTCCCTGATTGATGTATACATATGCAAGATGTTTTAAAGCACTTTAGGCCTCCAATTTAGCATGCAATCTGATTTCTGCCCTTAAAACGCTGCTTTGCGTCAAATCCAGATTTTTCCCCGGGACTTTTGGAGTCTATCCCACTCATCCATGCCCCCCTTCAGGTGTTAGACCCCTTGAAACATCTTTTCCATCACTTTTGTGGCCAGCATAAATGTTTCTAGTTTTCAAAGTTCGCATCCCCGTTGAAGTCTAATGCGGTTCGCGAAAGTTCGCGCGAACCGAACTTTTGCGGAAGTTTGCGTTCGAGGTTCATGAACCAAAAATCAGAGGTTCGAGCCATCTCTACTCGCCATCACTCAAAAATGCCTTGACCAATTTCAATGAAACGTCCTAAGGGTCTCAACCCTGCCCCCCCCCCCCCCAACAAAACCTCAAACAACCAATCAGATTTCACCCATTGACATCAATGGGAACATTTAGAAGGCTGCCATTCTCACAGTAATGAAGCCAAAGTCCCCAACCTTGGCACATTTGGTAACTTGGTGTCTGAAGTTATAAAATTCAGGGAAAGCGGGTGAAGTCAAGGCTGGATTTCTGGAAAGACCACAAAGGCCATGGATTTGGGTGCTAAAAAAGCAGAAGGGTGGCAGGACTTGGGGAGAGAAGAGCCTGCATGTCAAAATAAGTCATCTCACATGCTTCATGCATCTTCCTTACTTCCTGGTGTGTGGCAAGACAGTGCCATCGCTGGATAATCCAGGGTTGCAAAGAAGAATTTCTGAGCTGGTAAGCTTTACATTCACAGGAATATCAGCTCCACTTTTGAACTCAAGCTGAGCTGAACTGTATAGCTGGTCAGACTGTTTTGGCACTGTGAGCAGGTGCCAGGTCGTGCTGAAAAATGAAATTTTCATCTCCATAAAGCTTTTCAGCAGATGGAAGCATGAAGTGCTCCAAAATCTCCTGATAGCTAGCTGCATTGACCCTGCCCTTGATAAAACACAGTGGACCAACACCAGCAGCTGACATGGCACCCCAGACCATCACTGACTGTGGGTACTTGACACTGGACTTCAGGCATTTTGGCATTTCCCTCTCCCCAGTCTTCCTCCAGACTCTGGCACCTTGATTTCCGAATGACATGTAAAAGTTGCTTTCATCCGAAAAAAGTACTTTGGACCACTGAGCAACAGTCCAGTGCTGCTTCTCTGTAGCCCAGGTAAGGTGCTTCTGCCGCTGTTTCTGGTTCAAAAGTGGGTTCATGCTTCTGGTTCAAAAGTACTGTCCACTGAGCAGGAATGGGGTCACCAGTAGTGATGGTCATGTAACAGGATAACTCATGGAGAAGCATGGGAACCATTTGATCAGGTGATAGATATGCATGTCTCTGATTTACTGGTCATGATCACGTGCTAAAAGCAGGAAGTCATCACAGCTAAACAGAGCTTTCCAAATCTATCAGCTGATGAAACAAATCACATGCTTCTCCATGAGTTCTCCTAAACATGACTACTCTTCAGACAGATATATTTTTTTTTTTTACCAAATCTCTGACGGAAGGAGATAAAGAGGATTTTTAGGGTACCTTCACACTGTCAGTTGAGCTGCAATTTCCGAAAAATCAGCGAATCGCGACACAAATGTAATGATAATCTTATTGGGCTATCACATTAAGCATGATACGATGGGTTCCATCGGGATAACACAGTGGTTGTACCTGGGTTCCATCAGGATAACGCAGTGGTTGTACCTGGGTTTCCGTTGGGATAACGCAATGGTTGTACCTGGGTTGTCGGGATAAAGCAGTGGTTGTACATGGGTTCCGTCGGAATAAAACAGTGGTTCTACGTGGATTCCGTCGGGATTATCCAGTGGTTGTACCTGGGTTCCGCCAGGATAACTAAATGGTTGTACCTGGGTTGACAGGATAACGCAGTGGTTTTACGTGGGTTCCATCTGGATAAAGCAGTGGTTTTACGTGGGTTCTGTCGGGATAACGCAGTGGTTGTAAGTGGGTTCCGTTGGGATAATGCAGTGGTTTTACGTGGGTTCCATCAGGATGATGCAGTGATTGTACATGGGTTCCGTCAGAATAATGCAATGGATGTATGTGGGTTCCATCGAGTTGCACCTGGGTTCTGTTAGGTTAATGCATTGGTTGTACTTGTGTTCCGTCGGGATAACACAGTGGTTGTACTTGGTTTCTGTCAGGATAATACAGGGATTGTACCTGGGTCTGTTGAGACAATGCAGTGATTGTACCTGTGTTCTGTCAGGAAAATTAAGTGGTTGTACTTGTGTTCCATCGGGATAACACAGTGGTTGTACTTGGGTTAATAATAATCCGAACATTTGTATATCGTTTTTCTCCTGTTGGACTCAAAGCGCTCAAGAGCTGCAGCTACTGGGATGCACCCAAGAGGCCAACTAGCAGTGTTAGGGACTCTTGCCTTAAACTCTTTAGTGAATAGGTACTGACCCTCGCCAGGTTTCAAACCCTGGTCTCCCACGTCAAAGGCGGTGCCCTTACCCAGTACACTATCCAGCCACTATATTCTGTCAGGATAATGCAGTGATTGTACATGGGTTCTGTTGGGACAACTCAGTGGTTGTACCTGGGTTCTGTAAGGATAATGCAGTGGTTGTACTTGCATGACAGGGTAACGTGTCCATTTACGTTGGCAGTGAGGCTTACTTTCATGGTGCTGTATACCTCATGGTATGGTTGCATCGCAAAAGCACGGTGCAAGAACGTTTCTGAACTGTTGCAGTGCGATGGAAGAATAACTGCACTGCATCGTACTGCTAATAGTGTGCAAGGAGCATTATCAGAGAGCTTCTACGTGCAAGGTGAACTAATATTAAAAAAAAAAAAAATAGCAGTGTGGTTATTTAATTACTTCTAAAATGTTCTACAAAGAGTTTTTTGTTTTTTCTACACAAAGGCTTCCAACAACCACATGTTGCTGCTTCTGCCCCAACTTTTTTTGGGAAGATGCTGAGGAATCAAATTCAAACCAATCATAATTTTCATGAAAAAAGTTTTTGCTTCAACATTTATTTTTTGCGATACTATTTCAATTAAGATTTTGAATATCTAGGCCCGTATGCAATTAACTTGAGTTTTCTCCTAGATCATTTTTCATCTTCTATTTAATATAACTTTTCAACTCTTTGGAGTGGAAAATGTACTAAAAATTAGGTGAAAAAGTACTATAAAAATTATCTTGAGTATTTTCTTGCTTGCTGGTGGTTTGAAATGTATTTTAATTACAAAATGTGAAAATTTCCTCTAGGCGAAATCTCAGGAGAAAAAGCGAATTGCATATGGGCTCTAGTCTTTATTTATAACTGTTAAAGATGTAAGCAGCAGCATGATTTAGAAATTAGTTGCACTGTGAGAGAATTCAGTGTATGGAAACAGAACATGGACGCGGTTTATACGGTTACATCTGTCAACATTTAAACTGTCAAACAGAAAGTGGTAAAATGCTGGCAGAGGTAGCAACCTGCCGATGGTGGAATATCAGTCTCTACTCTATCTGATTCTACGTGTACGGTTGTTGTCTGTGGCCTCAATTCACTAAGCTTATCTTCTGTCTTTAATAACGTTTCTCTAGTTACCACCATGGTGACGAGGCATGTCGTACTGAGGAAACATTTTACCTCAGGCAAACCTAAAGTTAACTCTTCTGTCTTTAGGTTAACTCTTCAATCCTTAAAATAACTCCAGAGTTAAAGACAGGTTGTTAATTAACTGCGTGTGAAAATAACTACAGAGGAGGTAACTTAAGGAATGAAGAGATAAGATAACTCTCTCTGTGTGGAGGTAAGTTTTCTCCTGCGTTATTATCTCCAGCATGATCTTAGTGAATTGAGGCCTGTGTGTTGCCACGCTGACTGCCATTAGGTGACACAGATCATGCACACATGGGTGTATTGCATTGCACAGGTCATACCAGGGACTCTTGGATTGTACTTTGTATCTGACCCCAGAGGAATTCAGTGAAATCGCTGGACAAGTAAACACTCAGCATTGTTGGATCAAACTAAAAAAAAAAGGAAAAAAAATAACGTACACAAAATATTTGCAAGTTTCTCAGTTTATTAAACTTTGTCAATAAATTTATAATATGTACCCCCAACTAAAGTACACAGTGTATGCAAGTAGCACGCGAGAGACAAACCCATATTGCAGCCATTTAAATAGCACTGTAACAGCTTATTTCAAGCCTCTTTGTATACAAAGGTTCCCAAAACCTGTTAGTTTTCCCTTAAATTTGTACTTGTGAGTGAGACCCAGAATAGTGGATGGATAGTGTTAATAGTGAAGGGCTCCACCTCTGACATAGCAGACCTAAGTTCAAATTGTGGCTCTTCCTGTTCAGTAAGCTATAACCTACTCAGTAAGGAGTTCTTGGGGAAGACACCCTGCTACTGCCTACTGGGGGCGCTCTAGTGGCTGCCTCGCAATTGCTTGAAGTTTGATAGGAGAAAAGTACTATACAAAAATTGGAAGTATTATATAGTCCAACTATTAAAGAAGAGCAATTGGATTTTATTTACTTGTTGGACTGGTTTATGTTAAAGAAGCGGATTTGATAATAAATTGTTTAATTATAGGTTTTGAATGTGGTATTTCTATTCATGCAGAGATTTATTTTATTTCTATAAAAGGTGTAAAGACAAAATAATACTATGATTGCCTGCCTTGATAAATCACCCTCAGTCTTTTCATCAAAGAGAAAACTGGGGCAAAAGTGAAGCAGTTGTCCTAAGCAACCAATCAGTATATTTGTTTCACTTAACAGCCAAGACCTGACTACGAGTTTTGGGCAGCTGCCTGACTTTTGCTCCAGTTTTCATTGCCTGTCTTCATAAAACACATATAAAGTGCATACAGAAAAGGTCAGTCCTGCTCTACAAGGTTTGTGTCTGAGGACTGCAGGAAGGATTAGAGAGCAGGCATGGACACCTAACAAATCCCACTATCATTAGAAAAGAAAATAATTTGGTTACACAATTGCCAGAAGCTCATGAAAATCGCCCAATCTAGGTCGTGTCATTTCTGGGGATCTTGACTGGTCATCTGTAGTAGCTGGTGTCCCCTAAAGTATAGAATTAAAGCTTTAGCCAATCAAAACAAAAAGCTCTAGCTAAATATATGGTAGAAATCCATATATGTAAACTGCTTTACAGGTCGAATGAACTGTGATTCTCTTCAACTGTTTGTGATTGCCACACCACTAATGAGCTATAGAGAATGTAGTTTCCTCCAACACAACCATTGTCCTATGAATGACCTAGAAAGGTCTTGCCATGCTCTGCCCCTCCTGCAATACCCCCTCTTATTTTAACACTATACCCTTTATAGCACTGGAACTGAAGTCGTCTTGATAGGCAACATAATAGATAATATGGGTGGAGTCAGTGGCGTAGCTAAGGAGCAGTGGGCCCCGATGCAAGTTTTACAATGGGGCCCCCCAAGCACTCTACACGTAACAATTGATACAGCGCACCAAAACCTGCCAAGGGCAACTACAGTGTCAGAGGTGCAAGAAAAGGATGGGAAACAGTTTGTTACTGATTACCACTATTCAAAGTATCTATTGAAGTTATCAATATGAGCACAGGACCAATAGAGAGCTAATACTGTAGTTGAGGGAGGCCCCTTCGGGGCCCCTCTGGCCCAAGGGCCCCGATGCGGTCGCTACCTCTGCAACCCCTATTGCTACGCCCCTGGGTGGAGTTCATCAAATTCTTTCTGTTTTGTCTTTGCTGCAGCCTCCTCCCACGAGTATGGCTGTGGTGGGGGTGGCATCAGACAGTAAGCTACATTTACAACAGGAAGTGACATCAGTGCCCCACCTAAAGTGCTATAGAATAGATCAGAGTTATACAGCCTGCAGGCCTAAACCCCTGAAAGCTGGCAATTAAACAGCACCATGTAATAAATATAAAGCCAGACTAGGTCTCAGGAATTTGTTTTTCCATGGTCAGTGCTTTTCCACATCATGGAAGGGGAATATGGAGGCAGACAGCTAATCATACACTGCGTAACTAGACCAAAGTGTGCTTTTTAGACCTGTTTAGAGTTCTCTTTAAAAACAAACACAAGCACTTATAAAAGTTCCAAAGCATCCGTAAGCGGTCACCTACTCACCAGGCATCCATGTTTTAGAGCTGCACCAATGGGGGTGTCACTTTCAGGTGAATTGAGGCTTTGTATTGGTTTAGCTCTCAACATGTCTGCCTCTGTTCCACACAGCTCTTTTAGTATTTCTTGTAGTTCAACAACCATGTATAAAACAGAATATATACCTGCTTTAAAGCCCGAGAAATATATACATATTGATTACCAAAGCGGGGTTCCTATAAGCAGTTTGTGCAAAGTGTATGCCTGGCTGAAATAAGAGCTTTGATTGTCACTACAGAAATATGTACAGTCTGTTATAAGTCACACCACGCGTGTCTCGAATGCTTTGCTGTGAGACATTTTAACTACAATATCATTATCAAAGCTACCAAATGCTTCATTAAGGATTTGTCTCTTCGCACTACGCCAACAGATGTTACATGACATACAGCTTTTTTTAATTTTTTTTCTTTTACTCAAGGTAAACAACAGATACCGTATACCTAAGACTGACAAAATTTAGACAGTGAAACACGCAATCACAATCACTTTCTAATTCTGACTGAAATATAGAAGAGCAACCAGGATACGAGAGGAGTCAAAGGGCACAGACACAATTCACAGGTAAAAATCTGAGTGTTGGATCTTCGGAGCTTGAAGTTCCAAGAATCTGCAGTCCCAGAACTGCAGTAGAAGTAAAGGTTACTTTGCTATGCTCTCAGACGCTGGAGAACTCTGGAGCGGTCATCTAAAATAACATTTAGAAACTACCAATCAATTGACTAAATTCCAGTCAACCACAATATATGCGCTCACTACAATAAAGACAGATGCGAGGTCCCCTTTTACCTCCCTAATGTAGCCTGGTTGCTCCACCACTAGAGGACACAGTGCTCAGAGAAGGACAGATAGCACGGTGCCTCATAACAGAACTTAATGGGTCAAATGATAAGAAAACAGAAACATTGGTCTGATATCACCCACAACAAGAATTTTTTTCTACATTCTTTAAAACAAAATAAATATATTTCATTATTTCTAAAACAAAATAATCTCTATTTCTACGTATAGTGGCTAAGGAAGAAACTTTCTTTGTGCCAGCACCTTGTTTGTATTCCTTCCTTAGTAAGGAACCACCTATCTACCTATTCATGTGAAGAGGTAATCTGGTGGTGTTTTAGGGGGAACAAAGACCTGCCTTGACAGTAAGTTAAAGATCTGAAAGGTGGCTTTGGTAGGCTTCCAAAACAGTTGTGTCTATCCTGTATCTCCATTCTCAGAGATATCAGCTCAAGCAAGAGACGTGTGGAGGAGCATGTGGAGGCATTGTGGTCAGGATTCTGACTTAGCTGGTGTAGGGCACAGTGTACCCCTCAAAAAGGAGGGGAAAGGAGTACAGTGGTGTAGGTTTTATGAAATAACTTCATTAATTTCAAACACAGAAACTCAACAATACTACCTATAAAGCATACAGTGTGCCCTAAGCATCATCTCTATTCAGTGTCATATTTTCCACTTTCCTACCTTAGATGGTAAAAGAAAAAAAATAACCAGCAATTTGCAAATGGTTTAAGACTGAAATTTTAGTTTGTGCTTGATAAAGAAATGATAAATGACTGGCCAAAAGAATGTCATATGAATATGGAATCCAGAATAACAGCACAGGTAAGTGAATACTTGTGTAATCAGAAAATGTTCAGCAAGAGAATGGAATGTTGAATTTGAGACACAAAAATGTAATTTACTCAGTGGTCTACATCCTCCTGCCATCTACTTATCCAAACTGGAGTCAACATATACCTCGCAAAAAGTTCCTTGTGTCCATAGTTACACTCATAATGGAATAAATGTTTTAGTGTCAGTCTCAGTAGAATCTGATCCAAAAAGTAATGTCCAGATGTCCTAAAAATGTAAGTTGTCAACTGATGCCTTTTGTGTACCTTCTACTTGGGGCCCTTTCACACCAAGTCCCTTTGTGTTGAGATGCAACAGACAATATTGTCAGATAGCAATGTAATGCAATGATATTCATATAGGGCTTTTACATCTAGTGCGGTGTGGTGGGTTCCAATGCAGTAATGCACATCGTCCAGTGTGTTAACAGGGCAATGAGTGCATTTTCCATGGGAGTAAGACATACTTTGATTGTACTGTATGCCTACACTGTATGATGTGACTTTTTGGCTCCATTTCGGATTTATGCTTAAGGTACACATGAAAACTTATTGGCCTCTTTAAATGTGTCGACTTTGGATATTGTTCTTAGCCTTCTGGGATATGCTCTTTCAGTATCATCTTCTAGAATAGTGTACAAACTATACAACTCTTCTACTGGAGGGCCAGAACCATTCAAAGTGGCAGCTGAACGGATGCTGTGGTGGCATGGTAAGCAAAATGTGCCAGAAAACTTAGGCGATTCGGCAACCCTAGCTTAGGTTTATTAATACTCTGCTGCTATCAGGAAGCAAAAAATTGCTATAACTGCTATTGTCTTATCAGATGATAGCAAGAATCGTTCAAAAGTTAATGAAATGGCACATGCCATTTTTGTCACATATACTGTACGCACTTGCAGTAAAAGCCATTTACTTGGCACCTGGATAGGTAGGCTATGTAACTATTGTATGTACTTTTCTAAGATCAGACTGGTGCATCTTTAAACAAGTATGGATAGATTGCCTGAGTGCAGTTTTTGTTTTCCTGTCAGAACAGGTTATATCTTTTTGACCATCTACCAGCTTCTATAGGTATATATAGAAACAGTAGCTTGGTTAAAAGGGACAATCACCCTGTCAAAGCTGTGTCAGGGTTAGGAGGCTGTGTCAGGGCTAGGAAGCCGTACTAGGGTTAGGAAACTGTGTCAAGGTTAAGGGAGCTGTACAGATTTTGGAAGCTGCATCAGGGTTAGGAAGCTGTGTCAGATTTGGGAAGCTGCAACAGAGTTAGGAAGCTGTGTCAAGGTTAGGAAGCTGCATCAAGGGTATGAAGCTGTGTCAGAATTGGGAAGATGCAACAGAGTTAGGGAGCTGTGTCAGGGTTAGGATGTTATGTCAGAGTTGGGAAGTCCTGGTCTGGCAACTCAATCCAAGAGAGATTTTTTTTTTTCACGTGATATTCTACTAAACAGGGTATCGTAAATATATTTCCATTCTGAGCATGTGTTTCTGCAAAAGATGACCAGAATTCTTCTCTCTCTGTTGGCATCATTCCATTTCAGTAACAGCTGACATCCATTCTAAGGCAGCTTTTTCAATAGAGCAAATGGAGAGGAAAAGAGTGAAGTTCATCAGGAAAATACATCAGGAGTAATCACATGTATATCAGTGGAATGCAGACGGTCATTCTTGAAATAGAGATGATATGATAAAAAGGAAAATGGAAATGTGCTTTATAATACTTGGCACTGAGATGGATGATTAAATGTATATACTTTCTTATGGAGCATTGGTGTTAAAGGTGCCGAGATACAATTCTAACTGGCATAGTAGCCAACGACCTAGGTGGAAAATATTAGGACAAGAAAATAAAATATCTGTGTTGATCACTGCAAGCAATCAGAAGCTGGGTGTTATAAAAGTAGAGTGATAGCCTCATAGCTAGAATCCAGCAGCTGCTGTTAGTTTTTGTATCAATGTTTATCATTGCCAGGGTATAAAAACTTCCGAGTGAAGGGGAAACTACTAGGACCAGCACACGTGGCATGTGGGGACCTAGAGCTCCTACACAACCAGATCTCCTTTTGTAGGCATGGAATAAGGACAAACGGTACCACATTCAGTCACATCACTAACTTGCTTCACACAGGAGGAATGAGGAGTTTATGACATGTAGACACGTTATTACCAATGTGCTGGTATAGCAATCTCATGGTACAGTTAACACAAGAACATCAGCTAAAAGTTTAACACAAGGATTGTCAGAAATCAACGTTAACTTCAAAAATACACAGTGTACATATTTACAGAGAGTAAAAACGTAAATAAAAAAGGAAATTAAAATGCATTTTTATAAAACCTAAGTGCTAAGTATAGAGGATGAAACCTGCCGCCTAACTGCCTGAGGCAACCAAGAAGTACATGCTAGAAATAAAGGATACCATTTCGAAAACCGGTATTTATTTGATTCAGCACTTTCTGCTAAAATTTATTTGAAAAAAATAATAATATTGCTGACATTTTAGTTGCACAAGAAGTGGTCTTTGAGCTTGAAAACATATGGAAGAGATGGGCGTACTTCATTGCAGGTGCAAAGAGCAATGCGGTCAATTTCTTATTGGTTGAATTAGCCTTGCTAGTGAAAGTTGGTATTTTACGGGTGGATTGTGGCTGCATATTACTGCTGTTTGCACTATATTTAGAATTAAGTCAATATAGAATGTGTAAACTGTTTTAATCTTGTAAGTACAGTCTTGCGTTTGCTAGAGCCGTTTCAGTGTTTGGAGTATATAGTACTCCCCAGGTCAGTATAAGACTGGATTTGCCTTTTTAAGCAGTGAGATTCAAGGTGATCATCCTCCAGTCTGTGCTGGGAGATTACTGTATGCCAACATGCAGGGTCGCCTTATGGCATAAACTTTTTACATTATAAAAGTAGCAGTTAAATCTTTTCACCACTGCTTTACATTTATGGGTTCTTTTAATGTGGAAGCAACCCTCACTAGTCACTTGGCTGGAATGTTGGCCTGCAGGCTGTAACTCTTTCTAAATCACTACAAGCAGCAAGCATGCCTATAAGGTGTGTATCAAAGCAACTCTTTTACATAACTGATCCAGGCAAGGAATTTAAACGGAACCTGACGTGAGGGATACCTACCAAAGTAGAGGGAAGGCTTGGGATATCATAGAGCCTTCCTGATCCTCTGTCTGTCCCGTTTTTTTTCCTGCGCCATCCCCAGTTGAAGTTAATTGACCTACTAGGTAGAATAGCTCTTTGGTACTCCCCAGTTAGCCTTCAGGAGCTACTCCAGTTCCCAAGTAGTTTGAAGAGAAGCACATCTGTACTGCGCACTCGTGAGTCTGAGCTTTCGCATGCAGAGCACAGATGTGTTCATCTCCAGAGCTACTCAAGGGCGAGTAGTTCTGAAGGCTACCAGAGTACTAAAGACCTAGGAGTTTGTGTAACTTCAACTGGGACACCACAAGAATGACGAGCAGCTTGGAGAAAAAGGCTTTATGATATTCTGAGCCCTCCCTCTACTTAGGTATGAATCAAACCTGAAGTCAGTTTTCTCGCTTCAGGTTTGCCTTACAAAGTGTGATAGCCACACAATCAAAATTACAGCCCGACAGCAGCATTCTGACCATGCTGTCAGCACTCAGTTCTCATCAATGGCTCGGGACAGCTCTACTGTGAATACCACTCACGCCAGTGCATTTTGGCATCTGTACATTTTTAAAGTGTTAATGTACTTATAACTAAGTGTGCCTAACCTAAAATGAAGCCCTGATCAATAATGCAATACACTGGCATTATTTCTTTTATTCCATTGTTATGCAGACATGACAAGACCGGTCCGGGCTGTAAAAACCGCAACACCATGTTTATACTAATAGCAAACAAGCTACAGTGTGTGTTGGCCTCTGCCCGAGTAATCTGGCTAAAACCTTCCCTACCGCGTCTACAGACTTAAAGGGAACCTAAACTGAGACATATATGGAGGCTGCCATATTTGTTTTCTTTTAATCTATACCAGTTGCCTGGCAGCTGATCCCTGCTGATCTATTTGGCTACAGTAGTGTTCGAATAACACCAGAAACAAGCATGCAACTAATCTTGCCAGATTTGACAAACATGTCAGAAACATCTGATCTGCTGCATGCTTGTTCAGGGTCTGTGGCTAAACGTATTAGAACCAGAGGATCAGCAGGATAGTCAGGCAACTGGTATTGCTTAAAAGCAAATATATATATCAGCCTCCATATAACTCTCACTTCAGGTGTCCTTGAAACCGTCTCTCTGTTCTCATTATTAACTCATCAGCTTAGTGCTGAAAACATCCAGTGGCATAGCTAAATAATCTATGGGTGCCAGCGCAAATGTTACACTAGGTCTCCTAAAACACTCTATACATATCAATCGATATGAAGCACCAACACCTGCCAAGGATAGTGCCAGAGAGGTGGAAGCAGGTGACAGGGTCAGTTTGCTAATGATTACCACTAATCAAAGCACCTACAGAGGTGATCATTACAAACATAGCACCAAGGAAGAGCTAATACAGCAGTAGAAGGTGGGCCCCTCTGTTGCAGGGGTCCTGGTGCAGTTACAATCTCTGCATCCCCCATTGCTACGCCACTGATAGCATTTGAAAACACCGAGAACAGAGAACAAACTGCTGCAGACTCATTTTTGCAGTGAAAACGCCGGAGATATGCTTGTATTCTAGAATCGGCAATACAGGCAGACCGCATTATTGATCAAAGCATAGATTATGATCTATGCATTTACATCTAAAATAAAGTTGTTTTAAGCACACTTAATTAGTAGTATACTAATGCTTTAAAAAATCATCCTTGTTAAGAAGAAAATATAAGTTAAAAGTAATTTATAGTCCAGAAGGAATGTAGTCCTAGATGGTGACTTCGAGGCTAGAGATGGTTAGTGTTGGTATTCGAATTCGGGAGACTGAATTTGAAAACCTGAAATCTCCTGCACACCACACTGCAGCCCCTGAAGAAGTGGACAGGGTCATGCGGAGTTCACTTACTTGTGGTTCATGCTTGGAAGGAGGAAGCATTGGAGTCACTTGAAGCCAGGGGCATAACTACAAGGGACCAGCAGGGGAAAACAGGGCTTTAAGGGGACCCCAACTACTACTTCACTCCCTTTAATATAAGGGTCCATGCTTCCGATCAGCTGTTTTTGTTCCTACATTTGTGGGTGGAAGGATAACAATATCCACACTTGATTTATGACCCTTGCAAGATGGGCCCTCAGGCTGTGAAGGTCACCAGACACAGGCAAGGAAAAAGGTGTGAACATTGGGGGGAGCCATCAAAGTTTTGTTGGGGGCTCCCATGATTTGTAGTCACACCCCTGAGCAGAAGAATTTAAGTTTCGGAGTTCAATTTCCAAAATTCAAACTCCAACACCAGAGATGATCATTACTCAAAATGATTAGTGTCTCGTTGACCATCTCTACTCTAGGCGATGGTGGTACACAAGGTTCTCATCCTGCCTCTAGTCTGTCCTGTATGTATGGATCTCCAGCAGGAAAGACATGGTGAGACCTGTATCCTTTCCTGTGCAGTAATGAAAGAGATCCACTGTGACAATGACAATGGCTTTCATACAAAGTAAAGAGATCATACCCTGTATTGCATTTATCAGGGTGCAATGCCACTCTCCAAAATGTGGCAACTATTTGATGACAGTAAGTGGAGTCATGTGATTCAAGGGATCTTAAGCAGACATTGTGCCTAGCGGATTGTAGCGATTCTAAGGAAAGGCATATTTGGCTCCAAGTAGACATAACATATATAACCCGAGATCCCATGTTTCTTACTTCTTCTTCTATGTTCTGCTAGCCACTAGTTCGGCCTGGCTGCTCAGGGTCAACTATGATTGCCTAAGCTTGATAAAAATAATTCCAAGTATGTCTAAACCCTTATTGCATACAGAAAAAAATACAGTGATAAAGCAATGGTATCATACTATATAATACAAAAAAACATATATATTTCACGGAAATCGAACCCACAAACTGTTGTGTAAGTACTAAACACCTGCCACGTTAGCCTAAGATTTAACTTCAAGTTCACCCACAAAGATAACAATACAGTGGATCTTCAATTTACAAGGTCTATTACCACACAGCAATCACTTAAGCGTGTGCCATAGACAACGACAATCACCCGTGACAAATAATTTATATTATATATAGTTTCAGTCTAGACTTTCTTCTTTTGATGCTGGTTATCTGTAGATTTACAGCAAACCCATGTCATGTGGCAAATTTAAGTGTCAACAATAACATATAAATAAAACCAAAACGATCTCCAAAAGGCGGCATACAGGATAATGTGCGCAAACCTCCCAATGGTGTCTGCGCTCTTATTGCCATGTAAATCAAAATACAGTAAAAAGTTTAAATAAAAGTTACTTCTTCAGTGTACAGAATTTCCAATCTATTGCTTTCCAATCAGAAGCAATAACCAAAAATACCATAAAACAAGACTTCCGAAAATAAAAGGTGGCATTTTCCACAGTCTCGCGTACAAACACAAATTAAAGCATCCAATAAAATTTGGATGTGGTCTGTAATTTCCAACAGAATTATAACTGAATTGGGATCATCTGCTTTTTGCTAAGTGGCCAGTGTTCACTTTGTATTACTGCACACAATAACACAATTTTTATTGAATTCCCTACCTGTGTCAAATGTATTTCCCTGGGTCAAGGCAAGGTCTACATGCCATGCAACGGTCAGCTTCACATAGGACTGAAAATGTAGTCTTGGTGGAATGCCAGAGTACATATTTGCCTGGAATGAGCAGATTACCCCACCCATGGCAAGCAGGACTGGCTTTCTGATGAATCCTCCATCAGAAAGCTATGGAGGGGCAGGAAGCTCAAAGCTCAACTCCTGCCAAAAGGTCCTGTAAGGTTTCCCACTAGGCACCTCAAGCACACTAACTACAAGTACAGTATCATTTAAAGTAATTTCGTTGTGTTACACAATGACAATACAGTTAATTGAATTGAATCGAGTATCATTTAAAGAAAATGGGGATAAAGATTGTGATTTTTCTTTTCATGTTCTATTAACAAAAATCACCTTGCAACCAATTACTGAATTTTCAGTTCTATGTGATTTGAACCGATTATTACAATATAAAGTACCCATATCAAGAGAGAAGTAAGGAAATGGCTATTGCTAACCTGCTTTAATGGCATGCTAGCTTTCCATCTGTGGTTCTGATCATCGATTCAGAACTCTTTCTAACTCACTTACCTGGAACAAGTGTGCAAATCAAGGCTTCTGGCACTTCATCTGCAAACTTACTTCAGCTGAGTGACTCAGTCCACTGGGATCTTGGCACATATGGTACCATTCACTTGGGTCTTGGCATTCGGCTATGCATTGCCCAAGTCAATCAGGTGTTAATTTAAGTGCCAGAAATGTTCAGCTTATGGGGAATAAATTTGGGGTTGGCATCTGGCCAAAGCAGTGCTGATGGTAAATGAATTTGGCACCCGTATGAAGCTGACAAAGGGTGAGTATTGGTTGGTGTTAGACTGTTAGGAGATAGGGTTAGGGGAAAATACTTTTAGTGATCAGGGTGAGGAGGTTAAAGCTAGGCATGGGGCAGGGATTAAAGGTCTGTTAAGGGGGGGGGGGGGATAGGTTAGGTTTTTGCATTGGAAATGGGGATTTCAATACAGTGATCTGCTTCGGGTAGCTGAACAACAACAAGGCGTAAAAAAGAGTTAAGCAGGTGAAAATAGTGTTGAATACCTGAAGCATGGCACCAGCACAAACATGAATGGCACTGAAAGCAAATGTTTGCTTCTACAGCCACAGGCCAACTATTACAAGCATTGTCGGGAAGAGATCAAGGAGCTAGAGTGGTTCAGGTGACCCAGTGATAAGGTTTATAGGGAAATTATGCTAACGTGATTGGGTGGACAGAACCCTCTCAAACTTCCAGGTTTCAGATTGGTTGTAGTAAAAATACACCCACATTATTCAACCAATTAGAATGCTTCAAGTTGGAGATGTTGCTGTGATTGGAAAACTATTCCCTATGGACTTCCTTGCTGGGTCACCTCAACCATAGTAGCTCAGAGGTCAGTTATGGCTGCTCCTAAGTTCTCTCATGACAGAGGTACTTAAGGCATGTACTACCAGTAACCATGTGCCGTAGTTCTTCCACGGCATGGAGATGTGTGTGTATAAACTGAGACCTGGCCACTGCTAGCAGTGAAGCTATTGCCAAAGTACATCTACACTCCCCCTCACTGCGCGGGAAGCCAAATTACACTTACCTACCACACTAATCTCTTACTTTCCCACAGATCCTCATCCAGTAGATACAAAGATCTTGGTCTATAAATTGCTCTATAGATTTACAAATATATACGGGTATATGTCTGAAGTAGGAGCAAGTACTAACACTATTCTTCATCCCGCTGTAGTTGGTGAATACTAGAATACATCAGCATGAAACATCCTGCCAGTATACCCCACCATGGGGGGTAAAGGGATCTCCATTGATTCTCAGAATCCTTGTTGGAATGACTTCGATGAACCCGTCCGAAGCTGCAGTTCAGAATTGCTGTGTTGGACACTTTCTTTGTCGCAAGTGCACTGATGGCACACGGATAATAACAGCTTGTTAAAGCACACACTGGAAATTAAAAAATATATATTTTATACAAGAGAACATTTCTGATGGCTTTAACATGGATCCTTCATCTGGAGAAAATGTGGGGACATCCCATGAAATCTGTATGCCACATTTTGGGTCTTGGCCCTTCCCTGAGTCATCTTCCATCACGCTGTGTCCTTCACGTGCCAAGACACCTATTTAAAGAAACTGTGAAAACATATCCGATCGTGAGACAGGAAGTAAGAAGCAGCAAACGTTATAAGAAAGAAAGTAGTGATAAGAGAAAAGAGTTGTCTACCCTGCCTATAATTAGGCTTTGCACACCTATGCTGATAGGCATTCAGATGCAGCCTGCTTTGTGAAGCGCCGACACATCTCCCTGCTGTCCAAAAAAATGTAAGTTCACCTTACGGCTAGCTGCTCCCATTTGGTATTTATGTTTGCATTCCATTTCTGTTAGAGGTTAGAGCTTTAGTGCATATTGTAGCCTCAGTTTTGAATGCAGGGCGTGAATGTTGCCTCTAGGGGGCTCTGCACACCTCTGTTGGTAGTCATTCAGATGCGGCATGGTCTTAAAGGGGAATTTCAGCCTAAACAAACATACTATCATCAAGTTACATTAGTTATGTTAATTAGAATAGATAGGTAATATAATCTCTTACCCACGCTGTTTTAAAAGAACAGGCAAATGTTTGTGATTCATGGGGGCTGCCATCTTTGTCATGGGGGCAGCCATCTTTTTGGTTGAAAGGAGGTGACAAGGAGCAGGAGACACAGTTCCAACTGTCCTGTGTCCTGATTACCCCTCCCAGCTGCACACGCTAGGCTTCAAATGTCAAATTCAAAATGTAAAAAAAAAAATTTGCACCAAAACAGCAGAAGGAGAACAACAAAATCAGAAATCCCATCATGCTTTGCACAGCATCAGGGGAAAAAAGCCCGGGCAGTTTTCTTCTGTGCAGCTAAAAATGAGGCTTGTATAAAAGAAACAAAGTTCTGATGCTGTGAAACTGTTACAGAAATACCAGGCCTTTTCAGTGCTGCTGAGTCGATTTTTAGTCCGGACGTTCACTTTAAGCCCCCATCTACACCATGCAATTTTTTGTCCGATTCGAGTCATTTCTTCAATTAAATCCAACATGTCCGATCAGGATTCGATTTGATTCAATTTGCCATGGTTTTGCAATGGCAAATTGAATCAAATCGAATCCCGATCAGACATGTCGGGTGGAATCGACTCGAATCAATGCATCGAACAAAAATTGAATGGTGTAGATGGGGCTTTAGGATGTGCTGCCCTTTCTCCCCTGTTGTCTATATAGGAAGGTGGGAAAGATTTGCATATTAGGCTGGTGTGCAGAAGAGACAGATCCAGGGGGCGTAGCAATAGCCATAGCAACCATAGCAGCTGCTATGGGGCCCTGGAGCAGAGGGGGGCCTGGTGATACTTGATGTATTCACTTTAACTTTCTGGTCTTCCTCCACCCTCTCAGTACAAATGGACTATATGCAGTATGAGAATTTAAATTGTTAATTAACTCCTATCCATAGTTAAGGTGCAGGTGGCATAGCAAAGGAGTGCCTACATCTGAGGGCCCCATGAAAGTTTTGCTATGGAGCCCCATAATTTCTAGCTACACCACTGGACAGATTCACAATATAAAACTTTACTCTCAGAAAACCAAAATTGTTTCCCATAGAACTAATGCTAGGCACACGCCATACACTTTTCTGTTAGATTTACCTGCCAGATAGATTTTTTTCTTAAAAAAGAACAAAAAAAAGAGACCTCACAGGATCCAAAAATACAAAACCTTTATTGTGGACCAAAGTCACAGCAGTCGACATAAATTGAAAATATTAAAAACACTGAGAACCTCCGGAGTCCCTCATCCACCCCTCACACATACCACCGTACACATCAGTCACACTGCTTCACAAATCAGTGCTGTAGCAAATGAAGAGAAAGATCCGCACCACCTTCAGAAAAGCTTAGTCTATTTTATTGGAAAAAGACATACACAAGTTTAAAAAGAACTTTAACTGCCTTAAAGTTCTTTTTCAACTTGTGTATGTCTTTTTCCAATAAAATAGACTAAGCTTTTCTGAAGGTGGTGCGGATCTTTCTCTTCATTTGCTACAGTTTGAGTCCCGTGGTGTCCGGGACTATTGGATCTGCACACCTGACCATCTGAGATTGATGGAAGCCAAGTAAGTGCGACTCCACACTCAAAATCACAAATCAGTGCTGCACATAATGGTAGCTACCATATTAGCCATGTAGAACACTTGCACTGTCCCTTTAAGGTAGAGAGTTACACCTTTACTCAGGTTGTATTATTCCTTCCAGGGTTGGAAGGAAAATAGAGAAAGGAAACTGATACAAAAGTCCACTACTTTGCATATACAACAGATCTCATGCAGTTCCAAATTGTTTGAAAAAACAGCCTCTGGAGATGCAATGATGAGTCTTCCACAAAAAGCTTAGTGGCACAAGTAAATCGTATAGGTGACAGTTCACAGGCAATGCATTTAGCGTGTTTGTAGCTTACTTGTAATTTCTATGGAGTCAGCTGATCATGGGCCACTTGCATCCGCTGAGACTCGCAGGTCCCTGACACTCTGCGGTCCGCGGTGATTCAATCTTGGGCTCCAACAAACACTGCTACTTCAATGCACACCACTTACATGGATAAACAGCGTGGCTGGGTGTCGGTAGTGTGCGCGATCTACCCGCCTAAAGGGCTATTGGCTTAGGCGTGACGTCACTCTGAGGAAGCCAATTGGCGAAACATGTAAGTGGGAGGAGCTCCATGAGGCCAGCTTCGCCCACTACCAGTAACACAGGAGCGCTCGATCCCCGCCGACACGCTGAAGCCAATAGCCTTAGGCGGGTAGATCGCGCTCACTACCGACACCCAGCCACGCTGTTTATCCATGTAAGTGGTGTGCATTGAAGTAGCAGTGTTTGTTGGAGCCCAAGATTGAATCACCGCAGACCGCAGAGTGTCGGGAACCTGCGAGTCTCAGCGGATGCAAGTGGCCCATGATCAGCTGACTCCACAGAAATTACAAGTAAGCTACAAACGCGCTATATGCATTGCCTGTGAACTGTCACCTATACGATTTACTTGTGCCACTAAGCTTTTTGTGGAAGACTCATCATTGCATCTCCAGAGGCTGTTTTTTCAAACAATTTGGAACTGCATGAGATCTGTTAAGTAGATGCAAAGCAGTGGACTTTTCAATCAGTTTCCTTTCAACCCTGGACGGAATAATACAACCTGAGTAAAGGTGTAACTCTCTACCTTAAAGGGACAGTGCAAGTGTTCTACATGGCTAATATGGTAGCTACCATTATGTGCAGCACTAATTTGTGAAGCAGCGTGACTGATGCGTATGGTGGTATGCGTGAGGGGTGGATGAGGGACTTCGGAGGTTCTCAGTGTTTTTAATATTTTAAATTTATGTCGACTGCTGTGACTCTGGTCCACAATAAAGGTTTTGTATTTTTGGATCCTGTGAGGTCTCTGTTTAAGCTATACTTCATGTTTTTTAAGCTTTGTGATCAAGTTTGTTAGGGCACCTGTAGGCGGCCAATGAAGAGTGGTGTGCTCTTACATT
Organism: Hyperolius riggenbachi; assembly: GCF_040937935.1. Lineage (NCBI taxonomy): Eukaryota > Metazoa > Chordata > Amphibia > Anura > Hyperoliidae > Hyperolius > Hyperolius riggenbachi. The sequence goes on from NC_090647.1 coordinate 126,404,160, forward strand.
AATTTTTCAGCCTGGTTCCTAGAATTTAGGACAGCCTTTCTTTTTGTGTATTCAGATAGATTTTTTCTAACATGTTGTATGGTGTGTACCTAGCATACGATTCTGCATAAACATTTCTCTATTGCCGGTAAGCTACAGCATAAAAGTGAACTCATCACAGTCCGCAACTGAACTGCAGGACTTCTACCTCTAGTTTTAATAAGTCGATGGAAAATAAAGTGGCAACTAATGGTCCAATTTCCTGAACAATCGAACAGCTGAAATCAGCAATTGGGAATACCAATGGGAAGTGAAAACTTGCCCATAGGATCCTATCTATGGAAAACACCGGATCAAATCCTGTGATCAGACCAGATCTGGCAAGTGTTTATCTCCCGTTTGTGCTTCCGATTGATCATTCAGGAAACTGAACTATTAGTGGCAACCTTTAGCCTTTCATGCTTGCCATTGCTAACCTGTCCTGAAGACACCCACTTTCTTGCTGGCAGGTAATCCTTTGGCAATAATGCTGCCTGAGTCACTGACCTAAAGTGACTGAATACCAAGTATGATAGATTTTTAAGTAAGCAGATAGACAAGTCTGGATATCCTGATCTGCATACATCTTACTGTACACTTGCTGATGCTGCTGAAGCAGAGAGAGTGTCAGGATGGTAGCAGGCCAGGTAAACGGCGTATCGCAAAGGGCTGAACAGTGGCAACCTCCAAATAACACTCATCACAGTCATCATTTAAAGGACAACTGAAGTTAGAGGAATACAGGGGCTGCCATATTTAATTTATTTTAAACAATAACACTTGCCTGGCAGCCTTGCTGATCCATTTGACTGCAGTAGTGTCTGCATTACACACCTGAAACAAGCATGCAGCTTATCTAATCAGAGAAATACCTGAGGCCGGCTTGACACTGTATATTGGTGGTGTGGTGCAGCAGCTGCACCGCCAGAAACAGGCCTTTGGGGAAATCCACGTTACTATGCGGTAATCCCTGTCTGGCATGTGGCCAAGCAGGAAGTGATGCTCACTTCCTGCCGGCTAAGAGATCACATGTGCGGAAGTGTATTGCAAAAAATACGCTTTTGCGGCATGCGCGACGTGTAAAACCTGTGGCGGGTTTTCACACTGACACCAGTCGCCATAGACTTACACAACTTTCGGTCCGCCGCACGTCGACACAGATACACGTGCTAACGTAGTTTTGGAAGCAAGTTAGGTGGAGCACTTCCGACACACTATACCGCACGTAATATGAACGCACCCACAGACTTTCATTGCTCTAGCGGTACAGTGGGGTAAATTGTCGCAATGCACCATGCCAGTGTGAAAGGTCCCTGATCTGCTGCATGCTTGTTCAGGGTTTATGGCTAAAAGTATTAGGGGCAGAGGATCAGCAGGACAGCCAGGCAACTGGTATTGCTTAAAAGGAAATACATATGGCAGCCTCCATATACCTCTCACTACAGTTTTCCTTTAAAGCCCAACTGATCCCAAAAACAAACAAGGAAAATCTGAATACCAAGTATGATAGATTTTTTATATAGCATTGAGACTATTGCTTTTAAATAAAATAAAGATTCTTACCTTCTTTCCTTTCCTTTTGAGCTTTCGCTGTTCATACTGAGTGCTTTCCATACAGTAGTCTTAGGCATCTCGTCAGAAATATTTATGTCTGATGGATCACATCTATAAAATATAAAAGCGCCTGCTGAGCACATTATATAACATACTGACACTCTGTATGTAGGGCTTATTTTAGTAGGTACTTCTAGCAATACATAGTGAAAGAACTGCTTACATAAAGAACTGCTATCACAAAAAAACCATCAAATATATGTATACACATATATAGGATATAAATCTGTCGCAGAGTGAGGGTGGTTTCACACTGCAGACTGGCGTCAGCGGTGTGGTGGCCGCGCAACCAAAGCCAGGCCCTCAGGGAATACCGCGTCAGTACACGGTATTCCCTGTAAGGCTTTCGGCCAAGCAGGATTTGACACAGGCTTGCAGTTTCTTCCTGTTTTGGGTATGCAGAAGTGCACGGAAGCATAGTGTAAAAATACGCTTCTGCACATGCGTGACGCAACGTGGTCGCAACGCCCCCAACATTTTTAAAATCCCTGCGTCGCTTTATATATTTTAATGACTTCCGGTCCGACGCAGGTACATGCGGTAACATGGTTTTGGAAGCACGTCAGATTAGGTAATATGAAGGCATCCATAGGCTTTCATTGCCTTGCGGTTGCAGTGCGGTAAATTGCTGTGACGCACCGCGCCAGTGTGAAAAGGCCCTAAAATGCATTATAAAATGTCCTTTTTACAGTCCTTCTCACGATGGATTCTCAAACTTTCCTTAATTCTTCTCTAAAACATTTCCTGCCTGGGAGGTATGGTCAAGAAGATGCAAATGATTCCAAGTTGATGCAAAATTTTGCAAATCTATATGCAAATGTATGCAGTTTAAAAATCGCATGCTTTGGAAAATAAAGGAAAACCTGAGAATCCTCCACAAGGACATAGACTAGTCCGAAACCTAAGTGTAAGCAGTGCAGAGGGGTCAGATTAATACTCCCCACTCTAAATGACTTGAAGCTTCACCCTGCAAGCAGCCAACACTGGGAGAGCTATAGGGTTCTGATAACATACAACCAGCTTAACCGGCTGCTGATTCTTCTTGTACTAGACTCTTCTTAAAGTTCCGTGCACCTGAAGTAACAGAAATATGGAGGCTGCCATATTTATTTTCTTTTTTACATATTACCAGTTGCTTGGCTGTCCTGCTGATCTCTTTGGCTGCTGTAGTCTCTGATTTACACACCTGAAACAAGCATGTGGCTAATCCAGTCAGACTTCAGTGAGAAAGATGTGATCTGCATGCTTGTTCAGGGTCGATGGCTAAAAGTATTAGAGGCAGTGAATCAGCAGGACAGCCAGGCAACTGGTATTGCTTAAAGGACCACTATCGCGAAAAAAATAGGTAGTTAAAATCTGACAGAACCGGCAGGTTTTTGGCCAGTCCATCTCCTCATGGGGGACACTCAGGGTTTTCTTTGTTTTTAAACAGCATTTCCTGAACAGCAGTTTAACAGCCAAAATAGTAAGATACCACCCTACTCACTTGCACACTATTTTGTCAGTTAGACTTTGCAACTGCTGTTCAGAAAATGCTGTTGAGAACAAAGAAAACCCTGAGAATCCCCCATGAGGAGATGGACTGACCCAAAACCTGGTTCTGTCAGATTTTAACTGCCTACTTTTTTTGCGATAGGGGTCCTTATAGGAAATAACTCAGCCTCCATATTCTTCTCAGCTCAGGTGTGCTTTACCTCCCTGGCGGTACACAGATGCAGTGGCTGCGTCCGGGAGGGATTTTTTTTTCTTTATAAAAAATGTTTTCTATTTGTTAGCTAGCTAGCTAACTATGTGCGGCAAGTCCCCCGTCACCTCTCTAACCCCCCCAATCTCCGCCGGCAATATTTACCCGTCCGCGATCCCGTGAGAGCCGCAGCTTCAGCAATGAGCTTCACTGTCGCTTTGGCGACAATCGGACATGACGTCATCGACTTCATGCGCAGTCCTGATCCTCCCCATGGCGAAGCCTGGAGCTGATTGGGAGGCTGCGCCATTGCGGGATCCCTGGGGGGTACGTATACCGGCGGCGATCGGTGGGGACCGGAGGGACTTGCCACGTATAGTTAGCTAGAGAAGTGCTAGCTTAACAATATAGGCCATGTGATCCCCTGCGGCGGCTAGCCTGACTGTGTCAAGCTTACCGCCAGGGAGGTTAAAAATGTAACAGTAGAGTTGGTAAATTGTGTGAAAAGCCAATGAAAATAATGCTCTATTCCTGCTAGAGCTTGCTTTAGTATAATTCTTAAAGGGGCACTACAGCGAAAAACTGTAAAGTTTTAAATATGTGCAAACATATACAAATAAGAAGTACATTTTTTTCCATAGTAAAATGAGCCATAAATTACTTTTCTAGTATAATGCTGTCACTTACAGTAGACAGAAGAAATCTGACAGAAGTGACAGGTTTTGGACTAGTCCATCTCTTCATAGGGGATTCTCAGCAAGGCTTTTATTCTTTAAAAAGACATTCCTGAAAAAGGACTTAAACAATGATGCTGGCCAGCTTCCCTGCTCCCTACACAGTTTTTTGGCAGCTGGACAGAGCAACTGCCATTCACTAAGTGCTTTTGAAAATAAATATATCCCTGAGAATCCCCTATAAAGAGATGGACTAGTCCAAAACATGTCACTTTCTGTCAGATTTCTACTACCTTCTGTAAGTGACAGCAACATAGGAGAAACGTAATTTATGGCTAATTTTACTTCTTATTTGTATAGGTTTGCACATATTTTAAATTTTACAGTTTTTCACTGTAGTGCCCCTTTAAGTATGTATATATCCCTGACATCTTCCACAGAACTTTAAAGAGTATAAAGTCTTCTCACATTTATACTTACCTCGTAGCACTATACCATTCTATGGGATTTACTATTAGATTAAATCTCATTTCAATAAAGATGAATGCCCAACCCATGCCATGCACAACTCTAATGAAATGTAAAGCCAAACACACAAACATGAATGGAATATAAAACACATGACTACCTAACAAAGCAATTCATTTGTAGTAATTGAAATTATGTAATTGATTGATACAGGTGGATCCAAGCACTTACCTGGAATTGTTGTTTCTCCCAGGGCTGCCTAGCAACGTCCTGGTCTCTAAAGGAAGCTGCACCCCCTTGTCCTCACTTGCCAGCAGCATCTTCTCTGTCTCCTGCAAATAAGATGTCAAAGCTTATATACAAGACGTGAAGCATCAGTCCGCTTTAGGCCCAGTTTACACTTAAAGAGAAACTCCGACCAAGAATTGAACTTTATCCCAATCAGTAGCTGATACCCACTTTTACATGAAAAATATAATGATTTTCACAAACAGACCATCAGGGGGCGCTGTATGACTGATTTTGTGCTGAAACCCCTCCCACAAGAGGCTCTGGTACCGTACGGTACTCTGGGCAAACTGCCACAATGTAACAATGACACACACAGGAAATGGCTGTTTATAGCTGTCTGTTAAAGCCAGAACAGCTACATAATCTGCCCACAGTAACAATGTCACCATGTAATACATGTCAGAATGTGAATCTGGGAGAGGAAAGATTTTACAATGAGCAAACTCTGACTAAATCATGTATACATAATTATTGTAAAAATTAAGCACCTTTTTATATTAAATTATTTTCACTGGAGTTCCTCTTTAAAGTGAACCTCCGGACTAAAAATCTACTCAGCAGCACTGAAAAGGCTTGGTGTTTCTTTAACAGTTTCATGGCATCAGAACTTTGTTTTTCTTACCAAAGCATCATTTTTAGCTGCATTTTTAGCTAAGCTCCACCCATCAGGGAAAACTGTCCGGGCTTTTTCCCCCTGATGCTGTACAAAGCATGATGGGATTTCCTATGTTGTTATTCACGTTGCCCAACAACTGGGAGGGGTGATCAGCACACAGGACAGTTGGAACTGTGTCTCATGCTCCCTGTCACCTCCTTTCAACCAAAAAGATGGCTGCCCTCATGAAATCAAACATTTGCCTGTTCTTTTAAAACAGGGTGGGTAAGAAATTAAACTACCTACGGTATCTATTTTAATTAACATAACTAATGTAACTTAATGACAGTTTAGGCTTGATTCACAAAGCAGTGCTAACAGTTAGCACCCTGGTGAAAAGCCCCTTATCACGCCTAAATTTAGGCGTGATAAGTTTAGGCGTGATAAGTTTAGGCGTGATACGTTTAGGCGTGATACGTTTAGGCGTGATACGTTTAGGCGTGATACGTTTAGGAGTGATACGTTTAGGAGTGATACGTTTAGGAGTGATACGTTTAGGAGTGATACGTTTAAGGAGTGATACGTTTAGGAGTGATACGTTTAAGGAGTGATACGTTTAAGGAGTGATACGTTTAAGGAGTGATACGTTTAGGAGTGATACGTTTAGGAGTGATACGTTTAGGAGTGATACGTTTAGGAGTGATACGTTTAGGAGTGATACGTTTAGGAGTGATACGTTTAGGAGTGATACGTTTAAGCACCAACTGGGTTAGCACCGCAGTGCACAGCTGATCAAAAGTTTTGTGCTAGCAAAGTCTGGTGCACTTCGCATAGAGTTTAATGGCGCTGCTTTGCGTGCAGGACTTTGCGCGCAATCTGAACTTATCACGCCTAAACTGGCTTTTCACCAGCGTGGTGCAATGGTTATCACGCCTAAAGTCTTTTACTTGGTTAGCACCACTTTGTGAATCAAGCCCTATGATTGTTTAGGCTGAAGTCCTTCTTTAATCAGTTGCTCTCAGGTTATAACTGAAAGGACAACTGATTTTCAAAGTAAGTCCCACTGTTTTCCTATGGCACAGTTCCCACTATATGCGTTTAACTGAAATCTTTTTCACAATGCTCTGCTATGGAGAAGAAAAAAAACGTGTACCAACGGATTAAGTGGAAAGGGGCCAAATGACTAGTCATGTGTCTGATACATGCTGGACAGTTCACACCCTTAATAATGTATTAGATATTACATTGCATGGAGTTTCTGGCAAAGCAAGCAATCTCTCCTTTGGATATTATGTCTGAACATCTGCCCGCAATGTCTTTTGCAAATAGAATTTTTATATAGTTTATTTTTTAGGCAAGGAAACAGGAGCTGTAGAGTGAGAATGGAGCAAGAAAGACTGAAGAGTGGCTCTTCTTCCCGAACCCTCCTAAATGGACTGGTGTGTTTGCAATAGTAAGGTCTGGTACACACATCCAATTCTGATTTGGATACTATAAATACAATGTGTAGATGAACTATCATACTACACAGGAGTGGTAAAATGAGTCAATCTGTGCATAATATAGTTTACTAGGACATTGCTTTTATTACGTTTTCTTTAAAAAAAAGAAAACAAAAAATCAACAAAAACATTTAAAAAAGCGCTCTGCACCCATGGGACATATAATCAATACAGAACTGAGAGCGCAATACTAAATAGCAAAATAAATAATATATACAAAGACTGTTTACCTGCCTCTGTACTCTACTTGTGGGTGTGCGGTCTTGCAGAAAAGCTGTGGATTAGTTATTGGGGTACTATACAACTATAAAGTCCGGGCCCACTGGCGATCACATTTTTGGCTGCAGAGCAAAATCAGGATCGTCTGGGAATCAAGTTTAAAATTGTGGGACTGCTGTGATTCGGGAATTGCAAGCATTTCCTGATTTCTGAAAACCCCCATCAGGTAATGGCCGGTTCACACTTGTTTTAAAGACTTATCTGTGGCTCAGTTTTTGGGCCCGAACCAAAACCGGAGACACTGATACCAATGTTAAAAATAGCAGCCATCTTCACAGACTTCTGTACGGAGAGTCTGGACTGAACGGAGAGTCCGGATTTGTTGGGACTTTGCGGACCCCGGATGGGACTTCACGGACCCCGGATACACTGAGGGGTAGGCAAAAGCAATACAAAAACTGATCTCCCCCTTCACAGGCTATTTTGCACACAAAAATGGAGGGAGATCCGGATTGCTTACTGCCTGCTCCTCCCCTAGGTGTCCCCAAGTAGCCTGGAAGGGGGGCAGCGGGCACCGTGGCAGAGAGGTTGGACCCCATCCCTCATCTGGGTACCTCCTTCCGTGCTCCCGCTCCAGCTAGTTTCCTTAAAAATCAAACCAGCAGCAAGCAGCGAACTCACTCACTTCCTTGCATTCCACCACTCGCTGCGTCACTTCCTGCAATGCCGCCCTCTGTACTTCAGTGGGCGGCATTGCAGGAAGTCACGCAGTGAATGGTGGAACAAGGATGTGAGTGAGTTCCCCGTTCGCCACTGGCTTGATTTTTAAGGAAACTAGTTGGAGGGGGAGCACAGAAGGAGGAACCCAGGTGACGGAGGGGGGGGGGGGGGGGGGGTCTGACCAGCCTTCCTGCCAATGTGCCCGCTGCCCCCCGTTCCTGGCTGTTACCCCCCCCTCCAGCATGGCAGCCCTCCCACCCACAGCTATGGGACATGGACATGTTTTTAAAAATGTAAACTGACTGGATAGGTGCTGCAAAAGGGCAGCACAGATCCATTTTTGATCGGTTTACGTTCCGGTTTTAGTAAACCGGAGCCCGGATCCAGCCCCTCACTTTCAGAAAGAAACAATCATGGCATAGAAACCAACGATCGCAGATAAAGATCACGCCACAACACACAGAAAATAGTTTTGCTGTGAAATAAGGGCTCTAAGAAGACATTTGTCCATAAAAAGTTTCCTTTGTAACATGTGAAAGTCACACATACACCGATCTGCATTAGTAACACATCTCTGAGACATCTCAAGCACATCTGCTGCTAATGTTATCTAATGGTGGTAATGCTAACCATGCTGCACTAACAGGAATAGATTTGTAAAGCAGCAACAATTAGCACACAATTAGATGGATTAGTAAGCCAGAAAACAGTAATTATCTGGAGTATGTGAAAAAAGGATCACCAAAGTACACCAGTTAGGTTATAGTTGTTATTTGGTGAAGTGTGAAGACCAGAGCCTGCCCATATACCCAAGCAGGGTTAGGCTAGGTTCACAGAGAGCGGTGTGTTCCCTGTAAAAGCAGACATGCAACCCAATGGAATGGAGAATTTGTGCCTTATGTTATCCGCGGGTTGCGTCGCATACAATAAAGCATACAATGAAAAGTATGCTTCACTGTCGCTGTAAAGCGTCGTATACAATAAAGCATACAATGAAAAGTATGCTTCACTGTCGCTGTAAATGTGCTTTGGGATGCCATACGCTTTTATACCACTTCTTACTACCCGTACTGTAAATTGCAGCAGGGGATCAGTTAGTGTTAGGCATCAGAAGAGGGAGGGTTAGTGTCCAACATTCTTATTGGGTTTTTATTGCAGTCTTGGGGAAATATCTCCTCACGCCTTGAGGCCCCATTCACAGTAGAGCGTTTTGCCGGCGATTTCGGCAAACCGCTCAAGCGCTAGCGCTTTTTAAATAGCTAGTGCAATAATAACCTCTATGGGCCTGTTCTCACTTGGGGGATTAACGCAAAATCGCCCAAAAAATTAGTATCCTGCACCAATTTTAGGCGATTTCCCGGCGATCACGCTTGGTGCTATAGAAGCGCTAATTGCGATTGCAGAAAATCATCCCAAGTGTGAATGGCGTTAATCGGCAAAAAACGCTTGAGCAAAACGCTAGCAAAAGCACTAGCATTTTGTAATTGTGAATGGGGCCTGACAGCCAGCAGTTACAGGACCACTTATACAGGTCATGTAAGACATAGTAAGATGCACGAACTTCTGGAAGCCTATTGTCACCAGCTACATCACTACCTACATCCCCCAACTGGGAAGTTTCTCCTCTCTTCCTATACCAGTGTCCTGGTCACTAAGAACAGGCTGTGAAGGTAAATCTACCTGATAGGATCTGAGGAAGAGATTAAAATCTATCCCAAGCGTAAAAGGAAAAGGTTTGCCACACTCATTTTTTTTTTTTACACAATAAGGACACCACAGCTGATTATTAACATGGTTTTACTGAACGAGCAGAACAAGTTATCGGGGTGCCGCAGGGCGTGATGTTGATTTAGCAATAATGGCTGTTATCTGCCAAAGCTTCATGTGCAGGCCTGCCCAGGGTGGCCCAGATTATCTAAGCTGGAAAAACATAACTTGGATTTACAATAATCATCAACTTTGCTTGGGTGCAGTTACAGCAAAAACTTACAGCAATAAATACACTATGCAAATTACATTTATTGTAAAAATAACGGAGGAGATTTAATCACACAACCAATAATTCATTATCCTTGCAGCACGCCTCCCCTATTGTCAGGAATGACCCAGGTCAGGGTTTCAAACTTAATTTGTGTACCTTTGTACTGACATATAGATGTATTTACATTTTTTTGTTTACATTACATCATTAGACCTACCCACAGATGAAATGTAGACCTGATGAATACCCATACAATGAAAACCATGTAGTTGCAAACAAGAATTAGATTCATTTATTTATAATGCCCTTAAAGTGTACCTAGCAGATTACAACTTGCCAAGTTAAAGATATTCCAGAGAATTTATCATAAGCTCTTTCAAATTGCTTTGCTTCTACATGAATCATCCATAAAGTAACAGCGGCTTGCTTTTATGGCTTGCATGAAATAGAGGCGCAGGGAAATTTGGGTGCCCGGGAAGAGCCAATATACCACTAATTTACAGTGGTATTTCTCATTAACGTGTACCAGAGACGAGGGATAAAATACATTTTATGCATACCTGGGGCTTCCGCTAGCGCCATTCACGCTGATCCGTCCCTCGCTGCCGTCCTCCGCCGCCTGGATCTTACGCAATCTGGCCAGGTTATTTGGCCAGTCGGCGCAGGGGCAGTACGGCCCCATGTGCTCCCCCTGTCAGCATACCTATGAAATTGCCGCTTGGAGATTTGGGCGCAGGGTAAAGCCAATATATGGCTCACCCTGCTCCTGCACAAGTCCCAGCGGCGCTAATTATTATTCTCCCTCCTGGCTGCCGTGCATAGTGGGGAATGATAAATTCAGCTTCCAGCTATTGCTTGCAGCTAATTTAGTGTTTTCAAAGTAATTTGAGCTCCGTCTACTGCGCCCAAATTACTCGCTGAGCACCACTATAGCCGTAGTTCCTATTACGGCCCATGGTGGTGACGGCTGCACCCAAATCTCCTGCGTTGTTATAACAGAAGCTTGCCCTGTCGCGCTCATGCGGGTGGGAGGAAGTTACTGGGCCAGATTTCAGAGGAATGATGTAGCGGAGAAGGATGGATCAGCATGAAGGGGGCTAGAGGAAGCCCCAGCAGGGGCGTGTCTAATATCCTAAGAGATCTGGGGCACTTTTGGGCATTCAAGACGAAAAATGGGTGGGACCACACACACCTAAATGTGGGTGTGGTCATGGGAGAAGCCAAAAATACATGAACTTAACAGCGATTTAAGTAAGCCTGCCTAGAAAAATGTTGGATGAAGCCCCCCTCTCCATTAATACAATAAATAAAGAAATTCGGCATATCACATAAATAGGCAATGTCACTTAGGCATGGTTCACATTAGGCAACGCATATGGCTGTGCATTAAGGGTGCAAGTGCACCCGATCGCATGGCATCCAAGTTGCCGTGCACTGCTGATCCCACTCATTACAGTGAATGGGATCAGCAATGCTCTTTTGCAAAAATGCATGCAGCAGTGTGATAGTGCATCCACTGCTGTGCAGCGTGCATGGTCTGAATGTCAGAATTGCTGTCTATGCACTTCTGATGTTCTTGCTAATAATAATAATAATACAAACATTTGTATAGCGCTTTTCTCCTGTTACACTCAAAGCGCTCAAGAGCTGCAGCCACTGGGACATTCTGAAGAGGCCACCCTGCAGTGTTAGGCAGTCTTGCCTTGAACTCCTTATTGAATAAGTACTGACCCTAGCCAAGATTCAAACCCTGGTCTCCCATGCCAAAGGCGGTGCCCTTAACCAGTACACTATTCAGCCGCCTGGATCTTCCGCATACTATACGTGCTGATCGCATACTATACGTGCTGCCAAAATGCGCATGGCAGCGCGTAAAGGGATTGATTCACTAAACCGTGATAACTCAAATATCACACTTTATTAAAGTTACCACACGTTATCAAAGTTATCACACGTTATCATAGTTATCACACATTATCAAAGTAGATAAGCGAGCGCTACAAACCTGCAGAAGCTCAGGGCAGGATTGCCAATTAGCAGGCATAAGTTTGTAGCACTCCCTATGATAAGGGGCTTAATTCACTAAAGTGTGATAACTGTTATCATGGGCACGGTATGCGATTCGCGCAATTTTGCAGTGATTTTTGCGTGTACATTTTTGCGTTTGCGTGCCAACCTGAATTTTAGCGTGCGTTAACCTTCACGAAGGTTAACGCGCTAAAACCCCCTTTCATGCTCCCACAGGCAACACAACTCCCAGCATGCCCCCACAAAATAACCACAACTCCCTGTATGCCCCCATAAAGGCATCATAGCTCCCAGCATGGCACCACAGCACCCAACATACCCCCATAGAGGCACCACAGCACCCAGCACACCCCTGATTGATGCACCACAGCTCCAAGCATGCCCGCCACTGAGGCACCACAGCTCCAACTCTTCCTGGGGGACATCCGGGGCACCCCAGAATAGATCAATGGCACGTGCCACTGATCTTTGGGGCTAGCAACACCCCTGAGCCCCAGGTATGTATAAAAAAACTTATTTAATCCTTCGTCTCAGGTTTACTTTAAATGCTCCTTCCTGATATTTTACTATAGCAAATCCTAACCCTATTCTCACAAAGAACCCTTCCTCTAAGATGCCTAACCTTAATCACCCCCCACCGCTAACCTTTACCCCTTCCCCACACCGAACGCCTAACCTTAACCACCCCCCACCGCTAACCTTTACGCCTTCCCCACACCGCACGCCTAACCTTTACCACCAGCCACACCGGATGCTGGGGCCGCCCACCATGCAAAATATGGTTACAAATAATGGGCCTGCCCTTTTATCTGCCACACAAAGCATTCTTTATGTGAAATTTTACTTGCATGTCAGGATCTCAGGTTAACCTCTACTCTACCTGTACCACTTGTCATTTGACTGCCGGTAATGTTTTTTTCAACAGCATTAATACAGGATAAACTCCCCCCCGCCTTCAATTCCTCCAACCCATAGGTGAGGAGAGTGATGCTGCTACAACAACGCGGTTGAAAGCTTTGTAAGAAGTCTTTAATATATATATTGTAAAAATATATAATAAATGCCTAAATAAAGGGGGTAGTTATAAGGAGAAATAATCAGAAGATAGTGTGCCTATAGTAATAAAAAGCAGTATTTTACCCATCGGTGGAATACGGCTAACAGGGGGGCGGCGTGCACAAGAAAGGGGAGCCACAACATACTTGGCCTAGTGCCCACCCCTCCACAGTGTGCACAGTCTGCAGGAGACTTATCTCACCTCCAGCTCCTTCGCCTTGTTTTTAGCATCCTCCAGCTTCTTCTTTTTGCTTTCCGGCATCAAGTCATCCAGCCAGCTCAGCTCTCGGCTTGTGAAGCAGAAATCCATCACTTTGCGGACAAACACAAGTGCGAGGACCTGCAATTAATGAGACACAGCAGCAAATTGTGGCTGATGTAAGTTGTGCTAAGAGGATAGAAAACTAGTTTGTCAAAGAACAACAAGCTTCTGAGTGTATATTCCCACCACAAAGGGTGTCTAGTATTGCAGCACAACTCATTATGTTTATTTATAGAGCAGTAAAAGTTACACCTAATGCATTAAAATTCAATCACTTGATTCTAATGTTTGCTTAACCCTTTCTGACACGAATCTGTGAAGCAGTTTTATCAAAGTCATTATACAGTGGGGGAGGATGCCAATGGGGCAGCTACACACAAAATAACTGTACTGCGATCTATAATTTAGAAACCGGAACTAGAAATGTGTTTTTTCCCCATTAAAGTAGTATGAAACAGCATTTCTTATTTGCTCTAATAGATTATTTACAGCATAAAATCTACTGCCACAAAAAAATGTAGCCGAACATCATTCAAACAGTTAAACACAGCACTTGCTTCTTCAGTGGAAAGCTTGTTGCGGCATCCAAAAAGGTGATTACATTATATTTTCTTTACATACCTTTTCCTGCTACAATTAGTAAACATTAGCAGAGTAAATAAAGAGGTTAGTCCTCCGCGTCTCGGCATTCCACTGACCAGATCTCCCTTTAGTCTGGGGCACTACTAGATACCTAATACTTCGGTACACCTCTAGCTACTTTATACCAAGGATAGCTCTGGCTCCCTAATACTAACGGGCACCTGTAGCTATCGACCTATGATGGGCTAGTGAACTAAGGAAGAAGTGACAGCTGGGCTACCCAGTACACTTGGGGTGCGGTTCTAGGGTCCCAGGACATCTGGGCACTATGGGCTCCTTGATGTAAATCCGAGCCTGCCTCCGTATTTGAGGGAGATGACAGTAAGGCCCTGCCAATTCTCTCACCCACCCTCCTGCCTATTATTCTGCTTCCGTTCTGCTACAGGAGCTGAACGCGTGGTTGTAGTGAGACTTCTGTGCCAGGAAGTCCTGATACAGCAGGACCTAATGGACTTTCTGCTGCATAATTTTTAAAACTAGATACACATAAAAGTCTTACCATCATTGGGAAAACAATCGCAGCGGGAGATGCCTTTATAACCCAAAGTAAGACCAGACAGGTCAGCTGAATGATGGTGAAAAGATGGACTTTGCGCAGAGGTACATGTCGCAAGTAGATAAAGTCTGGCTGGTGTTTTGGTGGCATGGCGAAAAGAAGAAGGCGGTCGAAGAACTGCAATAAGTAAGTCAATAAGAAACGATTAATCCTAATAAAATGCAAATTGGTTACAGTTGGCTGTATGATGCATACATCTGGGGGTTATGTTATATTTATTTAGTATAATTTATATTCCTTGACTTTACAGAGAGTTTGCAATTCACTCCACACTTGCATTCAAGAAAACAGTGTAATTCAAATGTCCTATTAATGAAACACAAAGCTGACATAGAAAACAATCCCAACTGCCAGTGATTCAACTCGTGTATAAGTCGACTCCAATATTCAACCCTTTTAAGCTGGAATTCTGTATTGACTCAAGTATAAGTCCACCCAGCACAGCAAAGTTAATGGCTGCATTTGGGGCTCTAGAGGGGTTAATGACTGCATAGCGTATTGCAGCCATTAACACCTCCTGTCCCTTAAAAAGACACTTAAGCCAGAAAAAAAAAAGAATTTTACTCACCTGGGGCTTCTACCAGCCCCCTGCAGCAGTCCTGTGTCCTTGCAGCCACTCACTAATACTCTGGTCCCTTGCTGCCAGCTAGTTTCGTCTTTGCCGACAGGCCCGTCAGGACTGGCCACGCGTAGCTTTTTCTGCATTCCCGACTGTAATCAGCGCTATTGCGGGCCGCAACGCGTACAAAAATACGCGTTGCTGCATATCTATGCGTTCGTAATGCAGCAACACGTATTTTTGTACGCGTTGCGGCCCGCAATAGCGCTGATTACAGTTGGGAATGCGGAAAAAGCTACGCGTGGCCAGTCCTGACGGGCCTGTCGGCGAAAACGAAACTAGCTGGCAGCGAGGGACCAGAGTATTAGTGAGTGGCTACGAGGGCACAGGACTGCTGCAGGGGGCTGGTAGAAGCCCCAGGTGAGTAAAACTCATTTTTTTTCTGGCTTAAGGTTCACTTTAAGTGCAGCCAATACCTCCTCCAGGCCCCCAAGTGCTGAAATTATTCACTCCCTTTTATGCAGCCCTGTATTTCCCCCCTGCCCCTTTCCTTGTTAATTGTTGTGGCCAGGACTTTCAGACCTGTGTTTTCTTGGCATTTCCTTTCCTCAAAGTATCACTTACCACAGGGTAAATTGCTGTAAATGGGAATGTCCCTATTTGTACACACATTACTCAGTGTGCTCAGTGTTGCCCATGACTCGTGTATAAGTCGAGTCCTATACTTTTATGAAGTGAATCAGACCTAAATTTCTAGACTTATACTCGAGTATATACAGATGGGACGTATTTACACCAGTTCAATTGTATCTGCCAACAAGGGTCAAATTGCTGGGAGTTGAATTGTGTTCCCTGTAAAAGTAGGAACTGAACTGTAAAGTCGCGCTGCACATTATCCGTGTTTTTCCTTACAGGTTCTCTATTGCATGTGTAAAGTCTTATGAGTGGAGAATAATGCATTGCATGTAATGTATTGCCTTCTGCACTACTCATTGTGCAGTAAGACTATATGCACGTTATTCTGCTTAACGCAGTTCAGTGCATAGACCCCCTAAGTTCCAACATCCTTAACCTCCTTAGCGGTAACCCCGTGCTGGACACGGGGTAAGCCGCCGGAGGGTGCCGCTCAGGCCCTGCTGGGCCGATTTTCATAATTTTTTTTTTGCTGGACGCAGCTAGCACTTTGCCAGCTGCGCCAGCACCCCGATCGCCGCTGCCGCGCGCCCGATCGCCGCTATCCGGTGCGGCGCACGGCCCCCCCCCTCAGACCCCTGTGCTGCCTGGCCAATCAGTTCCAGGCAGCGCCAAGGGGTTGATCGGGTCTCCCAATGACGTCGGTGACGTCATCCCGCCCCATCGCCATGGCGACGGGGGAAGCCCTCCAGGAAATCCCGTTCTTTGAACGGGATTTCCTGATCGCCTATCGCCGGAGGCGATCGGCGGGGCTGGGGGGATGCCGCTGAGCAGCGGCTATCATGTAGCGAGCCCTGGGCTCGCTACATGATTTAAAAAAAAATAAAAAAAACTGCTGCGCTGCCCCCTGGCGGTATTTTTCATACCGCCAAGGGGGTTAATACACCTCTTAACTTATTTTACCATGTATACTAGCGCATAAGTCATTCCATGTATAGGCCGACACTGCTACTTTTGCTTACAAAAAAAAAACCAGAACAAAAAAAATAAATAAAAAACACTTAAAATGTATCACCCATGGTTAAGCTACCCCCCCCCCCCCCTCCATGTCTCTCCTAGCTTTCCACCAGGTGTGTGATGCAGAATGCACATTGGAGTCCATGTCTACTGATACCTCTCCTCCTTACTGGCAGTCACCTGTACTCACCGCTAGAGGTCCAGGCTTCATGGCCTGCAACCTCTTCTCGTTTCATGCAGTCTTCTCCCCGTCTCCCTCGCAGTTCTGTACTCTGACTGCCAGGAATGAGGAGAAGTAACCATAGATACAGGCACGCTTCCAATGTGGGCACTGTACATGGGGTCCCGAACACCTGACTTGAGGATAAGTCAACCCCCCCACTTTTGATCCACTTTGTTGTTCTCAAAAAGTTGGCTTATCTGAGTGTTTATAGTAGGATGCATTAAATTAAATAAGGAGTGTGTCGCTAGTCGCCACACCAAGCTAAATGTTCCTGAATAACAAAACTTTACCTCTCCATCTGAGAAAAATCACAATGTCCCTTCAAATGATAAGGAAGCATGTATTATAATTATTGCAAATTACCCCACAACGTGTAGTTTTGCATGTGAAGCAGCTTTGTGTACGATTTCTCTATTGGGATTAATGAGAAGCTGTACACTAAACACACTAAAGGTGCGTACACACATGCGACTATAGTCTTTTGAAACAATCGTTCCCCGATCATTTCAAACGACGATCGTTTAAAAGAAAGGAGCCACCGACCATTAAGTCTAACGATGGACGAGCTAGATCGTTAAAAATGAACGATCTATCTTGGTGGATTTTTTCCAACAACGATCGTTTGCAAAAGTAGTACATCGTTGGAAACGGTCGTTCGTACTAAGCTTGACATGCGCATTTCACTATTTCTCCATGGAACTTTTCATTTTTATGCGCAAGCGCAATAGATGCTTTACGTGATGTAACGTTCGTTTTAACGATCAGATCGTTACACACCTTTTACCACTAACTTTACTTAGGTCGTTCTTTCGTCAATTAAAAGTTCGTTCATCGTTCACAACGAAGGATCGTTGTCGCATGTGTGTACGTAGCTTAAGACTGCAAAGAAACTCTTCAGCAGTCAAAGGAAGCAGGAAGGACATAAGTAACTTAAAGTGGACCCAAAATAGAAATACAATATAAAAAGATTTCAGAAATACAATTTATTTTCTAAATTATAATAATAAATAGCAGCCTCTTTTCAGCTGCATGATGACAAATATAACATATTTTACATTTATTGGAGGAACTCCTCCCTTCCTTTCATATTGCCGGGACAGAATCCGGCAAACTGGTGGAGTAGATGGTGTCCAGCAAAGGAGGAATTGCTAATGGCTTCCACCTGTATATTCCTAGTTATGAAAAGTGAAGGGTGAAAAGCATGCACTGAAATGCTCATAGGCTTGAAGGAGTGTTTATTTATCTTTGTATGTGTCAGAGTGGTGCAACTAAATATTTTGAATGAAAAAAATGTTTGGTTTGGGTCCGCTTTAAAGTACACCTGAAGCGATACGTATATGGTGGCTGCCATATTTATTTCCTTTTAAACAATTCAAGTTTTATGGCAGTGCTGCTGATCTCTTTGGCTACAGTAGTATCTGAATCACACACCTGAAACAAGCATGCAATTATTCCAGTCAGACTTCAGTAGGAGCACCTGATCTGCATGTTTTTTCAGGGTCTGGGGCAAAAGTATTAAAGCAGCCAAATAGACCAGCAGGACTGCCAGGCAACTGGTATTGCTTAAAAGGAAATACATATGGCAGCCTCCATTTATCTCTCACTTGAGTTGTCCTCTGTGTATATATCACAAGATTCATTATTATTAGATAAAACATCCTATACTATAATCTTCCTGTGTCGCTGCGTCCAGCTGTCCCTGTTATTTGCCTACTGCGCATTTGCGCAGTACGGACAGCTGGACGGGACCAGGGAGCAAGGTGGGCGGGTGCGGGCACATGCGTGGCGGTCGCATGCGCATTGGCGGCGGCAGGAAAAAGACCTATAGCCCGGTTTTAAACAGGCTGGGGTCTACTAGTAAATATATGATTGCTTAGCGCTTACCTTTAACCAAAGCGTGTAAATAGTGACATATCAGTTCAACTAGATGGGCTATGGTTTTGAAGTTCACCACTCTAAAACATCTAAAGACATCTGTTTTGAATGCAAGATATGTATTTTGCCTTTAGGCTCTGCATACCTATGCTGGTAGTCATTCAGCTGCAGCCAGTCTTGGCAAGCGCTGCCACCTCTCCCCTGCTGTCTAAAACCATGTTATGGCCAGTCACTCCAAGGTTCACACTATGCTTAATTGGTAATTAGTTACAGGACAGTATTCATGGTCTGAACCCAGAACGTCTCTCTCTGAGATAGGAGAAAACCTCTGCCACTAACTCTGTAGGGCAGGTGTACACACTCCATGCCCTTTATGCTCTGCACTTGTATCTCTGTACCTCTAATAGTACAGCCACTGGATTATTACTGGTTGCAGGTCATACACAATGTTCTTACCTGAATTCCCCTCAGTGAAGACACACCCATATAGAGAAACACTCCATACAATACTGGCATTGGAATAAACTGTAAGATAAAACAACAATCATTCTTAAAAAATACAACTCCTTTGACAGCAAATATTTCATAAATGCACATTTAGGCCTCTTTCACACCAAAGACATTGCGGTTTAGGTAACGTTAAGGTCGCATAACGTGCCTCTAACGCAACGCATGGTGGTGTTGAAGTTGGACGTGAGATTGAGCCGCGTTATGCGGCTCTTGGTGCGCCGTTTATGTTCTATCCTGGGAAGTCCGGATCTTTTCAATGATTCGGATGATTCAAATCGGATCATTGAAAAGGTCCGGATCTTTGAACCAACTCTTTGAATCATTTTACTAGGGAAGCAGTAGGCAGGGGTGCAGCAGAGTGAGAGGTGCAGGAGAATGAGGGCACATTGAGGGTGCTAATGGGGAAGTGAGAGATGCAGCAGGAAGATTGTGCTTGTGCACAGAAGCTGCAGTTCCTGTTTCTTCCAGACCTCCACTGTGAACAGAATTGTTCATTGTGATGATCCGGATGATTAGACGCACAAAAAAAGATCCGGATCAAAGATCCGAATCGTTCATGATCTGGACAACACTACAGTGCAGTGGATATTAATTAGCCATGTGGCTAGGAACAATAGCGGACTCTCCCCTTACTGAGCATGTGCAAACAGTCTAACGTGACTAAAACCATGTATAACGCACAGCATGCTGCACTTACATTGAACGTGCAGCGTTACACTGTACGCAACGTGGGCACTGTGAACAGCCCATTAATTTTTCATTACTGTGAGTTGGGTTGCGTTACAGACTTCACTAACGTGCGCCTGTAACGTCCCACTGTGAAAGCAGCCTTAAAAAAAAAGCAACACTAATAATGTACAAAACAAGCTATTTTTGAGACAGACATTTACCGGTACTTCTAACATTCTAACTAGAGTTAAAAATGAATCACAGTTGTCAGCTCTCAATTACAACATGTTCAAAGCCATGCTTTATGGGGGGCTGTGAAGAGCTATGCAAGGATTGGATACTATTCAATGATTGGCTATTATCCCTGGAGGATGAAAACACTAGCCATGTCAAACAATTGAGTTGTGAGAATAGTTTTGCTCATTTCCATTGGCGGTGGACATATTTGTTATTACTATTGTGTATTTATATAGCACATCTTCTACAGCACTTTACATTGTGTATATAGGCATGTCACTTAACTGTCGCTCACAGTAGCTCACAATCTACCCATTAACAGTACAATGTTTAGTGAAAGATCGTATTTTTGATCAGATTTTTTTAGATTGTATTGCATAAAAACAGAGAAGCTGGAGGATCCAATCAATCCTGAACAATTGTATTATTGATAGTTTCCTTAATGGTTGATTGGTGTAGTGGTTTTTCTTACCATACATATGATCTAGTATTGATTTGATTACACAATGGTTTATTTAGTCTTGTAGATCGATTAAATACAATCTTTTCTTTTGATCTGGATGATTGTATTGAAAATATGATTGTTCACTAAAAATGTCACCATTAATTAATGAGCACCAATTAATCTATCTGTAGGTTCTTAGGCCATTAGAGGCAGCCTAACCCTATCTGGTGTCTCCTCTAGCATGGAAAACTGGGGATCAGTGTGTGCATGATTTCTCACTATTATTGACAGGGTGCAGCTTCGCACTGCTCTGAGCGTTATTATTATTGATCCCTTTTATCCATCACTTCACATGCTAGGTCTTACCTGGTTGCACAATTCACACTGCATTCCCTTCTGGCAAAATATGAACAGTGCGACTCAAACTCTTCATAAATTCCATCCCATAGCACAACACACCATAGTAAAGCAAAGTACCCTCTTAACAACTGAAAACAAACAGTTCTGTTGCTTGGAGGATAGAGTTTCTCACCTTTAGCACTGTAGTCATGAAGACTGAACATCCCATAAGTACAAAGATCATCAACCCAGTCACTCTTTGCTCCCTGATGCCGAGGAACTTGGGCTGCTCTCCAGGTGCTGAACACTCTGACTCCAGTTTAAGACTATTTACATGAGTAATGGACAGGACTGTAGCAGCAACAAACCATGGAAGTCCCATGATAGAACAAATACCCAGCATCAGCCCTACCATCAGCAGGTCCAGATGGTAGCCACATCCTTTCTGTCAAAAGAAGCAACGTTAAGTCCAAGGACTTGCTTAATAAATATAGCTTTAATTTAAAACATAAGACCTCTCATTGAATTCTATAAAAATGTAAGTTGGCAAAGTTCTCGACTGGTTCCAACAGTTAGCCTACACCTTTCAGCTTTCTTCATAGCTTCAGGCCCCGTCCACACTCAGGAACACAAAATCCCAAACACAACTGCCTAGCTATTGGGATTTTGCATTGTGCTATCCTGTGATTTTTCAGTGATCGCGTTAAGCGATTCTCATTCCAGTGAATGTGAATCGTAACGTTATCACCGGGAAATGCTTTTCTATATCATTAATGTTTTATTTATCATGCATACTACACATTCAATTAATTATGTCAGAAGTTTCTTTTCCCTTCAGATTATTTTTAAAGACTATCCACGTAAAGCTGAGCCTTATTCTAGCGCACTATTAAAAATAAGGAAACAATTTAGGCTAAATGAAAATATCTTTCAAATGGGAGAATTATAGATACTCATAGCAGTATCCATCCTGGTAACTCCCTCAGAGTCTGTCTCTTACAATGCTTATACTGCAATTTCTATTTCCATAAATGACCACCCTTTCCATTACAGTGACTGGTGGTTGCCAGAAATAAGGGATACAGCCACCTTCTCCAAACTGAAAACACAGGGCTTTGGCAGGAACTGCAAGCACTGAGACTGAAGGAGAAAATGGGTAAGATGGCTATAGACTATTCTCTATCCTGACAGGAAAGATGGGAGGAGGTGCCCAAAGTATGTAAAAGGTTTTAAAAAAACAATCTTACTTCGAATGAGGAATGAGCTTTCAATACATTTATTGGACACTATAATAACTACGCATTTCATGGGTCTTACCACCTTCCTCAGGTCAAGGACTTGGAACGCCTATCCTCCCATCCTCCTAGTCTTTCCCTAGTCAGCCCCCCCCCCCCCTGATTTCTAGCCAGATGGTTTTTGTTTTTTTATGGAGAGTGGACATCGTAGAAGAGCTGCTGACAGATCCGCATGGAGATGGTATTCTACACATGCTCGTTACGGTGGTTGCCTTATGGCAAACCATATTTGTAAGTAATATTTCACTACTCTTGTTATGCAAAGACTGAATACAGCCACTACAGTACCCTGACTTTATTTTATGCTTAAGAGGCATCCCGATTTAGTTAATATTTTGCTGTGTAAATAAACATTACCGGCATAAATAAATTAAATGATCTCTTGTTGTACTTATTTGTGTAATGTAGTGGATGGTCAGAAATAGAATACATTCTAATAAACACTATACTACATCTTTTCACCTACACATTTTTATACGGTTGCCTTACCTTGAGTTTATGCTCCTTTCTGTTGATAATGACAGCTGTAATCTGTTGGTCCATAAATATGAGAATGGTGCACAGGAGGGCAGGGATGACTGTGGGAAAAACTGTCCACCAAGGATTTGGCCCAATGGGATTCACAAACCAACCTCTGTCATCTCTAGTTGGCTTTAATGAAAAAAAGACAGATATTAATACACAACGCCATACAAGCAGAAGTGTCACTAGTACAGTTTCATGCCCTAGTTGAGTCATTTTTATGTCTGCAGTATGCATATGATAATAAATGTGCATCAATCAGCAATGCACAAAGTTTTGATTAGTCTTGGGGTCCATTCACACTATGCTCATTGCAAAACATGCATGTGTTTAAGTGTATTTTCATGTGTACTCTAGTCTAGACTGTACTGTATATACAAGCACTTTCATTGCAATGCCTACATTGGACAGGACTGGGAAACATACAAAGCAGCACATGGGAATTACCGTATTTTTCAGACTATAAGACGCACTTTTTCTCCCCCAAAAGTAGGGAGAAAAAATGGGGGCGTCTTATAGTCCGCATGTGCCTTCCCTTACCAATCCGGCGCTTGTATCCTGTGCTGTAATTAATGCAAATGACATCCGCGCTGGGAGGCAGCAGCAGTAACGTGATGCAAAGTGTCTCTGATGTTCAAACAGCAGCCGATGATCATCGGCTGTTGTTTGAACATCTCATCATGAGAGCACGCCAGTAAACAATGAAGTATGGAAGCCTCTGAGGACTCTGCCGCTATAGCGGCTGAAGATTTATTACCATACTTCTCAGCGCGATCACGCTTCTGCGCTGCAAGGATCCAGGAACAGCATTCGCTGTCATTACAGCGGCTGCTGTTATGCCGCTTTGAAAACAAATAGGATTGCGCTGAATCAGCTGCCTCACCGCCGCAAACAGGATCCCAGCCAGGACGAGTATCCATTCATTAAGCGGCTGCTGTTTGAACATCAGAGACACTTTGCATCACGTTACTGCTGCTGCCTCCCAGTGCGGATGTCATTTGCATTAATTACAGCCTGGACACCCACAACAGACCTGGCTACTTAATGAAGAAGAAGCTGCTGGTAATTTCCTCAATGTATTTGTAGTTGTTAGTGTAGCTAGGGTGGGGAGAGGCAGTGGTTTGAGTAAAGTAGTGCAGTGTAGCGGGGAGGGAGCAGGCATTTGTGTAGTTTAGTGCAGTGTAGCTGGAGGGGGGCATTAGGGGTTAGTTAAGTGTAGTGTAGTATAGTTGGTGGGAACAGCAAGTTTTATTGTAGCTGGGCAGTGTAACTTAGAGACATCTTGGGGGGGGAAGGTCTATAAGACACTCCTGGACAGTGGATGCACCTAGGTTTAGTATTTTTTTCTTCCCCTGGTTTTTGCCCTCTAAACCTGGGTGCGTCTTGTAGTCCGAAAAATACGGTATGCAATGCATTATAACACGCAGAGGAAACCAACATTGATAATAAAACACACATAGAAGCTGACACATTTCAAATGCTGCTTGGAAAGGAAAGATTACAAGCTTAGAAATACAGCATAAACAGAAGAGGAAGTCCAGGAAGGCAAATGAGAACATACAGAGACCTGCACTATACTCAGACACCACTGACAAACACTCTGATCTGGGGACTCTAAGCTTCACACAAAGAAAGGTGGCATTTTATAGTGAGAGTATAGATTCACTGGATTCCTCTTTTTGGGCCAGATAATGAACTTTATGATCTGCCTAACTTTGCAACAGGTTTCATAGCAATCTAACAGAATGGTCAGACCTTCAGCAGAGAATGCTGTGTGGTCTACACAAAATGCTCCAATTATGCTTTAATGGTTAGTAAAATGCTTCAGTGATCAGCAAACTTGATCCTTATAAAATATCAAATAAACAAGCACTATTTTATTGTTTGAGAAGAACCCTTATTTTTTTATTTTTTTTAGGGACACTGTAAAAAACAAAAAAATTACCTTAAATTCATTAGGGACTTGTAGCTTTGGTGAGGGCACACCGATTAAATAGTCCAAGACTACCATTGTCAGAATTGTGAGAAATACAGCAAAGTCACTGATCATGGAGCGGACCTAGATGGAAACAAAATAAAATATGCAATTTTTTAGTGACGCAGAAACTGCATATACTATATCAAAAATACAATGCAGAAATTTAACTGAGAACCTACGCAAAGCACTGCAAAGCAATTACCACCTGGCTAAACTCACTCCCTGTAGTTATATCTGTCTTCAATGGCTGGAACTATGAATCTGGGAAGAGTAGTAGCTATGCAGGGAGTATTCATGTTAAAGGGACTCCGAGCACCTCTCATGGGCATGCCTTTAAGCCAGACAACTTCCAACAAAGTCGTGCTATGACCCCTCTGGAGGAGCCTCTTGCAATGGCCATGTGTGTCACTTCCTCTTCCTGCTTCATTCAGTGATGCACTTCTCTAACAGAGAAGACAGGGGTGACCTGGAAGGTATAACGTAGACAAGATGGCAGCCGCGATTTTTAAACTGAAATCGAACGAAAACTGTATCTACTTTCCTGCTCCGCATAAATGTAAAAAAGGCAACCGGTAAAAAGGGTGCTGGAGATAGCCACTAGGTGAATATCAATATTCTACTACTGAATTATGATAATAAAATATCTGTTATCTAAACCAATTTATAACTGACCTAACCCTACTCTCAAACAGAACCCTACCTCTACTAATGCCTAACCCAAAGACCTGGTGGTACCTAAACTGCGCCCCAAATGCAGTAGTTAGACGGCACTTTATTTGGCCTGAGGAAGTGGGCTTGGTCCCACGAAACGCGTTGCCTGTGCTAAATCTCCAATTAAACTTCCTTATCAAAGCGAGTTGTCGTCTGTGAGGTAAGTCACCTCATTTTTGTGATTTTATTGATTTTAGAGTATTTTATAGAAATTGGGCGCCTCTTTACCACTTCTGTGCCATACCCCCCCCCCCCCCCCCCCCACTTGCCTGGGTAGGGAACCTTACGCACCTGAACCAAGGTGGGATCCCACCACCTGTGGTAATCAAGGTACGCAGGATCTTTTTGCTAAGAGAGCGACCAGACCTAGGACTGCTGGTATACCTGAGTGAGTGGAGTCAGGTTTAAACACTCCACTTGCTTGAAGCGGTCGGTTGCCCCGTGTGCAACCCACCTTTGTGAGTACCCCTTTTTCAGAAGTTTTTTTTTTTTAACACCTATTTATTGAGACATACTGCATCATTTGGGCACCCGTTGTCTTTGTGTCCCCCCCCCCCAGTACTGTATACCTTCCCCTGGTGCTTAAATGTAATGCCTAAGGACCCCCCCCCACACACACACACACACTCTTCTAGCACTAAAGACCTTGTGACAGTAAATAGCGGCTACAGACGGCTAAATAGTGGCTATAAGTGGCTGTGAACAGTAAATAGTGGCTATAAAACGCTGGCGCCTCTGGGAACTCAAATTACTGCTTATAGCCACTAATCGTGGCTTTTAACATTGCCGCCTATGGCGGCACTGTGTTTTTTTACCTGCTTTTCATCTGCTCCATTCGCAGTACTTACATTGTAAATAAACTGTGGATGGAGCAGGCATGTATGTACCTGCGCAACATGCAAGCAGGTAATGGGGGCAGATATGCTGTGGAGATTGAGCTCGGGAGGACTCTGAAGGAAGAAGAAGAAGATAGCGTGTCAGTTGGACAATTGAGAACACTCCGCTGCATACACTCTGTCACACATAAAGGCTCGAGGGATAACCATCAACTTAGATCTGCCCACAAGTATTTTGACTCCCCTTAGCTGGGTAGACCTGTGGGCCCATAAAGCCTGCTCTGCAATTGCCCGGTTTGCCCCTATGGAGGTGTGGGCCCTCAACAGGCCAATCATTAAGGTTTCGTATAGTCGAACAAGCAGAAACTAAAAGTCCTCTATTAAAGGCACAGCAATCAGAGTACTACTATTGAAAACTAACTGCAGGCCATCTATAGCCTTAGATTTACAGAATCTTTTAATTCAGCTTTCTGACAGATCCAATAAAAAGAAACATTTTTAAGGAGAGGGCTTAATCCCATCCAAATGTTACCGAACTTAGGCCAGATTTGTTTATCACTATAAAGTTTGGAAATATGGTTCTAAATATGAATAAGTGGTCTGTGGTACAGTATGTTTGCCTTGTCAAATTTGCACGCTTAGGCTCTATGAAATGGATAAAACTCTTCGCAGAGGACAGATTTGCTTCAAATTAATTAGGATCAAGGTAGGCAACTAAAGTTTTGCCGAGTTATAAAGTGTATTCTGAAAAGGAAACATTTACCAGTAGAATCTGTCATTTCCTAAATCCATCTCCAAATGACAGCATCACAAACCTATAAGCAGCCTCTGATCGTCCTCCTGAGAGCACATATAGCAGAAAATGGTGCCTGCTGAAATAGCTTGGGCAGGAGGAGGCAGAGAACTTTGTTTCCTGCTAACACACCTTTATCCGCCTTGCAATATTTATAATACTAGAAAGCTTTTAGAAGCTTCAGAGGAAAGTTAAAGGCCTAAACATTTGGAGACTCTACATGAAGGAGACCCATCTACAAACCTAAAAGGAATTATATATAGCTGGTCATATTCTTTAGGTCTTCATCTCCCCAAAAGCCCAATGAAGTTTCTGATATCAAGCTGGGGCTCCCACTGTGCATTCTCCTTCTGGAGGAGGGCTGGATAGTGTAATGGTTAAGGGCTCTGCCTCTGATACAGGAGACCTGGCTTCAAATCTTGGCTCCTCCTGTGCAGTAAGCCAGCACCTATTCAGTAATGAGTACTGCCTACTACTACTTACTACTGCCTACTGAGCCTAGTGGCTGCAATATAGAAAAGTGCAATAAAAATGTTATTTGTCTTGTCTTCTGAGCTAGGGTGTTGGGCTCACAGTCGCTAATCATCCTTTCTAATGTGGGTGAATGGCAGGGTGTGGCCATGATGATACAGGAGGAGAGGTTGCAGTGCGGAGATTCCTGGGGTGCAGCGTAGGGGCCAGGGGAAGTGGCAGAGCAGGTCTGCTACTTAAGACTCTTTACTGCTGCTTCTTATGGGAGAGAGCTGTGGTCCAGGGAACAAAGAGGACTTCTAATTTCCTGAGGAGCTTAAGACGTCTGTGGATGAGCTGAACGTTATCTATTATACATGTAGATGATAAGCTGCTGTGTTCCAGTCACTTGCCTTGGTAGGGAAATACCGGCTTGTTTTAAATGTCTTCAGAGTACCAGACAATGCAAATGTGGTAAAGAAGAGGATGCAGGACCAGAAGAGAACATCCGGAGTATAGGGCCCATGATGACCACAGGCTGGTCCCACAAACTCTCCATGCATCTTCCTGCATTCCTAAAACAGAAGAAGACATTACTGCATAATGGGCAACTGCATGTCAAACACATTAACTACTCACCTCTTTATCTTGGAATATACAGAGGAAGCCGTGCTCTGATCCTTCCTGATTATGCAGAATCTGTCACAGACCTTTCTAGTAAGTACAGCCGTACCACTTGGGCCCTTATTCAATTCACTTTTTCTAGTGAGTTTTCTACGATGTTATTTTTTTTTTTACACCATGGTACTCAGCTAGCGCGACCCTTGCTATTGCAATGCATGTTCCTAATGAGTGTTACCTGTGGTAGTGCACATTACCTTAGCAATGGTCACACTATTGGAGTACCACGCTTATAGCGTAACTTGCAGTACACATCGCTGGTAGTAAGGGTAATATTGCTAACATTGGTCATATTGTGCATGGCAATTTTACCACTTTTTTGTGCATTGCCTTCTATGCCACCAGCAAGCAAGAATATACAGAGAATAATTTTAACTGTACTTACTTTTTGGTACATTTTTAATTGCATTGCAATGAACTGTTCATCCTGGATCTCTAAATGCAGCTGGAATTAAGAGCGGTTTGCTCTTCTACAGCTGTGGCAGACACAAGTAGATGACAAAGCATTGCAACTGTAGGCTTCATCTAGTCTCTTGGGCCAGGGTGGCAACTATTCATTATTTAGCAGCTGAATTCTCACAGTACATTGTTAATAAAACAGTAGCCTCTAGTGGCTAACTGCAGCATTGCTATTTTAACTTAAAGCTGAATACAACCAATAACGCCGACGGATATAAATGAGTTTGTTGTGTTAAACTCACCTGGCGTAAGTATTATTTGTTTTTACAAACAAGGTAAATTGTGCTTATATGAATTGTGTCTGCAAAGTCATGATCTATTAAAACATACACACACCAGATGAGTTTAACACATCAAACTCACAGAATCACGTATGGGAATTGCATACACATACGGTAGTTCTCATGTACTTACGCTAACAGTGAGGTTGGCCCAGTCATTTCCAGAAAAGGTTATGTTGTTTTCCCTCCAGTACAGCAAGGTTTTGTTGGACGGTTCCTCTGGAGCAGCACATTTACAGCTGCAAAGAGGACAGAATGACAACATCACAAAGACAAATCCTGGACACCACCAAGACAGGACCAGTGCAGAACTAGAACAACTCTCTGATGCGCAAACTAACATATTACCGTAAAGGTTCTCATTTACCGAGGTCACAGTATGTCAAGAGGTCAAAATAAAAAATAAATATTAAGACAGCTTTAACTGGTCACCTTTTAGCGGTCTACATTTTTATCTCGGTTACATACAGTATGCAATTTCTTCCATGGAAATCAGTGAAGTAGACAGCTGTGTAGTTATAAGTAAATTATCAATTATTTTAAATGCCTACTTGTATCCTTCACAAAGAAGAAACTTCTCTGTAAGAAGCGAGGAATGCTTCTAGAATACCTGATGAAGCAAATGTAGTTTTTCTTAAAAAAAAAAAAAATGATATAAATTTATATTTTCCTGAACCAACTGGCAGTCTCGCCTAACCAACACAAATTGCCGGAGAGCAACTTGTAAAGCAATTGTTGGTCTCTGCTGGGCTCAAAGGCTGGGTTCCCAAGTCCTCCTAAGGCTCTGCCACCTCTCCACTGCCCAGTAAAGTGCTCAATTAAGCATTTTTCCAAATATGCCTGCAGAATGCGCTATTGTTCTAATCGTGCATCATCGGCAGCTGCCTGCAATTCATTGAGGCCCAGGTTTCTGGATCACAGCTAGGCGGCATCTGGCTGACACATTGCTCCTACTCTCTGCTCCTACTCACCCCCCGCAACCATGCACGTATGGATATGGTGTGAGGTATAATACTGTATTAGCTAGGCCTATTTTTAACGCAACCTGTAAAAAAAAAAAAACAGACTCTACCATTTATATCATCCAAGCTCTTGGGTCCATGATAATCAGCATGTGTAGCTTCCAGCCATTGGTCCCCATAGCAAAATGCTCATGCTGCCCACCTCTCCCCACTGCCTATTTCCATATACTTTGCTACCCAGGGCTTATGATTTCTGATGGTGCTATATAAAGCGGTAATAATAATAATAAATATTTTTGGTCTGGATAAAAAGTCTAAAGCACATTCTACTGGTTCACCTAATGTCTGAGATATGAAAGCATTCTGCATAATGTGTTAGTTGTTCCCAAAAAAGCCAGTCTATGTGTACTTACAAGAGAAATCTATTTGGCTGCCAACTTTCAGAGCCAAAAACGTGCAGAGACGGCAGAGAATTCTTTACTAGGCCAGAGTTCTAGTCCCCTCTGCTCTGTTATTCACATTCTGAAACCTTTCAGTTTCTAAAAGAAGTGAGAGTGATATTGGAGAGTGCCATATTAATTTTCTTTTAAACAATACTAGTTGCCTAGTAGTACTGCTGATCTTTCATGCATCAGTAGTGTCTAAATCAGGGCTGTGGAGTTGGTACAAAAATCATCCGACTCCAACCCCAACTCCTCAGTTTATAAAAACCACCGACTGACTCCAGGGCCTATATACAATTCCCCTTTTCTCCTGAGTTTTCATCCCAGGTGAAAATTTGACACCTTGTCATAAAATGCTTTTTAAATCACCAGCAAGCAACACAACAAAAAAAAAAATACAAAATTATTTTGATACCATTTTTTTTTACCAACTTTTGGGTACCTTTTCAATTGTAAAATACTTGAAGTTATTTCAAAGAGAATATGAAAATTATCTCTCAGGCGAGAACTCCGGAGAGAAAGTTAATTTGCATATGGGCCCAGGTACCCAAAAATTTCTCCGACTTCACAGCCCTGGTCTGAATCAATACAAGAAAAAAAAAAAAAAAGAAGAAAAAAAAAAAAAAAAAAAGAATTGCACACCTTTGTCCAGCGGATGCTGTTGCAGGATCCAAAGGCAATTGTAATCCACAAGGTGAAAGGAGAAATCCGCACACAGACTTGATCAGGAACAGTATACAGTTTATTGTTCCATCACAAACTTATAGCAATCTGATCGTGTATGTCTATCCTAGCCTTGACAAAGGGGACCAAGTTGGCCACGAAACGATCGTTGGTGTACGGTCAGATTATTCTATGTGTGTGATGGGACAATAAACGAGACACTGTTCTTGATGAAGTCTGTGTGCGGATCTCTCCTTTGACCTTCTAGTCTGAATCAAACACCTGAAACAAGCATGTGGCAAATTCAGTCAAACTTCAGTTAAACATCTGATCTGCATGCTTGTTCAGGGTCTATTGCTAAAAATAAGAAGGACAGCCAGGCAATGTGCATTGTTTAAAAGGAAATAAATATGTAAGCTTCCATATCCCTCTCACTTCCCGTGTGCTTCAAACTTTCGAATTGGAACAATGCCTTGCGTTTATAAATTATCATAAATGTACAATACAGCTAACATGAATGTAATACTGACTAGATTAATTATCATGGAAAGCCTATGAACAATACAGTATATTTTGTTGAGAAAGGTGAACCACCTACTAATATAGAGTAAGCTCGTCCAGCTGGCTGTGCATATGGACAGGATAGGTTTCCCCCAAGTGGATCAGCTTCTCTATGGCTTCATAGATAAAAATGATGCAGATGAGTGAGGCAAAGGCTTCCTCTGTGAAGCGTGTGATGTAGCAAACCAAAGAGCTGGCATCCGTGGCAACCAGAACAATGCAGAGGAAGGCCGTCCACAGCCCGATACAGGCCCTTAGCGACAGATAGGATAGACCTTGCTCCCTGCAGGGAAGGAAAGAGAGAGACGTTCAAGATATACACAAGATCATAGGATATACGATAATTTGGATAATATCAACTGAACAAAACAACTTTCTACAAAAATGAGTAAAAAAAGTTCAAAGGTTTAACATATTTGTGGACTTATTCACTGTACATTGTCCAAGCCAGTCAAGATTTCCATATGATCACTCTAACTCCAGCAGCACAGCACTTACACTAGGTGGCCATTAGCGGAACAGTTTCAGTAAACGATCATATTTTTGCTGGTGGGCCTAATCGATTGTATTATTAAAAAATGGTTGATTGGTGCAGCAGATATCGTTATAAATACAATTGTAACTTATGGACGCAATTTGGATTTTTTTTTTTATTTTTTATTTTAAACCTCAAGTTTATTGAAACCGTTCTTTAGTTAAAAAAAATACATAACAGAGACTGTCCCATATTGATGGCCGAGTGCTTGTCATATAAACATTCATTATTCGCCAAAGACTTGCTTAAAGTGAACCCAAGGTAAGGGGGATATGGAGGCTGACATGTTTATTTCCTTTTAAATAATGCAGATTGCCTGGCTGTCCTGCTGATCCTCTGCCTCCAACTTTAGGTCATAGACCCTGAACAAGCATGCAGATCAGAGGTTTATGACAAATCTGAGTTTAGCTGCATGCTTGTTTCAAGTGTGTGATTTTGATCCTACTGACCAGAAAGATCAGCATTATTGCAAGGAAACTAGCACTGTTTAAAAGGAAATAAATATGTCGTCTTCCATTGGTCTCACACTTCAGGTTCCTTTTAAAGGATGCAACTGTAAAGCATAGAGCACAACAAGTGAAGAAAATTAGATGAATAACTTGATACGTTCATTTGATCAATCAGCTCATGAAACAACTAAACAATGAACAGTGCATAACAGTAGACTATCTATTCCAGATAGTTCACCCTCAAATACAGAGGGATAGTCCATTCTCCTAGGCTATATCTGACCAAGGTAGCCAAAAGGCATCGAAACTATATCACTTGTATATGCGAAGAACAAAGCCCCATTGACCAAATTTTATTGAACTTGGGTATAGCACCCCTGTGTTGATAGATAGCTTTCCTATAAAGAAGCATTACATAAACTGCTTTAAAGGGGAACTGAAGAGAGAGGTATATGGAGGCTGTCATGTTTATTTCCTTTTAATCAATACCAGTTGCCTGGCAGCCCTGCTGGTCTATTTCTTTGCAGTAGTATCTGATGAAAACCAGAAACAAGCATGCAGCTAGTCTTGTCAGATCAGACTTATAAGTCTGAACCACTGAAACACCTGATCTGCTGCATGCTTGTTCAGGGGCTATGACTAATAGTATTAGAGGCAGAGGATCAGCAGGGCTGCCAGGCAACTGGTGTTGTCTAAAAGGAAATAAACATGACAGCCTCCATATACCTCTCTCTTCAGTTCCCCTTTAATCCAGTCTGAGCAGGAATGGACTGTGGCTGCTGTCCAGCACTTACCGGTAGTAAGTTGTTTTGATCTCAAATTGCTTTTTCATGTGACTGTAACTGTATCAGAAAATCAGTTCAGTAAACAAAGTCTTGGCATCACACACTAGGGGGCAACCCATATGGTCGTTCAGCAATTGTATAACCTGCAGCCAGTATGCATTTACCATGGGACAAGACCAGATCATATGCAGGAAAGTGCGACAATCCACATGGCTCTTTGGACAGAGATCATCTGCCTATGCCCTAAATTTTGCAGGGCGCAGGCACCAGGTGTGAGAAAAGCCCTGTATAATATATTGCGATAGATCAAGCAGTCTGGTTGATGGGGGAAGCCCTTAGTGACACTGGTCAATGTATCATCCCAACTATCATCTGATATATTGCCCTCCTCTCTGTCCCAATATGTCTTTCATTGGTATACATGATGTGTGGCCATAGGAGTGACCACTTCACTGTACGGCGCTAAGATCAACTGCCTTTACACTAAGGAGGACACCTCCAAATGTTTAGGGAGTGATGTGAACTCAATTTTGGATTCCTTAAAGGACAAATGAAGTGAGAGGCTGCCATAAGAATTTTCTTTTAAACAATACAATACCATTTGCTTAACATTGTGCTGATCTTTCATGCATCAGTAGTGTCTGAATCAAACATCTGAAACACGCATGCAGCTAATCCAGTCAGACTTCAGTCAGAGAATCTGATCTGCATGCTTGTTCAGGGTCTATAGTTAAAAGTATTAGAGGCAGAGGATCAGCAGGACAGCCAGGCAACCTGCATTGTTTAAAAGTAAATAAATATGCCAGCTACCATAACCCTCTCATTTGTCCTTTAGTTGTCGTTTAATGCTGTGAATCAATTCAATACAATACTTTCTTTCGATCTGAATGACCAAGGACATCTCAATAGCACATTAAAAATGCATGCTTACAATGTGGCTCATTGTAAAAAAATTCCATTCTACCTCTTCATTTTACAGTAGTTTAAAAGTTTAGCAGAGGCTTTTATTACCATGTTTCAGCAGACGGCCTGGCCTGTCTAAATCCAGAAATTTCAGGCAGATAAGGAATGATGTAAATGGACTTTACTTGTGCACAAAATCAAATATAGTAACTGTATGTCTAATAAAAAGTAGGAAAAAAGATTTTTATTGAAAGTTAAGTCAGAGTCTTATCCCACTTTAATCATTGAAAGTGTTGCTCGAACCAACTTTGTGTTAGTTTGACGTTGGCACTGATGCTCCATTACAAACAACGGATCATACCTCACCGTGACGTCCAAACTGATGTCCCCTTTTCACCTAATGTACAGATTTGCTTTTTCTTCTGTTAGCAACATCACCTCCATATTATAAAAACCTAACAAAACATCAACCACAAAAAACTGAAGTGTAATCAATAGGTGCAACTGTAAAACAGTTTTCTGACTGCTATAGAGGAGATATTGATTGAACTGAAGAGGGTGAGTTGGTAGCTGAATTTAGAAAAGCTTTTAAAAATGAGCTCTTATAAGTACTTAGAAAATTGAAAATCTGACTGCCATATCCTAATGCCAGGAAACACATTTATAATTCAAAGACTTTATGCAGAAAGCAAATAAAACATTAAATTACATTTTCAAGTTAAATACAGTCTCACTGCAAGCATGGTCTGTAAATGTTTATTTTCAAAAATAATGAAAATATGCATACATAGAAATATCCTTCAGGGCTCGTAAAATGACATAAAGGCAGTGGCATAACCAAGGAGCTTGGGGCCCCAGTGCGAGTTTTTCACGGGCCCTAAGCACTCTATTGATTTGAAGACCCAAAACCTACCAAGGGCAGCTGCAGTGACAGAGAGGTGTATTTAGTGTAAGGAAACAGGTTAAGGATTAGCACTATGCAATGCACATATAGAGGTGTTCTTTACCAGCATAGCTCCAATGATAAGCTAATAAGATGGATGAAGGAGGGCCTAGTGGGCCCCTCTGGTCCAGGTGCCCTGGTGCAGTGGCAAATGCTATGCCACTGCATCAAGGTTTACATAACTGTAGAGGTTATAATAAATGAATGAGGAAACAATAGGGGGTTAGAGCAGCAAATGGGCTCCAAGAAGCAAGGAATACAGATGTTCCATGGAGAGCTTACTAACCATATTCCTTGGCTAATTAACCTAACCCATCTGGCATCTGGGCTGCATGACAGTTCAGTGATATCTCTAATCAGCTGCATTCAGTGAAATCCAATCATGTCACAAATTGATTGTGCGCTTCTACATGCACTCTGTCCACATGAAGAATTGATCATCTCTCATTAATACAGTGTTGTTAGCTAGGGTCAGACGGACTTGTTCTCATGCTGGGAGATAGGCAGGTGAAGGTGTTTTTTATGTCGATGGGAAGGGGGCAGCAGTTGATGAAGAATTAAAGGATAAAGCCGGCCACTAGCGGTCCAATTTCTAGCGTAAAATCATTCGAGCGATTAGAAATTCTGATCGGACGAAAAATCGTTCACTGCACCATCAACTAACCAATCACTGCTTCCTATCTATCACGACCACCAAGAAAATCCAAATTTTCGTTCGACGAAAATTTATTCGGGCGACATTTTTTTCACTCGTTCATAATCGATTGTGTCCACCAATGGAGATTATTTACAACCAATCCGATCAGAATTTCTGATCGCTCGAACGATTTTTCGCTAGAAATTGGACTGTTAGTGGCCAGCTTAACTGTACTTACATATGTAAATACAGTTTTCTGCTTGATCCACAAAGTGCATAAAAAACAAACCAAAATAGCCCCTCCACAATCTACACTAGTGGTTGTAAAGTTGTAAAAAGTATATTTATATATTATACTGGCATATAAGCCGAGTTACCCACTTTTCCCTTAGAAACCAGGAAAAAGTGATTGACTTGCATAAAAGCCCCCTTCCCCAGTAGCCAGATATGCCCCATGTACAAGTCAGCACACCTCCCCATAGCCAGATGTGCCCAAAGGATGATACAGCTGTGTTTCAAGATGCCACTAGATGGCGATTGCCACACAGGAAGAATCCCAAATCAACTGCACCACTGACATGTGCTTGCACCTCCACTCCACAAGCCTGGGACACAAGTAGTCTTGAGCAGTGCACTCTGCAAACCATGTGGATTGGGGGAAAGAACACAGCAGGGAGCCAGCTGGCAAGAGCAGGATCACTAGTGCACGATCCTTACGCTCCTCTGCCAGTAACAAAGCCTGCACCACCATCCATTCTGGGAGTAACTTTTCAGCACATTTTTTGTGCTGAAAAATTAGGTATATATATATATATATATAGGTATATATATATATATATATATATATATATATATAGGTATATATATATATATATATATATATATATATATATCACATTTCTAAATAACTGGGTTACCACGTGAATATAGAATAGAATGGTACAATTCATAAGTCATGTAAACCCAATAGGTCATTTAAAACGGACAACATAGAAAATACTATTGTTGGTCTAGAGGGCAGGCACTTGGTAGGCACTACGGGTCTTTTGTGCTGCTCCGTTAGGAGATTCTCCCCTCAAGCAGGAAGCTTCTTCATGGATTGACCCCAGAAGCTCACAGAGGCATGATGTTTATATTAAGAAATTCAATGTGGAAGGTCCAATTTAGTTATTTAATGAACTTTGTGGAGTAATATGTCTAACTGTCTAACTGCTGTAATAGGCAGAAGATGAAAATGAATCTGGACGCTAAATAATGGCACTAATACATTATTCTATAACTAGAACTGAGACCCGTTTAACAGTATAACTGGCTCTTGAAATCGAGGGCAACAGCACCACCCCCGTTCGCTCTCCTCCTCACACAGTCCACTCTCTCCCGGGTTACGGACTGCCTCCTCTGCCTGGGCAGCCAATGAGAGGAGTCACTGCAGCACCTGAGCCGGCCGTACTGCACATGGATATACCACTCATGTGCAGAGCAAACCTGACATGGATGCAGTGACACAGGCGAACGCAGCAGCAGGCCTTTTATTATACAGGATTTCTCATTAAAACCTAGAATACAAATCAACTCTGCTCCGTGTGGTTATATTTATTAATACTTATACCGCAAACCCCAAACCAAGAAAGGTATATTACTTGCAGAACTTGAAGAGGATCTTCTCAAACACCAGCACGGGTCCTGTACTGCCCAGAATAGTCATTGGTTGTCCAGCAAATAGGGAGTAAGCGATTCCTGTCATAGAAGCACCAAACAAGGATTCTATTGCACTCTGTAGGGGCACAAATTTCAGGTTATTGGCAATGCACATCATACCATGACACACATCTTATTTCCTGATTATGTGGAGTGGTTGTTAAAGAAGGCTTTATTTAATGTGTTGTGTTCTTTCATGAAAATAGAGCATTAAATGAATGAAATGTTGTTTACTTGCACTGATTTGCCCACCCTGCTCAATTAAAATAGTCAGGTGTCACTCTGTGAATTATTTCCACAAAGCAATTAGATACATTTACTTTTCCATGTAATCAAATACTTTGCATCAAAGCTTGTTGAAAGCCAGTGGAAAAGCTGAGCTGTAAACCCATTAATTGGCCATCAACCAGGCGGCAGCAGACACGCTCAGTGCTTAAATAAAGCCAGTGATAGGGATTATCCTGATTAGAAATTGAAGGATGGCAATTAGGCAGCTGATATAATGGAGCAAGAGTTGCTGGGCAGCCTTTGTGACGTCAAGAGAGATGGAACAAGGAAGTGAGCTTCAAGTAATTGGTGTTAGGCACAGGTAAGTTTCTTACTATTCGACCTTCCGTAGCTTCTCCAAGCAAACCCCCAAATGTGATGACCGGAGACATGCAAGCACAGTATAGGAAGAGGAAAGAAGCCACACACTGCAAGCTCAGCGCATCCCTGTAGTCTCTCCAGTACCAAGGAGCCTTCCTCTTGATGTCTACCACCAGACCGCCAAATAGCCTGCAATGAATAACAGTGAGTGTCCTACCAGAAACATCTCTAAGAGAAAAGTCATCATTTATTATCTTTATTCTGGTTCTGAAGAGTAAGTGAAAATGCTCAAAGAAAAAGGAACAGCTGGTGAAATTAGCACGCTTTAAGTGTTTGCTAAAATTCAACAATGAGTGCTAGACTACATTTGAGTATTTGTCCAGTTTTTGCTTAGCGGTTCATACTCTTCCAAGATATCAACCAATACGGTTTCTATATTAAGATGGGTGTTTATTTTTCAAGGAACTCCTCCTTTTTAAGTGTAAGAGTTACATATCGGCAATAACAGACAGTTGACATTCTCACATTAAGGGCCATTTACACGGGCTTCTGGCAGATGGCTCGCATCAGCTCGTTTAGCTCATGCTAAATGCTTTTCTATTACTGAGCAGAAAAGCATTTGGCATTGCTTACCGGCGCTTTGTCGCCGCATCATGTTTTAAACCCCTAGGGAGAAACGGAACTTCTTGAATGCAACCATCTAGGAGGCAGGTGTCCATGACCAGATTACGGGATCTACCACTACATTTACACGAACACCACAAAATATGGAAAATGAAATTTAAAAACGTTTCTATCCATTTGAATAGAATGGAGGTTGATTCCCTAGACACAACGCTTCTTCGGCCACCAATGCTGCTGTGTTTACCACCCATCTGAACCAGCCCTAAGGCTTTATTTCACTTTTATAGTTAGCCAGGCAGTTAACAACAGTGTTTTTCACAGGTGTGAATAATGAAGGCAGGCAAATGGGGCCATGCACACATAGGTGGTTTGGGGTGGCATAGTTGGAAACGTCAACATTAACTTTGCAAAGAGACAAATGCATGACTAGGTGGTCAGCTGCTACCAGTAAAAACAATGGAAAAGGTTTTCTAAGCATTTCTTGCACAGTTTGCCCAAAATATACTGTGGAGGTTTTACTGAGAGGTAAAAAATGGCTAAACGTTTGGTTTAGTCACCTCTACGATTGAAAACCTCAATGGTGGGTTTTCCAGACGTTTGAAAAAATGGAAAATTGGGTAGCTGGAGCAAAGCCTACAGAGAGTGTTTAGTACACAGCCCAAAACAAGTTTGTAGTAGCCCTGTGTGTAAAAGTATTGTGATTATTATATTTGTTTTTCTTCATAACACTAACCCTTAGACCCCTTCCCCACTTGTGTATTGTTGCTAGTCATGTTTTGAGCAATGCACTGTGTGTGTGTGTGTGTACATGTGTGCACGCTAGCGCACGTACCCAGCACGCAAGACTTGAGAAATGCATAGGCTGCACTGCTTCCAACCATGTGTTGCGGTAAAGCGCAGTGATGCATGGTAGCATACAATTTTATGCAAATACAGATGTGATCCCATTCATTATAAATGAATGGGATCTGCACCACATTATCGAGAATTGGATAACTATGCCAGTGTTGTGCATTGCTCTGACCACCCACGTTGCAAGCAACATGCAAGTGGAGAAGGGGCCTTATCGTATGCCTAACTTTACTTATACCCAATAGTAACATCATTCATTCTAAACCCTCTTGGCACCTGACACTAACCAAATCCCCACCTCATGGCAAAATATAACAAAGCTAAAATTATCATTGGCAAAAACAAACCAAGTAGAGTATTTAGCTAAATTCCTTGTAAAATGTCCAGCTTCATCAGCCCTCTTAATGAAAGTTAGGTGTGAAATCTGCAGATAGACGTGTCTGAGCTGAGTTGCTAGAAGCAAAATCACTTGATTTAGTGCTTATATACTGAAATGGTAGCTGTAAGCCAAATTACTAATAATTCGGACAGCCTTGCACTGCTTTTTCTTGCAGTAGGAAGTTCCCTTTTCTTGACTAGAAAAAAATAATGGTGATTCTGGTTCTCCTTAATCGTCATTCACTGACCTCCCTGTGCGCTGCAGTTCTGGTCCACTGTGTTCTGGTTCTGGCTCAGGATCTACATGGCAAACATTACCATTGGGGACTCCAGGCATCTTTCTTTTCTCCTGCAAGATTAGAAAAAGAAAAAATGTATTCATATTCAAATTTAATTTGATGGGAATATTTGGGAGTGATGCATTGTGGGAAACCACAGTTGCTAACCCTAAGCTTAATTATCACAAATACCTTCTGTTTTAAGAGGGACAATTATACACAAAATTGCTTTTTAGTAGGAGGGCTTTTTGGTTTCTTTCAGCCCTTTATAGTGGTTCTGGGTCACCCTGAGCTGGGTATTATGATTAACTTACTATCAAAACACAACTGTAAGCTGCAGTAAATGACCACTGCAGTAGTAAGAGTGAGCAGACAGGGTAAGTATAGACTTGTATTCCATTGAACATTACAAAACTAGCAAGGCAGTGAGAGAAAAATGCTCCTAGCTGTCACTGAGCCAAAGCGATCTGCCACGTGGATTTCTCTACATCCTTTGCTTGGTTTGCGAATGCATGACCATAATATCATCACAGCATCTGGCCCATATGCAATTAACTTTTTCCTCTGAGTTTTCTCATACATGTTATTTTTAGACCTTTTCAATATAATGCCTATTAAACCACCAGCAAGAAAGAAAATACTCAACATAATTTTGAGAGTATTTTTTCACCTAATTTTTGGGACTTTTTTAATTACAAAGTGTTAATAAGTTAAATAACCTATGGGAGGGGTGAAAGAGTTGCCAGGTGGGTCAAGGGGTGGGGATCAGAGGCAATTTGGGCTCAGATACTTTTGACTCTCTCTGTGGCACTGACAACCAAAGAAAGAGAGGAACAAAGTAGAGGAGGCTTGGAGGAAAATGATTTTAGTAGGCAGGTATCAGGTTCCCCCCCCCCCCCCCCCCCCCTAGGATTGATGCAATAGGCTTTGCATTAAGCATCCTGCATCCTTGTCTAAAAAGGCAAGTACATAGTATGAGTATTGGCACACTTTAAAATACATATGCTAAAAGCACTGACCTGAGAAGGAACATTCTTTGGTGGCTCAATTCTTATGGATGGATCCCACTCTCCAGGTGGGAGTACTGTCACCTGATCCAAGAATTCATCAATTCCAGCTAGCAAATCTTGTCTGTCTTTTGCTTTGTAAGCAACATCGTGAAAAATCTGCAAGATAAAATTGGTTTGGAATAGTAACTGAAAGGAAGGAAAGCTTATAAATGATTGGATGCAAGAAAGAACGTCATAAATAACTGATAAATAAATCAATAATTAGAATACATTTAAATTGTACGTACTTACGTTGACCAATGAAGTTGCAAATTTGTGTTTCAAGCTAAAAACTGACTGAAGAAGTATACAGCATGCTTGAAATCTGTAACACTGATGTTGGATTAAAGAATAAAGATTTTCTACTTCATTCAAGCATCTGGTGCTTGGTTACTTCTGGAACAGCCAAATGCACAGATGGAATTTATATATAGCAATCATTTAAAGAGACACTGAAGCGAAAAAAAATTATGATATAATGAATTGGTTGTGTAGTATGGA
Source organism: Hyperolius riggenbachi (assembly GCF_040937935.1). Taxonomy (NCBI): domain Eukaryota; kingdom Metazoa; phylum Chordata; class Amphibia; order Anura; family Hyperoliidae; genus Hyperolius; species Hyperolius riggenbachi. The sequence continues at coordinate 126,445,832 of NC_090647.1, forward strand.
TAATTACTAGAGCATTAGAAGCAAAGAAAATATTCACATATTTTTATTTTCAGCTATATAATGGGTTTTTTTTTTTAACATTGCATCATTCTCTAATATTTGCAGTTTATACACTACTCAGCTTTCTAAATGATTTTACAGAGCAGGCCAGCGAACTTTTGATCTGTCCTCTGGCAGAAAAAAAGAAAATAGAGTGACTGACAGTTGAGATAATAAGCTTCAGAAGAGGAGCTCTCTGCGACTTTGAAAGTCGTGGAGCTCAATGGCTGTTTTGCATAGATAACAACTGGAGTTTCTCTTAACTCTTCCTGTACTGGAAACAATATTAGACTTATGTCTCTGCTCCTAATGTTTTATTACTTAGCTGTACTAAACATACAAATCATTACATCATATTTTTTTATTCGCTTCAGTGTCTCTTTAATAACATTTAAATCACTGACAGGTAAAGTAGATAATATTATTTTATTACACTGGTACCTGCCAGATAAATTAGGCAGCAGCAGTCCGTTTTTAAAGGTGATGTGTTGGAAGTAAGTAAAATGGGCAAGTGTCTGAGTGACTTTGACAAGGGTCAGATTGTGAAGGCTAGCCACCTGGGTCAGAGCATCTTCAAAAAGTGAGGTCTTATGGGCCGTTTCTGGTAAGCAGTGTGTCGGGCGTTTTTATACCATTCTGTCATACAAATTATAACCGGATGCATAAAATCAAAAGCTAAGGCCTCCTACAAATAATGGGAGGAGTCTTACTATATTAAACACCCAACCTGAATTTCTTATAGCGAGTTTCTCAAGCTACTGGTACAAAGAGTGAAAAGTCAGGACAACTCTTTACTTTTAAAATAATGAATTTATTAAATACACAAGTTGTCAGAATAATTATAAATCAAATCATAGGAATCAAACAACCACCAAATATTAATAACCAAAGTACTTCTCTAGATAAGCCGATTATACACTTCAGCGCAAAATTGACCACAGATATTAACCAATAAAATCAATCAATCACAATAGGCTGTGCAACCATAAGATGGCATACATTTTATCTTACTTGCTAGGCTTGATTATAATGCACAATCTAACAAGGGAAAAATATGGAAGCAGATCTAGCTGGTCTAAAAACTTCAATATATAAAACAAGTTTAAAGTTTACTGGGCTGTAAACACTTATGACAAGTGGTTAATATCTGCAAAGAATGGTCCATGGAAGGAAACCTGGTCCCTTAGATTGTAAGCCTCTGGCAGGGTCCTCCCTTCCCTAGTGTATTCTACATGATTGTGTGCCCATGATTGTGCTCCTTTGACAGCCTGTACTTGTATTACTGGGCCTACCTAACCAACCCATAACCGCATGATGATGTCTCTTGTACGGTTTGCCTTGTATAATTCTATGTTGTATAACTTTGGTTATTCTGTCATCCTTGTATCATTGTTTATTGTCCAGCGCTGCGTAATATGTTGCCACTTTATAAATACAATAAATAATAATGATAACGTAATGAGGTTATTGGTGGTCAAGTTTCAGAGTAAGAGTAATGCATATGGAGAGTGAAGCCTAGCCCGCCTAATCAAATCCCACTGAAGGGCTATTTTAGCACAAATTTCTGAAAAACTTCTTGCGTTGCAGCTTGCTATGTATGGAGGTGCAAAATATCCCAAACCAGTAAAGGTGCCCATGCCAACCCCTGTATGCCACTGAAAGTGCCTACAATGGAAATGTCTGGACCATGGAGCAATGGTAAAGGAATCACATATTCCCACATCACCAAATTCTACCTAGCCTGCACAGCTGCTATAGTTCAGTCTCGTAGTAAGAATATGCCATAACTGCCGTGCTGGCTGCAAAGAATTCATTTTTTTTGCAGCGTATGGAGAAGCTGGAGCGTGAGAATAAGAGCTGCTCTCCAGCTAGAAATATCACTATGCTGCCAGCACCAACTTTTCTAGAGGGACCCAGGTCATAAGACTGAGTTCCAAAGGGCAAAAATCAGTAACCCTTCGCACACTCGCATGCAAATGTTTAAGCAAATGCATTCACAGATTCATTCATCTAGGCACAACTGTTATCCCTACAGCTAAGTTAAAAGCCGGGGTCTTAGTTCACATAAGAATGCATTCTTTTGCTTAGTCACCTATACTGCGCAGAAGTACCCAGGTAAACGTAGGTGTCCTAACTCTGGCCCTGTAACATGCATAGTGCAGACATGCAAACACATTCATTGCATCAAACCTATCTAGGGATTAGGAGCACACATCCTGACGTCCTCTCCTGGGACAGATAGTGCATCTTACCAATCACACAAGGGAGCTAACGCAACGTATCCATGCGCACCATGCACATACACCAGCATAAGCAGTGTGCATGCTGACAAAAAACACAAACAGGGGAAGGAGGGAGTGCACAGAATTAAAACCCTAGCCACAGGGGTCAGTAACAAGAAAAAAACAGATATATCCAGGCACATCGCCTCTAGTTAGGACATTAAATAAGTTATTAAGGAAAGGGAGGTGCTGAAGGGGGTGTGGCCAGAAAATTATCAAAAATCAATAACCCTTCGCACACTTGCATGCAAATGTTCAAACAACTGCATTCACAGACAGGCACCACTGTTATCAGATCTATCTGTTTGTTTGTTTTTCTGATTTCCAAAGGGAATTCCTCTGGAACAGCTGTGTCAGAGATGAAAACTGTGTAATTAAAGAATAGTATTTCCCCCTGAATGCACAAAATGAGCATTGATTGAGAGGGCCTTTATGTTTATTACATGCATTGTTTTTACAGAATCAAATGCTGATTGTATTAAAAATGCTGTGTACTGTATGACTAGCTTCACTGGACTTTTAGGATCTGCTGTTTACATCTTGGTGCCAGATGGTCACAGGACACCCTCAGAGGTCTTACAGAATCCATGAGTGAGGGCTGTTCTGCCGGCACAAGGGAAGCTACACAGATTTTAATGTTTTTGCGTATCAGGATATGTGAACCAATCTGCTCACAAACACATTATACTGTTTATCCTAAGGAGTCACAAAAGCTTCCTACGCTGCACCCTCCAACAAGACAGCCATCAGAATGTTTTTGGTGCAACAAAAAGTCAGTTACTGCCCCCCCAAACAAGGTAAACATCAGGGCTTCCCCAATCAGCCCTGATATTGGAATACAGCCTGTAACTTCTGACAGTGGTCTGCAGCCCGGCACTATTAAAACAGCGCAGGAGATTTGGGTGCAGCCGGCACCATCATAGGCCCGTAATAGGAATTATGGGTACAGCAGGGCTCAGTGAGTAGCTTGGGCGCCGTCAAAAGACAGAGTTTAAATTACTTTTAAAACACTGTAATTTGGCCACCAGCAATAGCTGGAAGCCAAATCACAGAATTCCCTACCATCTACAGGGACCGGAAGGGAAAATAGTAATTAACGCCGCCGGGACTTGTGCAGGAGCAGGCTAAGCCGTATATATAGGCTTTATCCTGCGCCCAAATCTCCCGGCGGCATAGTCCTATGTATGCCTAAGGCCAGGCTGGTGTCAATGCTATCTCAGATTTGCGGATTACAGGAGTGTAAATCAATGAGAAGTGGGAAGATGCTGAAATCAACGACCAATAAGCATTTAGACGTCACAGGAAGCTGCTAAACTGAAATAAAGAATAATACTCATCACCAACTTGCTTGTGAAGTTTGGCAAAGAAAAATAAATTACAAAGCTGACAGACTAACATAACACTTATGCATTGAAGCTGATCAAGCCTATGCATTTCCCCTGGAGTTCTGCTCCAAACCCTTACCATGCTGGGTTGGCTGTCTAAAATTTCTGGCACATTTACCTGCTGCCTGCCATATATGAAAAGGACAAGAGATGCTAATTGTGTAGGATGTACAGTATGAAGAGAAAAACGTGACAACCCACACTGGAACCTTATTGAAGGCTGGTTGAAGAAACATTTCATTATTTACCATTATAATCAATGATGGAATTTTGCTTACAGGAGCAGTCAAACATTTACCTCATCAGTCATTATGGTAGCCATTGATCTCCCAATCTCATGGTATTGCTGTGCTTTTCCTACTGGACCCAGCAAGATAAATAAAAACCTGCAATAAAAATGTAATCTATGTGATCAACACTGTCAATCATAATTAGGACAAACATAGGGCCTGAGTTACAATGGCATCTCCAGTCGGGATATCATATATGATTCAGTGAGCCTGGACTTGATTGTTACACACGTGAGGGTGGCCGATCCTAGCCACTGACAGCTGACAAATGGTATCCCCACTGGAGAGTTTTGGAGACCTCTGGAAAGGAAGGAGTATAATTTTGTCCCAGTAAATTCAGAACCTGTGTGCGCATTGTCAATTGGGGGTGGAGACATTCGGTGCTCGGAGATTAGCTATAGGCACGTTATCATATGGAGGACTATAGTAAAGTATTATCAGAAGGAAGGATTTTGGCTCCAGGTTCAGAAGAAGACTTGGAGCTGAAGCTAAAGTGGTGAAAAAAAAGTTGAGTTTCAGTTAGATAAAGTGTAAATGTAAGATGCCAATGCCTGGATATTCCTTAATTAGATAAAGTTGAGTTTCAGTGAGATAAAGTGTAGATGTAAGATGCCTGGATATTCCTTAAGCTCAACACACACCATACAATCTTGGTTGTACAGATTTACCAAATCTATGTAGTATAAGGGCCAACAGATTGAAAATATCTTTAAAGATTGATTGGATAAGCTCTTAAACCACATGAAAGTGGTAAGATTGAACAACCAAGATTGTATGGTGTGTGTTGAGCCTTAGTTAGATAAAGTTGAGTTTCAGTTAGATGTACGAGTTAGAAATACATAAGGGTAAGGCTCCTTTTACACTTGGTGCGGTGTGATGATCACATCAAACTGTGCTCAAGAAGTCGCACCAAACGTTATAGCCGCAATGTGATCTAATCAGTGAGGTATATTTTCCATTAAACACATGCCTCACTTTCGGAGGTACAGCACCACTGCAAATACAACACTTGCATAGGGCTATCACTACTTAGACAGGCTGCCCCAAGTGTACAAGGGGCCTAGGTGTTCGTGGTTGGGTAGGGGAATGTTGACTTTGGTTATAAGGGATGTGAGGTGAATGTTAAGCAAGTAAGCAAATGATTAGGAATTAACGTTAAGGGAGAGGTTGGGGTTTTGCATTAGGAAGAGGCCCATTGAGTGTGAATAGCATTTTACATAGGGGGCACACTGCTAGGACATGTTAGGGAAATAGTTCTTTATTTTCGCTGCCATACTAGGAGGGAGGGCAGCTGATTGATTGTGTGTGCAAGCAATAGACTGCCTAAACTATTAGTGCTAGGCTGTCAAAAGATGGACCCACACTTAGGCTTCTGAGTAACCGTAATGAACACTTTATTTAACAACTTCAGTCAAAGTCAAATGATTGTGAACAAATGAACAGTAAAGTAAACCTGTTGTGGAAGAGACAGCCCACCCTTGCTGACCTCTTTATGAAAATGCTAGCTGTCTAGCCGTAATCCAGATTGTCTGGCAATAATGCTTGTTCACTTCAAACAAGACTGTAGATCAGAAATATCAGAATGCTTTCTATGATTAATCCTTTCAGTTCATTAATTTAGAATGTATTGCAGTCAGAGAATCAGCATTATATCCAAAAATATTAGCTTCCATGCATTCATAATGAGAGGATAACTTGAAAGTGATCCTGAAATGGCTAACAAACCTTAAAGGGACTCTGACCAGTAAATAAAAACAAACTCTGAACTTACCTGGGGCTTTCTCCGGCCCACCGTAGGTCGAGAGGTCCCTCGGCATCCTTCTGGCTCCTCTCCCAGGCCCTGCTCAGAAATGGCTCCTGGCGACACTGGGACCGAGTGTCGGGCTCCCTCTTCCGGAACGATGACGTCAGTCGTCACCACGCCGGCCACCTCGCGTCATCACGGTGGCCAGCGTGACAGTACTGTGCATGTGCGATTAAACCGCCGCGATGATGCGAGGCGGCCGGCGTGGTGACAACTGTCGTCATCTTTCCGGAAGAGGGAGCCCGACACTCGGTCCCAGTGTCGCCGGGATCCAATTCTGAGCAGGGCCTGGGAGAGGAGCCAGAAGGACGCCGAGGGACCTCCCGACCTACGGTAGGCTGGAGAAAGCCCCAGGTAAATTCAGATTTTGTTTTTATTTACTGATCGGAGTCCCTTTAAAGAGTACCTAAATTATAAATTACAGTTTGCTTTAAACATAATAAGTTGCCAAGATATTTAAAATCACACATATTAAAGTTTAATTTGTGTCACCCCCAAGGTCCATATTCTACATATGGTCCTGAAATCCCCACCCCCAATGTGAAATTGGGCCAGGGTGATTTTTTTTTTCAAACCACAGGTGCAAAGGATGCTGGGGAATTGATGTCATAACTCCTCCCCATCTCCATGTGATCTGATCCAGACATCTGTAATAAGAATTATAGCAAGCAGACAGGATAAGACAGACTGCAGCAGTTCTCCTCTGTCGTACACACCGTGAAAAGAGAAGTAACTTGATTCAGGCAGGCAAAGAGTCGGGGAGGGAGGGTATGAGGGAACTAGGTTGGAGGGGAGGATACAACGCTGAGAGTGTACTTTACAAAAAAGGAAGTGCTAATACAGATATAAAATGTGACTCTGTTCTATCCACTAAGATGTACCAGACGTAAATTTTATGTTCATCTAAATGTACACTGTATATAGACTACATATATGTATTGCCATTCCAACCTTTTTTAAAGTTGGCAATAAGGCTGCAAAAAAAAAAAAACAAAAAAAAAACTAGGCTACAAAAATCTCTCTCACACCTGTCTACACTCCAACACACACAAAACACACCTGCACCCACCTTTTTCTGATTTAGCTTACTGCCCTAATTTTAGACAATACAAATTGCTTGGCTGTTCTGCGGATTCTCTGCCTTTAATACTTTTAGCCATAGACCCTGAACAAACCTACAGATCAAATGTTTCTGTGTTAGAAATCGTAACTCCCAACATTCACACCCTCGTATTGTACATTCCTGTTATGTTCTATATCAACCTGTCAGACTGAGAACTAGGAGGAGTGTTGATACTGTCACCCAGTGACAGCTTTAGGCATTACAGCAAGCTTACCTGGTTCTCACTTGGCTATTTATTTACCAGGTGAGTCTACTTTGCATGGTAGCTGGCTTGCAGACAAGTTCACCTAGAACACTCTGGACAAATTAATGGTTTGGCGAGTCTGGTTTGCATCTGCTCTCCGATTGGCTGCCTGTGTTATAAAAGTCCTTTTTAATACACTTCTGTCTCATCCCCTGGTTCATCTGCCTGTCTGTTGGACCTTCTGTCTAGGACCTCTGGCTGGTTCCTGACTTAGTTTGTTCGTAAGCCTTGGATTAGAGAGTCATCTGACCTCCTGTGTATGAACTTTGTATCTCCATTACTACACTATGTATTAGTTGGGTTCTTGGGTGTTGAATTGGTTACCACGGCCTCAGTCCCAATACTTTGTACGAATAAGTCCTGGGCCAACTGAAGTCTGGTAGACGTAATCAGTTTCCCGTTCAAGTGGGGGCTTGGCTACAGGTTAGAGATTGGGGTATTGGGTATGAAAGGTAACTGGCGATCACCTGGATACCTCACATTCTGACATAAATCTGACAAGATTAGCTATATGCTTGTTTCAGGTGTGAGATTCAGACACGACTGATGCCAGAATGATGAGCAGGACTGCCAGGCATCTGGTATTGTTTCAAGGGAAAAAAAATAAGGCAGACTCCATATTCTTCTTGCTTCAGATTTCCTTTTGTTCTTAATTGTTCTAATTGTTCTTTGCACCACTACACCTTACGCAACGGCCAATCCATGATGCCACTCTTGGGTGTTCACTTTAGCATGGCACATAGTATGTTGATATAATGGCCCCATTGTTGTATATGAGTGCATGCATGTGCGTAGTCATTTTTCAGTTGGCGTTTGACTGTGAGCTTTCCTTTACCTTCTGTTCACAAACATATAGAAAAGTATACTAAATGCAGCCTTCACAAATAATGACCTTCATGATGGAACTCCAACTTCAATAATGTCATTATGTAAACAATAAATATGTGATTTAGCAGAATTATGTAACAGTTTGTAGATTTGCCCGGGGAAAAAAGTAAATGCAGAATTAGATCTGAGAGGTGATGGCCTAATAGGAATCTAACAGTATAAAATACATCAGAGCACAGTTGGCACACAGTACAATTAATTACAAAGATAATGAAAATTTTCTAATTTTAAAGAACAAGTATTGTTCAGTAATTTCATTACAGGATGTTGTTACAATCTTTGGCAGAAAAAAAAAAGTATTCTTTCAATGACTGTGTGTCCTAAATTAAGAGTTTCCATAGTGGTGGAAAAGATACTGAATTGATACTGAAGCTAAGTATGACACAGGGGCGTAGCAATAGGGGGTGCAGCGGTAGCGACCGCATCGGGGCCCTTGGGCCAGAGGGGCCCCGAAGGGCCCTCCCTCAACTACAGTTTTAGCTCTCTATTGGTCCTGTGCTCATAATAATCACTTCTATATATACATTGAGTAGTGGTAAACATTAACAAGCTACTCCCCATCCCCTTCTTGCACCTCTGACACTGTAGTTGCCATTGTCAGGTTTTGGTGCGCCGTATCAATTGTTATGTATAGAGTGCCTAGGGGGCCCCATTGTAAAACTTGCATCGGGGCCCACAGCTCCTTAGCTACGCCACTGGTATGACAGGTTATTGTTTAAGCCCACCTACTGCTGAAACCTCTTTATCTTGGTTTGAAATGTTTAGAAGGGCAACAGGAAGATGTAAAATACTGCAAAACTTTACTGTGGTGGATATTTAAGTGCCTGCAGTCACCAGCAGTCTTGATGCCAATAGGTAATTAGAAACATATTTGAGGGTGACCAAGAGCAGAGTAGGATAATGATAGGGTATGATAGTGAAAAAATTTAGGGCAGAAAAATGTAGGGCAGGTTAGGTTAAGGCTTGGTTAACTGAGAAGGTCATGGGTTACATAACCGTTGATGAAAATGATAATTTGAAGATATGATGGATTATTTAAAGGGAACCTAAACTGAGAAGGATATGGATTTTTCCTTTCAGTCACAGCCCCTCAACAAGCATACATATCAGGTGCTCTGACTGAAGTCAGACTGGATTAGCTGCGTGCTTGTTTCAGGTGTGATTCAGCCACTACTACAGCTCAGCAGGGCTGCCAGGCAACTGGTATTGTTTAATAGGAAAAATCCATATCCCCCTCAGTTTAAGTTCCCTGTAAGGGTAGATGTTAGAGTTAGACACAACTGTGTGAAAGTGGTTAATTAAAGGCAAAGAAAAAACGTTAGGGTCAGGAACAGGGTTAATATATTATACTTTTTTTTTGGGGGGGGGGGGGGGGGATTAGTGGTAAGCATATTACTAGATCAAGGACCAAGATTAGGTACATGGCAGGAGGTGATGCTAGGGTTTGGTATGGAGGTAATTAGGGATAGGTTGGGGTACCTAATGGCACTTAACAATTTGAAAACTTGGAAGTAAAAAAAAAAAGTCTCAGCAAAAAGTGATGTGCATAAATTAGGATTTTTCCTTCACATGTCAGGGGACAACAAAATCTGCTTTCACTGTTTTATTAATGTTACTAGAGATCACAGTAGTTATATTTTAATACAAGTGAGAGAAAATAATGATCCCATCTCACCTAGTTGGTATGGGGACTTCTGTGAGACCGGTGAGGAGGACTGCAGGGGACAGGCGTACAAATGCCACAATGGGTCGTTCTAGAAAATCCAGTTCTCCAACAAGGACATTGGAGGCTTCAGCCCCCGTGGGAATTTTCTTCATGAAGTGAAGATCCACCTTGAAAAACAAATGATCACAAAAATCTGAAATTGTAATCCAGATTCAAAGTATGATACATTTCCATATCTTTCCTAACTCTAATACAAAAAAAAAACCTTCCTCCTAAAGATCCGATTCACAACTTTCCACTTAAAAGTCACAGTTTCCTACTGCTATACATCCTCAACATTCCCAACACAAATATTAACACACTTAAATTCTGGACATGGTCCTACCTCTGCTCCCTCTTCACCCTTTGTTCAATCCGTTCTCTCAAAATTAATTTCCCCCCCCCCCCCCCTCATTACATCAGTTTTCTTCGCTCATATATTTTTATTGGTAGGTTAGTTCCCAAAGGCACAATCCAGACAATGAAATTCTGTTTCTTCACCCACACAAAAAACTGTGGAAAAATGTGTCTTATTCTTCCCTTTAAACCAAGCTTAGCCATAATTTTTTAGCCATAAATTACAGTAAATTTAAAACTAAAGTGTAAGTAAGCCAGCCTAGCCTGAGAACCACTGTCCATTGGATGAGGTTTTAACCTGCAGAGAAAGCTAAACACAGTGACAAGAGTGCCTATGAAAACCATTACTCTACAATCCCCCATTTGTCTCAGTAACACCCTTCACCTTACTTTATGCCCATTATCCACCCCCCCCCCCCCAAAAAAAAAGGCTAATTTATGGTCCTCATGGCCCATGCACAACTCTCTTCAAACATGGATAACTAGGAGCAAAGAACAATATGTTCCTGTACTACCAATTCATACACGGTCCAGCTACTTGCTGTTTGTTTTGAGGATTACACTCAATATTGCGTTTAGTATCTTAACCTAGTGACATATCTACTTCCATAGCATTAGACAAACATTCTTTGAAGACATTACCAACCTTGCTGAGATCAACAGAACTGCTGTTTTCATGGCCTCCACCATTTTTTACCTCTAAAGTAGAAGGTGTAGGTTGTGGGGAAACAGACAGACCTGGAAAAAATGATTGGGTTGGTTTGCTTGATTAATTCTTTACAATTATCAGGCTTGTGTATTTACATTAGAGGGGGTAATTGTTTCATGGCTGTAATCCTTCACTTCCAGCCCCCCCCACTACTGGTAATTTTTATGTTGTTTGAGCCTCCTACAGTACAGAGCAGTTAAGCACCAGAACTACCGGATAAAAGCAGTATTTGGCTTTTGGCAATATTTCTTTTTCTTGTGAGGCGCACAACCAAGAGGAAAATCCTTGTCTGAGCAGACACTGGAAAAAAGTCTCCACAGGCCTTTAACCAGCTCCCGACCGCCTAACGCCCATGGGCGGTGGGAGTGTCGCTGCTGGGATATCGCCTAACGCCCATTGGCGTCAAAGTGCGGTGGGCGGGATTAGCGGGGAACACACGCTCGCGCCCTTCCCTTCTCGTGAACAGCCTGCCAGCCGTGACTGGAGCTGGCAGGCTGAATCAAAGGAAAAAAAAGGCAATTTACATTTGTACAGCACTGCGATCTAGTGCAGCGCTGTACAGGGGACTCCCTTGTCATTTAACTGTTCCCAGGAGTGGCTCACAAACTATGCCTATGATAGATTACTGTAACGCAAGGATCGCAGTCGGGGGCCAATTTAGGGGGAGGGAGGGAAGTGTAAAAAAAAAAAAAAAAAAAAAAAAAAAAGGATTTTATACAAAAAATTAAACGAAGCAATAGATCATTAAAGGTGTGAAGTGCAGAATTGTAAAATATCGCCTGGTCACTAGGAGGGTATAAACTTGTGGTCCTCAAGAGGTTAAAGATGTTAAAGAAGTGCAATCACTTGTGGTGACTTGTAGAGTGTGTAAAGATGCCCATTAATGGTATGATCTCCAAATCGACCACACAATCGATTGCATCGGGTAGCGTTAATGGTGCTAATCGATGGCAAACAATCGTTCTATCAATCCAAATTTCCAAACAGTTTTTTTAGATTGATCGAATTGGTTATCCTTTAAAGGACAACTGAAGTAAGAGGGATATGGAGGCTGCCATATTTATTAGTTTTTAAGCATTAAAAGTTTCCTGGCAGCCCTGCTGGTCTATTTGGCTGCATAAATAACATAAATATCTGAATAACACAAGAAACAAGCATGCAGCTAATCTCGTCAGATCTGACAATGTCAGAAACACCTGATCTGCTGCATGCTTGTTCAGGATCTATAGCTATGGGTATTGGAGGCAGAGGATCAGCAGGACAGCCTGGCAACTTGTATTGCTTGAAAGGAAATAAATATGGCAGCCTCAGGACCATTAATAGGCACCTTAAAGTACCCCTGAACCAGAAAATGTTTAACTGACTTTTAATTCTGATTTATGTGCAGTGCTGTGACATATGTCACAGAACCAACCGCACCTTCCAGCACCCCCTGCACTGCTCAGCCAGAATCTTTGATATCAAATATGGGCGGGGAGGAAAGTGGCATTTCCTCATTCACGCCCCTTTCACTCCCTGCTGATTGTTCCCAACATCAGTGTGTGTAATAGCAGCATGCGCAGGAGAGCTGTGACTTGTGTGGGCTTAAGGAGATTGAGCTCAGAACAATAGTACACAGCTCTCCTGTGCTGAATGCCACTACACACATTGATTTTGGACCATGTTTTCTGATTCGTGTGGCCAGCATGTGGATAAGCCACATTTCTCAAATGAATGTCAGGGTGTCTGCGGTCCAGAAATATGTACCACGTTTCATTGTGCTGTAGTGCCTAACTTCTCAGCACATGGTACGTGTACCCCTGGGGGTGATTAGGTTGGTTTAGGTGGGTACTTGAGCTATTCATAGTCAATCTAGCACTGTGAGTTTTGTGGTTAAAAATGATGAATCCTGTGTAAACAGCCTGAACATAATAATTGTATTTAATTAAACGCATATAGGAATGTTTTAAAAGCTTTTATATACAATATATGAAGTACTCCTCCCAGGATTATTTGAAAACACTGCAAGTTTAAAAGGGCGTGGCAATCTGCCCTATTGATTTTAGCAGCTGTACAGAAATTTGGCACATACAGTATTAAACTGGCACCCGCTATAATAGTGGACACAAACTGTAGCCGCTGTTTACAGCTGCTATCTTCTATGTATAGCCGCTATTTAAAAAACGCAATTTGTAGCCACTATTTGTAGCCTCAATTCGGGTGCCCTTTTATACAAGATGTTGGGGTTAAGGATAGGTGGGAGGGAGGGGGGGGGGGTTAAGGATAGGTGGGAGGGAGGGGGGGGGGGGTAAGGATAGGTGGGGGGTTTAAGGGTTAGGCACCACCAACAGGGGTTAAGGGTTAGGCACCACCAAGGGGTGAAGTTAAGGGTTAGGTGCCATCAGGGGGTTTAAGGGTTAGGCACTACCAGGGGAGGGTTCTGTGTGAGAATAGAGAGAGGTTAAAGGGAACCTAAACTGAAAAGGATGTGGATGTTTCCTTTTAAAATAATACCAGTTGCCTGACTTTCCTGCTGGTCCTGTGTCTCTAATGCTTTCAGCTACAGCCCCTCAACAAGCATGCAGATCAGGTGCTCTGACTGAAGTCAGACTGGATTAGCTGCATGCTTGTTTCAGGTGTGTGATTCAACCACTACTGCAACCAAAGAGATCAGCAGGGCTGCCAGGCAACTGGTATTGTTTAAAAGAAAACATCCATATCCCTCTCAGTTTAGGTTCCCTTTAAGTTATAGTAAAATATCAGTAAATATTACCAATATTTTACTATATGAATGCAGTAGAATATCTACTACCGTTACCTTGCAACCTTTAAACATGTGGCTTTTGAAGATGCCAGTCGTAGATACCGTAATAATGTCGGGAAACACTGCTGTAGTGAACAGAATCTCATGCAAATGTTTGGATCCATTCCCCATGTCAGCTGCCTGTCCATTACCTGCTGTGTAACAACACAGCAGAGGCTTCGACACATACCATGAAACAGACACATTCACATCCGAATGAGAGTGTTTGTTTCCTATAGGCTCACAGCCTACTGAGTATACAGTCAGTGGCATAGCTAAGGAGCTTTTGGCCCCGATGCAAGTTTTATATTGGGGCCTCCAAGCACTCTATACATAACAATTGATATGGCACACTAAAACCTGTCAATGACAACTACATTGACAGAGGTGCAAGAAGGGGATGGAGAGCAGTTTGTTAGTGAATATCATCATTCAAAGTATCTATAGAAGTGATTAGTATGAGCACAGGACCAATAGAGAGCTAATTCTGCAGTTGAGAGAAGGCCCCACGGGCCCCTCTGGCCCAAGGGCCCCAATGCGGTCGCAACCTCTGCACCCCCTATTGCTACGCTCCTGTATACAGTTATGCAGTTTATTGAGAAACAGAAGACTAGCACTCAGTTTACAGCAGACCTTATACAAGCCTTTTAGGTAGGATGGAGCTCTCTCCATCGGGGCCTCCTCTGCATCTTACTTGCAATAAATGTTTCAGTTTTATCCATTGCCTGCTGCTACTGTGCTTGTGATAGCTATACACTGATGCATGACACCAAGAGACAAATAGCATGCAAGCACCAATTCAATAGACAGCCGCATGGGAGCAGGCAATTACACAGTTCTTGGTACTCAGCAATACATCAATCTCAGAGCTAACTGAAAATCTCAGTAAAGCAGTTCAGGAGCTCCCACAATGCAAGATTTCAGTTCCAGCCCACTTGCTCTGTAGGATCCATGATCTGCCTCAAATATGAGAACAGGAGTGACTGCGTATGAAGCATCTGATCTTTGGGTATCCAACATGCTACTATCCTGGATTTTAAGCCCAGAGATAATATTTTTCCATGTATGCATACTGTCCCCTGGACAGTATTAGTGACAAGCAAAATATTCTCCCATTTCACCTCACCGAGCAGGTAGAAGCTCTGACTAGAAGATCAAACCTGCTGCTAACTACTCCAGTTAACCAGTGGCTGTTTTGATTGTTCAATGAAAGACACAACTTTCTCCTTGTAGGTGAAAGATTCTCTACCTAGAAGGAGAAATTGTCACTTATCACTAATAAAGACTAAAAATTAGGTATTAGCTGTGAAAAGTAGTGACCTTTGTCAGAATATCTGGAAATAAGCTTACTGTTTTTGTCCAGTAAATGTGGCTCTGACTGCTTCTTGCCAACCTCTGCAAAAGAGCGCACCATTGGAATAAGATTGTTGCGTTTCTTCTCTATTTGATGGTGGTGTTTCTTCAGCAGGGCCTCCTTCACCTTCACTCGCATATCTTCTCCTAACTCACCAGTCGTGTCGTGTTGGTCCAAAATCATATCTGCAAATTGAAAGTTGGCCTGTCAGTAAAACAACACTCAGAAAGGGCGCAGGTCGGTAAAACTAAATCACATGATTTTATTCAATAAAATGTACTTCACTCCTACCATGAATAGATGCACTGGTTGCACACAATACTGACTACCTGAAAAACTGATGGTGATATTGGCTCGCCCACATTTCCTAAAGTCAACTTTTTGCTTGGATGTCTATGACTGGTGGTTGTGTTGATGGAAAATTAGTGAGGAGTTCAGGTGGCAAAAGTATATCCTTGTAATCCGTATAGCGGAGCTGCTTTATGGATTACCAGGAGTCTGCGATATGTATAGCAAAAGTATGATTTGCACATCTAAGGTGAGTTGCCAATATGCTATTAGTGTTTGGCCATAAGGGTGGTTGACACCAACCCTAAAAAATAAGCTTCGAAGGTAAATATACAGTACATCAATAAAGGTCAGCACAAAACCCAGGCAGGTAACATTTAAAAAGGGAATAAAAATGGCAAAATAATTATGAGTTTACTTTATAAATAGGGTGCTCAAGGAATCCTTCATGAGCCCTTTTCAGGTTTCATTTTCTTCCACTCGGCCCGTGGATGACTTCCTACATGTTCACATCAGGACTGTGACTCATTAAAGCGGAACTGAACTAAGAATTTACATTCTGCTCTAAAAGATTAGCCACGGCATGATAACCTTTATGGACAAAAACATCTTTATTACAATTAAAGAAATTTCTAAAAAAAACCTAAAGTTTAGAACTTGTTTACACTTTCACAGGGAGCATAGAACAGGTTAAGCCTCGGTGTTTACTGTATGGGAAGAGCTTCCTGAAGTCTATTTACAGCTGCTCATAATAACTAATAAAACACTTTGATCTGGCTAAACAAACACTGTGCACAGAGCAGTGAATTTCTTCACCAACTTTAAGTGGAATAATGACTTTGCATTGTGTGCTGTGCAATAGTTTGGTTCGACTTTAAAGTAAAACTTTGTAAAGCCTTCCTGTTCCCTCCTCAGTCCCCTTGTTCCAGTGCTGTTACCCCTATTTGGCCAACTGGTCGAAAACACTTCCATGCCCCCGAGAAAGTCTTTGGGAGCGCTCTTAGCCTCAAGCACTATCAAAGATGGGCTGCACCATACTGCACATGCACAAGTGCATAAAAATGAGGAGAAGGAGGTATTATCGGCACTGCAGGTGCTTTATTCCATATAAGCATTTGCTAAAACCATACACAAACAAACGGAGTGTCACAGCAAGTCACATACCAAATTGAAGTAGTGCGGTGGTGCAGTGCGTGCTGGGCACAAACTGCCTAGAGTGTCACAGGAAGTCACATACCAAATTGAAGTAGTGCGGTGGTGCGGTGGGTGCTGGGCACAAACTGCCTAGAGTGTCACAGGAAGTCACATACCAAATTGAAGTAGTGCGGTGGTGCGGTAGGTGCTGGGCACAAACTGCCTTTCTGTAGTGCCAACTATGCATCTCTCCTTTTGTTGATACATGAGATAAACAGAGGAACACCAAGAGCCCCAATAGTGTAGTATGTATTGACAAAGGGGGTAATGACAAAGAGTAATAGTTGTTATACTCACAAACATGGGTCACCAATAGGCAACCACTGTAAAGGCAGGTGGGGAGATTATCCTGACCCCACTCAGGAATAAGAAGTCGCTCTCTGTAGATAGTAGAAAGGGTCGCAACCCTTCACCAAGGGAGGATACAATATTATATAAGAGAGAACAGAGGCGCCAAAAGGATAAAATAGGTCCTTTTGGCGCCTCTGTTCTCTCTTATATAATTTTGTTGATACATGCACGAGTGCACTTGAATGCGTACTTGTGCATGAAGGATACCAGGGCTCCCAATGCTTTATGAGGGCTCCCAGAGGTGGCGAATTCGAACGGGGATGACATTGCTGGAACCAGGACAGCGAGGGAGAAACAGGAAGGCTCTTCAGGATCCAGAGCCTTCTCTCTCCATAGGTAAGTATCTGACTTTTTTTTCACCACAGATTTGCTTTAAAGAAAACCTGAACTGAAAATTAAGAAACAAAATAAACATACACAAGTCATACTTACCTCCTGTGTAGTCTACTCCTCAATCTATTTTTCCTCTCCTGCAGGACGCATTTTCAGTTTGTCCACTGTGATCAATGGAATTCTCCGTCCTCCATTTTGAAAATGACCATTACCCCATAACAGCTTTCTGCTCAGCACACTGTTAAACTGTAACATCGCCCACTTGAGCCATAGGGAAACATGGACACATCAGTTCTCCTCTCAGCTGTAACTGACAGCAACTGATATATAACTGACAACAACCGATATATTTCAGTTCTGACAAAATGTTGTCAGAACTGGAAGGGATCACTGTAAGAAGAAAATGGTGAGCTTCTGAGAGGAACTGATGGCAAGGTAATTATGTAATGTTCATTTGAAGTTACCTCATGTGTTTATTTTAAATAATTTTACTCAGTACAGGTTCTCTTTAAGTAGCAAGAAAAGGTAAAAAGGACATCTCAGAAACTTGCACCTTTAAACTGTAATACAGATATGCAGATCCATTGTTTCCGTTGTGACAGGTTCCTATTAATCATGTAATGAAGTGTATTAGTAAAATTAATAATCAGAAAATAATTGCTGGGAACTTAATATGCGTCTGTGAATTCCTGTGATTAAGCTATTTGATGACATTACAGACAAGTACTGCAGCTACTCCATGTTAATTTTGTCCTGTGCCTGACTGCCCCTGCAAAAGATCTTGTTAACATCGGAAGAGCTGAGCCCTCCAGGGTTATCCTGGCTACTCTTGCATTAACTCAGCTAATTGCAGCAAGCAAATGCTGCTTTATCCTATTTGGAGTCATCTGAAATTTGTCTCTGTGGTGGCAGCACATTTTTAAACAATGTAATGCCATGACCACTGTCATCCTTCCATGTTTAATTACTGATCAAGTTAAAAGTGATGAAGGACACAACTTTCTTCTACTGCAGAATTCTCTCTCCACTTCCTACACAACCTACAGTTGACCTATTTGTCATCACACATGATTTAAAGCTGTCACAACAGGAAAGAGTACAGTGTTACAAAGAAGTATAAGGGAAAACATTTTAGGCTATGAAATGAAAGACAGCAGACAGTCCTAGTCCTACAGAGAAGAATAATACATCAATAAATTCTACAGAGCTTTGGTAAGAGTCTCACGGCAATGTGGTTTTTAAGAAATTGGTTTTTTTACACCCTGAAATTCTGATGCACAACTTGTAGCAAAGCCCTTAGGATATTCCCAAGTGACCCCTCATAGTTTTTTTTTTAAATTATACTCAGGGGCGAAGCAATAGCCATAGCATGGGGGGCTTAATGGGTACTTAACATATTCACCATTAACTTTTTTGTGTTTCTCTACCCTCTGACTTTGTCTTAGTACTGCCCATGAACTACAGTATGTGCAGTTTTGATTGCATGATAATGTAAATTGACCAATTAACTCTTATTCAAAGGGTAAGGGCAGGTGGAATTTCTTAAAGAGGAACTCCAGTGAACGTTTTTACTGTTGGCAGGTGATGTAGATGCTGCATGGTTTTTTGTCAGTTGGAACCAGCTGTAAATTGCCATTTCCCACAATGCAGCAAGGTTCACAGACAGAAAACTGCCAAGAGTATGTACTTTTCTTGTTTCCTGTGAGAGCGGTTTCACCACAATATCAGTCATACAGCGCCCCCTGATGCTCTGTTTGTGAAAAGGAATAGATTTCTCATGTAAAAGGGGGTATCAGCTACTGATTGGGATAAAGTTCAATTCTTGGTCTGAGTTTCTCTTTAAGAGTGCCTCCAACTGAAGGTCTAGTGAAAGTTTAGCTATGGGGCCCCATGATCTCTAGCTATGCCACTAAACATACTGTACTCATTATCAACTGTCTGATAAATTCTCAGATATTATTTATGCACGGTTGTAAAAAATCATTTGTAAACAGGCACACATTCCAGGGCAGGGAATCATAGACACTTGGAGACGCATACACTTAAAGGCAGTCCATAAATTTGGATGCCGAGTGAAGCTGCTAGTAGAATATCGGATAAAATTACTGATACTCTGCCAGCCAATTTTGTTTCAGAGTTGCACCACCAGTTACAAACGACAAACGCAGATTATTGTCCGACCAATACGCCCAGATAAATTAGTCTGCATGGACGATAATCATTTTTTACTGTTGTTGGGACAATATTTTTTACACGATTCTTGGCTGATCCGTCATTTGTTTCGGGTTTGTTTCCATGAAGACCATTTCTGATAACACAACTTTACACGATACCTAGGTATACTTCAGTTCAAATACACTTTTTTTCGGTTCTCAGCTGATAACAATTTTGGACTTCTCCGAATGGAAGAAGCCTAATCTGTTTATCAAAGTTTCCAGCAAGCCTGCCTGCATTTCCACAAACAGAATTGATGATTTCATCAAAACTGATGACACTTTGTCTGCAGGGAAGTACAGGCCAATTCTCATCCATTACGCAACACCGTCCAGAGGCATTTGTTCGGTCCTACCTCTATGCTGCAGAATGACAATGGCCCCAGGTTCACTGACAAACTCATCTCAAGTAGAGACTGATAAATTCAAGGAATCATGCAAGAAGTGGCATGGGCCTACAGGAGTCCTGATCTTGAGGTCATCAGGACAGTCTGAAATGACTTGCAGAAACTGAGACTAAAGCAAACAAGACAACCAAAGTCTGCAGTGGGACTAACTAGTTCCCCTGGATAATTGGAACATACCACAAAAGGGGCTGCAGAAACTGCACTCATGTAAGGTTAGGTTCACTCACCAGTCTGATGGCTGATACAGACAAGTAAGCGTGCACATGCTTGTGTGCTTGGACAGTACCGGGGTACCCATGTACAGGGTTGTGACTGGTTGTATGTACAAGCAGGTGTAGTCTTTGGGGCTTGGGTCTGTGCACAGCTGCTTGAGCATGCATGAGAGTGTATGCACAAATGTACTAAATGGTGTCACATAGTAAATTTAAAAAACGTAATGCGGTGTCACTCGACTAGTTCCCTGACCCAATGAGTCAGTTTTCTGCTCCTTCTGCTGAATCAGGCCTAGTTGACAATCCTATCTCTTGCTGACCCTGTTTAGACTATCCAAATTGTAACTGAACTCTGCTTAGCTCACATGGTAACTTGCTGCTGACTTTTGCCTGTTTGACTACTAATCCTGTTGCGGATTGATCCTGACCTGTCTGTTGTGCTGCTTGTATCTTGTCCCTGCAACTGCTCTACTTTGAACTCCCAATCCTTTTCGTCCCACAAAATCTTGGGCCCCCATTTTTACACTTTACACTTAAGAATCTGGGACCTCAAGCTGCAAGAGAGGCTGTCCTCTACACATTAGTCTCCTAATGAGGCATGTGACCGTTTAGAACTAGTCCTGTGTCAAAGACAGAGCAATCCCACCAAACATCCGTTTTTTGGTTTATTGTCCACTGAAAACAATTTATAGCATTATTTTTTTTTACAAAAATGCTGCTTAACAGTTTTTTTTTTCGCCTAAAGCAAACCAAGTGTGTAAAATCAATAGTATAGTCCTGCACTGTATTAATACATATTTTGATGTTGCAGCATCTGTGTCCTGTATTTCCATCCTGCCCAGTAATTGCTACACACTGAAATGGCCTTTTCTTCTTCCCGAGTGCACAGAGGATTGTGGGAGCTCATGACGTATGAGCCACTCCCCTCTGCTAGAGGCTGTGCATGCGTTCCCTCTGTAATGACCATGCTTGGGATTTGCCTCACTCTCGTTCATGAAAGAGAGGGCACAAAGGTAAGCAAGATGGCGGTGCACATAATGGTTCCTTCATCTTTCCTAAGACATTAGGTAACAAGACCTTTTGTTCTACATTCAATTAGATGTCTTGCAAGAAAAACAACTTGGCCAGAAAACCGCATTTAGACTGTAGCACAGTATAGCCCCAAAAATTGTTGTTTCTGCCAAAATTAATTTAAAAACTCCAGGGTGAGCTATGAACCAAAGCTCAGGCCTGCAAACAGCCGGATGCGTGTGTTGTAAGGAAATGGCCTCACTTCTCCAGAGGATTACAGGAAATGGCATTTCTGATGCTTTTAGTTATAAGATAACTGGCATAATGGGGCTTTGCTAATGTCCAAAGGGAATATATACCATGCCTTCTGTGTCTTAGCATGTCATTAGGCAATAGTTTTTGCTCATTTAAAGTAATGTGTCGGGGGCTTTGGGTTATTATCTTGTCAGTGTTTTTCAGAAGATTGCAGTCATAATTCCAAATAATAAAACAAGAAAAATTATATTTTTTCAGACCCACCCCTTGATAAACATGGTTTAGGGTTCTGCTTTTATAAATTGTGTCTTTTTGTAGGTGTTTTTAATAAGATTTAGGGATTTTTAATGGACAGTGTAGAAATACAATCATGCATACACTTCAGAAAATGATATATGCATGACTATTTTGAAATATTTACAGTACACATCTGGCATTTTAGGGAAAAAAAAGAGAAAAATATATTTAAACTAGTTTCTGGGAAAAAAAAATAGGAATGTTGTCAAGCTCTTGTAAACATTTGCAAAATAAGCAATTTTCTTCAATGTTTCCTACAACTTTCCCTAAACAGTTAGCATGAGCGAAAATGTTTGTTAACAGAACGCTCTCATTTTTGTGTTGTAACCCACCATCAGAAGCATGTTTACTAGGGAAGCAACCACAGATGGGTCCAGGAGCAGCCCCAACTACTGGCCCTCCCTTCAGTACAACCATCCTTTCAGTGGCCATACTTGTCATGGGTGAAGTCAGTCATGGCACTAGCAGTGTTATGGGAGGGGATCATGGTGGCCATGCTTGTTATGTGAGCCTCATGGATGAGCCCTCAGGATTTGTGAAGGGGAGGAGTTCCTTTTACTAACTGAAATGTACCAGATGGTGTGCCCCAACTGGCTAGTCAATGTTGGTCATCTGTTATGATGAAACGCTAACAAGCAATATTGTTGTCCTGGCAACCACCAGCCTCATTACTCATCCTGGGAGAGGGTAGAAACCATCAGCCAAACATTACACATGACTTAATGTGGTTGAAAAGTGTTGGTTGAAAAGTGCTGATCACCTGCCAGCACCACCTACAAGAATGGTTGGCCCCTAGCTTTGCTTTAGGGTAGCTGAACTATTCAACAGTCCATATGAAGTAGCCTTCCATCAGGCATCATGCTTAATAAAAGACCTGAGCTCTCATGAATATTTGCTTTTGTTATGACGTGACGTCATGTATATTCTCAATGTACCATAAAAATAAAAAAAAACACTAAATAGTAACGCTGAATATAATTTTGCTTTCTTAACACAGAAGGTTTTTGCAATTATTGATTTTTAATTAAGCAACTGTGGTTTCCCATGATGCATCACTCTGGATCTGGAATATGCAAATCATCTCTTTATGCCCCTGAAAGCCAGGAACACATCAAGAACCGCTGCTGTATAACGAGCCTGTTTCGGACTTTCTTGTCCTCATCAGTGTATGGCATGGATTGATATGGGATAGGGCGTAGATCAGCACTATAGACTATATTCTGTACTAAATAGGAAAAAAAATACATGAGAAACCATCAGGTTTAATTGACATAGATGCGCTTAGGTACCATTTGTGACCAGTTTCTTGATGCTGAAGAGCACATCATGGGAGGAATGAGGAATGATCACAGACAGGCCGCTCCATTTTTCCACTTGAAACTCCTTTTCATGAATCACCGGAGCAATGCTTGTCTTATGATTTAGCTACACATATCAATACACAAGT
Organism: Hyperolius riggenbachi; assembly: GCF_040937935.1. Classification (NCBI taxonomy): domain Eukaryota; kingdom Metazoa; phylum Chordata; class Amphibia; order Anura; family Hyperoliidae; genus Hyperolius; species Hyperolius riggenbachi. The sequence continues at coordinate 126,468,802 of NC_090647.1, forward strand.
GAGCCTTCAAAGAAGACGTTGGATCACATTAAAGGATTTGAATAATCCCTGAGGACTCTTAGTAATGTCTGCAAGCTTAGAAACAGGCAATCAGTTGTTTTGCTTTGATAAATGTGTGTCTCTGTGCTTTGCACAAAGCATCAACCAAGGATCCTCCTTCCTCGCAGCAAAATACTCACACTGGCAAAGCGGGAGAGGAAAATGGAAAAAGCAACACTTCTAATTATACTGGGTAGTCTGGTAACTACATACAAGCCACTGTGTAGGTATGTAAGGAGAAGTCTGCAATTTCCTTTAGATTGTAAGCTCGCAAGGGCAGGGCTCTCACCCTTTTGTGTCATGGACTGTTATTAATTTAATTGCTTGCACATTGTTAGACATTTATACATTTTAGTCATCATGTTAAACCAAATTGTAATCAGCAGTGCTGTATCTTGTATCAAGTGTTCATATTTGATGTATATCATTGTCTGTATCATTATGTATCCCTTGTTTGTTTTCTTACATTGTACAGCGCCACGGAATATGTTGGCGCTTTATAAATAAATAATAATAATTTACACATGAGTGGTAGCCTGACATACAAGTCTCTCAATAAGGCGGAAAACTGAAAATATCACTGCTTTAAAGGGTGACTAATGTGAAATAAATCTAGCCAATTTAACTTAACTTTGGGCTTGTTCCAGCCCCCTGAAGTCTTACTGGTCCCTCGCCGTCATTCCAAGATGCTCCGTTCAGCTGCTGCCCCCCTGTAAAAGTTGGCTGACTCAGCCAGACTTGGGTCACTGGTCGAGCACCTCCACAATTGTGCATCCATCACTGGAAGCGTTCTGCGCATGCAGAATTGCTTACCTCTCCAGAAGATATAGACACCATTTTAACTGGAAAAAAGTTTTTATTCAAAAAGCAATCTGACAACGCATTTCACGCTTCCTCAGGTCAATACAAATTGCCTTGATAGCAATAGGGGATAGACTATAGGCGCCTCTAATGTCTGTTTCTTGATAGGACTCAAAAGCCAGCATGTAATGTGTAGCCATAGTACCAGGCAGCTACACAGTGACCAATTACAAACTCATTTTAAATATATGCAGAAAACCAAAAACAAATAGAGAGGACTTCTATTGGCCAACTATACTTTTCATAACGGTGGTTTTCAGAGATCTGCTCTCCTTCTTCCAGGATACTTAATAAAGTGCAGTGACAGCGTGCAGGGAATGGCACAGGTTACAGGTATAGGCACTGGATGGAGATAAAATACAGATGTATGGGCTACAGGATAAACTATGGCTCCTTTTATACTTTATCATTTGCTCTCAGTTACAACTGAAAGAAAATTGATTTTCAAAGTAATGCCCATGTTTTCCTATGGACAGTTCCCACTATACGCGTTTTAACTGAAATCTTTTTCACAATGCACTGCTATGAAAAAACGCGTACCAACGCATACTAATGCACACTAGTGCATTAAGTGTAAAAGGGCCCTTAGGAGATAAGAGAAGGCCAGCAGAAGTTGGGTAAATTGAACTATGTGTCACTCAGTACTGTGATGAATTCCTCTATTTATCCCTCCTTTCAGTGAATTAAGTCCCATGTTCATAGACTTACATTCAGAAATACTTCTTAACTGTTGAATTTTGACATGACAAGTTCATGGGCTTTCATATGCTGCATGTCACATTTGTATTATAAAGTACTGACTGCATTAACCTGTAGCCAGTGCATTTGTAAACAACATATTTGCCTTTGATCTGTATAGCGCCTTTGATCAGAATAAGTACAGTATAAACTGGAAATATGTCTATATGTGAGTAAAGCAACTGATCACCATGACTACGGTCACGAAAGGAGGAGCCACCAAAATCCACCTATGTTTAATGGATAAAAAGAAGTGTCTTAGATGTGAGTGAGAGATAATCTGTTGAATTCCATCATGGAAACAGCATAGCTAGTAGAGTAGTACAAACATTTCAGACAGCAACTTCTCAAGTAAAGCTACTATATTATATTGTTAAAACTTAGCTAATGTATACTGAAAATATGCAGATAAAATGCATAATATGAGGTCTACTTCAGTGAAAACTACGTGACAAATTATTTTTAGTTAAGCCCCGTAAACACTGGGCGATCTCTGTCACCCAGCGTTTTTTGTCTGCACTGTCTGAGGAAGGGGACCCCTGTGGCCCCGAAACAATTGTCACTTTGTGCTGATGGAGCAATAAACAAGATTGTTGCATTTTGAATCTGGTGTGCGAGCCTGGACTTACATTTTGTGTTATGTCACCCAGCATGGATCAGTATGTCATCCCTCGGGCGACAGAGCAATGCTGATGCGGTACAGATTCATCATCAGCCTTAAGGCTAGCGACGTGTCTGTTGCTATGGAGGGGGGGGGGGGCAGAGGGAGAATGAGCAGTGCACAAAGGAGTGGACTCCTGTGGGAACTAAGTTTCAATATGTTACCAACAAGTCTTCAATCTTTTACCATTTTAAAAACAGCAATGGTTAACTAATCCATACAGCCCAGGCTAGCTGGACCACTTATGCTGTCCCCACTGGAGATTCTTGGAGAGGTTTTGTGGTAACGTTAGTAAATTAGGTCTAAAGAGAGAAAGTGCATATCAAAAAAAGAGTGAATATACATACGCCATAGAGGGTTTTTTAGGCAGAGTATTACACATCAGATACCAGTGAATAGAAATTATTTCTATACATTTAAGTAGCTGCAATAAAACCACAGCTGGAGCACCAGATAGTTCAGCACTGTACCTGCTATTTCCTCTATGGTGTTTGCATGCATGTCTAGCTGAACCGTTCCATTGATGATGCAGCTTCGTAGTTCAAAGAGGCTATGCAGAGAGAGTGTGGCTACATAGGGTTTACTCCAACGCTCGCCTCCGTCTTCTACATCCTCCTCGAACTTCAGCCATCTGAGGAAGGAAGAATAAATATCACCCGTTACAGAAAAGCGTAGATGCGGACCACAAATGCATTAAGAGGAAATGGGGCCATAGGCAAGATAGCAGTTTTTGACGATCGTCGACGGTCACCTGACATTTTTTAGTAATATTTGGAGGGGGCTAACATCCACCAGGCCCTAGACAACTGCCTAGGATTGCCTTGGGGATGCCCCTAAAGCCAGGCTTACATCCAGAACCGCTGGAGTATAGCAAGCCTATAACTTATACATTTTATAGAGACACATCAACCCAACATGCAGACAGCCTGTTTTCGAGTTTTGGTCCTCCTCTGTGCATGGCAGGGATTGATAGGGCTCACTGGGATAGGGTTTGCTATACACTAGCAGTTCTGGATGTAAAGCTGGCTTCGGGGGCATAAAGAGATAATATGCATATTCAGTAGTGATGCATTGTGGGAGACCACAGTCACTCAGTTTTAGCTGAATTATCGCAAATACCTTTTGTTTTAGGAAGGCACATTGCACCAATAATTATAGTGATAGTCAGACCTCAGATGTTACCAGAAAAAAAACGATCTGAAGTTCTCTGATGGCAATTTGATGCTACAGGGCAGCACAGAAGTGGTGACTTGGAATGAGGGGGAAAGGAGGTGACCTCACCCCGCCCCTAAGTTTAGGGTTAAGTTCGCCATTGTGGTTATTCTGCAAGTGGAAAACATACATGCACAGCCCATTGATTAATATGGACTGTTAGTCTTAATCCATTTCAGAAAAACTAAAAAAAAAAAAAAAAAAAAAACAACTGCATCAAGCCATATAATGCAACATGCTTGGAGCCGGTTACGATGTGTGTGTGTGGATTTATACACTCAAATCAAGTAGTACAGTGGTACTCATTTTTCAAAAATGCACTGCAAACAGTGTCAAAGTACTGAAATCCATTACAACCCAAGCATATGAACATGTCCATGGACACAGGCAGCACTATGGTTTGTATTGCACTATTGAGCAACATGCAAATTTTGGATTAGCCCAATTAAAGAGACACTGCAGTGACATATCGTAGACTACAGTAAATAATTCAGGATTATCACTTATGGCAATTTCCATGGTTTCAGCATCACAAACGCTTCCTATACCTTCTGTATATATGTGCTGCATATTTGCATACAGCCCCACCCTCCCACTAGTGTGTAAAAGGGACTCCGAGCACCTCTCATGGGCATGCCTTTAAGACTCCGACCAGTACTGCAAAGTACTTAAATATGTATACCATTCTGTAGCTTGTGCTCTCCTCTCATTTGATGCCTCAATCACCATTCTACACCAAATACAGTGGGTTGCAAAAGTATTCGGCCCCCTTGAAGTTTTCCACATTTTGTCATATTACTGCCACAAACCTGAATCAATTTTATTGGAATTCCACATGAAAGACCAACACAAAGTGGTGTACACATGAGAAGTGGAACGAAAATCATACATGATTCCAAACATTTTTTACAAATCAATAACTGCAAAGTGGTGTGTGCATAATTATTCGGCCCCCTTTGATCTGAGTGCAGTCAGTTGCCTATAGACATTGCCTGATGAGTGCTAATGACTACATAGAGTGCACCTGTGTGTAATCTAATGTCAGTACAAATACAGCTGCTCTGTGAGGGCCTCAGAGGTTGTCTAAGAGAATATTGGGAGCAACAACACCGTGAAGTCCAAAGAACAAACAAGACAGGTCCAAGACAGGTCAGGGATCAAGTTCTTGAGAAATTTAAAGCAGGCTTAGGCTACAAAAAGATTTCCAAAGCCTTAAACATCCCACGGAGCACTGTTCAAGCGATCATTCAGAAATGGAAGGAGTATGGCACAACTGTAAACATACCAAGACAAGGCCGTCCACCTAAACTCACAGGCCGAACAAGGAGAGCGCTGATCAGAAACGCAGTCAAGAGGCCCATGGTGACTCTGGACGAGCTGCAGAGATCTACAGCTCAGGTGGGGGAATCTGTCCATAGGACAACTATTAGTCATGCACTGTACAAAGTTGGCCTTTATAGAAGAGTGGCAAGAAGAAAGGCATTGTTAACAGAAAGCATAAGAAGTCCCGTTTGCAGTTTGCCACAAGCCATGTGGGGGACACAGCAACCATGTGGAAGAAGGTGCTCTGGTCAGATGAGATCAAAATTGAACTTTTTGGCCAAAATGCAAAACGCTATGTGTGGCAGAAAACTAACACTGCACATCACTCTGAACACACCATCCCCACTGTCATATATGGTGGTGGCAGCATCATGCTCGGGGGGTGCATCTCTTCAGCAGGGACAGGGAAGCTGGTCAGAGTTGATGGGAAGAGGAATGGAGCCAAATACAGGGCAATCTTGGAAGAAAACCTCTTGGAGACTGCAAAAGACTTGAGACTGGGGCGGAGGTTCACCTTCCAGCAGGACAATGACCCTAAACATAAAGCCAGGGAAACAATGGAATGGTTTAAAACAAAACATATCTATGTGTTAGAATGGTCCAGTCAAAGTCCAGATCTAAATCCATTGGAGAATCTGTGGCAAGATCTGAAAACTGCTGTTCACAAACGCTGTCCATCTAATCTGACTGAGCTGGAGCTGTTTTGCAAAGAAGAATGGGCAAGGATTTCAGTCTCTAGATGTGCAAAGCTGGTAGAGACATACCCTAAAAGACTGGCAGCTGTAATTGTAGCAAAAGGTAGTTCTACAAAGTATTGACTCAGGGGGGCGAATAATTACGCACACCCCACTTTGCAGTTATTGATTTGTAAAAAATGTTTGGAATCATATAGGATTTTTGTTCCACTTCTCACGTGTACACCACTTTGTATTGGTCGTTCACGTGGAATTCCAATAAAATTGATGCATGTTTGTGACAGTAATGTGACAAAATGTGGAAAACTTCAAGGGGGCCGAATACTTTTGCAACCCACTGTAGTTTTCCTTTGTTTTAAATTTAAAAATCGCGGCTGCCATCTTGGCTATGTTATAACTTCCGGGACACCCCTGTCTGCTTTGTTAGAGAAGTGCATCACTGAATGAAGCAGGAAGAGGAAGTGACACGCATGGCCATTGCAAGAGGCTCCTCCAGAGGGGTCATAGCACGACTTTGTTGGGCGTCATCTGTCTTAAAGGCATGCCAATGAGAGGTGCTCGGAGTCCCTTTAACCTAAGCTGCTTAACTATGTGGAATTTTTCTCCCAGAGCATTCTGGGAGACCATGCATTATCTTCCCCATCTTTGGAATTCTCAGAAAAACGTTACTCCAAGCTGCACCTGAGAGGTCTAAAGATATCACCACCTGTGATAAATTTCAGAATGTAAATCCGGGAGAGGAAAGATTTTTACAATGGGCAAACACTGACTAAATAATCTATAAATGAATATTGTAAAAGCAATTTTATTAATTGAGTTATTTTCACTACACTTCCTCTTTAATCCCAGTTATGGGCGTGGTCACAAGTTGGCCTTGTTGGTCACTGCACCATATGCAAAATGCTCCCAAACTGCTGCATACAGAAGCTACTGGAAAACTGCTCTAAACAAATGTCAGTTGTAACACGGATATGGGAACAGATGGACTGAGCATAAACAGAAGTATTCCTGAAAGGTTCGGGACGCAGGAGTATATGTGGATGTGTGAAAGGACCCCAAGGAGAATAAACAAATGACAGAATGTTATATTTGATCTGCAGACTGTACCGTTCTGTTTGTGGCCTGTCATTTGGAAGCTATCTATTTATATACCACGGCTGCTTCTTATAGGTTGTTGAGGCGGTTATTACTCAATCCTTTTTATACTCTCGTTTCATGTATTTTCTTCTTAATGAGGAGAGACGTGATAATTGTGTTTTTACAAATGAATTTGGCTAAGCCGTGAGTGCTGGCATTCTCCGGAAAGTTACTACTTTGTGCTCATGTGTCAGTGAAACCACTGTTAAAGAGGAGCTAATGAAAACAGTGTCTCTTTCTAATGTTTACAACAATGAGTTGTCAAGTGAATTTATGGTTTGTGTTTTTGCTCCTACCCTTGGACAAAATGGGCATGGCCAAGATCAGAATGTGGTTGTGGTTATGGGTGGAGTCAAATATACAAATGCTGCTTATCTGCTACCCTTCCCCCGTTTAGGTAGCCAAATGTGCACCCTTCCTCTCTTCAGACAGCCAGATGTGCCCCCTGTAAATAGCAAAATGTACCCCACTTTAGATAGCCAGATAAGCCCGATTCCCCCCATTTAGATAGCTAGATGTGCCCCCCTAATGATAGCCAGATGTGCCCTCCTTTAGGTAGCCAGATTATTTGCATGTAGTACAGAGGCGCCAGCAGGATAAAAGTCAATAACATTTTTAAAAATTGCTTGGAGGAAGTGGTGGGCTTGCCTCCCAAAAGCAGACACGAGATCCTGTCTTCATATAAATCAATACATTTATTATACGGTACCCCAAAAACAGTGCAACGCGTTTCGCAGGCCCAGCCTGCCTCATCAGGCAATAAACGTGGGGACAAAAGAGAACTTCGGCAATAGCAGGTGTAGCGCCTCAGTCACTCAGTCACTGATGCGCTACACCTGCTATTGCCGAAATTCTGTTTTGTCCCCACGTTTATTGCCTGATGAGGCGGCCTGGGCCTGCGAAACACGTTGCACTGTTTTTGGGATACCGTATAATAAATGTATTGATTTATATGAAGACAGGATCTCGTATTTGCTTTTGGGAGGCAAGCCCACCACTTCTTCCAAGCAATTTTTAAAAATGTTATTGACTTTTATCCTGCTGGCGCCTCTGTTCTACATGCAAATAATCTGGCTACATACAAATACTCCGTGTCCACTCCTGGTGGAGGGGAGTGCTACCCCCTTTCTTGTTTCTTTACTACAGAGAGCGATTTCTTAATCCTGAGTGAGGACAGGTCTAATCTCCTCACCTGCCTATTGAGTGGTTGCCTGAATGGTAACCCATGTTTGTGAGTATAAATTCTCTCACTAAACCACTTACCAGTTGTCTTTAACATACTCCACCATATTGGGCTCTCGTTTTTTTTCTATTTTATTTATTTAGGTAGCCAGATGTCTCTTGCTTTTTCTGCTGCTGTTAACGCTTTTGCACTCCTCTGCTGAGGGAGGGAGAGAAGCCGGGGCACTTTGGGTAGCCAGCGAGCCTCCTCTCATGCACATGGGGTGCAGTGGTTGTGCTGAGCGCCCCCACAGTGCTGCGCCTAGGGATATATGCCCCCCTTGCCCCCTATAGCTACGCCTCTGGTAGGAATGTAACTGTATTTTGGATATGATTTGAAGTCAAGTTGCTCAACATTCTTTGCCACAGAGCAAGTTCAGACATCAATACATACAAATTTCAAAGTCTTTGGCACTTCTAACCACACCTGCAGTGTAAATGCTGTACTGTTTCTGTATCACTGAAGCGTCACAGCAACTGAACAAAACAAAAACAACCTTTCAGTTCCTCTCAGAGCCCTACAAGTTAATTTAGGTCACTGGTTATTATGAATGTTATTATGAACTCCTCACAAATCTGGACACTGACTGGTCAACACAGTCCTTCCACTGGAGACAAGTTCTATAGAAAATGGAACACAGTTTGTGGCTTTCAGTGTGTCACAAATTTTATTTATAGATTTAGTATCTTAGACATCTTTGTATTTAGTCTTGTCACTAGTGTTCTTCCCAGGCTCTTATAGCCGGGTGCTCCACCCAGGTAGTTTTGGTGAGCACTCGGCTGTCATCGGCTCACCTCCTTCTCTGCTGTAAGCAGAGTTGCACCGGCCCTGCATTCTCTCATCTCGCTCCATCCGGGTACTTTTTCATGTCACCCAGCTGGAAAAAGATTTCTGGGGAGAACACTGCACTAACTGCCCCTCAGAGGAGTTCATAATCTAATCCCTACCATAGTCATATGTCCATCATAGTCAGGCCAATTTTGTGGATAGGCAATTAATTGATGTAATAGGTGCTCTCCTAATAGGAGCACCAAGACCCTGGAGTTCTATGCAAAGACACTGACCCTGACAAGAAGACACATAAAACGCATCGTCCTAAGAGTCCGACAAAATTGTGGGTTTTGATACCCTTCACTTGAGGTAAAATTTATTATTTTAACAATCTTTTTTACAATTTTCTGGGGGGTGCCTTCTTCCACCAATCCCAACTTATCTGTATGGTTTGGGATGTGGAAGGAAATCAGAGTCCCTAGAGGAAACTCACTCAGACACTGGCAGAACAATATATACTTTGTTCTCACCAGAACCTATTCTTGTTTTGGAGGAAAGTCTCCCTTATCTGAGCATAAAATGATAGACACAGTGGGCTATATACAATTCACTTTTCACCTGAGTTTTCTCTCCCAGGGGATAATTTTTCATTTTATATTTAAAATAATGTTTCAGCACTTTGCAACTGAAAAAGTACCAACAGAGGTTGGTGAAAATGCATTATCAAAATTATTTTGAGCCTTTTCTTGCTTGCTGGTGGTTTTAAATGTATTTTATTGACAATTTTGAAAATATCACCTAGGACAAAAAGCATGTGAAAACATTATTTGCATATGGGCCAGTATCTTCATTTGGAACAATAACTGGCCTTTTACATGTCCAGTAGGGTTGATCGGAAAGAGCAAATTCCGTTCCGCCGGAATTCGCGGATTCCGCCAGAGCTGAATTCCGTCGCTATGAAAATTCCGCGGAATTCCGTATTCCGGCGGAAAAATTTAAATAATCACAAATGGAACCTTATTTATGCTAAATGGTAGCCCATAGACCCTATTGACTCTTCCCTTTAGTCCTTTTTTTCCTCCCTCCTCCCTTCCACCTCCCTTCTTCCCGGAGGGAGGAGGGTCTCATCTTCCAGGGAATTGTAGGATTTCAAAAGCCAGCTTACATACCTTGGCCGGGAATCAAACCCAGGTCTAGTGCTTGGTAGGCAGCTCTCTTCACCACTATACCACCAAAAACACTACATGCTGAAGCCAGCCTAGCATGTACCATTATGATATATCCAAGAGAAAAATGAGCTTGCTTAGGGAATTGTAGGATTTCAAAAGCCAGCTTACATACATTGACCGGGAATCGAACCCAGGTCTAGTGCTTGGTAGGCTGCTATCCTAACCATTATACCACCAACACAACACACTACAATGCTACATGCTGAAGCCAGCCTAGCATGTACCATTGTGATATATCCAAGAGAAAAATGAGCTCTCTAGGACTTGATGCCATTGAACTGAGTTTTCAGCTTAAACCCATCAACTGATACCGGCAGAATTTCACGGGCTTACAATCTAGTGGGTAGTGGGGGACACATTAGGTAAGGGGGTGAAAGATGGATGAGGCAGTGACCCTTTGCCTCTGATTACATTGTGTCAAATAAGTAAATAAGGGCTATAGAATGTTATAAGCTCGTCTGAAAAAGGTGTGTTTTAAGAGTGCGTTTGAAGATGTCCAGGTTTGGAGCATGAGGTACAGGCTGTGGAAGAGAGTTCCAGATAAGAGATGATGCTCGTGTAAAGGGTTCGATTCCCGGCCAAGGTATGTAAGCTGGCTTTTGAAATCCTACAATTCCCTGGAAGACGAGACCCTCCTCCCTCCTGGCTTCAGCATGTAGCATTGTAGTGTGTTGTGTTGGTGGTATAATGGTTAGGATAGCAGCCTACAGAGCGGTAGGCCTGGGTTTGATTCCTGGCCAATGTATGTGAGTTGGCTTTTGACATCCAACAAATCCCTAAGCAAGCTCATTTTCTCTTGGATAGATCATAATGGTACATGCTAGTCTGGCTTCAGCATGTAGTGTTGGTGGTGGTATAGTGGTGATGAGAGCTGCCTACCAAGCACTAGACCTGGGTTCGATTCCCGGCCAAGGTATGTAAGCTGGCTTTTGAAATCCTACAATTTCCTGGAAGACGGGAGGAAGGGAGGCGGGAGGGAGGAGGGGAGTCTGTCGAGTAGAAATTCATCTTATTAGGCAGAAATCAGTTCGGTGGGGAAAAAAAATTGAATTCCGTAAAATTCCGCAGAATTTCATATTTTTCCGCAGAAATTCCGCCATAGTGATATAGCAATTCCGTTCCGTCACAACGGAACGTAATCATCAAATTCCGGCCGGAATCACGGAATTTTTAATCCCGCGGAATCCAGCGACCATCCCTAATGTCCAGATTATATGGTTACTGTTTAGCAGTCCTTTTGAACTTCTGGGTCACATGTATCCTGTCTTACTTCCTGTGTGGCTTTCCCCTAACCTTACCAACCATCCTTTCCACCCATCCATCCGTTTTTTCCCTCCCTTCCCTTGTACCCATTCCCTCCTTCTCCCCCTGTGCTCCAAATTTCCCTTTCCCTTCCCTCTCTGCTACATGCCACTTCTACGGTAGCTTTAGAGTTGTTGCATTGAAAACTGATACCCTATACCATATTTTTCGAAATATAAGACGCCCCAGCATATAGGACGCAACTAGTTTTAGAGGTCAGAAATCAGGGAAAAAAATAAACTAAACCTAGGTGCATTTATGGTGAAAGGGTGTCTTATGGACCTTTAACCTCCCAAAAACAATCTATCTAAGCTACACTGGCCAGATACACTAACCCCTGCTACACTACACTTCACTAACCCCTGCTGCCACCACCAACTACACTACACTAACTAACCCCTGCAGCCATCCCAAACTACACTACACTTCACTGACTAACTAACTAACCAACCAACCAACCCTTGCTGATCCTGTCGTTGCAATCCTCTCCTCCTCCATTTGACTGCAGTAATCAGAGGGTTCCAGCCGTCATCCGAGGGTCCCAGCCCTCATCCAGGATTACGCTCTTCAGTGTCCTAGCCACCGGCTTCTCTTTGCTGCAGTCTCGTATGCAGACTGCAGCCTTGCGGTGTACACTCGCTGCTGCCTTGAGACTTACGAGACTGCAGTAAACAGAAGCCGGTGGCTGGTATAGTGAAGAGCGTGATCCTGGATGACTGCTGGGACCCTCAGATGACAACTGGGACCCTTGGATTACTGCAGTCAGGCAGAGGAGGAGAGGATCGCAGCGACAGGATCCAGTAAGTATATTATGGGGCAAAAATACCATACCTTTAGAATATAAGACACACCCACTTACCCCCTCCCCAGCTTTGGGGAAGAAAAAGTGCGTCTTAGATTCTGAAAAATACGGCATGTTTCTTTTCATATTTTTCTAGGAAATAAGAATTTGTCAAGTGCCAAATTACATTTCACTCCTGAAGAAGTGAAATGTAATTCTTCACGAAACGCGTCAAGCCAAGTGCACGGCCTTGATGCATCATTTCCTTACAATAAGATATGGTATTATGTCTGATGACTGTATGAAGTGTATATACCTCTAATCATTCAGACAACGATTGCGTTCAACCTGATAGGCTGACAAGTTGAAATGGTGTATTAATATTTCATGGTGTATGTTATACGTGATAAGCAATGAATTAATCGGAACCCGAGTTCTATTGTTTTTTAAAAATTTGCAATGTCTATATATTTTAATGGTGTAATAAAGTGTGGCTTTTATAGGCTGAACAATGACATGTGACTATACGCTCATTTGATACAATATTTGTCCCCATCAAACTCCCATAGACTCTTCCAATTGCTATCTTACATACAAGGGAGGCGGGGAAATCTAAAATGATTGGGCTTAGCCCACTGCTTGATCTTTTATGAGTCTTCGATTTGAATAGTTACTACCTGTGTAATTGATATGATCAGTATACTCCCTGCTTTTACAATGGGCTGACACAATAATTCATACAAAAGCTTGTCAAACAGCCCTTCTGGTGTGGCATGAGAGCTACAGCCAGCTATATCACTATTCCTCTCTTCCAGGAGTCCAGGCAAAAACCATGTGAAATGACATTCAATACATAAAGTAAATAAATAAATACATCGGTGCTATAAGATACTTGCTTATAGCACTGATATGTTTCAGGCTTCTCAATTAATGTTGCATAAAGTTGTTCTGCCAGACTGGAGCAGGAAAAATGGGCGCATTAGGCAAGTGCTTTAGGCATCAATACAAAATAGCGGTCTTTGGGCTCCAGAGTGGAAATTTGGGCGGCCGATATATATGGCATCGCAGGCGCCCAAATACTGTTATTTTGCTTTGGGACCGATAGCGGTGCCTATTTAGCTCACTTGCCGCATGCAAACCTTTTTCCTGCTCCGCTCCCCCGTGCCCCTCTCCCTGTGATGGAGCTCCCCTCTCCCCCCGCAGAGTCCGCCCCCGCAGCGCAGCTCAGGCAGCTTCCTTCATCCGTCCCTGCAGCAGGTCTGCCGTCTGCGCTGTCACTGCAGGCTAACAGACAGGAAGAGGAGGAGGATGGGACAGGCTGAGAGCGCCTGACTGTTGCTGCTGACCTTGCCAGAGAGACTGATGGAGGCGGCTGCCTCAGCTCTGCCTCGGGGAGCTCACTGCATGGGGGGGAGATGAAACACCAGCACAGAGTTAGAGGAACGGGGGAGAGATCATTTGTGCATAGTAAAATATCGGTAATATTGATAATTTACAGTAAAATACCGGTATTTGAAAAACAATATTTTACTAACAAGTTACTGTGCCTTTTTTTGTCGTAGCCTCTGCAGATGCCTGTATACTTTAAGTTGAAATATTGTTTTACTGTTCTGAAGCATGTGAGATATGGTGTGCAAATAAGTATATGCAGAGAGCTCTGGATAAGGGTGACACCAGCACCCTCCTGTTTCTATTTTAAGTGACAGAAACGGAATTTTTAAGTAAAATGTTCTGAGTCGCTAAGTTAAATTGCGTTACCCTCTGCTTGTAAGCAAATAGTGATATATTTATTTTCCATTAATGACTGTGCGTCAAACTTTCCTTTCACTTCATCATTCTAAATCAGTCCCAAGGTCGAATGTCTTCTCCGTGGCAGCAGGAAAGTTATTTCTAGAAATCAATGCAATGCGTTGGTTGAGACAGCAGATGCTGACGATGCTTTTTTATATTTTGAAGGATGTAAGATATTTTGCCAAGGCAGAATCCAGAGTAAGTAAGCAAAGCTAAAAGCAGTTCTCAAAAAGAGATTGACAGTCGTAAAATCAAATTCCTATTACCCACTGCTCTGTGTTTATTATATAGTCTGCATCCTGACCCTGCATTGCGAACATTCCAATATAATCATAAACAAATCTGTTGTAATGAATCTTATGTCAGTCCTAGTATCTACCCCCATTAGGAAGTTAAGATTTTGGGTGGGGTCGGGCTTGGATTGGTTGCTAATTGGAGCAACCAGGGTTTGTGAGCACTGAATTTTCATCATTCATGAACTACAGTATTAGAGCTAATCTATGTCATTGAAGTTATGATTGCTCCTATTTTGCATTTTTGTTCAACAAGATTAACAATTTAAGCCTCCCGCGGCTGACCGCGCGGTCCCGGCTGCGGATCGTTAACCCAGGAATCAATCAATCGGGCCATGGTGCCCGATGATTGATTCCTCTCCCCCACAGAAAAAGCGATTGCTTCTCTCGGAAGCTTCGCTTTTTCTGACTCTTGCGTCCCCCTACATCCCTCTAAGCGTATATGTTACGCTTAGAGTGATGTCAAGTAAACAAACTCATGGCTGCCATCTTGTGGCCAAAAAGTAAAAGTACAACTAAATGTAAAAAAAAAAAAAAATCAACACATATTTACATAAAATAATTACTATTTACATCCCACCCTGCCAAAAATACCCAAATAAAATGTTTAATAAACAAAAACAAAAAAATACAATAAAACAAACAAACAAACATGTAAATATTTACCTAAGGGTCTAAACTTTTTAAATATCAATCTAAAGATGAAATATTTCTATTTTTTTTTTTTTTTTTTAATTATAAGCTTGTAAATAGTGATGGATGCAAAACGGAAAAAATGCACTTGCATTTCCAAACAAAATATTGTCGACATACATTGTGATAGGGACATAATTTAAACGGTGTAATAACCGGGACAAATGGGCAAATACAATACATGAGTTTTTATTATGGAGGCATGTATTATTTTAAAACTATAATGGACTAAAACTGACAAATCATGAGTTTTTTTTCTTATTCTTCATGTTAAAATGCATTTACAGTAAAGTGGCTCTTAGCAAAATGTACCGCCCAAAGAAAGCCTAATTTGTGGCGGAAAAAACAAGATATAGATCACTTCATTGTGATAAGTAATGATAAAGTTATAGGCTAATGAATGGGAGGTGAACATTGCTCGGATTCATAAAGTGAAAACGACTGAGGGCTGAAGTGGTTAATCTAATTCTACTGTGCTCATGGGACTTAGTAGTTATTTTGAAATGAATGATGTAATTATCAGATGCTGTAACCACCTCTTTGTATTTAAAGAGATGTGTTTTTGCAAATGTGATGACATAATTCCATGACAAAGGACATCATCTTGAGGCATTAAATGCCAGGATCACAGCTAGCATCAGTAGCGGCTATACCATGGCAAGACCTCAGTTTATGTGATAATAGAAGAAGATTGTCTAGATGCTTCCTACGGGAGATGGGATTATACATTTTACATGTACTTTCTGATTAAGTTTCCCAGGGGAAAATGAAAGGTAAACAAATCAGGTCATTAGTTAGCGGTTTACCAATATGTGGGCGTGTAGATGTCCGTTTTACACATTACCTCGCCGTCTCCTTCCACTCGGCATCCTCTCCCTCTTTGACGCAGATCTCGTCCAGTTCTGTAAACAGCTCGTGTGGCACATGTTCTTCGTCCTCCTCTGTTCCAAGGATAAACTGTACTCTCTGAGACGGGGTGTCTGCAAGAACCGTATATCATAAGGTGACTTTACACAATACGCAATGGGAATTAAGAAAACAACTATAACGGATGCTTCAGTAGACTCTCAGCTGTGAGATTTATGGTTCAGATGCTCAGCTGAACACAACAACAGATTGCTCATTCCCTTACTACAAGCACATTCTAAAAACATCACATTTCAGGATCTTTTTCAGTTGAATACCCTTCTGTACAAATCAAGGAAAAGTGTACCTGAAATGTCAAAAGACTGCACCCTATTAGCGAAAGATGAATATTGAGGTTATGGTGTGAATTCATGTACTTTGTTTTTGCCCTACTGGATAAGCTGTTGGTACAGTAAAAGAGGAACTGCAGTGAAAATAATGTAATAAATAAGATTGTTATAAATGATTTAGCCGGTATTTGCCCACTGTTAAATCACCCTGATTTACATTCTGAAATGTATCATAGGTGGTGACCTCTTTAGTTCTGCTAGGTGACCTCTGCACAATGTTCGTTACTGGGAGTTCTATGCACAGAGGGAAATACTGATTGCTTGTAGTTTGAAAAAGTCCTTATTTACCACAATGCAAAGAAGTTCACAGACAGCAAACTGTCAGGACCATGGTCACGACATCACACTGTGGGAGGAGTTTCACCACAATTTCATCTATACAGACCCCCCTGATGACCTATTCAAGAAAAGGTAAAGATTTCTTATGGGAAGGTATCAGCTACTGATTGGCATGAAGTTCAATATGAAGTTAAAGTTTCTTTAAGGTGGCCATACACCATACACATCTCTTCCTTTGTTGTTTTGTTTTAAGGTGCCCACTAATACAATCTTGATTGTACAATATTTGTTACTCAGATGGGCCCATTAATTAAGATTTGCGGGTTCATAGTTAATTGGAAAGTAATTATCGTTTGTTCCTATAAACAGGTTGATTAGGGAGTTTTCTCTCTTTAGATACGAACGTAAAATCCAACATTATTATTATTTATATAGCGCCGACATATTCTGCAGCGCTGTACAGTGTATATTGTATTGTAACTTAACTGTCCCTCAAATGGGTTCACAACCGGATCCCTACCATCGTCCTATGTCTATGTATGTATCATGTAGTGTATGTAACATTCTGATCAACAAAATTCTGTATTCTAATCGACCATAGAATTGTTTCACAATGATTTTCTCCACCTACTGTGTGGTTTTCTGTAGAACGTAATCATAAAATTCTGATCAAATGACCACATTTGAGGAAAATATCGTACCATTTATTGGCACCTTGAGTGACTACACTTTGAATAGGTACTTTAGGTAGTCCCTAATATTACATAGAAGTTGTAAGATTGAACAATAAAGATTGAATCATTAGTGGGCACCTTTGGAGCTTTTAAATTCAATCAATTTTCTTGATTGTATAGTTTATGATAAACCTGTCCATCAGAATTTTCTATCATGGCCAATCGATTTCAAGAGATATTCCTCAATAAAAGAGAATTACATTCAACTTTTCTATGCATTGGGGAAAAACCAATGGGAAAGTCAAACATTTTGCCTGAATCATGTATGGACACCTTTAGGTTATGGTAATGACATGTACCTTTTGCTTATTATCTCCTGGCTGTGTTAGGCCCCGTTCACACTTGCGTTTTGCCATGCAAACGGACTGGATCCTGATCGGATCAGGACCTGATCCTGATCGGAACCGCACGGTTCCGGTCCGGATCCGATTCGTTTGCATCAGGCATGCATCAGGCTGCCATCCGGATCCGTGGGCAAAAAGTAGCGAAATTTAAATAAAAAAATGTTGGGGTCAGCAGAAGGTGCACCTGGTGCACCTGTAGAATCAGGTTCCTCCTCTGTAGGCCTCACCTCCACCTCCGACATTTTGCCAAACAGCTCCAGCACGTCTGTCACTGCTGCTCCACTCCATACATGCTTGGCCCATGTGTCCCCATCCGAAAGGGCCGCTTGGATACGCATAGGAAGTGGGGTAGAACGTCAGGTGTTTGTAGGCAGTGTGTTCTGTGCCTTCCGTTTCCCATTGGTTTCTGTGTTCCGGATGGTGTTGTCAGGCTCAGGTCCGACTCCGGTCCGGGTGCGTGGGCCGGAGATCCGGACCCAAAAAATAGCGCATGTTGGAAAAGTGTCCGGAGTCCGGTCCGGCTCCGTACTGTACGGAACGGACACATGTGAACGTCCGCATAGCCTTTGCATTGCTATGCGGAACGTACGTTCCGTTTGTACAGTATACGGTCCGGACACGGCCCGGCGAATCCGGACAGGGAACGCTAATGTGAACCCGGCCTTATTCAAGCCGGAAAAGGAAGGGGCAGGGACCACCAATGTCCTCCTATAATAAGGGGGGGTTACTGGATCTAACATCAGGCAGTTTGAAGGAAAAAAAGTAGTCAGGATGTGTCACTATCCAATAAGCACTATGAGTGTTCATGTCAGCTTACTGTAATACGACTGGTGCATATTGTTTGTATTCCACCACACTGCATAGCACTGATGTGAACAGATGCGTAAACGGTTAAAACATAAGCCCAGCTAGTAGTGCATTTGGAATGCAGCCATGTGATGCACAATTACAGTGTGAAGGAGCCCTAACAGAAGAATAATAAGAAGGCAGATACACCATCTCCAGCTGGGGCTGCACTTCGCATGTCCACAAGCAGAGGGCAGTGGTGCACCCATATTCCAGGACTGGAGAAAGACCCTGCAAGTAGCAGCTGCAGATCTAACATACACATTTGCACTAAACCCAGCAAGAACAGTATGGGACCGATTTGTAATAATGGGGAAAATGTAAAAAGAGAAGCAGTTGGGTTGCAAAGAAGCAGCATTTCACAAGCTCCGCAGCCAAACAACTTCTTTTTCCCATTTAAAAAAAATGAAATGACAATTGGCAGCTACAGTAAGTGCTACTTCTCACGTTTTGTTTTCATTTTGTTTTTTTTACTTTGCCTTTGCTGCTAGAATGTGGAACAGTCTGTTTGTATTCGTAATTCCTATAGCGACATATTGCTGTAAATATGTAATCCTGCCCTCCCAGTGATGTTTAGTCTATCACATTGTTAATGGGTATGTGTATATAGATAATGACAGTTGGTGCTGTATGTTCTTATCATGTCTGCTGGTATTAACGATTATGACCTGTAGGCCCACTGTGGATCAAATAACATGAACGATCTACACAGGGAGTATCAATTATTTCTTTATCCATCTTCTGTTTTCTATCCTTTTGCCAGCCTATTTTTTTCTCAATGTGTGCTGCAGCACCATGTTATTTTAAGCCTCCTCATTGTTTCCCTCCACTCAACAGGCTATACAGCAAAGCAGGTACAGGGAGTGTTTTCATATTTACCTGTTCCAAACTCTGGAACAGCTCTTTTCTTCCTCCACCAAGCAGGCGCTGTAATGCTAACATCCTCTTCTGGGTCCCAATAGTATGATAGGACATGTGATCAAGACCCAGAGGATGATTTCGGCATTGCAGTGCCGCTCGGTGGTGGAAGAGAAGAGCAAATCCGATGCAGTGTCCGATCGTGCTGCACTTTATGCGCATGCTCAGTGGCAAATTTTAACAAACTAAATCAAATATCTCCACAACCACGCCTCCTGCACTCCCCAAATTTTGTGGGTAGGGAGGGGACCCCCGAACTACCCCCTTCCAAACCCCACGGGTTCCCAGGATAAGTTTGTTTGATCTATCCTGGAAACTGGCGGGTTTTGGTGGCTGCAATTTGGCACAAAGGTAGTCCGGGGGGTCCCCTCCCTACCCTCAAGATTAAGGGAGTGTAGGAGGCGTGGCGTCCGGATCAGGTAAATATGAAAGTGTGCCTGCTCTGCATTGGGCTACACTAGGCAGCTTGAGTTTAGCCAGCTGCCCTGCCACGAGTTGCGTAAAGAGAAAACTTGGTTGGGGCAGCTACAAGGTTAACATCTACCTTTGCAATGTCTTGATTTATCTTTTCCCCACCACTACTATCTTTTGGTTAGTAGTTCCTCTTTTGGGTAGTTACAAAGGGGATGGGGAAGAAGAGTGGAAAACTTAGGTTGGGGGTGCCCCATGGTTTGTGGTTACGCCCGTGATCGTGAGATAAAACTGGTTCGAGACACAAATGGAGTTTAGTGGTTGAACTCCTAAAAGATGTATGTAATTCCCTGAACATAATGCAGTTAGACTGAGAAAGGGAGGGCTGCAGTGTAAGCAAATCAGGCTTTCAGCTACATATTTTGCAGTCTACCTGGAGAACAGCCTTAACGGATACCATACCCATTCTAAATAATGAACAGATTTCCTTTTAATAAAAGGATCTCATAACATTACTTTCCACACGATATCTGTGTCACTTGCTATACAATACTGTACTGCATTCACATTTTTAGAAAGTAAACTGCTAAACGGGTAGTATTCGGTTTCACTCATGTGATACCCGACTCACTAAGCATCATTTCAGAACACTAAGAAATGATCAGGCTGAGATTATATGAAACCAATAACTGTCTATTCATAGGCATGAGAAACTGAGACCTCTATACAGATGGAAACACAGAGGCCCCTAGTGTATTCTTAGATGGAATTGTAAGCTCCAAGCAGTAAACCCTACTAAACAATGCAGACAAAATATTTCCTATACAGTAAGTTTTAATCTGACCTTTTCAAACATGTACAAAAAGTATGCAGTACATTAGTGGTCCCTGCCCCTTCCTTTTCAGGCTTTTAAAGGGAACCAGAGACGAAGCATAGGTAAAAAATTAAAAAAGATTATACATACCTGGGGCTTCCTCCAGCCCCATAAGCCTGGATCTCTCCCACGCCGCCATCCACCGCTGCCTCTATCGCCGGTACCGGGTCCCATCACTTCCGCTGGATGCGACCAGTTGTATGCATGCGCAGGGGCTCCCTCCGGCTTTGTACGCATGCGCAGTACGGAGGGAGCGCACTGCACTAGCGGACTGACCGAAATTACGGGACCCGGTACCGGCGGACAGAGGCAGCAGAGGACGGTGGCGTAAGAGCAATCCCAGCATATGGAGCTGGAGGAAGCCCCAGGTATGTTTAAATAGGATATTTTATGGTCTCTGGTTCTCTTTAAGAAGATGCAGGTTTGTTGGTGAAGGGGCAGAAAGAAAGGTCTTGTTCACACTATAACAGGCCGTCCTGTATTTGTATTGTATGGATACTGTGTACAGTACATGCACTGTGATACACTGCAGGGACCACTGCCAGCATCAGAACCTCTTATACTACACGGAAGTGGTAAAATTGACCAAAATTGGGCCTAGAATCTAGAAATCTGAAGAACTACTTACCATGAGCTAAGGAATCATCATGACCTTCCTCTTGTATAACACCCTTCATCCGATCTCGTTTCCTGTGTTTGCCCCCATGTGTCCTATGATGCCTGTGGCTCTGACGCCCGAGTGGCATCCGAACGCCCACATACAACGTCCTGTGCCCTGAAACACAAATGCAAGAAGATTAACTCAGTAAAGAAAGAATTCTAGACAGGTTTAACACGGCCTTTGAAGTCTGTGTAAATTAAAAAGTAATCAATTACACATTAGGAAACCTTTCAAAAAGTACTTTTGAAATTGTATCATACATCGGTAAATTACTGTATCTTACTGGCATATTAGTTTCATTATACAAACTATTAGGACCAGATTTTATCCTTTCTCCACAGTTAGCGTTGTTACATATAGGATTTCATTGCATTCTTTATCCAAATAGGTTTCAGATTCTGGGTGTTGCAAGACAACAGATTCTCTCAGATTGGGGGAAATCGGACACCTTGAAGAGGTCAATTAATGCTATAAGTATTCATCTAAACTTTGAATGGACTATGCATACTAACGTGCCACATAAGAACTTAGCTAGAGATATATTCCTGCTACCCAAGATAATCTTGGATCAATACACATAAAGTTATGACTGGGCTTAATAGAGCTCAACTGAGGATTCTTGAGCTTTACTTTATTTATATACTGGAGACAATTTCCACTAGAAATAGGTCTAGTTATTGATGTTTGGGATGGTTTAATATTCTATATTTTTGAGATAGGTTTTTTTGTTTTTCTTTCTCTGGCACACTTTTGATGTGGTATTTTACATAAGTGTTTTGATGTTGAATTTTACTTGATAAGTGTTATTTATTTCGCATATACATTTGACTTCAGTTTAATGTGTACACAGATATTCAAGTTCGTATTCCGTTGAGTACTTTTGCTTTATGAAGTCATTCATATACAATGTTTAAACAGAGTCTGAGGCCATATTAAAAATGGCTTTTAAGCATATATTCGGCAGGGGCATGTTTGCCCCTGTTAAAACGCTGCTATCCCGTGGCATAACAAGGGGTCTTTACCCTCTAAATCCCCCCTGCTATCTCCGGGGAGCGCTTCCGTGTGAGGCGGGGCTATGAGCTGTAGCCCTGCTTCACACGCGTCTATCAGCGGCGGATCTCCGCCTCTCCCCCGCCCCTCTCAGTCTGCCTTCACTGAGAGGGGCGGGGGAGAGGCGGAGATCCTCCGCTGACAGACGCGTGTGAGGCAGGGCTACAGCTCATAGCCCTGCCTCATACGGAAGCGCACAGGGGCAGCAAAATCCACGACCAAGTTGGTCGTGGATTTTGCAGGGGGGTATTTGGCGGGTAAAGACTCCTCGTTATGCCACGGGATAGCGGTGTTTTAGCAGGGACAAACATGCCCCTGCTGAAAATAAGCTTAAAAGCCATTTTTTTATGGCTTCAGACTCTCTTTAATCTTCTACTATTGCTTCAACTATATGAATTATTATTTTTTGTATGCTGGAAACGCAATAAAAACAAGAAATAGAAAAAAAAAGCACCGTAATCACTTTTACTGTCAGATGAGAAAATGCAATGCATGCTCGTACAGTAGACATGGAGATGGATAGGGACAGCACGGTGACCCAGGTTAGCTTTAGTAAGGCATTAGTGCTGTAACTCTAGCACACTACAGGCACTCTAGTATGAGGGGTTGTGCAGGTTTGTGTGCTGAGAGGATAACAAGAGGCACTTCAGACCTGTGATGATTATTCACGGTCCGACATGTGAGCTGAAGGCAGGAAAGTGATGCAGGAGGCTGCGGAACCTCGATAGTGGATGCATCCTTCTGTCCAGGTGTGTGCGTGTGGCTGAATAATATGTGTCAGGTATATCATACATATACCCCACTCAGCCTTGTATCTGGCTGCTTGTCCAATCTGTCACTTGAACTCGTAGGGCCCTTTTGTGAAATTGAAACATGGATTTAAGCTGCACAGTAAATCCTCAGCAGAATGATAAAGGAAACAATGAACTGGTGAAGTGGATGTGAAGTAGAGAGAAATGCTGCTGTAGTATTTACGGAATGTTATGGAGTACGCAGATGGGAAGGTGAGCAGCGGTGAGACGCAGGCCTCATCCATTCCTATAGCCTAAGATAGTGGCAGCCACTGCCCGTATGAGGATTTATGCCAGGTGGCCATTATCATAAATATTAGCGCACAAGACAGGCAAATGGGATGCATTTCATCATGAGCCAGACTGCACAGTGGTTGTGCCGCATTTATCCACACTAATGGTACATACAAACGGGTTACAACTGTCGCTGAAACCGCGTGGCACGTGCATGTTGCAGCGTCCACCATAACGCAATCATGCTCAACTATGTGCCCACCATTGTGTAGTATGATGCTCAGGCAGCAAAACTACCTGATAGATGCTATATGACCTCTGCAGCTGATGATTTTTTTTGGCCTCTTTCAAATACACTGAAGGCGGTTGATTCAACACCGGTCAGCTGCTCCTTTGCACCGGCCGGGAGCTTGCTAGTGCTTGTTAGCAGTGGAGAATAAGTGCCCCCCCCCCCCATGGT
Source organism: Hyperolius riggenbachi (assembly GCF_040937935.1). Taxonomy (NCBI): domain Eukaryota; kingdom Metazoa; phylum Chordata; class Amphibia; order Anura; family Hyperoliidae; genus Hyperolius; species Hyperolius riggenbachi. Next base: position 126,492,408 of record NC_090647.1, read on the forward strand.
GTCAACACTAAGTGCAGCGGCAACATGTCATGGTTCTCTGCCACTGGGTTACACCACTGCATGTCAAGGGCTAACACACATGCCATTTAAACCGCACCTAAATGGCGCTTGTGGCCACCAGCTGGGATGCTGAACTGTGCAGTTATACCTACTATGTGAAAGAGACCTTAGAGACCTTAATCCAACTAGCATTTTGAATGCTCTAAGTGAAATATGTGGGTGGCAGTAGATCTAAGGTTGTTCAGATGTTAACCACTCAGGAACCGCACCCCACACCGTCCATGTGAAACAGCGATACTACTTACGTGCCAGAGCTAGAATAGTTTCACTTCAGGTTGCACTGACATCGCTTATATTGTTCACTGCCTGCCTTATTGCATGGAACTGGTACTGAGGTCTACAGGTCCTCGTGCAGCTGGTACAGATTAGCTTGAACTTGGCACTGAGAACAGGCTACACCTCTTAGGGAAAATACTCTGATTATTCCTACATTCTCCCTTTGTTACTTCAGTAATGCCCCATCCCTGGTTTCTCTGCACCATATGATCTAAACGAACATTACATGCCCCACAGCGACTAAAACACAAGACGGAGAATCATGTCTTCTGCCATTAGCTCTGAAGCTTCAATACAAAAAACAATGAGGACCACTGTAGTGATAAAAATATGAAGACAATGCTGTACAAATAGATAAAGCTCCAGATGTGCTTTGGTGAGTAGATTTATCAATTCACTATAAATATAATTCTTAACACTGTGGAAGTCCTGGAATGAAGGTATTCTCACACAAAAATAAAAACTTTACAGGGAACTCTACCGGCAAGTAAGACCACCCAACAGCATGATAATTCTACAATGAGAAGGGGTGAAGCCATGTTTGACTTTCCCAAAGAAAGGTGGAGTTCATATACTACAGAGTTGCAGGTTCCACAGAACTCATGACTCCCACAGACACACATGACTAAGACTATTTTGACAATCTCTGCCCAATGCTACCAACAACACTATTATTTGGTTTCTGGTAAGGAATACCCAGATAGCTCATGGTGACCCAGAACCACTAGGAAAGTGTGGTATTAAAAAGCAATGCCAAATGTAATTTTGCCTTCTTAAAACAGAAAGCATTTGCGTTAATTCAACTTTAAGTGAGCCGTGTTCTCCCCAGAATTTTTTTCTAGCAGGTGGCATGAAAAAGTAGCCAGGTGGGGCACAATGGGGAATGCAGTGCTGGGGCAACTCTGTTCACAGCACAGGAGGAATATGATGAGCCGAGCCAATGAAAGCCGGGTGCTCATCAAAATTAGCCGGGGGAACACCTGACTAAAAGAGCCTGAGGAGAACACTGGTGAGTAGCTGTGGTTTCTCATGATGCAGGTCTACCAAATATGCAAATTTGGTAATGATTTATAATATATTGTGCCATTATCTTCCACAGTTCTGCACAAAGTAGGATACAAGTATCTGTGCAAGGTAGGATTACATGTGGTATAAACCAGACAATAGGTAGACCTGTAAGTCACAGGGACAATGCCGGCTGTGCTGCAGCCACAGTATTTTCATGTAGTCCATCCTGTCTCTCCGATACGCATTCTCCACAAAAATGTTCTGTGCTTACCCCTGAACATGTGATTCGTGTCACAAAGTGAATGAACAGAAGCAGTATGGCACTGCCAATATTTAGCTCACAGCAGACAGATGTGTGTGCATCCATAAGTGGATGGCAGAGAAAAGCCATATATTAGAATGAATTGTTTGTTTTACGATTACTGTACAAGCTTTACTAAATGGTGAATGGTGAACGTGGGCATAGATCTCCTTGGTTACTATTCATTGCCATATATAGCCCGTTTTATTCTACAAAAGAGATGTTTCCTGGAGGTTATTAACAGTTATTCAGAACTGTATGACTTGATGTGCCATAAAAACAGCAAATATTTACCAAGAAAGACAAGGAATTCATTAGGCATTCCTCTGCAGTTAATCTCTGTTCCACAATAGTGCTAATGTGCTGTCCAGATGCTTGGCTGATAAACTGAAGGTCCATGCTGTGATTTGTTTCACTGCATCTGTTGCACCAAACCATAAATATGTATAATAATATGTATGCCATTCCCTCACCACATCAGCTGGTTCGCTGTTCTGCCTAATGATTTACTTTACCCATTTTATCAAGTATCGATGATGTGTATCAGATTGTTTCAGCTATTGCCTGAAGGGAAATTCCACTTTTGTTAAGAAACGCTACATGCTTTCCAGTTCTATCACTAAGTTACAGTTTTATTGATTGTAGGACAGTTTCACACTGCAAACTGGCAGTAGCGTTGCGGTGTTGTGGTGGGCCCGCCGCATTGCCAGAAACAGACCTTCAGGGAACACCGCGATAGTACATGGTGTTCCCCGTCTGGCATTTGGTCAAACAGGAAGTGACACGCACTTGTGGTCACTCTCTGTTTCAGGGTATGCAGAAGTGCATGGAAGTCACAGACTTCTGGGCCGACGTAAATACCGCGGATCATGCGCGGTAATGTAGTTTTGCGACGATTAGGGACTTCTGTCGCAGTGTACCGAAACGCAGGGAAATATGAACTTTGCCCTAGGGTTTCATTCGGCTGCCGTAGCAGTGCGACTATTTGCTGCACTGTGCCAGTGTGAAAGGGCCCTTACTATTAAAAACTGGGTAAATGTGTTAGGGGTCGAAGAAAATCCCTATACATATTAGTGAGGGAGCTCATCTGGTCACTATAATGAAGGTGGCCATACATCAGACGATTTGGCGGCCAATCGACCATCTGATTCTATAATTATTATTGAATTGGATCGACAATGTGATCAATGTCAGGGTGAAATTGGTTGCATGTATGGGTCAGACTTGCTGCAATATGTAGGGCCAACTTCCTCTTTCAAGTAAAAAGCGGTAACCGTGTGCAATATCAGGACGAGCAGCAAACACGGTTGAACCCCCGGTGCTGTTCCCTGTAATGTAAAATGTTCTACCAGATTCAGTATAATTTACCTGTACGTGTCCACACAGGCGCCCACATATATGCTAGCCACCACATGGGGCACTTGTATGAAGAGGGAGCCAGTGGCGGACACAGAAAGGTAAATAACACCGGGCACCAGGGGGACCATTTTACATTAGGGGGACATCGAGGGGTCAGTGGATGCAGCAAATTCCTGTTGAAATCTCTCAGGAATTGGCTGCATCCACCGGGAATCGGTCTGCGGTGTATGAGCAGGCAGCAGATCTCCCTCCGATCAGATTTGACCAGAGAGAGATCTTTCTCTTGGTCAATCTGCCCAAACATCTTCTGCTCTATGGGCACCTTTACAGTATGATCAGATAGCATCATATATCTCTGCTCCCACTACTGGGAAAGCCGGTGCGCCCATAAGAAGAAGGGGGAGAGTCTCGAAGCAGGTAACTTTGGCACATGGCGCTCAGTGCCGAACCTGACTCATAGCAGCAATGCTATGATATGCAAGAGTAATTCATGGTGCCAAGCTTCAGACACCGGAAACGGTATTACAGGTACAGTATATAAATTGTGAGGATGCCAAATAACTTTTTTTTATTAATTATATATAGGGTTAGATCCAGCTTTAAAGAGAAACTATTAGCTATGAAATGCAACCCCCCACCCCCTCCCAAAAAAAACCCCACATATATAAGTAGATAAATACTTGCTCTACTTACATAACAGATGTATTGTAGTTTCCAAGTTTTGATTTCTGTGATTTTAATATAGTAGAAAAGATGACCGGCACCATCCATATATTCATGCTCTTTTATTTTCATATGTAGCACATTACAGCAGTAAAGGCAACGTTTTCAGGGCAACCACCCCTTTATCAAGCTGTGCTGTCAATGCTCAAAGAAGTATTAAACACATATCACATTTATATCCCAGCAATAGCCACAAATAACGAATCAAATGATCAGGGCTAACATCTAGCCAATCATATCAGTGCCGCCTCCTGCGGACCTGATGGGGAACTAACACGCTATACATGCTATTGGAGCATTCAAACAGAACTTCCCACCCTCTCCCACCTCTCCACAAGCCGCCCCCTCCAGTGCTTTGCTACTACGATTGATGTGATTTTAATATAGTAAATGAGAACAATCCTGTTGCTGGCAGGAGGCTGTCCTCCGGCAAAGTCCTCCCTCCCCCCCGGTTCCCCCTCCTCCCCGCACTTACTCTGAGCACAGTGGGGAAGATAAATGCAGCAGACACAGACTCACCTAATAATGGATCCAAGCGCTGCTGTTCCCATCTATTCTCTGTACTGCCGCCGCTGGTAGTGCAGAGAGTATAGAAGGGAACTGCAGCCCCTGGAACCTTTATTAGGCGAGTTTGTGTGCGATGCCTTTATCCTTCCCCAATGGTCAGCACAGGGAAGAGGGGGAATGCGGCGGCGGGAGATGCGGCAGGCGGGCGAAGAAGGGGGCGGACATGCCACTGGAGGAGGGGGGCCGGGGACAGTGACAGGGGATAGCCTCTGACCCCACCTCCCTGCGCTCTAACAGCAGCTGCGACCACCGCAGTGAAGATGAGACCAGGTGGCCAATCACATAGCAGAGAGGTGAGTGACAGAGGCTTCAGCCAATGAGGCTGATTCAGCATGCCATGTCACTTCTCTTTTGCGTCTGTGTATGAGTATAGAGCCTGGGGGCATGGGGAAAAAAAAACTTGTTAGGAAAAAAGTAAGATTTATTGTAAACGTTTGATTTGCCTTGTTAGCATCCTTTTTAGCTATGTAACACCCTGCAATAGGAAATAGATTTTGTATTTAATGCCAACAATTACTCTTTAACTACCCAATGAACGCGTCACGCCAATGGGCATGAATGCGGCGGCAGCCCCAGGACCGCCTAACACCAATTTGCATCAGGTCCTGGGGCCGGCTACTGCAGGAGATCACGCGCATCTCCTGCTTGGGGGGCGGAGCTCCATCCCGCCTTCAGTCTCCGAGCGGCGATCGCCGCTCAGGAGACTTATCTTTTCACTAAGTACAGCGCTGCAATCCGCAGCAGCGCTGTACTGGGGACAGCCGTTTGACACGGCTGTCCCCCTGTCACACAGGAGAGCGATCGGCTCTCATAGACTGAAGCCTATGGCAGCCGATCGCGTCTTTGGCTGGGGGGATGGAGGGAGCAGGGGAAAAATAAATATATAAATAGAAAATGTTATTTAAAAAAAAAAAATGTATATAAACAAAAATAAACACAGGCGGGCGATCAGACCCCACCAACAGAGTGCTTTGTTGGTGGGGAGAAAAGGAGGAGGGGAATCACTTGCGTGCTGAGTTATGCAGCCCTGCAGCTTGGCCTTAAAACTGCAGTGGCCAATTTAGTGAAAATTGGCCTGGTTTTTAGGGGGTAGGGTTAACACTGCGATCCTCAAGTGGTTAAGTACAAGAACAAGCGTGCTGAATTTTTAAAAGCAAAGGTAGAATGGACCGTTGTTTTAAATCTGGTGGTTTTTAAATCTTCTGTTGCAGCAGACGACAACATACATTTTGTGGACTGCAGATGCATTGCTATTCATAATTTACCCTTAAGCAGCCAATTTATTTAGAGGGTTGCAAGTGCTGCAGGCCAATTAATTTTATAACATTTGTTTTTTATTTGTTACATTTTGCTACTTCTAATTAGTACTGCTGTAATGTGTATTTATGGCCACTTGTCACTAGGGGGCAGTGTGAGACAATAACAGAGGCCTTCTGCTTTCAGTTTCTGTTTTTTCTGCTAGTAGAGACAGATCAAAGCACTACAAGAATTTACAGCACAATGAGGTCTGGCCCACTGAGGTAAAAAGCAGTGCACTTATCTCAAACGAGATGACTCTATTGAAGCTGCTAATGTGTTAAGAAGGACCTCCCACTAACTATTAAAAAAAAAGAATGACCTCACACTCACAGCGTGCTGCAACTGAAATGACTGTGTAATTAATTAAAAAGCAGTGCACTATAAATGGCACATGTACAGCGAGGTTTGCTTGGGACGGTGTGTAAACAGGACACCAATATTTTGTTTCATAAGTTCTCTTGCTTTCTGAGTCCACCCACCTGTAGGGATGATCAATGATATCCAAATACTTCCGAATGTATGCCAATGTACCATATATACTCGCATATAAGCCGTGTATAAGCTGAGGTACGTACTTTTGCCCCAGAAACTAGGAAAAAGTGACTGACTCGCGTATAAGCCCCATCCCAGATATATAGTCCCCTCCACAGTAGCCAGATGTCCCCCATAGCCAGATGTGCCCCAGGATAAAGCTGTGTCTCAATAAGTCACTAGATGGCATCATAGATATCAGAGACAGCGATTGCCACACAGGAAGAGTCCACGGGCATTGCACCGCTGACACATTGCTTGCACGCTCCGCTCCACGGGCCAGAGGTCACAGGTAGTCATGAGCATCACACTCTGCACACCATGTTGCAGGGGATGGGGAACATGGACACAGCAGGGCGCAAGCTGGCAAGAGCAGGATCACTAGTGCACGAGCCTTACGCTCCTCTGCCAGTTACAAAACCTGCTCCACCACCTGTTTTGCTCCACTGACTCACATATAAGCCAAGGGGGGTAACTTTTCAGCACATTTTTATGCTGAAAAATTAGGCTTATACGCAAGTATATACAGTACGTACTTTTTTTGGGTCAAATATATGTAACTTGAAAATGGACCAATCAATTTAAACCTGGATGTAACTTGATTGGTCCATTTTCAAGCTGCATATATTTGCATAACATGTACATAAATGTGCATAATCTTGGAAATATTTTCATCTCATTGATCATCCCTACTCACCTACTGTGCAATTATCACACTGCTCTATCACTTTCACTGACTGGTTGGAAAAACAGAGTTTATCTTTGTCGCTATGAAATATAGTAAACTTGCCTGAATCAAACTGGATGAACAGAATTAGCAATCCATTGACAAGGAACAGCTCTATAACTGCATTTTCAGACACAGTGTAGTTCATGTGTTAAATTAAATATTTGCATAATCTTGATAAACACTCTGCAGAACAATGTACTGTATGGTAAATGCACAAGCAGACACACTGGGTAAAAGCTGTCCCATAACAATATACCGATTGCTCAGCTCATTAGCAGCATGCTGTAATGACGGGGGTACAGTGTTCCAGAGTTTCTAGGCAAATATTCAAGCCCTCTGCTGTGGAATTCCATTAGGCCTCATGAAGTGTCCACGGTTTTCAGATTTTAATGGGATGCTGTACCTTAGATTACCTAAAGCCAAAGAAGGACATCATTCATATCATTTCTGAACCTAAAATGTGTTTGGCAGTCAGAGCCTGGCAGACTATTGAGCTGTATGCGGCATACGGATTTTATGTGAGCCCATGTGCTGCCCAATGCTGTGACCTCCTGAATGACAGCTCAATTATGCTCAGTAGCAAGCACCGCAGAGACAAGGCTGGCTGGATTTACTTCCTTGAAAATATTAAATGCTAGCGAGCCCTCGCACATAGGTAGCAAGCAGTGCCCCATTATTAGGCAGCCACCCCTATGTAGGTAGCGAGCAGTGTCCCATTATTAGGCAGCCACCCCTATGTAGGTAGCGGGCAGTGCCCCATTATTAGGCAGCCACCCCATATAGGTAGCCAGCAGAGCCTCATTATTAGGCAGCCACCCCCATGTAGGTAGCCAGCAGTGCCCCATTATTAGGCAGCCACCCCCATGTAGGTAGCCAGCAGTGCCCCATTATTAGGCAGCCACCCCCATGTAGGTAGCGAGCAGTGGCCCATTATTAGGCAGCCACCCCATGTAGGTAGCCAGCTGTGCCCCATTATTAGGCAGCAACCCCCATGTAGGTAGTCAGCAGTGCTCCATTATTAAGCTACCCCCCGCATTAAAATAGTTCCCTCCGTTTATTTATACAGGCTCGGTGGCATCTCCTTCCCTCCCTCTGCATAGAGACAAGCAGTACGTATAGCAGGAAACTCACCGGCTCCCAACGTTCCATTGCTGATGTCTCTTCCTCGGATCTCTCCATGGTTACAGCCAGACCCTACCAGCAGCGTGTCACATGGCAAAGACGCTGCTGTAACCATAGAGAGGACACAGGGCACATTGAGGAAGAGAGACGTCAGCCATGGAACGTCAGGAGTCAGTGAGTTTCCCGTCATACATGCTGCTCGCCGCTATGCAGAGGGAGGAAGGGAGAGGGAGACAAAAGGTGCTGGGCACTAGTTGGGAGCCGGATGGCCATTTCACTCAATGGCACTTTCTCCGAAGCAGACTCCGTCACCTCGGAAGAAGCACCATCGTGGAAAATGGAAATAAAAGTATATTCACTTGAGTGCCAAATCCAAAATCTTCTTCATTTGCTTTGAATTCAAACACTAGTGTACAGCGTTCCAGAGCACGCAGAGACATTATAGTGGAGGTGGCTTTCTACACAAGGACCCCCAGCATCAGCCCGGGATAGTGCCAACATTTGTATGGTCTATCCTCCTGCACATATGAAATCTATCCGCTCCATGAATATATTATTACCAATATTAAACAGAACAGGAACATCATGCCATTTACAGGGAGTCAAGGAGAGGTTTCCCACTATAAAAGCTGAACAGGAACAAAAAAAAGGAATACAACGCGCAACTTCAGAACTGAATTGAAGACTGAACCTTCTTGAGCACAACTGTAAAATACTTTATTAGTATGACGTACAGGAATGATAAGAGAATGCATGGAATGAAAAGGTAAGGCTTGGTTCAGATGGGCTTCAGCAGGATGGCTGGCGGTGGCATGTTTAGCTGATGCAAAACGCTTTTCTGCTATCGATCAGAAAAGCGCTCAGCATCAGTTACCTACGCTTTGTTGTCATGTTGTGTTTTGCGATTGAACGCAGCCATCTCGGACACTACATCTGGCGAGATGATGGGATCTACTGTGGCAATTAGGCGGACGACGTGAAAAGCTGTACTTGTCGTTTTTAACCACTTCCTTCCAGTTTAATGAACAGCGGTTAATCAGTTTCAACCATCACTTTCGTAGCTTGCCGAGAACGTCGTGGTTACCATCATGCAGAAGCCTGTGTGAACCAAGCTATGTCTTCAATAGCCAAGATGGAGATCTCACAGCCCACAATGCAATGCAGGTTCCTCAGCCCCCAATACAGAGGTGCCCCTATTGCATTGTGGGATGTCAGGAAAAATCACAGCACTACAACTGCAATGATGCCCACACACGGCTCTTCCATCCAGGTAACTTCAGTTGTTTTGCAGTAATCGGATTAGAAAAGAATTGCATTGCCATCAAATAGAAGCACACAGCAATGTGACAATTCTATTTGTGGCCCATTGCTTTTTCTATCGCAAGAAAGAAAAAAAGACAGCACTAAGCAGGCAGGCAGCACTAGAGAACTGCTCAGCTCACCCTGGGCTCATTCATTATTGGCCATTTCCTTGCTGTGGAATTTCAGCTTCATCATTAGTAACACAACATGAGAGGGTACACAGGATGGATCTGCAGCCTGGCAGGCAGATGAGATGCACAGAGCTCACAGTAATGGAACATTCTCCATCTGCCTAGAGACTGCAGGAAGAATTCCTCAAGGTTAATTGTTTTTTGAGTTGCTTATTAATTTAGAAGACGTGTGTGAATGATTACCGACGCTTTACTGGTAGGCAATGACAATAAATATCACATAGGATGTTTGCTGAGAGACAGCGAGAGAGACACAGAAATTACCAGCTGAATGACTACATGGAATGGCACACATGATAAAACTACTGAATTTTTGAAGGACTGGAATCCATATTTATTATACCAGGACCAGCCTTTGATATGTGTGATCACACAAAGCATACAGTCAAAGACAAGGGTACCCATCCCCTTCTTAACCTTAACATAATGCCCTCTTTTGCCTCACTCATGCATATAAAAATTTTCTTTTGGGAAAGTTACCTACTGAGCACATCTTATAATGTTACAGAAGGATTCACTCTTAATTTTCTGCCGTTTCAGCATTAAAGTGGACCCAAATTAAAAATACAAGATTTCAAAAATAAAATCTATTTTCTAACTTATAATAATAAATAGCAGCCTTTTTTCAGCTGCATGATGACAAATATAAAATATTTAACATTTATTGGAGGAACCGCTCCCTTCTTTTCATATTGCCGGGACAGAATCCGGCAAACTTGTGGAGTAGGTGGTGTCCGGCAAAGGAGGAATTGCTAATGGCTGCCCCCAGTATAACCCTAGTTATGACAAGAGAAGGGTGAAAAGCATGCACTGAAATGCTCATAGGCTTGAAGGAGTGTTTATTTATCTTTGTATGTGTCAGAGTGGTGCAACTAAATATTTTGAATTAAAAAAATGTTTGGTTTGGGTCCACTTTAATTAAAACACCCCTTACTCTGTTGAATGTGGTTTGCATATTGCATATTCTGACTGTCTTTCAATTGAAACAGTCCTGGCACTTAACAGGTTAGTTGCAGGATTTGAACAGGTTTCCAAAACGTAGAAAAATGATTTACCTTCCATCAATAAAAAGCTTATACAGACTTGTGGAAAGCAGTAGGGGGAAGGATACAGGTCCGGCCTGGCAGCCGTTTCACTTGGGGTATCCGCCTCCTCAGAGACCCTTGCCCCCGAGTTTTGGAAATCTGGCGCCCGATCCTCTTGCTTTACTGATATTCTGACTGTCTGTCGGTAAGGGCCAGGACAAAAGGTAGGCAGGATGCATCATCAGGAGGGGAGAGGGAGGGGACATCTTTAGCTCTTAAGAGGACTGTGAAGTTCTAAAATGTGATTGGTGATAAAGTGCTGCCTACTGCCATGACCACAATGAATTGTCACTACACAAGGAGATGGGCCTCCCACTGCCATTTATTACAAGAAGCAAGAGGACGGCTGGGGACCGTGTCAGACATTGACTTTTTTCTCCATAGGACCAATATCAGACACAGTCAGACACCGGAAAACTGTCTGCAGCTGGATGGCGCCGCTGTTGGATAAAATCCAGCACAAAGTCATCCTCTTCAGATCAAAGTGTCAGACTATGCCCGACATTCTGATCCCAACCAGCCCCATCCCCCACCGCTGCACTACGTAATATAAATACTACGTGGGCGCATCACTAGGGCACTGTTGCCGGATCTAATCCAGCATGAGGTCATTCTATGTGGATCGACACATTGCTCCTCTCCAGCAAAACGCAGTGCCGCGTAATAATGAAATTACGCTATGGCGCATGCAAGGGAGTGGAGCTCACAAGCTGGTGCTTCCAAGGTCACCTACTTGCTCTAGTGCAAGGAGGAACAGACCCTATAGATCACCGCCCCCACCACATGTCCCCCCTCCCACCAGCACACCGGAAAAAAAATTAAGTGTGGAGGGAAGGGAGAGGGGACACACCTGGGTGATCAGGAAAAAGGATTGGGTAGAGAATCCGCAGGACAGCCAGGCTATTTTCTTTTGGCAACAGGACAAATTAACCTTTCTCTACAAAAATATAGCATAAATGTAGTTGTGATAGAACATGAAAAACAAATGCAGTTGAGTTCTAAATTAAATATTTACTTTTTAATTGATAAACTGAAGAAACTATCACAAATAATAAAGCTTTAGTCTGATAAATGATCTTTCACAGAGATGATTTATGAGATGCCAAGTTACCAATGCTGCCGCAACATTTGTTGTAAATAGCATGCAAGTTAGCCAGTCAAAATCAGATGCAGTTTTTGATTGGCTTAGGGCCTGTTACCACTACACGCGGATTCTGGATGCAGAAAAACTGACTCCAATGAATGCCTATGGGCCTGTTTCCACGAAACGCGATTTATCTGATGCAGAAAAATTAAGGATGGCATGTTGCAGATTTCTGCATCAGCTTCTGGATGCAGAAAAACTGACGCCAATGAATGCCTATAGGTCTGTTTCCACTAACTTTTTTTTATTGTATAACAAACAGTGCATGATGCAGAAATCTGTAAATCGTGTTTAGTGGAAACCGGCCCATAGGCATTCATTGGAGTCAGTTTTTCTGCATCCAGAATCCGCGTGTAGTGGAAACAGGCTCAAGGGCCCGTTTCCATTACAAGCTGTGTTATGCGGCTACATAGCCCCATTGCACCGCGGGTGTCTTAAAACCAATGCATGGCAATGGAACAGCATGCTGCAGATTCTCGCACAGCCGCCTCCGCCCGCCATCCCCTGCATAAACTTCTGCATCTCCCGATGCAGATGAGACGCGAACGGGAGTGGAAGTGATGCGATGTGGCTAGGTAGCCGCATTCACATCACTTCAGCAATGGAAAAGGGCCCTAAATAGACACATTCAGAAATCTGGATGCAGAAAAACTGAAGCAGAAATTATGCAGACTAGTGAAACTAGGTGCAGACTAGACCAACTAGTAGAAATGGGCCCTTAGTTTTAAAGCGGATCCGAGATGAAAAACTAACTATAACAAGTAACTTGTCTATATAGCTTATCTAAAGTTTAGATAGTTTACACAGCATATCTAGCTGCAAAAGTTTAAAAAGTGTATGATTATTTATTCCTGTGATACAATGACAGCAGCCATGTTGTCAGAATTCTAGTGCTTTATTTATGCAGGAAAAGCTGTCATATGTGTATGCTTTAAGTTTTAATGTTCTATGCAAAATTTCATTGTAAACTGTTAAGTTGGGGTACTACTTCAAAATATTGCTCTAGGACATCTCAGCATATTCCAGGCTGTGAAGTTACAAGAAGCTAAAACAGTTTTGTTTATGTTACAAAGCATCTTTCAAATATCAAGGTTATAGATAAGCGTACTGTGTGAAGACTGAAAAGAAACAAGCTTAAAATTCACATTACTGCAGCAACCATGTATATACACATTTGCTCAGTTATTCCATATACATATTAATAATCAATACAGTCCTTCTAAAGAAAGAAATAATTATTGTTAAAATCTATAAATACATATAATATAATTTAATATTTTGAAATACATTGAAATGCTGGATTCTGCAGTGAAAGTTTCAAAACACATTATAAGTGTTCCACATGAATGTTTAAGTTAGGAGGTCTTATCAAAAATTCTGGAATGTCAATAGAGCTTTACAAGGTTTTTTTCTATTGTCCCGTATTTAGGACAATTATGCCATCTGGCGGCTTCATAGTATTATAAAATGAATATTAATACTGCTTGTTAGTTACATGATGAAATGATGACATCTGCCGGAGGAAAGGCAAATATATAGAACATGATTTTATATGATTACATTTTAATGTGTAATTATATGTTATATGATTAATTGTTTTAAGGAGAATTATATAATAAGCTTTATATTTAAATAGGTATATTAGAAGCCCTGTATATTTCAATTAGACTTAAATTGCGGAAGACTCTTTACAGTGTTAGTGTCAACCTGACCAATCTTATGTCTGGGAAAGTACAGACACATTCCAAACTAATTAGCAGAAGGACACGTTATCAGAAATGCGTCATGAATGACATTGTTTAATGTTTGAAAAAGTCCCAATGTCTGGGGCAAATAAGTCAACCAGCAGACAAGATGGCTGGTGACGTCCATTTTTAATTAACTGAGTCAGAAATGACCTAATCAGAATGTGTAAACATTGCAAACCTATGTAGATTCTCACAGTTAAGATAATTAAGGAATTCAAAATAAAAAAGTGTTATGGGTATTTTAAATGTAAAAGATAGCGAGCTACGCATGGAAATTTCAGCCAATCAGAACCTGGGATTTAGGGAAATTCCAGATTAGGCAGCCATATTGCATCCACTCATTATAAAAGTAGGAGCTGAAAGCTCATAGTTTGCACTAGAGATGGCCCGAACTGTTCGCCGGCTAACAGTTCCCGGCAAACTTCCGGGGGTTCGCGATCGCGGAGAATCACAAACTTTACCGGAAGTTCGGTTTGCCCCCATAATGCACCATTAGGGTCAACTTTTACCCTCTACATTACAGTCAGCAGACACATTGTAGCCAAACAGGCTACACTCCCTCCTGGAGCCACCCCCCCCCCTTAAAAAAGGCAGGCATCGCCGGCCATTTTACTCACTCGTGTGCCTGCAGTAAATAGAGAAGGGACAGCTGCTGCTACTGCTGCAGACTCTCATAGGAAAAGATTAGTTAGGCTCTTGTAGGCTTCTTAGCTTCTTCCTTGCTGATTCTTATTGCTAAAATAGCACCCTACAACAGCTCTTTTGAGAGCTAATCTTGTTCTTGTGATCTATTTTTTTCTGTGTGTCCCACTGACACTTGTGTTGCATAGATAGCCTTGATAATTCATACTGTGTGTGTGCCACTGCCAGGCCCAGCACATTCAGTGACTACCTGTGTGTGTGAGAGGTGCACATTATAATACCCAGTACTGCATATACCTACCTACCTGTTGTTCACCATGCACCCACTTACCTACGTGAGCTGAGCGCACGCAGTGTCACTGTGCCTGTCCGCTGCCTGTCCGCTACCTGTCTGTGTGTGACAGATGCACATTGTAATACCAATCACTGCATATACCTACCTGTTGTGTTCAGTGCACCCACCTACCTACGTGAGTGCACGCAGTGTGATATACCACTCCGTGCATACCTGTTAACTGCACCTGTGTGACTGCACATTGCATTAGTCAAGTCAGTGCATACCTTTCACTTCATCCCCAACGATATGGACACAACGGACAAAACAGGTAGAGGCAGAGGTAGAGGCAGACCCAGAGGAAAGCCACCCGGCAGGTCTTTGAGAGGTCGTGATGATGTGATTTTGTGCGGCCCTGGCCCAAAGTACAGTGCTCAGAAGAAGGCACGTCCCATCAACTCCCAAGATTGTCAGGACGTGGTTGACTATTTAACACAGAACACCTCATCTCTTGCAGCCACCAGCGCTACTACAAGCATCACATCCGCTGCATTGGACACTTCGCAGGAGTTAATTGGTGGGGAATTAACTGATCACAGCCATTATTGTTACAACCAGATGAAGGCGCTAAGCAAGTTACACCACCTCATATGTCTGAGTTAGGCGGCGACACTATGGACGTAACGTGTGAGGAGGAGGATGATGATGAAGTACCTGCTGTTGGTGCATTTTTGGAGGTGTCTGAGGCAAGCGAAGCTGGGCAGGATGATGATGATTATGATGATACGGATCCCACATGGGTTCCTAAGAGACAAGTTGACCAAAGGGAAAGTTCAGAGGGGGAGTCAGAGAGGAGTAGGAGGAGACGAGTTCCTGGAAGAAGCAGGGGGCGTTCGTCATCAGAAACAGCTGGTGGCAGTGTCCGGCGCCATATATCACCACCTATGTACAGCCAGCCAACATGCCCTTCAACGTCAGCTGCTGATGCCACCATAGTGCCATCACCCCAAGGGGGCTCAGCAGTTTGGAAATGTTTTAAGGATCAGAGCAATGCCATCTGTTCTCTCTGCCTCCAAAAATTGAGCCGAGGAAAGGCCAACACTCACGCAGGGACAAGTGCCTTACGAAGGCACATGGAGAAAAGGCACTAACTGCAATGAGAAGAGCACCTGAGCAAAAGCAGCACACAAAAGAAAAGCCACCCTCCTTCTCCTCTTCCTCCTTCAGGTGCAGCATCTTCAGCCGCTTTCTGCCTTGCACCTTCACAGCAACCCTCCTCCACTCCGCCTCTGACCTTGAGCGGTTCCTGCTCCTCTGCGCACAGCAGCCAAGTGTCCGTGAAGGAAATCTTTGAGCGGAAGAAGCCAATTTCTGCCAGTCACCCCCTTGCCCGGCGTCTGACAGCTGGCTTGGTGGACCTGTTAGCTCGCCAGCTGTTACCATAAAAGCTGGGGGACTCTGAGGCCTTACTTAAATTTGGGACACCGCAGTGGAAGATACCAGGCAGCAATTTTTTCTGTAAAAACGGCGATAGCCAAACTGTACCGTGAAGTTGAGAGGCAAGTGGTGTTATCTCTGGCACACAGCGTTAGGTCAAAGGTCTACCTGACCACGGATTCCTGGTCTGCCAAGCACGGTCAGGACAGGTACATAACTTACACAGCCCATTGGGTCAACCTGGTGACCGATGGCAAGCAGGGAGTACGTGGCTGTGCAGCGGACCAACTTGTGACACCTCCACGGCTTGCAGGCAGGCCTCCTGCCACCTCTTCTCCTTACTGCTACATCCTCTTCGCTTTCGTTCTCCTCCTCCTCCTTGGCTGAGTGGCAGTTCAACTCTACTGGTGCTGCGATCTCCTCTACCAGCTACACAGCCCCACCTTCCCAGGGCCTATGCTGCATTCCAGGTACGACGGTGTCATGCCATCTTAGACATGTCTTGCCTCAAAGCGGAGAGTCACACTGGACCAGCTCTCCTGGCTGCTCTTAACAAACCGGGGGATCAGTGGCTGACCCCGCACCAGCTGGAGAAAAATGTGCTGAAAACTTACCCCCTCACCTTATATGCGATTCAGTGGAGCAGAACAGATGGTGGAGCAGGTTTTGTTACTGGCAGAGGAGCGTAAAGATCATGCACTAGTAATCCTGCTCTTGCCATCTGGCTCCCTGCTGTGTCCGTGCCCCCATCCCCTGCAACATGGTGTGCAGAGTGCGCTGCTCAAGACTATCTGTGTACCCAGGCATGTAGAGCAGAGCATGCCAGAAACTTCTCAACAGTGCAATAATCCAGAATTCTTCCTGTGCGACGTCTTTAGACAAAGCAGTATCATCCTTGGAGCACATCTGGCTATGGTGAGGGGAGCTGAATTGTACTGGGGGCACATCTGGCTATTGTGGAGGGGGCTTATATGCAAGTCCATCACTTTTTGATGTTTTCTTAGGGAAAAGTGGGTACCTCGTCTAATACACGGGTCAGCTTATATCCGAGTATATATGGTATGTGTCCACAAAGTCTACAGCACTTCCCACCCATGGTCTGTTTCTGCAATGTCACATCCTGCATCGTTTAACAATAACAGTCAGCTGGTATTGGGTTGCAGCCTTCTTCTGTCATTCCCATCACATCACTTGACATCTTCTGTACTTGATTATGGAACACTCTTCCATCAGGCGTTTCAAATGGAGAATATAAAGGAGAATGATTATATAAAAAACTATTGTCTCTGGGAATCAGGCAATCGCTGTTTGTGACAGCTGACAGGCCTGTATATAATGAATCACGCTGTTTTCCCAGCTAGAAAACAGTACATGGACTTGCTCGACCCCAGCTCACAACATCTCAAGGACTCCTAGACAGCCGCTAAACTGAATATCGTCTAAGCCGATCTCAACTAAAAACACAAAATTAAAAGAAAACAAACCGTAAGACCGTGTTACATGGCAGCATCACTTTTCAGCCCCAACCCTTGCTTAACTCTCTCCAATACTATCATGGAAGAAGAGTAACGTTGGTCGGCACTGCATGCATACACGGCTTATTTCATTCTCAAGGTGCAATCAGCAGCATTCCAGATACTAACACGTGTAGCAAGATATAAAACTGGTGCACATACCGGTCCTGGTGCGCAGTTAAGTGGGTGGTGGGTGCAGGGTACAGCTGCCTGACGGCCGTTTCACACTAGAATGTGCTTCCACGGAGGCTGCTGCATGTGTTAGTATCAGGAATGCTTCTGTCATTCCCATCACATCACTTGACATCTTCTGTACTTGATCATGGAACACTCTTCCATCAGGCGTTTCAAATGATGACTATCTTCCAGTGTGCATGAGGCTTTAATGTGCTGGTTCCTTATCCCAATGGCCATTTTATGCATTTTTCTAAGCTCATGTTTGCTTCACGCTAACAATAGTGAGAAATAGGGTGAGGCTATATCATGTTATAATAACAGTGTCATGGCAATACAGTGATACACTAGGATGCGATGTGTTACGTGTTGCCTCATTATTACTTACTTTTTCCTTTTCTTCTTTGAAGAGGATTCCTAATGGTACTGTTACTGGTACAGTTATTGTATAGTTATCTGTTTAGTTTTATGTAAAGGATAGCGGAGACGCCGCCGCATGGGCAAGCGGCAGGGCGGCCATCTCCGCGTTCCAGCCGGCGGCTTCTGCCGCGCAGCTACATGCTGCTGGTTCGCCTGGTCCTTCTAGTGCACACAAATTAAGAACTACGCGCGTGCCAGGCGACAGGACCTTTATACAAGTAAAAGGGGAGACAGCTGATCAGGCCGATCAGTTGACTCCAGCTATGCTCCGGATTGGCTGAGTGACTGGGGCGGCGCTGTGGAGCGCTCTGGGTATTTATAGGGCTTGCCTGTCAGTTGCAAGTTGTCTGCTGTTGGCGAATGCTAACATGTGAGCGCTCAGACCCTAGTCAGATCTTACAGTGTGTTAGAACCAGCCGGAGCTGGGAATTCACACTTAGTCAGATTCTGTTGATAGCTTTAAAGCGGAATATAATCCTGAATTTCAACTTTGCTCTAAAACATTATTTACAGCATATTATATGCAAAAAGCTTTTTTTTTTTTTTTTTTTTTACTAGACCAGCATTGGAAGGGTTAAACACAGAGGTTTAAGGTTTCGGGAGAGATATGCAGAAGTTCAGATTGTTACATTCTATTTAGTTATATGTATCTATTGAGAAATGTTACACACTCTTTGGCTGTCCTCCAGCTCCTGAGAGAGTGAGTCACATTCAACACTTAGATACATTTATGTAAACAAAATGTATCTTTGTCAGCTTCGGATGCGTCTGCAGAAATCTCCAGGAACTTTAAAGCTGTGTGTAACCCTTCCAATGCTGGTCTAGTAAAAAAAAATGCTGGTTGCATATAATATACTGTAAATAATGTTTTAGAGCAAAGTTGAAATGCAGGGTTATATTCCGCTTTAAGTACTATTATATTGTTAGACTTGTGTACCATTCTTTAGTCTAGTTCCCAGGTGTTGAAACCAAGGACTTCACACCTAGATTAGTATTGCTATATTACTACTGTATTATCTGTTATGATCTCTCGTTCTCCTGACTACTCTCTGATTCGGTACTTCTGCCTATCTGCCTACTGTTGCCGACTCTGCCTGTACCTGGATAACGAATCAGTCTTCCGCCTCTGTACTGTATCTGTCCGTTCGTTGCTGACCTTGCTTGTCTGACCTTTCTATCCCCACTAGTGGGTCTACCACTAGTAAGGGAAATCCTTAGGGCTGTCACCTAACCCTTAGGTGATCAGTCCTACTGTACTATCTGTGACACTTGTTCCACAGGTGTCTGTTAGTTGCAAATAGTGTCTGTTGATCACCTGCCCCCCAGGAGATCATCTTGCAGCACAGTCAGTGATCCCTGCTCCTCAGGGGTCCACTGGCTGCAGTACAGTCCAGTTCCCTGCGCCTCAGGTAATCCTTGGCTGTAGTACAGTCTTAATCACTCATTCCACCTGTGACCTCACTTGCAGCACAGTCAGTGGTCCCTGCTTCTCAGGTGTCCACTGGCTGCAGTACTATCTGAATTCCCTGCTCCTCAGGGAATTCTTGGCTGCAGTATAGTCTGTATTCCCTGCTCCTCAGGGAATCCTAGGCTATTGTTTAGCCTTGGTCACCTGCCCTTCAGGTGATCATACTCTCTATCACCGCCAGTGGTCCCTGCTGCTCAGGCGTCCACTGGCTGCAGTGCAGTCTGAATCCCCTGCCCCTCAGGGGATCCTTGGCTGCAATATTGTCTGTGTCTCCCGCTTCTCGGGAGATAACTTCTCTTATTACTGTTGCACCAAACACAATACCACATTAGGTGTCCTGTGTCTAGTTATACTAGCATTATTGGTGATTCTGCAGATCACCACATAATTAGGTATAGCATCTGTATTATTGGTGATACTGCAGATCACCAATAATCAGAAAAATCTGTGTTGCTGACACCAATCGTTACATTTTACTTTCAGTTGTTTGGAATTTTGTACTGCCTTTTTTCTTATAAGCATCATTAAGACCCCAGATAGGGTAACTTATTGACTAAACACAGAGTACTTAAAAATAATTTTCAAAATGCGGTTCTATACTCAACGCCATTAACCCGGTTTGTTTAACATGTCTTGTCTTCCACTAATAAAAATGTTTTGAAAACAAGCTAACAATAGTGTCAGAAAAGATTATGCTGCTTTATAAAGAATAAGATTTTAGGAATGGGGATATTTAAAGAGAACTTTAACCCAGGATTGAACTTTTTTCCTAATCAGTAGCGGATACCCACTTTCCCACAAGAAATCTTTACCTTCTCTCAAATAGATCAGGTCTCTGTGAAAACCCTACCACAGGTGATGTCATGGACCATGGTCCTGACAGTTTGCTGTCTGTGAACCTCATAGTATTGTGGAAAAGTATGCCTTTTCCAACTGCCAAGCAAGCAATATCTCCCTCTGTGCATAGAACTCTCACTAAACAAACATTCTATACAGATCACCTGGCAGAACTAAAGATGTCACCACTAGTGATACAATGGACAAACACTGACTTAATCTATCAATGAAAATTAAGACGTTCTTTATTATGTCATTTTTCATTACAGTTCCTCTTTAAAGTGGCCCTGAACTCTTGCACAAGACAGCAGGAAAACAGAGCAATGCACCCTGTATGTATTTAGAGAGTTTAGCCTGTCTAATTCCCCCTCATCTGTGACTAAACACCACCGTAATGTGATCACTTAGCTGTGTGAGCTCAGGAATCCAATTTGTAAACACAGGATGTTAACAATAGGTCTGCTTCCATGAAAGCAGGAAGTAGACACGCTGCAGATTTAATGCAGGATGTGGACCAACTATAACAAAGAAAGGTTTTTCTTTAAATGTTATTATGCTGTTGCTTATCTTTTAGAGCAGAGAGGAAGTTCTGAGTTCAGGTCTGCTTCAAGGATGCTAGTCTAGTATGTAAATAGTGCAACAGCGGTAAAATCAGTTTGCGGTTATAAACATGTAACACTGCGCAAACCAACACGTGTAAAAAGAGAACATGATTATATTGAATATGTCTCGGAATATCCTCAAATAAAATTTGTTTCTCAGCAATAAAGAGGGCTGTGGTGAAGGGAATGACTGCATGTTCATTTTCCTGCTGAATGCATCTGTAAAGGATGAGCTGCTTAGGAAATGGCCTGCCTGCGGCCTTGCAATACAAATAGATCACAATAAAAGGTATAACGCCATGCACATGCATATTCCCCAGTATCCTCACTGTTTCCAGCAGTATAAAGGAGAAGGTTTATATAACAAATGATTGTCTCTGGGAATCAGGCAATCGCTGTTTGTGACAGGCCTGTATACACTGAATCGCGCAGTTTTCCCAGCTAGAAAACAGTACATTGACTTGCTCATTAGGTAGAGAGGACACCAGCTCACAACATCTCAAAGACTCCTAAACACACGCTAAACTGAATATCGTGTAAGCCGATCTCAACTAAGAACACAGAAAATTAAATGAAAAACCGTAACATGGCAGCATCACTTTTCAGGCTCAACCCCTTGCTTAACCCTCTAAAATACTATGTCGTACTATGTCCGACATTGGCCTTTACCCACAAAGGTCCAATATCGGACATAGGAAAAATGGCTGCGGCTAGGTGGCGCTGTTGCCAGATACAATCCACCACAGTCTCTGCCAGTATTTTCACTTAAAGAGAGTCTGAAGCGAGAATAAATCTCGCTTCAGACCTCATATATAGCAGGGGCACGTGTGCCCCTGTTAAACCGCCGCTATCCCGCGGCTTAACGGGGTCCTTGACCCCCAAATCCCCCTCCGTGCAGCGGGGGAGCGCTTCCTGGTTGGGGCAGGGCTAACCGCCGCAGCCCTGCCCCACGCGTGTCTGTCAGCGCGTATCTCCGCCTCTCCCCTGCCCCTCTCAGTCTTCCTTCACTGAGAGGGGCGGGGGAGAGGCGGCGATGCGCGGCTGACAGACGCGAATGGAGGCAGGGCTGCAGCCGTTAGCCCTGCCTCCAGGAGCGACTAAGCCTGCGACCAAGTGTCGCAGTGGGGGGTTTGGGGGTGAAGGGACCCCCGTTTAGCGGCGCGTATGCGGCGGTTTAGCAGGGGCACACGTGCCCCTGCTAACTATGAGCTCTGAAGCAAGATTTATTCTTGCTTCAGAGTCTCTTTAAGGTGTACCTGAGACAAATAAATGTAAAAGTTTTATATATACCTGGGGCTTTCTTCAGCCCCCTCTGCATCAATTGCTCCCACGCCATCTCCCTCCTCCTCCTCCTCGTTTACCTGGTAGGAGCCCCATAGGTTTGACCAGTCGGGGCATGCGCAGTGTGGCTGCGCGCGCACCCCCATCTCACTCCAGCACCTGGGAGCATTCTGCGCCGTGAGCAGTGCACGTCGGAAGGCCAAGCTAACGGGGTTACTACCAGGAGGACAAGGAAGCGGAGGAAGACGCCGTGGGAGCGATTGCTGCAGAGAGGGCTGGAGGAAGCCCCAGGTATGTATAAAACTTTTATTTGTCTCGGGTTTCTTTTAAAGTGTACCTGAGACAAAGGAAAAAAATTTTTATACATACCTGGGGCTTCCTCCAGCTCTCTTTGCACTGATTAGTCCCCTCACCGTCCTCTTCCGTTGCCTGCAGCCTCCGCAATCCAGCGCTGTAACTTCAGGAGTCCGGGGCTCACTGCACATGTGCGGCTCTGCCACGTGTGCTCCTGTGGCCAGGAGAGCTCTGCGCTTGTGCAGTACTACTGCACAGGCGCAGAACACTCCCTGCCGCGGGTTCACAATGGCGGAGCAAGCTCGGACGGACTGCGCATGTGCTGACTAGCCAAATTACTAGGTTAATTTGAGGAGGCTGCAAGTGGTGGAGGACGGCTGCGGGGAGTGATCAGGCCGAAGGGGGCTGGAGGAAGCCCCGGGTACTGCATGTAGAAAAAAAAACTTTTCCTGTGTCTCAGGTACACGTTAAGTTCCTCTAACTATTTCTAAGAGACTTGAAGGAACACAGAACATCATGTTGCAAGGTGTTACTTTGAACTATGTGACAATTCTGTGACAATACTGTGTCAAAACAATATCAGAAGTATTTCCCAAACTAAAAAAAGAAATGTTAATGTATAAGAATTAAAAAAAGGGCTCTGCACACACAAAAAACTCACCACAGTTTTGGTGAAATAGTCATAATGAAGGACACCTCTGTCCATTTCCCCAGACAGCAGCGGTATGAATCAGTTATTGAAGGCACTCGCTGCTTTATCAGTTATTGCACTGTTCAAGAGAAACTGCTCAGCCAAATTGCGCTTTCTTACTTTGGAATTAGAATAAACCTCTTTAATATAAACGAGGAAAAACCGAGCAACGTACAATAAAAATGCACCTTTACCTTTCCCACACATCACACACGGAGATTACTTTACCCGCCCCCATAATGAAAACTCCAGCCTTCTGTTATGAGGCTGGAAAAGGCTATAAAGAAACAAAAACAAAACAATACTATCTGTAAGTGGAAGGCGCTCTCAACAGTTCTACATTATTTATTATGGGCAATTTGCTTGGCATGGTCTCAAACTGTGTTGCCATAGAAACTAGTAAACAACAATGCAAATCACTAACAATGGCACACTGATTTTATGAACGATCTCCTTTATATGTCTGGAAGCGTAGGGAGGGGAAAACAATCACTTTTATAAAGCTTTTATATTAAGAATGTGCAATTTGCACTCATTTTTCTAGGAAAGTCTTGATTTCCCTTAATACAACAGTTACAATGCAGACATTTTGATAAAAAAAAAATATGTACACCATAATACCCTGATAAGACCCTGATGAGTTACAAGGGAGTGAAGAAATTGATCGGGCTGAGACTTGGACGTACCAGGAAGTACACAGCGGACCCGGAGAGCGGCGGTGCAGGCTGAGGCAGAGCGGCAGGTGGGATGCTGGAAGCAGTAATATAAACAAGCTTGGCAACAGGGGAGAGCCCGTGGAAAAAACTGTGTGTGCATATGAAAATTCGGAACATGCGAGTGTGATTTATAATAAAGCGGTCTACGGTATCACGCTATGAAAGAATCTTTTTGAGGTACAATGCAAGATATTGTGGGAGATAAAAGGCAGTCCAGTGGCGTTAACCTGTAAAGACACTAGGATCCTGAGGCTCCTAGGCTTCCTGGATTTGTGCACAGTTGGCCAGTCTAGCAGTGGCCAATACATGTGGTGAGTCTGTATGCTATCAGGTGTCTATGGTGGAGGATCACAATATTAACCTCCCTGGCGTTCTATTAAGATCGCCAGGGCGGCTGCGGGAGGGTTTTTTTTAAATAAAAAAAAAAAAACTGTTTCATGCAGCCAACTGAAAGTTGGCTGCATGAAAGCCCACTAGAGGGCGCTCCAAAAGCGTCATTCTGATCGCCTCCGGCGACCAGAATAAACAAGGAAGGCCGCAATGAGCAGCCTTCCTTGTTTTGCTTACCTCGTCGCCATAGCGACGAGCGGAGTGACGTCATGGATGTCCTGACGTCAGCCGCCTCCGATCCAGCCCTTAGCGCTGGCCGGAACTTTTGTTCCGGCTGCGCAGTGCTCGGGCGGCTGGGGGGACCCTCTTTCGTCGCTGCTCGCGGCGGATCGCCGCAGAGCGGCGGCGATCAGGTAGCACACGCGGCTGGCAAAGTGCCGGCTGCGTGTGCTGCTTTTTATTTCATCAGAATCGGCCCAGCAGGGCCTGAGTGGCGACCTCCGGCGGTAATGGACGTATATAGTCGTCCATACCGCTAAGGAGGTTGAGTCACTGGAATCAAGATGATTTATATGTGAACTTTTGAAGCATATGGATGTGTGCTCAACAATATATTGACAATATATTGACTGTGAGAGGGTTTGCCAAACCTGGTGATAGCACACTCTGTGGATTATTCGAACTGTCCATACCTCAGCTATAGCTAATGTTTCAGATTTTTTTCCCCCTAAAGATTATCATGCTGTGTCTAATTTTTCAGAGCAGAGAGGAAGTTCTGAGTTTAAATCCACTTAAACCATTACTGCCGCCTGGACGTGATTGTCATGTCCAGGCGACAGCTGCTGGGCAGCTGCACGCTGCTGCAAATGCCCGTGACACCCCCAGTTAGTCCAGAGATCAATGAATGGGAATATATTTCCCATTTGTCGATCTAAGTCCCCAGCAGAAAAACCAACGGCTTCTCATCAGAGGCCGCAGTCTTTCTGAAGAAAAAAAAAAAAAAAAAAGTTACCCGTATTCTTAGTCCTCTGGAAGCGAGAAGACGTAAAAAAAATATCTCACTGTGACCAAATAGTAAAACTACAGCTACATACATTTTTTTTTTATAAAATAACCCCACATGAGTACATTTAAAAATTAACTGTTTAACTCCCACACCAAAAATTACCCAAATAAAAAACAAAAAACAAATAGTTACCTAAGGGTCTGAACCTTTTAAATATGCATGTGAAGAGGGTATATTACGAACATTTTTTAAATTATAAGCTTGTAAATAGTGATGGACACCAAAATAAAATATTGGCACCATACATAGTGATAGGGACAAAATTGAAATGGTGTAATAACCGGGACAAATGGGCAAATAAAATACATAGGTTTTAGCCTTCCTGGCGGTAAGCCCGAGCTGAGCTCGGGCTATGCCGCCGGAAGGCACCGCTGGACCGATTTGCATAATTTTTTTTGCTGCACGCAGCTAGCACTTTGCAGTGCCCGATCGCCGCCGCTACCCGCCGATCCGCCGCTATCCGTCGCGCCGCAGCCGCCCCCCCCCCCAGACCCCGTGCGCTGCCTGGCCAATCAGTGCCAGGCAGCTCTATGGGGTGGATAGGAATCCCCTTTGACGTCACGACGTCGATGACGTCATCCCGCCCCGTCGCCATGGCGACGGGGGAAGCCCTCCAGGAGATCCCGTTCTTTGAACGGGATCTCCTGATCGCCGATCGCCGGCGGCGATCGGAGGGGCTGGGGGGATGCCGCTGAGCAGCGGCTATCATGTAGCGAGACTTTGTCTCGCTACATGAAAAAAAAAAAATTAAAAGAAAAAAAAAAGATTTGCTGCCCCCTGGCGATTTTTTAGCAAACCGCCAGGAGGGTTAATTATGGCAGCATGTATTATTTTAAAGCTATAATGGCCGAAAACTGAGAAATATTGAATTCTTTCCATATTTTTCTTAATATTCCCGTGAAAATGCATTTAGAGAAAAATAATTCTTAGGAAAATGTACCACCCAAAGAAAGCCTAATTGGTGGCAGAAAAAAACAAGATATAGATCAATTCATTGTGATAAAGTTATTGGCGAATGAGAATGAGAAGTGAAAATTGCTCTATTGCACAAGGTGAAAAATCCCAGCGGGCTGAAATGGTTAATATACAGTGCCTAATGCCGGTCTTTGATGAGTAATAGAGGAACTTACCGTATATACTCACGAATAGGCCCACCTGCAAATATGCCTGGCTCACCCTTTTCTTCTTATAGTGATCCCTCCTGTTCTGACAATATTTTGTCAGAACTGAAATATACCAGTTGCTGTCAGTTATATGGCTCAAGTGGGCGATATTACAGTTTAACAGTGTGCTGACCAGGAAGCTGTTATAGGGTAATGGCCATTTTTAAAATGGAGGACGGAGAAATCCATTGATCACAGTGGACAAATGGGACACAGAGGAGGAGAAAGAGATTGAGGAGTAGACTACATAGGAGGTAGGTATGACCTGTATATGGTTATTTTGACTTTTTATTTTCAGTTCAGGTTCTCTTTAAGGTTTTAGTCTTACCTTCAAGCTCTTCTTTTTCATAATGTATATTGAGCACTGAACTTGTTCCTCCTTGGTCCACAATAGCCTCCTCATCAGATCTCTGTGAAATAAGACAATACTGAGTTAGTATAGAAGATGTTATATGGAGTGCTATTTTCATAAATATACAGAATTCTAGAGCTTGCGCTACCTCCACTGAGGCTACTCTCTGTGGCGGTCTCATTTTGTTTAAAAAAAATTAAAAAGACCTTGTAGTTTTTAAGAAAATTTTCAAATATTCGAAGATAAATTATATGTTTTTTAAACAGGTGGAATGACACAATCTGGGCGGTGCGGGGGGCAAGCAGAGGTGGCACAGAAGGGGACAATGAAGGTACAAAAGACAGAGGAGGTACAGGTGACATAGATGGCACAGTGTTTTGATTTATGGACAGATTCAGGTTAAGACCAAACCTACAGTCCCTATCTCATTCGTCAACCGGGGACTACCTGTAGAGGCTTCCAGTACTACACATAATGAGCAGATTCTCTCTACACTGCCAACTTTTGCCCATCAGTACCATCAGTTATAAAAAGCAAACACAAAAAGGACTCTTTAAGCTCATGTGCATAGCAGTAAGTTGAATAAGTGAAGAATTTAAAATTATCATATAATGATAAAATACATAATGGGAGGTTACCTTTATTGCTAGCTATGTGACAAGGAAAGTGGATGTTCCAGAGTTACATCCAAAATAAATATATACTGTATATACACTTCCCACCTCGCCGCATGACCGACCCCTGTGCCCAGGCGTACGTACATGCGTATTGACGTCACTAGTGGGCGGAAGCGTACGCATGTATGATTGGCCGCAAGGACAGATATTAGAGGAAGTTGAAGGCGGAGGTAGCCACGCCCCTTGAGAAAGCGGGAAGCCGGCGAAACGTCGGGGTAACCATCCGCCTGCATGGGACGCCACGCCGTCCCGCTCTCCACCCTGGCACCACTCTGAGACCCCCACCATCGGCCTCCCCAGCCATATCGCACACTGCCTTGGACAAGGACTTAAGAGTGGGTACCACTTGGGAGGCACGAGCACCCGCAGGGGATCCAGGCAGGCTCTTCAACATGGCGTTTACAGGACAGTCCTTTTGATGCACTGGGGTGCCTGGACCAGCACACAGCCTCTATTCAGAAGCATGGTGAGATAAACTGATCGATGCTGATTATATCTCTGACTGTATGGTGTGATTCTGATGTGGAACCCATACAGCCGCTTCTGACAACACTTTGGTGAGGTTACTTCAAGTTGTTTGAAGATCGTGATATATGTGTTGATGTCCATGTTATTCTATAGAGCTTAAATCGCTGTTTATATCTACGCTTGGATTGCCGGATCGCTCCCCTGCCATGGTCTGTGCTATATTACTCTTTGAAGAATGAACTGCTTGCTGCATGGCTTTTTTGCAATACCAATACCCAAGCTTGTGCCAATATTGCTAGATTGACTCTGTGGCCATATTTACACTTGTCCCTCTAGTCCTAGATGCCGGCGTGTGCATGCTGAGGTGAATGGTGATTAGGGTGGTTATGGTGTGACGGGGTGGCCATCCCATGTGTTTTTTAATATATATTTTTATGTCTTTGGAATAATAAAATATAAACATGTTTTTGAAATTGACAAATGCTTTTTTCTGATTATTGGGAGTGTATGCTCTACCATTGATATTTTCGCCACTGCCACTTTTTCTGATTAGTATAGATGGCACAGTGTTTTGATTTATGGACAGATTCAGGTTAAGACCAAACCTACAGTCCCTATCTCGTTCGTCAACAGGGGACTACCTGTAGAGGCTTCCAGTACTACACATAATGAGCAGATTCTCTCTACACTGCCAACTTTTGCCCATCAGTACCATCAGTTATAAAAAGCAAACACAAAAAGGACTTTTTAAGCTCATGTGCATAGCAGTAAGTTGAGTAAGTGAAGAATTTAAAATTATCATATAATGATAAAATACATAATAGGAGGTTACCTCTATTGCTAGCTATGTGACAAGGAAAGTGGATGCTCCAGAGTTACATCCAAAATAAATATATACTTTATATACTCGCGTATAAGCCTATAAGCCTTTTTCAGCACAGAATGGATGGTGGAGCAGGTTTTGTTAATGGCAGAGGAGCATAAGGATCGTGCACTAGTGATCCTGCTCTTGCCTGCTGGCTCCCTGCTGTGTCTGTACCCCCAACCCCTCCAACATGGTGTGTAGCGTGTGCAGCTCAAGACTACCTGTGTCCTCTGGATTGTGAAGCGGAGAGTGCTAGCAATGTGTCAGTAGTGCAATGATCAGGGATTCTTCCTGTGTGGCATTTACTGTCTCATATCTATGACCCCATCTGGTGGCGTCTTGAGGCATAACTATCATCCTTGTGGCACATCTGGCTATGGGGAGGGTGATGAGTTGTACTGGGGCACATCTGGTGACTGTGGAGTGGGCTATACTGGGGAGGGGGTTTATACGCGAGTCAATCACTTTTTCCTGGTTTCTGAGGAAAAAGTGGGTACCTCGGCTTATATGCGAGTATATACAGAATGCTGATTACTATTGTGAAGCGTGCAAGGAGGAAGTCTTCCTGTGTCAGGAGGAATTTCCCTTCCCTTTTAACCTTTAAAGAGACACTGAAGCGAGACTAAATCTCGCTTCAGCTCTCATATATAGCAGGGGCATGTGTGCCCCTGCTAAAACGCCGCTATCCCGCGGCTTAACGGGGGTCCCTTCACCCCCAACCCACCCCCCACAAAAGTTGGTCGCAGACTTGGTCGCTAAATTTCTCTTCCTGGAGGCAAGGGCTAACGGCTGCAGCCCTGCCTCCCAGCGCGTCTATCAGACGCGCATCGCCGCCTCTCCCCCGCCCCTCTCAGTGAGGCCCTGCCCCAATGCGGAAACGCTCCCCCGCATTACTGAGGGGATTTGGGGGGACAGGGACCCCCGTTAAGCCGCGGGATAGCGGCGTTTTAGCAGGGGCACACATGCCCCTGCTAGCTATGAGGTCTGAAGCGAGATCTATTCTCGCTTCAGACCCTCTTTAAGGCCTTTGCAACATCCAAAAATAAAAACTGCCCTAAAAATATGTAAACCTCATTTTTTCCTAAAAAATTTTAAGATGAAATAGGTCCCTTATATGTCCCATTGTTTTTCTTTTTACCTGGTCTGTGAAATGTGCCTAGCTGCAGAAACTGTGCAATGTCAGTTGAATTGCGGAAGGTTTTTTTTTTTTTTTTAAGCTAAAGTGAAAAGCTTATATGAGCATGTAAATAAAAGAAAGCTTCCCATTTCAGATAGGTTAAAGATACTATGACCAAAAGGTAATTGAATCCCCCCTCCCTTTGGAGAGTTTACACAGTGATGTAAGCCTGTTGTCTAGGTGATGTTTGCTGTGGGAGGGACAGTAAGCTGTAGCAGTAGGGAGGGAAAATTAACACGGAGATGGGTAAAAAAAAAAAAAAAAGTATTTTCACCTTATGCATCACAGAGAAACCATAAAGATTGAAATCAGCAGAAATATTCTTTTCTTTTTTTTCATATCAGTTCTCTCCTAAATCGGATAGTGAACACTATCCTGGACTTTGTCATCTGACCTCCCAGAACAGAATATAAGCTGCCTTAGCAAGTCAGTCCAGTGCTAGCTCATCACGTCAGTTCCTGGTCCTGATTATCGAGTTCTAGCCTTTCCTGCCTTGCATCATTTGCTCTGATGCTGTGTGTATATCAGGAGGTCTGCTAGTCGGTTCGGCCCGACTTCGGTTCGTCATCTAAGGGTCGTCTTCAAAAGGGTGGAAATTAACCAGAATTTACCAGAATTCAATTTATGATTCAACTACACTTGCACATGCACCCTCAATTAATCTGCAAATTCCCTGATCATCTTCATCCTCTTCTCCTCACAGGTATGTTTGATCTCTAATCTGACCTGCACTGAACTTGAAACCGATCCCTTACTGCATCCATCTGCCTTCACCATTTCTCCATCAACCACTTCTCTCCCCACCCCTCAGCCTGGTCGATGGCAGAGAGACCTTCGTAATCTCAGCTCAAATGTTCTAGCAAGTCCCCTTCTCTCCCTCTCCTCCCACCTACCCACCCTCACATGCCGCAATGAAGCGGCTGCACAATATAACCTTGCCCTCTCATCTGCTTTAGATCAAGCTGTCCCCTTAATCTTCCGCCCTAACGAAAGACTCCCAACCTTGGCACAACACCCACACACGTAACCTCAGTAAAGAAACTCGAGCAGCCGAACGGAAATGGAGGAAATCACGTCTCAATTCTGACTTCCTAGATTACAAGGCCAAACTGTTACTCTTTCACACTGCCCTCTGAGGTTAAACAAAAGGTACTTTGCAGCACTGACTGGAACCCAAGCTTCCAACCCTCGCCAGCTTTTTGCTACCTTTAATTCCCTCCTCAACCCCACTCCTCCCACTCCCAGCTCCTCCCTCTCAGCTGACTTTGCCGACCACTTCACCACAAAATTGCAACAATACACAATGAAATTTCCTTACTCCATCCCTCCCTTCCCAATGCCTCTCAGGTCGTCGCCTTGCCTTCCCTCCCAACTGCTCCCTTGTCTCATCCACCCCTCATCTCCTTTGCTCCTGCCACCATTGATGAAGTCAGCCTGCTGCTAGCGGCTCCCCCCCCCCCCCCACCTCCTTCCCCTGCGATCATGTACCCGCAAATACTCTTCGTCCCCACTTCACTGACCTGACCTTAGTCCTCACCTCCTTGTTCAATCTCTCCCTTTCCACAGGAACCTTCCCCAAAGCGTTCAAACAGGCCACTGTACTTCCCCTGCTGAAAAAAACCTCACTCGACCCATCCCTACACTCAAACTATTGCCCAATCTCCCTCCTTCCCTATGCTTCTAAACTCCTCGAACGCCTAGTCCACCAACGTATTACCTAATACATCAACACCAATACCCTACTTGACCCCCTACAGTCTGGATTCCGACCTGCAAACTCAACTGAAACAGAGCTGGCCAGGGTGGGCAATGACCTTACCTTTGCCAGGGCCAAAGGCAGTTATTCCATCCTGCTCCTCCTTGACCTCTCTGCAGCATTTGACACTGTTGACCACCCCCTCCTCCAATCGCTACAGTCCATGGGCATCCATGGTCTTGCCTTGGCCTGGATCTCATCCTACCTATCCAATCGCTCCTTCACAACTTCCTTCAATGGCTCCTCCTCAACCCCTGCCCCCTCTCAGTCGGGGCCCCCCAGGGCTCTGTTCTGGGCCCCCTTCTTTTCTCCATATACACTTCCTCAATTGGCAATCTTATCTCCTCCCTGGGCTTCAAATACCACCTTTATGCCGATGACACTCAGATGTACCTCCATACCCCCGATCTCTCATCCACCACCATAAACAAGGTCTCCTTGTGTCTCTCAACAATTTCCTCCTGGATGTCTGCTAGGTTCCTGAAGCTTAACCTAGACAAAACTGAGTTCCTGATCTTTCCACCCCAGGCTGCTGCACCCCTCCCAGATTTCCACCTCACAATCGACAACACAACCATTCGCCCTACCTCCCAGTCCCTCTGTCTGGGTGTCACCTTGGACTCTGACCTCTTCTTCATCCCACACATCCAAAACATCACCAGAGCCTGCAATTTCCACCTCCGTAATATCTCCAAGATCCACCCCTTTTTAACCCAGGACACGACCAAACTGCTCATCCATGCCCTCATCTCCCGCCTTGATTACTGTAACTCCTTCCTTTCTGGCCTCCCCTTGAAACACACTGCCCCCCTTCAATCAGTGATGAATGCGGCTGCAAGACTCATCTATTCTTCGCACCGTTCCGCATCCACATCTCCCCTTTGTGAATTCCTGCACTGGCTCCCTATCTGTTTCAGGATAACTTTCAAGATTCTATGCCTGGCATATAAATCTGTGCACAAAACCTGCCCTACCTACATCTCGGAGCTTGTTCACAGGTATACACCAGGTCACCCCCTCCGATCCTTCAACGACCTTCGCCTCACCACCCCACGCATTTCCCACTCCCATGCCCACCTGCAGGATTCCTCAAGAGCCACCCCCACCCTCTGGAATGCCCTTCCACCACCCATCAGACTTGCTCCCTCTTTCTACACATTCAAGCAAGCCCTCCAAACCCACCTCTTTATGATGGCCTACCCACCTCGTACCACACAGTAACTCTCTACTGAATATTTCACAGCCCCACCTAGTGTTTCCACCCCACCCTTTAGATTGTAAGCCTCTGGCAGGGTCCTCCATTCCCTAGTGTAATCTACAGGATCATGTGCTCCTGTCCTATGACAGCCTGTACTTGTATTACTGGGCCTACCTAACCAGCTCATATTGCATGATCATGTATTTTGTACAATTTGCATGTATAACTTTGTTATGTCTGTCATCCTTGTATCATTGTATATATTTATTATCCAGCACTGCCTAATATGTTGGCGCTTTATAAATACAATAAATAATAATAATAATAATAATAAATAAGTATTATTTGTTTCAGTTAATATGGAGTGTCACCCCACTTTAACATCTGTTTATTTTTCCTTTTGTTATAGATGGCTAAACTGCCTAGTAGGGTAGCTTAGTTAAGAGAACCCAAGGTGGATTTTGTAATTCTTAATAGGACACAAAGGCATGTTCTGTGCACAATGACATGCCTCTGTGTTCTCCTGCTGCCGCCGACCAGTCGCCCCCCCCCCCCCCCCACCTCTGCTGTCCCCCCTAATAAATAGCGCCAGGCTAGCGTCAATCTGCTTCTTGCTAGCCATCTGTTTACCGGGCATTTGTCAGTTTCCCCGCATTGCCTCCCCTACCTCCTTCATTCCATTCCCCGTCTCCGCTAGCTTCCTCCAATTGGAAGCTAAGCCATGACCCAGGAAGTACTGCAGTGCTGCAATTCTCCCTCCATCCACTGGGTGGCACTCTTCCACTATAGTGAGCTTGCCATCTGTCGTCATGACGACAGACCGCAATCTCACCAGAGGGATTGAGAGGCTCAGAGGACTGGAAGATGTATGCCTGCCAGCATCTGGATCCTGGGGCGAGGTCAGTTACAGATGCCCGCTGCACACAGGCTCTGCATTTATCTCCCATTGGCTAGCTTTTGGGGTTACCGCTAAGGAGGTTAAACGTAATTCACTTCCATTTTGCCTGCCTTAGTTTTAGACAGCTGAAAATGCGGGCATGCATTTCTAGTTTTGATGATGAACCTCATCTTATGATCAGTTTCTATTGCTGAGGTTTAACTTAGGGGCGCTTTAAAAAATATAATTCTCTGCATTGTACAGAAATAGAGTCAGAGCTAGATGGCTTATTACCATACGCTCATGTCATATGTTAACAAGAGCAAAGACATGCAAACTGCAGTCTGCACAGCGGAGATGCCACATTTGCATACAGAGCTGTGCCTGTAAACCACAAATAGTGCAGAAAACACCTGCGTCTCTTCACCAAATATGCGGAATAAACCTATGCTATTACTATATTATTTTCATTTCACAACAGAATTGAGAAAGCATTTATTGAGTTAAATCTGATAGCAGCAGTTGAGGGAATTCTGATCTTTGTTGATTTACGAAACACTAAAACAGGGGTGGAGGCACCCAATGCATAGGAGATAGGCTAAACAAGCTGTTGATCTTATTAACAGAGAGGTAATCTTACTATTACTATTGAAAAAGGTATTTTATTTGAGCACATAAAAATAACTGGTGAGTTGATTTAGTCTTTTATGCTTTGGGCGCCTCCAACCCTGTTTTAGTGTCTTGTCATACCTCTTTAGAGATAATAGTTTTTGAGTTTGTCCTAAAGAACATTCGGAATGCGACCAACCAGTTCCTGTTACAGACCTCTATATTGAGCAGGGACGGTTAATTTCCCATCTGATCTAACAGTGGCTGCAACTGACCTTAGTGAGTATACACAAACTCTGGTGTCATGCATGCAGACCTAAAGAGACACTGGGGATGCTATTTACTCTTATACACTGTCACAGGCAGGTCTTGCTAAGGAACAGCTCATGTTTTAGGAAGACCACCTGAAGAATCATCACAACTACAAGTGGTAGAGCATCACCTTAGCAAAACACAACTTGCTACAGAGTCCTACTCCACAGCTGGTTAGACTTTATAAAAAAATTACTGAACTATTACTGCATGTGTGAAAATCTTAAAGAAAATCTCAAGTGAGAAGTTTGGTATTTTATCTCCAACCTGTAGCTGTCGGTAACTAAGCATCAGCTAGTGGTAAACTGGACAGGCGAAGGAGGCATCCAATAGGAGGAGCCACCCAGTCCTAATCTTCACTCCACTAGTGCCAATTTACTGACAGCAGAAAGTAAAATAAATATATGTATATATGATGCAGAAGCAGGGAACATTCATAGAGACTTACCCTATATCCCTTTAGATGTGCACATCTAGACTACCACGATGAGAGGGCCTGTAGTGGCATGCGTGCAGATCTAAGGGGATGCCTTTTGCTATTGTACGCTGTCACAAACAGCTCTTGCTATGGAACGCTCGTGTTTTAGGCAGACCACCTGAAGAATTAGCACAACTCTGGCCAGAAGTGGGAGAACATCCATCACCATAGCAGAAGTTAACACAACTTGCTGCCGAGACCTATTCACTGGTTAGATTTTTACTTTCCCCCAAAAAGGTCTTCGTGAATTGAAGCCATGTTTGTCAGTAGAAAATCTTGGTGAATTTTGGGGGGGTGGGGGGTCTAAAATAGTCAATGCAGTATTTTGTACGACCCATTCTTTTTTTACCAAACAGATCTTAGTGAATTGAGCCCCGTAGTGTATGAAATGAGCTGCTTGTATGGTCGGCACTCTTACCTGACAGCATGCATGTAGTTTGCTCTTTGGCTGATAAAAACACATGGCAAACGGATGAACAGAATCGTTTCATGCGCATTTCCGTGCTACACACACTCAAGACTAGAGCACTCCTAATAGCCACCATTACTCACTAATGAACAATAATATCCTCTGGTCAATTCTCCTAATACGGTTTAAATACAATTACAATAGGGCAAGTGTTTCTGTCCAAACAAGTACAAGTAAAGCGGCTCCCATCCCTACCAATGTATTACACTTAACTTACTCACGTCTTTCCCAGCAGAAGGTAGTTGCATAATAACATTGGTTAGCCGAGCACGAAACTTCATTACGGTGATATTAATTGTTAATCTCTCATAGATCCTGCAGCCCAGATAAAACCTTCAAAGCTACAATTCACACTAATGAGTCTTGTGCTTGCAAAACACAGAAAAATGAAAATGAATAGCAACAGCAGTTCTTCTGCAATCATTGGCAAGAACATAAAAAAAACATTGTGTTCACTTAGCGTTCTGATGGTGGTTTATTCCAATAAGCGGCACACAGAAGCCCGGTAGTGAATGCGCCGCAGCTGTGGGGCATGCTGCTAATGGAGTCCCTGTTTGTGCGCTGAATGTTATTTCATCCGAAGATGACTTTGCATGAATTGTACGTTGGGAATATGAATTATAATGAACTGGCAAAACACCAGGAGGTCAGAGAAAAAAAAATGCATGGCTGAAAAAGCCATTTCAGGACAAAAATAACTCTGCTTCATGAATTCAAAGTGTGTTATGGAGAAAAATAAAGCTAAATGAAGTTAAGAGAAGCACTCAGTTAAGTTAGATTGTATCATCAGTCTACTGCTGAAAACACACTCAGAGGCCTGGTTTACACAGATGTTTTAGATGCGAGATTTAAAAAGCTAATGGGAAGTTTAAAAAAATTAATAAATAACCAGCTATTTACCTAAAACCCTGTACCCTATAGAGCCGCCTCGTTCCTCCCCCGGTCCCCTCCGTTAAGTGCTGGCTCCACCATTTGAATCTGCCGCGGGAGACGTTGGAAGTCTACCGAAGACAGGCGGCTCCATATTGCGCACGTGCGAGAGAGCGTCCTCACGCATGGGAAGTATGGAGCGGCCCGTCTTAAGGAGCACTTGGGTTCCCAAAGACTTCCAAAGCCACCTTCGGCAGCAGAGGAGCAGTATTTGACCAATTGGTCAAATACTGCTACAGGGGGAGCCAGCGCAGGAACGCAGGGACCGTGAGAGGAGGTAATTCATGAGGTAATTTGCATAAAATTTACCAAAAATAGCTATTGTCATGGAAATTAGGGGGCATGTTAGCACATAATTTACCGATCAGCTTAACCCTCCTGGCGGTCTATTAGAAACCGCCAGGGGGCAGCGCAGCACTATTTTTTAATTTTTTTTATTTTTATTAAATCATGTAGCGAGCCTAGGGTTCGCTACATGATAGCTGCTATACAGTGGCATCCCCCGGCCCGCTTCGTTCGCCTCCGGCGATCTTTGATCAGGAAATCCCCTTCAAAGAATCGTCATGGACGTCGTGACGTCTAAGGGAGTCCCGATCCACCCCTCAGCGCTGCCTGGCACTGATTGGCCAGGCAGCGCACGGGGTCTGGGGGGGGCGGCACGGCGCGGCGATCGAGCGCGGAGCGGCGTCGGCGATCGGAATGCACACGCAGCTAGCAAAGTGCTAGCTGCGTGTTGCAAAAAAAAAAAAAAAAAAAGTGAGCAAGTCGGCCCAGCAGGGCCTGAGAAATCCTCCTGCGCGGCATAGCCCGAGCTCAGCTCGGGCTTACCGCCAGGAAGGTTAAGACCTGCCTGTACCTGGAGGAAAAGTCAATTTGTATGAATTTTGCAGTTTTTGTGATGTTCCTATTGCTGTTTTAGTGTTGTTCCTATTCAGGCTGTGTAATTGAAAATAATAGTAGAAATAAAACTCCAAATGAATTTTTTTTTTGTTAATAGGGGATGCCTATAAATATACTTTTCATAGGTTTCTACATAATCAAATACACCTCACCCCCTCAAAATAAAAAAAAAATCTTCCAAAGACTATCCTAACTTATGGAAGACAATTAAAGACTACTATTATTTATTTACCTCATGAGGTATTTTACCTACAAAAAAATATTTTCCTCACAAAGCTACCAGAATTAAGGCCAATATGTTGGACACCAATAAAACAAGGCGCCAATCAGAGGGACCACACTTGTTTTGAGATAAGCAGCAGGTGTTCCAGTTTTCACTTTCTGAAGAAGTGGGATAAGACCCACTAAATGCGTCACACTTTTTGGAGCACAATAGACTGTTGATGATAGTGTCTTGCTAACTCTTCTATGGGGAGGCAATTTTTCACTTACCCTTCCTTTGAACTGTTAGCGTGTTTTAATCTGATTGGTTGCCTCGGTTTTATCCGTGTACAACAGACTGTCCTCAGCGGCTGCATATTTGCATTGCCTAAGCAGATTCTGTATTGAAGTAATGTTGTAGAGTCGCTGTATACCGTGGACGACAACACAATGACATTTAAAGCAAACCTATGAGGTTTGCAGTCAAAGAATTTTGGGAGAGGGAAGCCTCTGGACCCTCCATAGGGCTTCTGTCTTCTTCCTCAGCCAGGCAGTTCCAGTGCTGAGACGCCTGAATCTAGCGGGTGCACTGTACCTGTGCAGTAGCATGGACCTGCTTGGGCTTTGGTGGAGAAAGCCAATCCAAATTGGGTCCATGCTACTTTGCATGCGCAAGACATTTTTTTGGGCTGCATTGCTGGAACGGCCCGGTGGATTATCCAGGGGATTCCCTCTATTGAGGTACGTACTCATCAAAAGCCTAGCCAGATGGAGGAAGAAAATAGAGGAATGGAGACATGGGCGAGGCCTTTTAACGATTGCAACAGTTCTCCTCTTCATGCACAAGTGCATTTGTGCTACACCCGTGCAAGCATGGAGACACCCGTGGAGGAGTACAACTGCAGTGTGGCTGCGTTCCTGCATGAAGGAGTGTGACCATGTAACATTGCCGACAAGCTCTTGTCAAATGTTCCAGGGGTCCATGCACAGCATCGCCGGTGGCCAGGAGGAATTAAGAAGCCTTTGCAGGATCCAGAAGCTTCCCTCTTCTTAGGTAAACATCATTTTTTTGTTTTGCTTTGTTTTTTTTTATATTTTCACCTTGGTTACACTTTATATCTGTCCAGCCAGTCTCGAGGCCAATAGCAACCTACTATTTTCCACAGCCAGTTAGGTGACACCACAAGTTCCTATTCCAGCTTTGTAGCCTTCGGGGTCACTGGCCTGCTCCTAGCCCCATCAATCAGCACAGTCACCCTGCTTTATCCAGCACACTAGGCTGCAAAACTGGTTGCACAGCATAGCAGCGGTTGTGAATCACAATAGCAGAAAGTGGATGGACATAACAAATCCTCTGGCAAATGAGCAGCTCATAAGCAATACAACTCTTTAATCAGTGGTTTACCTGTGGTTACACTTGAAATGTCTCTCAAGACTAGGAAACTAAAAAAATTAGCATGAGTTTTTTTTTACACAATGAATAGTGAACTGCAGAATTGTGTGCTGCACCTGGAAGGTTAAAAGAGTGAATAGTGGGTCAAATATCAGCGCTGTAAAGCAATCTATTGCTGGATAAAACCGACCACAGCCGATGTGAAAGACCATTTCTTCTTGCGTCTTGCTTTCTTATTTGCTCTTCATCTCATTCCACTCGTATTAACCTTTATCACTAGTTCATTTATAAATGGATACAACTGCTGCATGTGGCAGGCAAACGTCTGCTTAAACGGGTGAAAAGAGTCAAGCCAGGATGAACAAGATTATCAGTGCATTAAAATGCACAGCATAATAGAATCACTGTATTAAATGGTTTCTAACAAAGAGACGCTAGAGGTTAAAGTGTTCCACGCTGTTATTTTTAACTCAAATACAGAAGGTGAAAATGGCTCTCAAATAAAAATAGCCATTCTATCAATCTTCTCAGGCAGCCAATTGAACGGATGGCACCTAGTTTGAAGATGAGGTTTAAAATAAATCAATCATTTCACAGCAACAGTAAAAGATGGATACATCTATATTATAAATACACTGCTGATGTCACGTGCGGCAGGGAGGATGAGGACTGTGTGTCACTGTTTCCACCAGCCAGGCTGCTCTCCTGTTGGGTTACCAACCCCAATAACAATGTGACATAAGGGAAAGGATGGTCCTGCATGGCTAACTAGGCCATGGTGTAATGGAGCTTCATCAATATCTAAAGAATAAAAAATGGTCGACAAGCAACACGGGCAGAAAGTGGAAAAATCTCTCTGAAAAAAATAAATAAATAAAAAAAAATTAAAAAAAAAAAAAATTGCTAGATCAGAGCGATTTTCAAAGCGTTTTTGTTACAGAAGCTGTTCAGTTACAGCTCTACTGTAAAAAAATATAAAAAAAACGCTACAACAAAACGCTCCAAAAATCACTAGGCATGCTTAGAAAATTGCTAGGCACATGCCTAGAATCGCCTTAAAAAAAATCACTTCAAAAAGCACTAAGCGTTTGCTTTTATGCGAGCGCTTTTTGATGTGCACTGGCCCAAAGTCCTGAAAATGTAGTGTCACTGCAGTTATTGCACTGAATTTTCTATCATTGCATTAAAATTATATTATCTACTCGCCCCACATTTTGTCAGCACAATTAACTTCATATCAGATTTCACAACTCCTTAAAACAGTTTCTCGAAGCTTATATCACTGTAATTTCAAATCCAGGTAAGGAGCCCAAACTATGCCCAACCAATAGCCAATTTCCCTTCTTAATACAATACGAAAATTTTGGCTACCTGAATTTTCTCTGTTATACCCCCAACCCAGTTGGATTTAACCATGAAAAGAGGTGAAAGACACCGCTAAGCGTACCACTGGCCCAATTTCCCTCTCAACACCCACATGAAGATTTTCACTAAGATTTGGCCAACAGAATCTCAATACTCTTTATACCTTTAACTGTTGCCCCAAACCAAAGTTGGGTTTGTACCCAGAAGAAAAAACAAATACAAAACTTAGCGTGTGATTGGCGTGACTTCATCAATAAGATGATAACTGGTGAGTGGTTTAGCCTCTGCACTGATGGCAAGAAACCATTTGCTAGGGTGGCATGAGACTATATAAAAGCTGCTCTAACGCACATGAACCTGGGAGCTTAAATGATCAAATGGATTGGCATCCCGTACTCAAAGCCATCAGCTAAGGTTAAATTCAATTTATACTATTCAACCCATTTGATATACACTTACTAATGGCACAAAACAGGGGTACCTCCTGTCTTCCCTGATTTTTGTCTTTTCTCAATTCTGTTTATGCAGATGAATCAATCGAGGCAATCAGAAAAGGTGCTGTAGGGAAAAAGGTACAGATACATGGACAATCTGCTGTTGAATCCCACAGTTTTGAAAGGATCCCTTTTGTATAGGTTCGAGAAATTTGACGGTCTTTTGTAACATTCCTGCTTTATCTAATAAAACAATCCTGTAAACATAAAATTGTAGATTTAGGAAAAAGGTCCAAATTCAGTTAAAACTGGATACTATGCAAGTTTTCTGCTTGCCTTCATCCCTAATGTCTGAAATTTTCATAAAGGACAACTGAAGTGAGAAGAATATGGAGTCTGCCATATTTATTTCCTTTTAAACAATACCAGTTTCTTGGCAGCTCTGCTGGTCTAATTAGCTGCAGTAGTGTCTGAACAACACCAGAAACCAGCAAGCAGCTTATCTTGTCACATCTGACAATGTCAGAAACACCTGATCTGCTGCATGTTTGTTCAGAGTCTATGGCTAAACGTATTAGAGGCAGAGGATCAGCAGGACAGCCAGGCAACTGGTATTGTTTAAAAGGAAATACATACGGCAACCACCATATCCCGCTCACATTTGCGATCCTTTAAAGCATAAGTGTGAGCAAAATGTAACCGCATGAAACCGCTAAGGACCGTTGCTTTACTAAAATTCCCTCCAATTGATAAACATCTATAAAAGTAGCTTGTTATAGAGACTCAGTGCCAAGCCATCATCCTTTGTGGCTGCCTTATCATTGAAAAGATGTCTGATGTGTGAGGAAACAGGTGCCACACAACTGGTTACTGGTGTTGCCATCAGTGCTGAATATTGGCTGCGGAGACTGAATGAGAGGCATGGTTGATGCTGCCAGGATGCATGCCAAGGATACTGCCAGGATACATGCCAAGATTATAAGTGGGACAAGGACAGCGCTGGGTGTAGAGACAGAGTAAAACCAGCCAATAAGAGATTCCTGAGCTGAAAGAAGTAGCTAATGATGGCAATGCTTGTACCAAGCTATACTTTGCATATTTCACCAGCAGTGTAAAATCAGAAGTATGCCCTTTATGAGAAAACAACGCAAATATGCAAAAAACAAAACAAAAATCATTTACTTGTGATCCTAGAAAAGAAGAGATCTCAGAATTGATTTTATGATTACCCTTTAAAGTGACCTGTTCTCCCACCCCCACAGCATCAATGTGCGTTGTCATGGGGAGGCAGGGGGCGGGCCAGAAGCGCAGCACATGGGGGCTAGCAGGAAGAGCCAAGAGGCAGTACATGATCAGGCATTTCCACAGCACATGGCAATGTGGGGGCAAAGCCAAGAAGAATAGTATTATTGCAGTTAAGTATACAATTATTTAATACAAACACTGCCTCTCTCCAGTGTCAACACCCTACTGTGGAATGAGCAAACATGTTTAAACCCACTTTAAAGGATAGCTGCATCTTTGGAGCACATTATAACATGCAGCCTGTCATTGCAATTATCCATCCATCAAGTTAATAAATATGTGCACTTGCATTTTTTTTTTATGTTTTTTTCTTTTTTTTGGGGGGGGGGGTGCGATTTGCTTTCCCCCACATATTACCACATTGCTGTGACAGCATTTTGTGTCTACTTAGTGTGTGCCAAAGGGTCTAGAGCAGTGATGGCTAACCTTGGTACTACAGCTGTGACAGAACTACAAATCCCATCATGCCTCCACGAGTTATGCTTAGAGTTGTCAGAGTATTACAATGCCTCGTGGGACTTGTAGTTCCACCACAGCTGGAGTGCCACGGTTAGCCATCACTGGTCTAGAAGATCAGACCACTATAGCAGATAAGAGGATCTGGTCAACAACAATATCATCATCATAAATAATAGCAGTGGAAAGAGTGTTTATATACCACAAAAGGTGTGATTTCTGCACCCATCAACAGCAGGGCTGCATATCAGGAAGTGTTTAAAAAACAAATAAACAAAAATGTAAACAGTAAGCTTTCCACCCAATAAAAAGTTTATATATTTTAAAGATAGGTGGAATTATCCCGATTCAAAAATCCCTGCTTTAACTGATGGCCAACACGGCACAACTCACTACTGCTAAGCAGGGCTGTGTAATCCACAGTCACACTGCTCTAACTGAGGTGAACTCTGACACAGGAACTAGTTGTATTCAAATATTCTGCCCCATCATTGGCACTCTTCTTTGCTGTAACTAATATGGAACAAACATGGGGCAGGAAAGGCAGGTAATTTAGTTGTTTGCATGAAGTTCATGGCAGTTTTATCAGTCCTAAGGCCAGGGGAGCACAGCGCAATTCGCGCTGCGTTACCAAAGCAATGCGCATGGCATTAATAGAGTAACAAGCAGGTATAACTGCCTATTCACAGCAAATTTACCGGCCTTCTGTTCAATAGGGCCCAGGGTGTTTACCTTCAACTAAAAACATACATTTTATTTTTATATCTAGCCTGCTTTTTTTCAGCTGTAAAGAATATAAGGAATTAATTACTTTATATATAATACCATTACAAAGGTTTCATAATCATTTAATTTTATACAAGAGGGATATCCACAACACCATCTAGTGACTAAGGCTAATTTCACACCAGGACGTTGCGTTAGAGGGGGCATTAACCAGCTGAGCGGTCTGGACGAGCTCAGCTCGTCCAACACCGCCAGCGGCTGCCGCTCAGGCCCTGCTGGGCCGATTTGAATGAAATAAAAAGCAGCACACGCAGCCGGCACTTTGCCAGCCGCGTGTGCTGCCTGATCGCCGCCGCTCTGCGGCGATTCGCCGCGAGCAGCGGCGAAAGAGGGTCCCCCCAGCCGCCTGAGCCCAGCGTAGCCGGAACAAAAAGTTCCGGCCAGCGCTAAGGGCTGGATCGGAGGCGGCTGACGTCAGGACGTCGGCTGACGTCGATGACGTCACTCCGCTCGTCGCTATGGCGACGATATAAGCAAAACAAGGAAGGCCGCTCATTGCGGCCTTCCTTGTTTATTCTGGGCGCCGGAGGCGATCGGAAGATCGCCTCCGGAGCGCCCTCTAGTGGGCTTTCATGCAGCCAACTTTCAGTTGGCTGCATGAAATAGTTTTTTTTTTATTTAAAAAAAACCCTCCCGCAGCCACCCTGGCGATTTAATCAGAACGCCAGGGTGGTTAAGGTCGCATAACGTCCCCCTAACGGAACGCCTGGTGTTGCTGGATCTGGACGTCAGAGTGAGCCGCATTGTGCAGCTCACTCTGGCGTCAGTGATGCCGTGATGCGCACTCTTGTGCGCATGCGGCATCACGTGATCCCGCCGGCCAATCGCCGCACAGAGCGGCCGCTCCAGGAAGTAAACACTGCACGTCACAACGTGCAGTGCATATTAATTAGCCATGTGCCTGGCCGCTCTCGGCTCATCCACAAGATTACTGAGCATGTGCAAGCAGTCTAACGCGGCTCAGCCGCGTCTAAAGTACTGCATGCAGTACGTTGTCTTGTGACGCAGCGTTACAATGTAACGCAACGTGGGCACTGTGAACAGCCCAATTGATTTTTCATTACTGTGCGGTGTGCTGCGTTACAGGCTGCTCTAACGTGCGCCTGTAACGTCCCACTGTGAAACCAGCCTAAAGGGCAAAAGAACAGCTCGTTTATAATATATGCACCGTAGAGGGAGTAATGTTATATGTAATTCACTATATGGTCTCATGCAGAGGTGAAGACATGAACGACAGCAGTATTTTTTAGGTCTAATGTTGTTTAAAGGGGAACTTCAGCCTAAACAAACATACT
Source organism: Hyperolius riggenbachi (assembly GCF_040937935.1). Classification (NCBI taxonomy): domain Eukaryota; kingdom Metazoa; phylum Chordata; class Amphibia; order Anura; family Hyperoliidae; genus Hyperolius; species Hyperolius riggenbachi. Next base: position 126,537,066 of record NC_090647.1, read on the forward strand.
GTCATTAAGTTACATTAGTTATGTTAATTAGAATAGATAGGTAATATAATCTCTTACCCACCCTGTTTTAAAAGAACAGGCAAATGTTTGTGATTCATGGGGGCTGCCATCTTTGTCATGGGGCAGCCATCTTTTTGGTTGAAAGGAGGTGACAGGGAGCAGGAGACACAGTTCCAACTGTCCTGTGTCCTGATCACCCCTCCCAGCTGCACACACTAGGCTTCAAATGTCAAATTCAAAATGTAAGAGAAAGAAATTTGCACCAAAACAGCAGAAGGAGAGCAACAACATCAGAAATCCCATCATGCTTTGCACAGCATCAGGGGAAAAATGTCCGGGCAGTTTTCTTCTGTGCAGCTAAAAATGAGTCTTGTATAAGAGAAACAAAGTTCTGATGCTGTGAAACTGTTAAAGAAACACCAGGCCTTTTCAGTGCTGCTGAGTCGATTTTTAGTCTGGAGGTTCGCTTTAAAGTGGATCCGAGATGAAAAACTAACTATAACAAGTAACTTGTCTATATATCTTATCTAAAGTTTAGATAGTTTACACAGCAAATCTAGCTGCAAACAGATTAAATAGAAAATGATGATTTCTTCCTGTGATACAATGACAGCAGCCATGTTGTTTGTAAACATTACACAGAGGCAGGCTTATCTGCACCATCAGCACTTAGACTGTGAAAAAAACCTAATCCCCTCTCCTCCCTCCTCCCCTCTGCCTCTGAAATCAATGGCTAGAAACACCTCCTCCTCCCCCTGCCCAGACTGAGCTCCCATGAGTCCTTGCTACTGCCAAGGCTCTCTGAAAACTTGTGGGCGTGGTTTATTTAGTTTATAGGGAATTAGAGTATTAAAACAAAAAAGTATTTGGCTTGAGAAATGCCCTATAAACCCGTTTCCACTAGGGCGGAAACCGCCGCAATTCCGCAGAGTTTCCCCGCACATGAATCGCACAGGGAAACTCTGTCATAGGGGAGAATGGCGCCGCCGGCGGAATCGCTTGCTGTAGCGATTCGGCCGGAACCCCCCGCAGAATTCTCCCATAGCCTTCGCCTGCGATCCCGCCCACCCGCTCAGTGCCGGCGTGCGTCTCGACGCACTAGTGAAAACGAGCCCTAACTGTCTAAACCTTTGCTTGATCATGTCAATCTACAGTATATAGCTCAATCAATGCAGATAATGGTCACTAAAACACTCACATAACACTAGTAGCTACGTACAAAAATACCAATATATGTTGTTTAGCTAGAACAGTCACAACAGAGCCAGGAAACAATACAGGGAGGCCCCTGTTATTATCAGCTTACAAACCATAATGAGAAGGGATTCAGAATCAAAAAGGTAAGGTGACAAATGACCTGTAAACTGAAGAGGTATGGAGTCTTGACAGCTGGTATCAAAGGAAGACGAATAATATTTGAAGAGTGACTAGGTCAAATGATTGGTTTGTCTGTTGGGGTGTCTTAAGGATTCCCCCATGAAGCTTTAAAGCATACCTGAACTGATGTGCGACAAGACGAGACAAACATGGATACTGTACATGCTGTATAGTACTTAGTCTTACTTAGAACATTTCTGTGTTCCCTTGATAATTTTTGCATTGCAGGTGTTAATAAAACAGAGTTTTATCCATACACTGTTGCAGCTCTCCTGAAAACTAAGTAAAAGCCAAAACACTTGTATCTGGCTGAACAAACACTCCAGATAAAGCAGCGAAAAAAAAGTTCTAAAAGTCAATATTCCACAGTGTGGGAGATAAATGAAGCAGATTTTATATCACGGTCACATGACTGCTGTTCACTTAATGCTTAAAATGTAACCCTTCCAACTGAAAATAATAAATGAAGCAGTTGGAAAAAAATATTTATCATTACTATTACACATACAATTCATAAGTTTATTTTCAGTTAACTTTTTTATGGTTTGGAGCACAGACAAGACAAACAACATTTATATCACGCTTTTCTCCTGGCGGAGCTGCAGCCACTAGGACGCGCTGAAGCAGTGTTAGGGAGGTCTCCTACCGCATAGGTGCTGGCTTACTGAACAGGCAGAGACGAGATTCGAACGCTAGTCTCCTGTGTCAGAGGCAGAGCCCTTAAAGGGAAGGTTCAAGCAAAATAAAAAAATGAGTTTCACTTACCTGGGGCTTCTACTAGCCCCATGCAGCCATCCTGTGCCCTCGTAGTCACTCACTGCTGCTCCAGTCCCCCGCTGGCAGCTTGCTGACCTTGGAGGTCGGCGGGCCGCATTGCGTACATTTTTACGCATTCCCGCTAGTGTTGGAACATTAACACATACATTTGTACGCATTACTGGTTCAATGCGTACATTTTTACGCATTGAACCAGTAATGCGTAAAAATGTATGTGCTAATGTTCCTGCACTAGCGGGAATGCGTAAAATGTACACAATGCGCCAGCGGGGGACTGGAGCAGCAGTGAGTGACTACGAGGGCACAGGATGGCTGCATGGGGCTGGTAGAAGCCCCAGGTAAGTGAAACTCATTTTTTTATTTTGCTTGGACATTCCCTTTAACCATTACACTATCCAGCCACTCCAGCCACAGGATAAGTGGAATGAAGGAAAAATTAGAAGAGGTGAAGCTCGTGAGAAGTCTTGGTTGTAAAACGGGTAGGAGGTACCCAGCGTGAAGGATATGCGAGATCCATTTTCAGTTTGGAGGTAGAGGCTAGGATGTTATACTAAAAATAGTGAGGAAAGGTATGGAAATGACATGCTGTATCTAGCAAGTAAAGGTTAAAAGGGACCTGAAGTTAGAGGGATACGGAGGCTGCCATATTTATTTATAACTCAAACAATGCAAATTGCATGGCTGTCCTGTTCATCATCATCTGCCTCTAATATTTTTAGCCATTGACACTGAACAATCATGCACTGACTGGTTTAGCTGTATTCTTAGTTCAGGTGTGTGATTCAGACACTGCTAATGTCAGAAAGATCAACAGGGATGCCAAAAAAATGGTATTGTTTAAAAGGAAATAAATATGGCAGCCACCATATGCCTCTCACTACAGGTTCCCTTTTTAAAGGGACACTATGGATTGACATGTTTTTTTTCAATTGAGATAGGACATTTTTGGAAAGTGCTGCTAAGTGTTGGCGTATACATCGGAATCCTTATCTCACTGTTTACGGTTATCTAATCCCTTTCACACTTTTCTAATGGCAGTCTGCTGAAATTCTGATGGCACACTCAGCCATGAGGGGAGGGGGGATTCCCTTCACAGTGCATCATTAACTCCATGTGTGCAGAGCTCAGTCAGAGACAGGCAGAGCTTTCTCTCACAGAGGTCAGAGGAAATGTATCTTATGTGCAACATAAACATCTATAATTGTGTGTGTGAAACCTGATACATGAAAACAAAAGCATGTCTGGTAATTTGCTTCAATATTACACTGTTCTTAGCATGTCAGACTACAGAGATTCATACTTTTGCAAAAGAGACATTCCAAACGTAGCTAAAATCTACACACAATGAATTAAAGCTTTTGCCTCTGATATTTATTCTCAGCAAGTCTTTTATTCCTTATAAAGATATTCCCTAAAAAAGGATTTAAACAATGATGCTGGCCAGCTTCCCTGCCATTCACTAAGTGCTTTTGAAAATAAATATATCCATGAGAATCCCCTATAAAGAGATGGACTAGTCCAAAACATGTCACTTCTCTCAGATTTCTACTACCTACTGTAAGTGACCGCAAAACAGGAGAAAAGTAATTTATGGCTCATTTTACTCTGGAAAAAATGTACTTCTTATTTGTATCTGTTTGCACATATTTTAGAGTTTTTCGATGTACTGCCCCTTTAAGTCTATTTTAAATTCTATTGCGTACATAATAAAATATAAGCAGGACTGAGACAGATACAGGAATAGGGGCGTATTTACCGTTGTCAGCAGATTTAGATTATATCTAATAATAGTATATGATATACAGGGAGTGCAGAATTATTAGGCAAATTAGTATTTTGACCACATCATCCTCTTTATGCATGTGGTCTTACTCCAAGCTGTATAGACTCGAAAGCCTACTACCAATTAAGCATATTAGGTGATGTGCATCTCAGTAATCAGAAGGGGTGTGGTCTAATGACATCAACACCCGATATCAGGTGTGCATAATTATTAGGCAACTTCCTTTCCTTTGGCAAAATGGGTCAAAAGAAGGACTTGACAGGCTCAGAAAAGTCAAAAATAGTGAGATATCTTGCAGAGGGATGCAGCACTCTTAAAATTGCAAAGTTTCTGAAGCGTGATCATCGAACAATCAAGCGTTTCATTCAAAATAGTCAACAGGGTCGCAAGAAACGTGTGGAAAAAACAAGGCGCAAAATAACTGCCCATGAACTGAGAAAAGTCAAGCGTGCAGCTGCCAAGATGCCACTTGCCACCAGTTTGGCCATATTTCAGAGCTGCAATATCACTGGAGTGCCCAAAAGCACAAGGTGTGCAATACTCAGAGACATGGCCAAGGTAAGAAAGGCTGAAAGACGACCACTACTGAACAAGACACACAAGCTGAAATGTCAAGACTGGGCCAAGAAATATCTCAAGACTGATTTTTCTAAAGTTTTATGGACTGATGAAATGAGAATGAGTCGTGATGGGCCAGATGGATGGGCCCGTGGCTGGATTGGTAAAGGGCAGAGAGCTCCAGTCCGACTCAGACGCCAGCAAGGTGGAGGTGGAGTACTGGTTTGGGCTGGTATCATCAAAAGATGAGCTTGTGGGGCCTTTTCGGGTTGAGGATGGAGTCAAGCTCAACTCCCAGTCCTACTGCCAGTTTCTGGAAGACACCTTCTTCAAGCAGTGGTACAGGAAGAAGTCTGCATCCTTCAAGAAAAACATGATTTTCAAGCAGGACAATGTTCCATCACACGCGTCCAAGTACTCCACAGCGTGGCTGGCAAGAAAGGGTATAAAAGAAGAAAAACTAATGACATGGCCTCCTTGTTCACCTGATCTGAACCCCATTGAAAACCTGTGGTCCATCATAAAATGTGAGATTTACAAGGAGGGAAAACAGTGCACCTCTCTGAACAGTGTCTGGGAGGCTGTGGTTGCTGCTGCACGCAATGTTGATGGTGAACAGATCAAAACACTGATAGAATCCATGAATGGCAGGCTTTTGAGTGTCCTTGCAAAGAAAGGTGGCTATATTGGTCACTGATTTGTTTTTGTTTTGTTTTTGAATGTCAGAAATGTATATTTGTGAATGTCGAGATGTTATATTGGTTTCACTGGTAAAAATAAATAATTGAAATGGGTATATTTGTTTTTTGTTTAGTTGCCTAATAAATATGCACAGTAATTGTCACCTGCACACACAGATATCCCCCTAAAATAGCTCAAACTAAAAACGACTTTAAAAAATATTCAGCTTTGATATTAATGAGTTTTTTTGGGTTCATTGAGAACGTGGTTGTTGTTCAATAATAAAATTATTCCTCAAAAATACAACTTGCCTAATAATTCTGCACTCCCTGTAGTGTGCTGACGAAGACAAATGGCAGCAGAAGCATGCTTAATATGAAAAATGCTTTTTACACTGAGACTCATTTAAACATTGGAGAATGGCGTGTTTCCCTGAGAAGGCCATTGAGAGAGTAGGATGTGATGTGAAATGCAGTCACTTTTCCTCCATGCTTCCAAGCACTCTCATCCCTGTGCTATGCCCACCCACACAGAAATCAGCATAGCAAAAATAATAGAAGCTAGCAACAGCACACTCCAAGGTGCTAAGGATGGGAACACAGCGTACTCCTGTGCGCTGAATACATGTATTAGAAATTGCAGCGGAAGAACAACAAGGCTAATGACCTGCATTTTAAAAAGTATTCACCGTCACCTGTTTACTAAACCAAGCAGGCAGGAGGTTTATATGTTCTGCCACACGGCGAAGACAGAGAGCAGCTCATCTCGGCACTCTGATCTCAGTGCAATTATCGTTATCCTACAGAGCAGGAGGCCAGGCAAGGCCCATATTATGCGCTTCAGTTAAGGTTAGGCAGGCTTTAGTCAGTTTTGGCAAAATGTGTACCTAAACATTACATGACAATTTAAGGTTCCGTGAAAATACAGCATTACGTGTTTGTAACCATCACTGAAAGGGTTAAGGTTAGGTATACCATATATACTCAACTATAAGTCTAGAAATTTAGGTCTGTCTCACTAAAAGTATAGGCATTGACTAGTACACAAGTCGCACCTAAATTTCTGACTCATAACCTTTGCAGAGTGAGTCGCAGCAGCCAACATGTTTTACGACCCCCATAGGATTCCCATTTGCACCAATTGACCCAGTGGTATACACAGATCTGAAAGTCCTGGCTACAACAATTAACAAGGAGAGGGCAGGGAACAGAAACTGGGCTGCAGTGCTTACTAAGGATGGAGTGGATAACTGCTACACTAGGAGACCTGAAGAAGGTGTTGGCTGCACATAAAGTAACCCGATGTGGGGATTAGTACTACAAAAAAAAAAAAAAAGCTATGCTACCTGATCCAGGGGGCTGGGTTGGATCAGGTAGCTGCAATCCCTGCCGCCACTTTGGCCTGCTAGGGCTCACTTTAATTTCTATGACCCCTGGGGTCATGACTCTGGAAGAGCTGCTCTGTGTGTCTGACAGAGCAGCATGCAGGTAAGAGAAAGAGCTGCCCAAGAAGTGCTTCAGGAATGCCCCCAGTGGGCATTTAAGCAGGTAATCTCTCCTCCCATCCCCTCAAAATTGGCGACAATCGCATGTCGCCAATTTCAGGGGGTGATAGAGCTGTACAAGGAGCTGCGTTGGGGGGGGGGGGGGGGACACAGAGGCATGTCAAGAAACATGCCTCTGTGTCCCATCTGCCCAGCCTCGGGTACACTTTAAAGGAAACATCAGGGAATTGAAAAAAAAAAAAAATCAGATTTACCTGGGGCTTCCTCCAGCCCCTGGAAGCCTATGAGTCCCTCACCTCAGCTCCAAACTGTTCTCCTGGGTTCCGCTCCGTAGCAGCTGGCCACCCAGTCAGTGGCCTCTGCGCCCTGCCTTAGTTACTCTTGATCAATGTACTGTGCCTGTGCAGAACGCTCCCAGCATCAAGAATGCGATCGCGAGTGGTGGGCTGGGGCATGTGCAGAAGCCGCCGACCTAGCCGGATCGGTGGCTGCCACGGAGGAGACCCCAGGAAAACAGCTTGGCGTGGAGCTACAGCGAAGGGACACATAGGCGTCCAGAGGCTGGAGGAAGCCCCAGGTAAATAGACCAGATTTTTTAAAATTCCCTGAGGCTTCCTCAGGTGTCCTTTAAGGTTCAGTTTAATGTATTCATGATAAAAAAATTGACTTCTCATGCCTATTTCTGCATAAGCTTTATTGAATGTAGCATATTTCTATAGAAAACACTGAAATGCATGACATAAGGGATGCCAGTAAGACTGCTCAGCTACTGGGCACACAACAGTAAAGAAACCATATGGCTGTCATAAAGACATAAGTGCCCAGCTGGACTTAGCCCATAACTACTACAGTGCAGGAGATTTTACAGTTGGAGGGGTATTATTGACTAAGACCTACTGTATGTTTCATGCATCTTTATAAACAGAGCATAAAGTTCTGCACAAGCTTATCACCACTAGCCTACAGCAGATAAGGCTTAGATCCCATGGTGCTTTCAATAGGTTAACCTAAGGATCAGCAGATACAGATCAGCAGATTACAAATACACTGTAATGCACTCTGGATAGTGCCAGATAAGCCAAAAAATATCTCCAGATGGGACAACCTTTATTGCTACTCTGAGTTTTCAGTATTAAGAATACGATTTATCATCGGTAATGTTAAAGGACAACCATCAGGAAAAATTGTAAAATTTAAAATACATGTGTACACATACTTATAAGAGGTATTTTTTCCTACAGTTAGGCTACATTCACATTGTCCATTGCGTTGTGTTCTTAGTAGCATTAGGATTGCACTGGATTAGGAAAATGGCGATGCACATTATCCTTGCGTTGCTTCGCATACAGTGAAGCAAACAGCAACAATGAAAAGTATGCTTCACTGTAAACATAAAGGCGCATGCTTAGCGATAATGCACTGCATACAGTGCGTTACCATGCCGACAGGTGCATCTTACCCAAACACATCTGCCGTTCTGTGAACATTGCAAAGGTGGTGCATTGCAGTGTGTTAAGCAGTGTTACAGAGAGGCCGTTTGCCACACTGCAACACACCATTGTGTGTCTATGTGGTGAGGGTTACTTGCAAGTGATTGTATTATTTATGCCTAAATTGGTTTTTATTTATTACTGTAAAAATTGACTTTTTGATAAGACTTTAATAAAGAGAAAAATAAATACAGTATAACTGAATCACAAATAGTGATTGATGACTCTTTATAATTAGAGTCTTGGGCTGTTATAATTGTCATTTCTGTCTATTGTTTATGGCAAACCTGACAAATCTCTCAGACAGACAAAGGTCTGTCTGCCAGTCTCCAGTGTTTTTCTGTAGTACATAACTTATTATCCTGCAAGCAAATGACTTCCTTCCAGTAGATAAGCTGCATTGTGGCTGGACCAGCAGAAGGCAACAAACTTTGCAGTACATCACAAACAACAAAACAAACAGTATTGTTGCAGCTTAGATTTTCTTTCTTTTCTGCTGGAGTTTGAGAGCTGGATTAGAACAGTTGCACTAAAAAGCACAGCAAGATGCTAAGTAGTTTGTCACAGAGTAAATATAAGGTTTGCCTAATGATTGTGAGCAGACAATTCAACACGGCTCCTGTTTGCAAGTAGGACTTCTGCAACCCTGGGGAGTGCTGCATAATTATTCCTCAAAGTAAATTTAGAAATAGTACAATGATTGCCAAAAAAAGACACTCTAATGGCATGCAAAGAAGGAACACACGGATAATTACTGCAATTATATAGGGGTTTCTCAACAAGAAACTGGTAGGAGCTCAATTCTGAAAGATGCAAAAAAGTCAAACACAACAAGAATGCTTCCCAGGGATAAACATAACCAGAACCAAAGTGCTTCATGTGCAGATACTGCATTCTGTAGACAAAGCTGTATCAAGGAAATGTGTCTGGGATTGTCTAGGTCTAGGACATCAAGAGAAAAAGTTCTGTACATACAGTGGTGACTACAACTCTTTGGAAAATAAACAAAAACAAATTTAAAAAAGCTGTTACTTTAACCTCCCTAAGTAAACTATTTGTGAGCCACAACCTTGTTACCTCTTCACGACCCCCATACTTACCTGAAAGGCCTACATGTTCTGGTGGACAGAGGTAGAGCAAATCCTGCTCCATCTCTGTCTGATTTCCAAAAAAGGGGCGACTGCAAAATGACCCAAGAGCTAAATGGTGGTACAAGCAAAGAAGGGGTAACATGCCAAGTAGCTATGCTTGCATAGAAGGAGTTAAAAGATTGAAGGCATTACAACTAAGGTTATTGAAATCTTAGTAGCCTAATAGAACTCATCCTAGCCCACAATGTTCTCAAGACCAACGCATCGAGCAAATACCAGACTGGCAGCCCAAGCCTGCTATGCTAAAGGGGCCCATACACCTAACGATTTTCCCGCCGATATACGGCCGATTCGATCACAGTGATCGAATCGGCTGTGAAATCGATGCGCACACCGCTGACAGAACGATCGATTTCCGTCTGAAATCGATCGTTCCCGTCGATCCGTCCGTGCGCAAGATTTTTCTCAATCGCCGGCGGGTCGGGAGTGCGTCGATAGCGGCGTTCGAATGCCGGACGACCGACGCAATACAGCAGGTATACATTACCTGTTCCGGCCGGCGCGAGTCCCCTGGTCTCCGCTGTCTTCTTTCCGCGCTGGGTTCTGGACCAGCTGCAGCTACACAGAACTTCCTGTCCCGGCAGGAAGTTTAAACAGTAGAGCGCCCTCTACTGTTTAAACTTCCCCTGGACAGGAAGTTCAGTAGCTGTAGGAACGGTCTGGAGCCCGGAGCGGAGAAGGAGCAGCGGGGACAGAGGGGGACTCGCGCTGGCCGGAACAGGTAATGTTTGCAGGGAGGGGGGGGGGGGGGGCGGTAGCAGCGGCAGCTCCACAGATTGTGATCGGTTTCAGGCTGAAATCGATTCACAATCTGTTTGCAGTAAAGGTGGCCATACGATCCCTCTCTGATCAGATTCGATTAGAGAGGGATCTATCTGTTGGTCGAATCTGATGGCAAATCGACCAGTGTATGGCCACCTTAAGACAGCTGGGCAGCAGTTTAGAGCTCTGTGGTCCTTTTCAGAAAAAGCAGTAACACAACAGGCAGACGACCAGCTGATGCATGTCCAATTTCCTAGCCTGCAGTGTTTCCATGGCACGCTAAAAATGGACCATCTTGGAAAACAAAAACACAAAGCAAAGTCTCTGGGAAAACAAAGGGAGGCGGGAACCGCATGGCCTGCTCAGCATCAAATATGGCTATTGGGATTCTAATCAAATTAAAGAGAAAAAGAATCCCTGAGTCTTGAGCCAGACACTGCCAAAAACAAAACACATTAACTATCTCATCATCCTGGCTGTCCAGTGTCCTAAATTACAGAGTGCCCACACATAAAGCAGGATGGAGCACTAGACATTGTTTGTTACTAAACAACTGTTTTATTAACGTACCCACACACTATGGGCTTCATTAAAGCGGACCCAAACCAAACATTTTTTTTAATTCAAGCCTATGAGCATTTCAGTGCATGCTTTTCACCCTTCTCTTTTCATTACTAGGGTTATACTGGGGGCAGCCATTAGCAATTCCTCCATTGCCGGACACCACCTACTCCACCAGTTTGCCGGATTTTGTCCCGGCAATTTGAAAGGAAGGGAGGGGTTCCTCCAATAAATGTAAAATATTTTAGATTTGTCATCATGCAGCTGAAAAAAGGCTGCTATTTATTATTATAATTTAGAAAATAGATTTTATTTCTGAAATCTTGTATTTTTAATCTGGGTCCACCTTAAGACATCTGCCAAACACTGAAAAATCAGCCTTCAATATTTTTTTAGTTCCGTGCCATTTCATCATAGAGTGTTACTTTTATTTATACCTACAGAAGTGACTATAGACGTAAAGGAACTTAAAACTGCCATAAATCACAAACAAAGGACCAAATACTACTCTGGCTATAAAATAATTCATACAGGCCACAATACCATTATGTTAAATAAGATGTACATATTGGGCTCAATTCACTAAACATTACTGCATTTGGTAATGTAGACAACAGCTAATTTTACCAAATAGTTTGCATAAATATCAATTCACTAATGCTGGAAGAGCCTGGAAAAGTAAAAAAAAATGCACTAGAGAGGTAAATTGCCAACTTGTGCAGTAAGTACCTCAGTAAACTCAAATGTCAATTCACAAAGATTAGAGCATGCGGTAAAACAAGCGAGATGTTCAGTATTTTACCTTCAGCCTGGAACTGGCAGTAACTAACAATCAGCCATTCGGTAAACTGGACAAGCAAAGGAGACAGCCAGTAGGAGCCACCCCATCCTACTCCTCACTACATTGATTTTCTCCTACTTCTGGATAGAGTTGCGTTGATTCTTCAGGTGGTCTGCCAAAAACTTGAGCTGTTCCTTTGCAAGAGCTTCTTGTGACAGTGTATAACAGTATATCTGCATGCATGCCACTAATGGACCCCCTCCCTGTGTTAAGCCCAATCTACACGATACGATTCGATTACGATTCTATTTACGATCCGATTAAATCCAACATGTCCAATAGGGATTCGATTCAATCTAATTTTCCACTGCAAAAAAATGGCAAATCGAATTAAACCGAACCGAATCCCAATCAGACATGTCGGATTTAATTGGATCGTAAATAGAATCGTAATCGAATTGTACAAAGAATCGTATCGTGTAGATTGGGCTTTAGTCTTTAGATGTTTTTGCCCTACTCCTGAATCTCGTAGATTTTATTACTTTCTGTTTTCTTGCCCCGCAGCATAAAGGCACCAATTAGAAAGCCTACATGCCAATCAATGATCTATCTGAATAAAGAGCACTGCGCTAATAAAGTAAATAACCAATATTCACTTTATAGATGGAATAATATGTTGTCATATAATAACTAAACTACAGTGCATTGTGCTTAGTATAAACCAGATGCATAAATAAATTGATTACATGCCTTCCACATAATAAAGCGCATAACCTGAAAGAATTAAATATATTTCACAATAGCTGGTAGTGAACATTACAACAGTTGAACCACAGTACACAGAAGATAACCCGAAAGAGGGTCTGATATAGGAAAGTAAAGCCGGAATATGGAAAAAAAAACCTCAACTAATAAGAAGTGCCCCGAGCAGCCCAACGCCTGTTTTTTCCTAAATGTTTTTAACCATTGTTAAGCATGGTCTCCATCAATAAAATACATTTGACTAGTTAAATCTGTATGGCCTGATGCTATAGAAATGATATGCATACCAATTCTGGGTCAGGGACTTGCAATAATAAAAACAGAGAAACCGTACAACAGCAAGACAATAACAATCATTTCCAAAAGTTAGAACTGGCACCTTTCAGATTACTTTTTGTTCAGGTTTTCTTTAACTGTGTCAGTAAAATCTGGGTTCCTTTTATATATATATAATGCATATCATGTTCTCAAGTTTACTGTTGGCAACAATAGGTTAAGTTCCCAAATAGAGACACTGGTAGCCTCTACTAGGATTTATGTGTGACCTTGTGGGATCAGATGAGTTGCAGGAGATATCTTTTTTTAGAATTCAGATCAGTAAACTGCACAAAACTCTCTGTTCTGTCTACTGAACCTTTGTCTTGTTTTTATGTAACCCTTGAGGTTTATCAGGCTTTAAACTTATAAAAGCTCCATAAATTGCTTGAAACACAGAAGAGATTCCTTTACAAGCGCCGTCTTCCCTTGCAGCTACCTCCCAACATATTGCATCATTAATTAGCCAGAGGCACTGCATGGTGTCTCCTGACTGAAGTGTTTATGCTGCTGGGGTCCTTCTTTAGTGCACGGCTCATAAATTTGAATGGGACCTTGTTTTTTTCCCTCTATCCATCTTTCTGGTTTGTTGCTTAGTGTGAAAGAGGAGTACTGTAACCAATGGGCTCAATTCACTAAGACCTGTTTGGGGGGGAAAAAAAAAAAAAGTCGAGAAAATACCACATTGGCCTCAATTCACCAAGCTTTATCGAACGTTTGATAATTTACCTCATGAGTAAAATCTAATTTTGAATTCACTAAAGTGTTATAGATTTATTGAACATTTTATCAATAAAACATTTGATAAATCTATAACACTTTAGTGAATTCAAAATTAGATTTTACTCATGAGGTAAATAATCAAACGTTTGATAAAGTGTTTGATAAAGCTTAGTGAACTGAGGCCATTCTGTGTATTTATGACTTTTTTTCGAATACAATAATAGTTTGCATATGCAGTAAAGGACTCAGAACCGTTCTTTAACCCTCCTGGCGGTAACCCCGACCTACACTTGGGGTAGCCGCCACAGAGGATTGCATGGCCCCGAGAGGAATTTTTTGAATAAAACTTTTTGTAATACTTGTAGCTAGCACTAGGCTAGCTACCTGTGTCCCCCAAGTCCCTCCGCTCTGCTCTGATCCCCCACGTAATACGTACCCCCCAGGGATCCAATCCAATCAGCCCCAGGCTTCGCAATGGGGAGGATCGGGACTGCACAGGACGTCATGACGTCGATGATGTCAGACGTCATGTCCGATCATCGTCATATCGACGACTGAAGCTGATTGGGGAGGCTGCAGCTCTCGCAGGATCACGGCTGGGTAAATATAAGCGCTGGTGACCGGGGGGGGGGGGGGGGGGGTGGGATCAGAGAGGTGCGGGGGACACAGGTAGCTAGCCAAGCGCTAGTTACAAGTATTACAAAAAGTTTTATTCAAAAAATCCCTCCCGCGGACGCAGCCACCGAAACTGCGTACCGCCAGGGAGGTTAAATTGTTCTTTTATTCATCAATACATAGTTCCATAGCGGGACAAACAGGCTTGGATCATAAGTGACAATGGCCTCAATTCACTAAGATCATGCTAGAGATAATAAGGCAAGAGAAAACTTACCTCCACACGTGAGAGCGTTATCTTACCTCTTCATTCCTTAACCTCCTTGGCGGTAATCCCGAGCTGAGCTCGGGGTATGCCGCCGGAGGTCGCCGCTCAGGCCCTGCTGGGCCGATTTACATTCTGTAAAAAGCAGCACACGCAGCCGGCACTTTGCCAGCCGCGTGTGCTGCCCGATCGCCGCCGCTCCGCGGCGATCCGCCGCGTGCAGCGGCGAAAGAGGGTCCCCCCAGCCGCCCGAGCCCAGCGCAGCCGGAACAAACAGTTCCGGCCGGCGCTAGGGGCTGGATCGGGCGGCTCTGACGTCAGGACGTCGACTGACGTCCATGACGTCACTCCGCTCGTCGCCATGGCGACGAGGAAAGCGAAACAAGATAGGCCGCTCATTGCGGCCTATCTTGTTACTTTCGATTGCCGGAGGCGATCGAAAGTACGCTTCTGGAGCGCCCTCTAGTGGGCTTTCATGCAGCCAACTTTCAGTTGGCTGCATGAAATATTTTTTTTTTTATTAAAAAAAACCCACATTGCAGCCTCCCTGGCAAAATAATTAAACCGCCAGGGAGGTTAAGTTACCTCTCCTGTAGTTAATTTACCTCCTCTGTAGTTATTTTCACATGCAGCTAATTAACAGCCTGTCTTTAACTCTGGAGTTATTTTAAGGATTGGAGAGTTAATTTAAAGACAGAAGAGTTAACTTTAGGCTTGCCTGAGGTAAAATGTTTCCTGAATACTACATGCCTTATCACCATGGTAACAACTCTAGAAGAGTTATTAAAGACAGGAGATAAGTTTAGTGAATTGAGGCCATTGAGAGGAATTTGTGACCTTTTTGGGTAAAGAGAGCTGAACCCACTGGCAGGTCGCACTTATCTGGTGGGTGCTGCCTACCCATTGCTGTTGTTTTACTAAGATTTTCACATGCGGTAATAGTTCAGTAATTTACAGAAAAACATGGCTGTAATACAATAAGACCTGTTTGGTAATTAGTAGAAATCTAACCAGCTGTGGAGTAAGTCTTGGTAGCAAGCTGTGTACTACTATGGTGAAGCAGAATTGTTTGTGACCTGGAAATATTTATTGGTTGGTACTATACCCACTAATGTACTAATATATAGCTTGACTTAGCCCAACTCTGACTTTTTTATTTTAAAAGCTTTTAACCATTGTGCATATTTCTACCAATAAAATGAATTAACCAATCAAATCTTTATGGATCGGGTGCTGTTGAGTACCGTTTCTCCGTTCTTCTATAAATGCATAGTAGAAGGCAGGACAGGCACCGCTGATGATCACAAAGCTCTTATTGATCACATCAGAAGACGACAAGCAGTGGTACAGCGACGAACTGCCATTTCGATCTCCATAGCTCTTTTTCAAGCTACTGAACTGGTCTGAAGAGTAAAAGGCTAGTAACCCACAGGAGGGGTTCAGGTTAGTTGCCCCCGGGGGTTAAGGTTAGTGGGGAGGGCATTAAGGTTTGGCACCCATCTGGGGGGAGGTTAAAGGTCAGGCGCCCCCCTGGGGGAGGGTTAAGTGTGAGTTATAGAGGTTATGTCATAGTAAAATATCTGTAAATATTACTGATGATATTTTACTATGTGAATGAAGTAGTAGAATATCGGTAAATTTACTGATATACTACTAATATTATCCTGCGCCATTTTAAACAAACACCTTTATCAAACGCATGCACAAATGAGGCTAAACGTATAGCCCTCTGTAAAAGAGGATCCTGCATCACACAGATTGGAAATTAGCCTTACTAATATCATATCGTTTCTGTATATCGATAGTACTACCCACTGCTGAGCCATACTTGGTTGCTATGATCCAGGAGTGCAGTCTCCATTCAATACACTATCTGCATGTACGGTGTGCTAATCTACTGACAGATTAAAGTGAGATAAAAAAAAATCATACATACCTGTGGCTTCCTCCAGCACCCTCTGGCCTGATCGCCCCCTCTGCGTCTTCTCTATCTCCTGGATCTTCCGCAGGGCTCCCGGTATCTTCGGCCAGTGAGGGCCAGTCGGCGCAATGGCAGTGCAGCTGCGCACCCTACCCCAGTCTCGTTCCCATGGCCAGGAGAGTTCTGCGCCGCCACAGACAACTCCCGGAGACTGGAGTGCGGTAGGCTGGGCATGCACAGTAAGCCCCGACTGGATAAAATACTGGGAGCCCTTACAGAAGGATCCAGGAGACAGAGGATGGCGCTGAGGACGCGATCAGGCCGGCGGGGGCTGGAGGAAGCCACAGGTATGTATGATTTTTATTTTTTTCCTTTTCATCTCAGGTTCCCTTTAAGTAAGTTCATATTCAGAATCAGTTTATTTCGCCGAGCATGACAGGGTCCTGCTCGGAATTGGGTTTGGCACAGATACAAAGCTCAATGAAGAGGATAGAGGTAGATAGAGTCACTCAGAGTACAGTTAACAGGGCAAAAGACAAAGACAACTTAACAAACAGCAAAGAAACGTAACAGCTTAATCACCCAGACTTCTCCAAAAGGAAAAAAAAAAAGTCTAATCAGTTATTCCTTGCTTTATTCAGTCCTGTTGTGGGGTGGAGGAATGTGGAGAGAGCGTTCAGGAGGCTGAAAGCTGAGGGGAAGAAAGAGTTCTTATGTCTAGTGGTCCTGGTGGAGATGGCCCAAAGGCTTCGGCCCAATGGAAGTGGGCTGAAGAAGCAATGGCCTGGATGGGAGGGGTCATTGGTGATCCTCAGCGCTCCAGAACACAGCCTGGTGTTGTACAGGAGGGCAAGTGAGGGGATTGGTTTGCCAATGATTCTATGTGCCGATCTGATGACTCTCTGAAATCTAAGTTTAAGTTAAACTTATACATTGTAAAATTGTAAAATTATCAGGAAAACTATTTGTTATGTTCACAAACTATAAAGAAGAAACTCATAAAAGACCTGATGTAAACTTTTATGACTAACACACACACACACACACACACATTTAATAGACTCTCTGGCCTCGCTCCAAGATTTTATTGCAGCATTTAGTCTTGAAGGTTTTAGAATTAATGATAACCACTTAAAAGATTAATCTTAGCAATTCCAAAAGCAGAGCAGGAAAATTATACATTTGTGTTCAACCTTTTAAATTGATCTATTACAGCGCTAACTATTAACCCTCTAAGCAAGCACCTGTGACATTTTAAGGACACACCAATCCACCCAACTAATTATCCTGAAGAGCCAAGTTACTTGTATATGTCACTACTGGACTCCAGAGATCTTTGCTGGCAAGACCGTCCACCTTCTTGGCGATGTGGCGTGCTCAGGTGAGACTGAATACCTAAGAGGACACGATTTAGAAAAATTGTAAAATTTAAAAAAACTTGAAAACATACATAAAAAGT
The DNA here is from genome assembly GCF_040937935.1 of Hyperolius riggenbachi. Lineage (NCBI taxonomy): Eukaryota > Metazoa > Chordata > Amphibia > Anura > Hyperoliidae > Hyperolius > Hyperolius riggenbachi. Next base: position 126,554,551 of record NC_090647.1, read on the forward strand.
ACATTTCTCCCAGAAAAAAATGAGCTATAAATTAATTTTCTGTTATGTTGCTGTCACTTACAGTAAGTAAATGAAATCTGACAGAACTAACCAGTTTTGCACTAGCCCATCTTCTCATAGGGGATTCTCAGGGCTTTATTTTCAAAAGCACTTAGTGAATGGCAGTTTCTCAGTCCATCTGCCAGAATAGTGTGCAAATAGGGTAGGGGGCAGCCTGTATCTTTGTAAAGATCCTTTCTGCTTTTGTAAAGAATAAATCGAATCCTGACAATTCCCCCATGATGAGATGGACTAGTCAAAAACCTGTCAGTTCCATCAGAATTCTGCTAACTACTGCAAGTTACCAAAACATAGGAATTTGCAGCACATTTTACTCTGGAAGAAACATACGTCTTATTTGTATGTGTTTAAATGTATTTCAATTGTAAAATCCAAAATACGTGGAAAATAAATACTTCCTGCAGTAGCCAGAGCTCTGGGTCGAACTTCCTGCAGTAGCCAGAGTTCTGGGTCGAACTTCCTGCAGTAGCCAGAGCTCTGGGTCGAACTTCCTGCAGTAGCCAAAGCTCTGGGTCGAACTTCCTGCAGTAGCCAGAGCTCTGGGTTGAACTTCCTGCAGTAGCCAGAGCTCTGGGTTGAACTTCCTGCAGTAGCCAGAGCTCTGGGTTGAACTTCCTGCAGTAGCCAGAGCTCTGGGTTGAACTTCCTGCAGTAGCCAGAGCTCTGGGTTGAACTTCCTGCAGTAGCCAGAGCTCTGGGTTGAACTTCCTGCAGTAGCCAGAGCTCTGGGTTGAACTTCCTGCAGTAGCCAGAGCTCTGGGTTGAACTTCCTGCAGTAGCCAGAGCTCTGGGTTGAACTTCCTGCAGTAGCTAGAGCTCTGGGTTGAACTTCCTGCAGTAGCCAGAGCTCTGGGTTGAACTTCATGCAGTAGCCAGAGCTCTGGGTTGGACAAGAGGGAATCATTTTTGTACTGATATGGAAAAGTTACCAATGAAATAATCGGTGAATAGACAAACATTCATGGAACCCATAGTATATTGCGGGACCCTGGCTGTCATGCAGGGTTTTCTGCTAACACAGAAATGCTCCATTTCCAAGGATAAAAATGTAAATGCTGATCCATATCTGTGAGGAATCTAGCTTTTACAGGTCTCTTCTTCAAAGTATTTTTAGCAGGAGGGGAATAAAATGTCTGACAGGTTGTTATTGTTGTCAGAGGTGCCACTGTGTTGCAGGCATGTCACTTGTCTAGCTGACAAGGTGAAGACGTGAGGCAAACATTCCCAGCCAAAAGGAAAATGACACCAAAACAAGTTAAATTTTGAAGTAATGCATGCCCCACCCAAATCCAATAAACCAGGGCTGTGGAGTTAGTACAAAAATTATCCAACTCCGACTCCTCAGTTTATGAAACCACCGACTCAAACTCCAGGTACCCAAAATGGCTCAGACTCCTCGACTCCCACTCCATAGTCTAATACTTACCAGGGCTGAAGTTTTTGTACAACAATCATCCGACTCCTTAGTTTATAAACACACCGACTCCAACTCCAGGCACCCAATATTGCTCCGACTCAGACTCCTTGACTGTGACTCCAACTCCATAGCCCTGCAATAAACAGCCTACTTCCCACGTCAGTAGACAGGAAGTGAGGAACAGTCACTCTATAGGACACCCTACATTAAATTAAGCAAATGTCAGCATTTCTCTCTATAGGCCTCTGTTCACGTCTTACATTTTCTAAACTATTCCCATTTTACAAAAAGGGGGGGGGTCTTGGTTATCACGATAAGCAAATAAGATATAGTAGGATTCACATTCTAGTTAGACTGCCTTAAATATTTATCTTCATAGCCTGAATCTAGGCCAGTAACTTTATTCACAGTAAAAGCCAGAGATGTAAGTGACAGGCAGGTCTGTGCACAGCTCAGAGAGAGTAGTGACTGGACAATGACAGAACACCCTAGGGGTGTGTGTGTGTGTGTGTGTGTGTGTGTGTGTGTGTGTGTGTGTGTGTGTGTGTGTGTGTGTGTGTGTGTGTGTGTGTGTGTGTGTGTGTGTGTGTGTGTGTGTGTGTGTGTGTGTGTGTGTGTGTGTGTGTGTGTGTGTGTGTGTGTGTGTGTGTGTGTGTGTGTGTGTGTGTGTGATAATATGTTTGCTTTTGAAAAAACGTTAAAGAGACTCCGTAACAAAAATTTCATCCGGTTTTCTTCCATCCTACAAGTTCCAAAATCTATTCTAATGTGTTTTGGCTTACTGCAGCATGTTCTACTATCACCATCTCTGTAATAAATCAACTTGTCTCTCTCGTCAGACTTGTCGGCCTGTGTCTGGAAGGCTGCCAAGTTCTTCAGTGTTGTGGTTCTGTGATGCATCTCCCCCCTCCAGGCCCCTCTCTGCACACTGCCTGTGTGTTATTTAGATTAGTGCAGCTTCTCTCTGCTCTATTATCTTTTACAAGCTGGATAAATCCTCCTCTGAGCTGGCTGGGCTTTCACATACTGAGGCATTACATACAGGCAGAGCTGTCTGCACTCTGCAGGAAGAAACAGCCTGACACTTCAGTGGAAGATAGCTGCAGGGGGAAAGAAACACACAAATGATCTCTTGAGATTAAAAAGTAAGGCTGTATACAGCCTGCTTGTGTATGGATGTATTTTCTATGTGTGGACATACTGTACATCAACCTACTTCCTGTTTTGGTGGCCATTTTGTTTGTTTATAAACAAACTTTTTAAAACTGTTTTTAACCACTTTTAATGCGGCGGGGAGCAGCGAAATTGTGACAGAGGGTAATCGGAGATGTCCCCTAACGCACTGGTATGTTTACTTTTGTGCAATTTTAAAAATACAGATTCTCTTTAAGAGACATTCTAACTAACTATGATATCGGATATATTATATATATTGTATATATTTAGGAGTACACTGTTAGTTTTACACTGCCCATCGACATCTGTAATTGGTGAATGGGAGCATGTGTTCCCTGAGCCAATCAGGGTTCCTGTAATGAGCCAAAGTTCCAACTAAATACACAAACACTGCCTCTGTGCTCTGAACTCTGTTCTAAGCACAAAGAATAAAAAATGTCTAAACATCTAGGAGAAAAAAAAACACACACATTTTACACTACATAAATTCTTCCCCCTCTCCCATCCACCATGGTTACAATAATAAAACACTTGAAAAAAAAAAAAAAAGTGACAGCATTTAAAAAAAAAAAAAAACATTAACCACTTAACAACCTCTGCCACGCTTATCTACGCCCCTTTAAAATTCACCTGAGTCACAGGGGCGTAGATAGGCAACTCCTGTTTATTTTCCTGCTGTGCGCGATCGCGTCCGCAAGCACGCGGACGTGCATACGCGTCGGGCACCCGCTGGTCTGTGATTGGCTGATGTGAACATGTGTTCACAAAGCCAATGACAGTGCTTATTCATGCAGAATGTGTGTAAACATTTTATCAGTCACTATGCTGTTACAGTTACTGAGATCACTCGTGAGAGGATCTCAGATAACTAACACAGCATTAGTGACTGATCAGCATCAGTGAGGTTTTTTTAAAAATAAACTATACCCCCATTAAGCCCATTAACCCTTGCCTCCCTTAAATGTGAAAATTGCTGTGGTTTTTAGGTGAAAAACCCTGTGGTAGAGAAGTGGTTAAGGCTGCTTCCACACAGGGACGTTACAGGCGCATGTTAGTGCAGCCTGTAACGCTCCCCCAACGCACAGCAATGTAACACAAGTGGGCTGTTCAAACTGCCCACGTTGCGTTACATGTAATGCTGCACGTTGTAGTGAAAGTGCAGCATGCTGTGCGTTCGTTAGACTGTTTGCACATGCTCAGTGGGGGGCGGAGAGGAGGCTGGGAGATGCTGCTACAGTAGCCGCGCATATGGCTACTTAATATGCACTGCACTGGCGGCCGCTGATTGGCCGGCGGGACCACGTGATGCGGAGTGTCTCGCTCCGCATCACGTGGTACCGCCGGCCAATCAGCGCCACTCTGGGAGACCTTATGCGAATAGAGCCGCCTAACGCGACTCACTCTAACGTCCTCTCCCGCACCACCATGCGTTGCGTTAGGGGCCCGTTATGGGACCATAACGTCCCCTAAAACGCAACGTCTTGGTGTGTAAGTAGCCTAATAGTTACTTTAGGGACACAGCTTTTTAATCTGTATCTCATGAGGGTAGATTACTGTTATCTTACCAAATGTGGATTGTTATATTTGATCAGGTATAGTGAGAAAACAAAAAACAAAAACAAATAAAAATATACCTTTAGTTCCAAATAACATATGGTCATCATGCATTGTACAAGGAACATAATTTAAATGTAATAACCGGGACAAACCAATAAATTGTGCTGTTTTATCTATAGTAGCATGGGCCCCCGATGAGTCACAAGGCCCTGTGACGAACTGTGTAGGGCAGAGCTTTAGGACACGCACACTACCCCAAATTGAACGTACGGACACCGGCATGGAAGCGTGGAAATTGGAACCGGATCTGTGGGACTGGTGATATGCTTTTATACGTATTTTACATTGTACGTGTATGGGGCTCTGGATGCCATATTAAACTACGATTTTACGCTATGCAACCCACCTTGTCTGTTAAAACACATTTTTGAATAACAGCACTGAGCTATGATACGCTGAATACCAAGAAACCTGCGAGTGAGCAGGGAACTGAAGGGGGGGGGTCTTATTTCCCTGTATGTGGTGTAGGCTGCCCAGAGTGTGTTATGCGCAAGGGTGTGCTGTGAGAACGGTACTCCCCATGAAGTTACATTTATGTTCCCCTAAATATACTAGATATCTGGCACTGCCTGAAGATCATATAAAACAAATACAGTATATACAGCACAGAGCCATGAAATGAAAGCGATTAGTAATAAAGTTTAGATGTGCTGATGTTGCAGAGGACCCATAATCAACATCTGCCAAGCAAATCACAACATACTGCTGGAAAATCTGCCCATTACGGTGAAAATGTGAGATTACCATACTGCACAACATGCATTTACAGATATCAGAATAGTACATTTTAATCAGTTTTGCCTCTTCGTTAAGCTAAAAGAGCCACTGCAGATTAAACATGTGGATTAGCGGGGGTATTACAAAGACATGGTTAGCTTTGTCCACCATAAGCTTCACATAGGTCGACAGAATGCCGAAATGGTTTACAAACCATGATTTCTAAATGCTTTCATCTTATTTAAAGTCGCATCTTGTTGCATTTTATAAGCTTACCCAATTAAAATGCCAGTGAAGCTGAAAACATGGAGAGTTACGCCAAAGCAGCGAACTGTCACTAGAAGTAAGCATGCGGAGACATTTAACAGACTCGGAGGCTAATTCAGCCCATTAAAGGGCATCTACGCGGTTTTTGAAATCAGGAAAAAAGGGCGCTCACTAATGTTCTCTCTTGAAATAGATCGCAAAATTCAATACTTCTTATTAGATATACTTGGCTGCATTTAAAAATTACCTAAACCTTCTGAAGGAAACATAAAAAAAAGGAATCCTGGGACAGATTACAGTATCCGTACTTTTATTTCATTTCTGTAAAGTGAACCTGAGGTGAAAATAAACTGATGACGCATCACTTCATTCTAAAGGGGGGAGCGAGAGAGAGAGGGAGCCCCAAAAGTGAGGGAAGGGGGAGGGGACTTCCTCCCTTCTCCACCGCTGCCACACACTCCCTTTTCTCTCTCCGTTGCCACCCCAGGGTGGCACTTCCAGGTCCGGGTGGCTAGGGGGGACAGCAGCTGGGCAGGGGAGTGCGCATGCCCCATTTTGCAAGACATGCGGACGCCCATGCTGATGAGATAAACAATTGTATTTATCCTCCCAGTTCTAAAAAAATTACTTTTTTGATATCCTACTTTTTTTTTATATGTAAACATTTAGTAAGTAGATTTAAGGTTTTCTTGTCGCTACTCAATGGCAATCTATTAAGCTTTTTTTTTTATGTATCCCCTGCTCTTTTAGAATTTGTTTCCGCAAGGAATAGTTTTATGGCTGTATTTCCTTATCAGAGAGAGTCCCACAAGAGAGAAGCTGTCACTTGCAAGCCTGAAGATTAAAGATGGGCATACATCTTGTGATCTGGCTGAATGATTGACCATTCAATTCAATAACATACAAACTCTTTGCAGATAGGGCTCTGGTTGGGGTTCAAGCTGGGGACCCAGCGCTGCAAGGTGAGAGTGCTATTCACTACGACAACGTGCTGTAATGTGAAAATGTCGGTTTTGAACAAATCATGCCACTTGCATACCACATGGATTGTAAGTTTTGTTTTTTTTCCTAACAGACAAGTTGCTGTTATAGCACACCTGAGCCAAGGCAAAAGTGAGCACAGAGGTTTGTACATGCTGGATCCACATACCTCTGTGCATTGTCCATTCCTCTCCTCATTCCTCTCAGTCCTCGTAATAACGCCATTAAAAATTAGGCTTTTGGCTAAATTCAAATTTACAGACAAGACGAAGCAGGCCTGCTGCAATGAAATACTTACCCGGTCCTTCCTCCAGCCCCTTGCAGCCGACATGTCCTACACAGCATCTCTGCTCGCAGCCGCCGGCCCAGGGTCCCCGCCGGTGCTGAGGCCAACTTCGAGGTCGCCCTTAATGCGCCTGCATGAAGCACCACCGTCAATCAATTCCTTGTTGTCCAAAGTGTACTGCACAGGCGCAGTAGTTCTGGATTTGATTGACAGCGGCGCAGTAGAGGATGCTGGTCTCTGCACTGGTGGGGCTCCCGGGCTGGTGGCTGCGAGCGGAGATGCTGCGTGGGACATGTCGTCTGCAAGGGGCTAGAGGAAGCCTCGGGTAAGTATTCCATGGGGTAGAAAAAAAGAGTGGTGACTCCTTTAAGGGAAGTGAATAGGGTGTAGAAGAGGAAGGCATGGCAGGTGGAGGGAAGGAAAATCTCAGCAAGCCTGCCTCTTGTTTTCTGAAAGTTTGAATTTAGCAAAAATACAACATTTTCAAGGAGTGATTGCGGGGGCCAGGAGGGGGGGGGGGGGAGGAAAGGAAGAGACAACACACAGAGGTATGTGGATCCAGCATGAAGATACCTCTGTGATTAACTTGGGTAGCTTTGCCTCTGGTCAGTTATTCTTTAAAGAGGAGCTGTTAGGTATAAGGTCTCAGAGAAAATAAACACATATATCAGTAGCTAAAGATTGGCTGTACTTACATTACATATGCATTTCACTGTCCACGTTTGGATTTCACAGAATTTGTATATAGTATATGCAGAGATAGATGCTCCTGACAGCTCATGGCAGGTTCCATGTTTATCTGTCAAATGTGTCGTCATGTCCTGCCTGCTTCCTGATCACAGATAAGCTCCTACTTGAACAACACAGTGTGCAGTGAATATTAATGAGCCATGTGGCTAGGAACAATAGCTGACTCCTGCAGAGTACTCTGCCCCGAGATTTATCAGTGCTACACGCTGGACTGATTAGAAGCTTCTGTAACGTCTCATTAGCAGCCGAGGGGAGGGCCCCAGAATGCTTTGCAGTATAGTATGCGGCTTGCGTCCTTATGGGTCTATAACAGACTTTAAGATAAGCACACATCAAAGGTAACTGAGATTTTTATCTTCACTAATGGCTTTTGGTCTTCCTTCTAAACTGTTTAACACAGGAGAATAGAGGTTTAAATTAGCTTCTGCAGCCTAACAGTTACTCTTTAAACAAAAAAATCTTGCAGAAATTACACCACTGTGGAGCGATGGGCACGAGCCTAGCGGGCATGGACTTCTTCTGTGGGTAGCCTTAATTAGATAAAGAGTAAACAAGAAAGCTCCTTAATGCATCTAGCAGAAATCTGACTGTACTCCTGTGACAGTGATACTTCTCCCTAACCAAACAACTCAATACCACTAAGATGTGGACTGAAAACCCAAACAGCAAACCACAACAAAACAATCATGTATTATTTAACTAAGAAAGCAAATCCAACTGGAGGCATTCCAAAACAAAAAGAAATATGAACTGGAGTGAAACATAAGCAGCGACATTACACACACCTTCTGTGAAATTCCTATTGTTAAGGATAATGTGCAGATCAGCTAACAAAGGAAAATGGGACACTGCTGTTCCTGGAGTTTATCTTCAAGGTTACCATATATGAGGCTGGACTACATCATTTTTATGCTTTTCTAAAATGCAAAACTTCACATGCAAATGTATTCGGTATATTGCAGCCGGTAAAAGTGAACCTTAAGCCAGAAAAAAAAAACGAGTTTTACTCACCTGGGGCTTCTACCAGCCCCCTGCAGCTGTCCGGTGCCCTCACAGCCACTCACTAATCCTCTGGTCCCCCGCTGCCAACTAGTTTCGTTTTTGCCGACAGGCCCGTCAGGACTGGCCACGCGTAGCTTTTTCCGCATTCCCGACTGTAATTAGCGCTATTGCGGACCGCAACGCGTACAAAAATACGCAATGCTGCATTACCTATGCGTAGGTATGCGGCAATGCATATTTTTGTACGCGTTAGGGTCCGCAATAGCACTAATTACAGTCGGAAATGCAGAAAAAGATACGCGTGGCCAGTCCTGACGGGCCTGTCGGCAAAAGCGAAACTAGCTGGCAGCAGGTGACCAGAGGATTAGTGAGTGGCTGTGAGGGCACAGGACTGCTGCAGGGGGCTGGTAAAAGCCCCAGGTGAGTAAAACTTTTTTTTTCTGGCTTAAAGAGAACCCGAGGTGTGTTTAAAGAATGTTATCTGCATACAGAGGCTGGATCTGCCTATACAGCCCAGCCTCTGTTGCTATCCCAAACCCCACTAAGGTCCCCCTGCACTCTGCAATCCCTCATAAATCCCAGCCGTGATGTGAGGCTGTGTTTACATCTGTAGTGTCAGTCTCAGCTGCTCCCCCACCTCCTGCATAGCTCCGGTCCCTGCCCCCATCCCTTCCCTCCAATCAGCAGGGAGGGAAGGGATGCAGGCGGGGACTGGAGTTCTGCAGGAGGCGGGGAGAGCAGCAGACTGACACTATAGAGATAAACACAGCCAGCTCTGACAAGCTGTTTGTCAGCAGCATGGCTGTGATTTAAGAGGGATTGCAGACTGCAGGGGGACCTTAGGGGGGTTTGGGATAGCAACAGAGGCTGGGCTGTATAGGCAGATCCAGCCTCTGTATGCAGATAATATTCTTCAAACCCACCTCGGGTTCTCTTTAAGGTTCACTTTAAGCAAGGCTAAACAATAAGTTCATAAAGTATAGAGGAAAAATTTGGGCGCACTATAGGCCGTAATGTGAATTACGGCTATATCGGTGTTCAGACAGTAATGTGGGTGCAGTCAATAGACCGTGCCCAAATTACTATAAAAACAGGGTACCCTCTTTCCCTGAAAATAAGCCCTAGCTGGAATTGTGAGCATGCTTTAAATATAAGCGCTACCCCGGAAATAGGAAATAAGCCCTAGCTGGAGTTTAAGAGGATAAAGGGGTGGACAGCAAGCGGGTACATAGCAGTGCAGTGCTGATAGGGCACCAGACCTGTCATTCTAGCACACAGCAAGGTTATTAGCTGTGAGCAGGGATGACAGTAACGATGCCTGATCAGTACAGAAGCAATCCAGAGACAGCAGAGTACAGAGGAACAGGAAATGTTCTGCTGAAAGACACTTTCTGATAGAAATAGAAGATATTCTCTGAAAATAAGCCCTAGCGCATCTTTTACGCTTCTTTCACAATGGGACGTTGCGTTCGATGCGACGTTAAAGTCACACAACGTGCCCCTAATGCAACGCATGTAGGTTATGAAATTGGACATTATTTTGCACTGCGTTGTGTCTCTTGGTGTGCTGTTTTCGTTGCATACTGATGGAACGAAAACGGCGCATGCGTTACATTTAAAAAAAAAAAACAGAACAACATTACTGAGCATGTGCAACCCACAACGCAGCAAATTCATTGCTAAATGCACAGCATGCAGCACTTTCTAAATATTGCTACACGTTACACACAACGCAACGTGTGCACTGTGAATGTCGCACAGACTTTGTATTGCTGTGCGTTAGTCTGCGTTGTAATTTTTTATAACGTGCGACTAACATCCCACTGTGAAAGAGGCCTTAGAGCAAAAATTAATATAGAGCACTTTCAGGGAAACAAGGTAATTTGGCAGCTGGCAGCCAAATTATGTCCTTCCCCCTGAGTCCATAGTGGCCTGGAGAGGGAATAGTAATTAACGCCGCCAGGACTTTTGCAGGAGCAGGGTAATTTGTTCGGCTTCACTGCGCCCAAATTTCCTGGCGCTGTTTTTGCATGTATGCTTATAAACAGTCAGACTGTGTTTTGGAGGTTTTTTTGGTGTCACTGGAGCCAAGCCTAGAAAAGTGGAGGTCACGATTACCGTCATTATGGGGATTTTGCACTTTAAACTGGCAATATTGAACTCCCAATAAAATAAGGCTATCTAAATATGGCAAAAATATTCAGATTACAAAAAGTTATGAAAACTGGGGATACTTTCAGTTAATATCCTTTTTGGAAAAGGAAAATTGTCAAAGGTAATTGTAAAAACACCACCATACCTCTACATTTAGAAATAGGGTTTCATTGGTTTTTTTCTTTACAGTGTTCGTTTTTTTCCTCATTTTTACTTTGATGACTAGTCTTCGGACTAAAATATTTAATCAAGAATGTGCTAAATATCAAAAATGAAAGTGTGATATTTGTTTACAGCTTGACATACTTGTGGTGATATATTGGGGTGCTGATGATGTAAGGATAACAGGAACATATTTCTTTCATTTTCTATCGCCTTCAGCTATATATTTTGTCAGAGGTGTAGGTAGGCCAGCCAGTCTGGCTTTTGAAAGGTGTCACCTGGATATGTCTGTATGTAGATTAAAACAGTCATTCAGGGCAGAGATCAAAGGAACTGCCAGTGTCTTAATGAATAGACCAGTCACCTTCAATAGGCAAGGAAGGGGCTCATTAGGCCACTAGCAGTCACCTGAGGGAGAACAATAGCAGACAATCTAGGATGTGATTGTCTGTGTCTGTTAACAGGCAATCTTTAGATGTATAGACATTGTAACCTGGGGAAATTGGACTAAGGAAGTCTTTTGTTGGGTGTGTGTACTATAGTGGATGTTGGATCTCTGGAAATCCAGTTATGACTGAGGATGTAATTAAATCTAGTCCCCCCCCCCCCCCCTATATATCTTTGTATATATTCTGTTCTGCATTGTTCCACTTTTTCCTGGAATATTAAATTATTATTTAATAAGCTTGACTTCTGCTATACTAAACTAACCCTCATAGCCTAGAAGAGACTGCAGTGTAGCTGTGTATAAGTCCGTGCCTAATTGTATGCTTGAGCAACACTACCATATGAAATTGTAATTGCATTGTGTGTGGGGGGCGTTTGTCATACGTTGGCCTAAAGCGTGCAGCTGACCCAACGTACGAAACGCCAGTGCGAGTAGCTAACAGTATCGTTCGGAATGACTGTTAGTGGTTTTGCTGCACGACAGTGTAACTTGCATTACAAGTCAGTGTCTGATTGTGCTGTGTTACTGTACAACTGTACTGTGTGTGTGGGTGCGTGGCGTTCTCGTATTCGGCCTAAGCGCAAAGCTGACCCAAATACGAAAACGCAGTTTGCGCGTTGAGCCCTCGACAGCTGAGGGGACATGTCTAGCAACGCTAGTGGTGGCAGTGGGAAGTGTTTGAGAGGTCCCAGCCTTGTTTGTAGCTTAAATAAGGCTGTTCCCCGCTTAATCTGGTCAAAGCCGCAGTCGGGAACCGTATACGCAGGCGTGCCGCGGGCCGGTTCCTGACATAATTGGCTGGCAGTGGTTGGAACGTTTAGTACATTAGTACGCAGTTTAGCTCGCTATTCTGAGTACTAAAGGCTGGAAGCTTGCTAGAAGCAACCAGCCTACAGAAGTCTACTCAGTGCAGAATCTATATGTTTTTTTTTTTTTTGTTCAAAGCTACACACTTGGTATTTTGCTTCCCCTCCCCTTTTTTTTTTTGCAACACGATGGCTCAGAAAGCATCCAGCTATGCAAGGAGATACTACTCAACCTGTGTGAGCACAAAGGCATCGAGACGGTGAGCGGCCAGACTAAGGAGCAGTTAGTTCGTGCGCTCGAGGAGCATGATGAGGCAGAGCAAGCCCGGGCTTCAACGTCAGCGGATGCAGCTCACGACACGCCAGAGGAGGAATCGCTCCCGCTGCAGAATGCGAGTGGAGACGATGTCCTGGATGATCCACCAAACACAGAGATGACATCTCTGGAAGCTGATCTACAGCTACTGAACTCGGCTGATCCTGAACTGCGCCTAAAGCTGATCCTACTGCACCGACAGGCAGAGAAGGAACAAGCGGCACAGCGACACCAGCTGGAGCTGGCTAAACTTCAGCAGCAGAACCGGTCTGCTGGACCCGCAGAACGCGAAGGTGAGCGAGTCCACAGAATCCCCCTGGATAAGTTCCCCGCTATGGACAAGGACTCTGACATAGACACTTTCCTACAGGGGTTTGAAAGGACTTGTCGGCAGTATGGGGTGCCCCTTGAGCAGTGGGCAAGATACCTCACACCAGGGCTGAGAGGCAAGGCCCTGGAGGCGTTTGTGAGTCTCCCCCAGGAGGAAGAAACAGACTTTGAGGCAATTAAGAAGGCCATCATTGCGCGATACCACCTCATGCCAGAGGTGCATCGCAAACGTTTCAGGACAGTGCAGCGAGGTCCAAATTACAGTTACCTGGATCATGCGTGCAACCTGTGCACTGCCTTCCAGCAGTGGTTAAAAGGACTGTCAGTCAAAACCTTGGACGCCCTGCAGGAGCTGATGATAAAAGACCAGTTCCTACACACCTGTCCTGTTGAGGTCCGGCTGTTTGTGCTGGATCGAGAACCCAAGACAGTGGATGAGGCTGCGAAAATGGCCGATTCCTACACCGCCCATAGAGCACCCGAGTCCCAGAGGACTACTACGCCCAGCTGGAGGGGAGAACAGATTGCTAAACCTGTGTCACCCAGCACCCAGAGGAGGCAAGCACCGCTGTCTCCTGGATTCAGGCAACCAACCACGGACACTCGGAAATGCTTTGTATGTGACCGGGTGGGTCATATCAGCATGACTTGCCCAGAGAGGAAGAGGGAGGCCCCAAAATCCAGTGAGGCCTCAAACCCCAGGGAAGTCCCAACTGCTTTGTGTGCTATTCGGCCTAAGCGCAAAGCTGACCCAAATACGAAAACACAGTTTGTGCGTTGAGCCCTCGACAGCTGAGGGGACGTGTCTAGCAACGCTAGTGGTGGCAGTGGGAAGTGTTTGAGGGGTCCCAGCCTTGTTTGTAGCTTAAATAAGGCTGTTCCCCACTTAATCTGGTCAAACCAGCAGTTGGGAACCGTATACGCAGGCGTGCCGCGGGCCGGTTCCTGACAATACTGGTTTTACCTGGAAGCTTTGTAAATACTTTGACCTTGTTTTGCTGCAGTGTACAAAGGATGAGATCTATCCACAGAGAACTGATGGGCCTAGTTATTAGTCACAATTCTGTGGACTTTGTAAAAATGTTCGTCTTCTTTACTGAAACAATAGCATGGATGTTGAGCTTTTTCCCACAAGGGCAGAGGTCCTCACATATTTTTTGGAAAAGCTCAAATTGAAGGGATTGAATCAGGAAATGTATGGTTGATTAAGTAGAGCACATTTCTCAATGTTTCTGCCCATCCTTAAAGGACCACTATTGCAAAAAAAAATTGTAAAATTCAAAATATGTGTAAACACATACAAACAAGAAGTATATTTCTTCCATAGTAAAACTTACAGTAGTTAGTAGCAATCTAATGGAACCAACAGGTTTTGGACTATTCCATCTCCTCATGGATGAGTCTCAGTATTTATTTTATGCTTTACAAAAGCACTCAGTGGAAAGGATCTATCTAAAGATGCAGCTACCACCACCTCCCCCACCAGTTTGTACACTATGCTGACAGATGGACTGAGCAACTGCCATTCACCAAGTGCTTTTGAAAAATAAAGAAAATCCTGAGAATTCCCCATGAGTAAATGGGCTAGTCCAAAGCCTGTCAGTTCTGTCACATTTCTACCACCTACTGTAAGTGACAGCAGCATAGGAAAAAAAAGTAGTTTATAGCACCTTTTACTCTGGGAGAAATGTACTTTTTATTTATGTGTTTTCATGTATTTTCAACTTTACAATTTTTCACAAAAGTGGTCTTTTAACACTGGCATGCATATGATCCTCGTGAACTTGAGTTTGACACCTGCACAGTATATTGGCACACTCTGCTGCTCACTAAACATTACTAGGTGGATCACCAAATGTCCCTTGCTTTTTATTAAATGTTTTTTAAAAACACATTTTAAAACTAAACACAAAAAATAAAATAAAACCACAAATATGATAAATACAATACAATTCCTTCTTTAATTTAGACAGCTACTTAATTAAATGCAGCTGAAGTTCAGCCTCGCCAACCACAGCCTGGCTAGGAATAAGACAACCCTTATCTGAGAAGGTCACCAGCCTACATCTGCTTATATGGCTGGATTTTGTGTAGCTCAGCTGAAGAACAAAACTTAATGTGAGTTCATCACAATAAGACCTATGTAAGTCTGTGCACATGGTTTTCCCCAAAGCCTCCTACATATATTTTAAATCGCAAGTCCACAAAAATAAAAAAAGTTTACGTTCAAAGTTCATGGTAGTCTTTATTATTACAGTCTTGTTATGCCAGTAAGTAGAGATAAAAGACAAAAACACATCAATTAACAAAACTATAAACCGTATACAATATCGTTTACCTAGAACTAGCAAAAAGTGGACAGCATTGGGCTTAAAGAGACACTGAAGCGAAAAAAAAAAAAATATGATATAGTGAATTGGTTGTGTTCTATGAATAATTACTAGAAGATTAGCAGCAAAGAAAATATTCTCATACTTTTATTTTCAGGTATATAGTGTTTTTTCTAACATTGCATTATTCTATAATATGTGCAGATTACACAACACTCAGCATTCAAAATGAGTCTTTCAGAGCAGTCTGTGAAGTAATTACCTCTCCTCTAGCAGAGGAAAAGTAAACAGTTCAATTACAGTTGAGGTAATAAAAGTCAGATAACAGCCCTCTCCACGACTAACTTGGTCGGAGAGCTTAATGGCTTGTTTGCATAGAGATAACAACTGGAGTTTCTCAACTCTTCCTGTACTGGAAACAATTACACTGATGTATCTGATCTTAATGTTTTATTTCTTAGCTGTGCTACACATACAAATCATAATATCATTTTTTTTTCGCTTCAGTGTCTCTTTAACCCCTTCAATTCAGAGGAAAGATGGCGCCTAAATTACCAAATAAAATGTAGCAGTGTAGGCATATGTCACTTTACTTGGAAACAACTTCTGATCTGCTGTATTTATCAAAATAATTTTCCCTTTTAACACACAGATCTTTCTATCCTCAACTATAACAGCTATGAGGAGAGAAGAAAAAAAATATGTTGTAATCAAATGAATAGGACCTCCTCCTCCTCTGCCGCCTATTCAAAGTGGCTCTATTTATTTTCTGCTGGGTGGATAGTTTTAGAGAACAGGATTGCACCCTTGAGAAGGTGGAGTTTGAGCTTTTACAAGTTCCTCTTCGGGTCCATACCATTGTACTGAGTCCCAATTGGTCAAGTACTTCTGAACTATGATTGGATGATGTTCTAAGTGTATATAATGTTGATGTGTAGTGGTTTCCATGAAGTTGGAAAGCCATACAGCTTGAGAATAGAGTCCGAAACCTCAGACTGTTGCTGTGACACAGCCATTATTTATGCATTTTTCACCAGTAAATAGCTATTTAAACATGCCTTTACCACACAGTTTTATTGTGTAAAAATACAAACAGCAGAAATCTTCTTTAGAAAAGAAGTCACATTTAAATTATACTATGGTATATCAATGTTCAGATATATTCATATTTATTTGCATTATGCTTTAATTAAAGGTCTTACTTGACTATTGTTGCTGCTAGGCAAAGCAACACTTACTTCACCCAAGCATTCCTATTAAATTTATAGGAGATCTGGGCAGAACTTTGCACATTACACTCCTGTAAGCCGCAGTGGCACAGTTTCATGACCTATAGGTCACGACGCTGCAAGGAGAGACTGTGTTACTCTCGCAGCGTGCAGGGAGGCGGGGAAGGCGGGGAAATGGCAGGGGGTGCGGCCAGGGAGAGAGAGCAAACCAATGGCCGTCCTGGAAACCCTGCAGGAACATCATTAGCGGGCGTTTTGAACAGAGAATCCCTCTCCCTGCGTTTACCTCCGAGATAGCAACAAATATTGTCGCTAATCTCGAGAGGGGTTATAGCCCGCGGCGGTGGGGGGGCAGAGAGAAGCGGTGTGGGGACACAGAGGCATGTCATGAGGCAGAGACCATGCCTCTGTGTCCCATCTGCCCACCTTGGGTTCTCTTTAAGCAACCATCATCTTATACAAATATCTCCTAAGCACCTTCTCAGATTCATAACATTCTGATTTCCTGTGGAAACATTGTACAAAGCTCTGAATACAGCAACTGATTCAGATGGAAGTACAGACTCAACTCATGCATATGGGAGGGCCCAGTTGATATCAACTCGAAATAGGTGTGGCCCTTTGGCGATGTCACAGGTTGACCCTGGGGACCCCTGTACACAACACACAAACCAACGCTCTCTAAAAACCTCAATGGTCAGAAAATAATCTGCCAAATAACGAAGAAGGCACTGTAGTGACATACAGCAGAATTTAGTAAATTATTAAGAACTAGTGACCTTAGCATGTTTACAAATGGACTAGGTCTGTCACCGCTTATCAGCTGCGCTCACATGCGCTGGCGCGCCCGCCGTGCACACACCTGCTCCTCCTGGCCCACCACGTCATTCCCCCAGCTCTCCTCAGTGTCTCTGCATCCCTCCCTGCACATGCGCACTGCAAAAAAAAAAAAGAAATCCAGGGACATGGGACGCAGAGACACTTGCATATTATTAGGTTGCATACCCACTTTTATGTTAATTTTCCTGGTTTCAGCATCAGAGACACTTCCAATGCCTATATATTGGTATGTAAACCTGCCCTGTCAGTGATACTTGGCCTAAGCGGTTTATCTATGCGGAGTTTTCCTCCCAGAGCATTCTGGGAGACCAGGTTTATCTTGCACTGGCTTCTGAAATCTCAGTAAATGAGCATTCCACAGAGCTGCGCCTAACAGCAGTAAAGATGTCACCACCTGTGATAAATATCAGAATGTAAATCAGGGAGAGAAATGTTTTAACAATAGGGAAACACAGCCTAAATAATTTATAAAGGAATATTGCTAAAGAAAAAAAAAGCAATTTTATTCATTGTTATTTTTTATAGTTCTTCTTTAAAAGCAATAGAATGTTTGAGAGACTCGTATCCCAGCAGCCCCCGATATCATCATTTAGTAAGCCCACTCTTCAGCTATATTTTGATATATAACAATGTTTCTGAATAGTCCCATTCATCCTGTAATCTGTAATGTTGGTAAAACTGCTCTGTAAATAGATCCCTGCAGCCTGCCAAATCCTGTGATGAAAAGCACCCTGGGCACATCTCTGCTCTTATAAGACTGTGTCCCGCAGAGTGCCAGCCGAGACCCTTTATAAATGTTTTATCCGATGAGCATTTAGCACACACAGCTGCTTCTAGTCGCTGTACACAGTGTACCCTGACTAACACAATACAGAACTGAGGGGGATATATACTGACCTAAGGTTTGGGGTAAAGAAATGCCTCACTGGCCACACCGAGATATAGCAACTAGTAGCTACAGTACAGTATAATAAGTGTTGTATTTTTTATCTACATAGTGCCAACATCTTCCGTACTGCTGCACATAGTATAAAACAAATAGAAGAGGGAATAGATAGATCAAAACACTGTACAATCAGGACATCTACCAAATACATGTACAATACATAGTTGATGTGTGGGTTGAGACATCACAAACGTACAGCAGAAACTCTTAAAGGGACTCCGAGCACCTCTCATGGGTATTTAAAGAGACTCTGTAACAAAATGTTCAGCCTTATTTCTTCTATCCTATAGCTGTTCTAATGTGCTTTGGATTACTGCAGCCTTTTCTAGTTGCACTGTCTGTGTAATATATCTATTCTTATTTTCTTTGTCAAGCTTTGTCAAGGCAGAGAGGAATGCACTGCCTCTGCTGTGTTAGGAGAAGTTATGCACAACCCCTCCACGCCCCCTGCAAGCTGTGTGTGTGTGCTTTGTTTGTCACAGACAGCTCTCTGCTCTCAATTTCAGCTCGTCTGAGGGGGAAGAGAGCTTCCCATGCTGAGAAACTGAGAATTCCCTGACTGGAGTTCACCATGTAATAAAAACTTGTAGTACACTGTAACATGAGAGAAAGAGAGAGAGAGAGAGAGAGAGAGAGAGAGAGAGAGAGAGAGAGAGAGAGAGAGAGAGAGAGAGAGAGAGAGAGAGAGAGAGAGAGAGAGAGAGAGAGAGAGAGAGAGAGAGAGAGAGAGAGAGAGAGAGAGACAGAGAGATACACACACACACACAAACATCACTTCCTAGTTATCGGCCTAAAACTGGCGATTAAAAGCCAGAATCACGGCGGGGAGTGGCAGAAATGGCAAAGAGAGATCCAGGAGATCACAGTGGCTCGATTGGTATGTTTTTTATTGTGCAAATCGGACAGTACAGATTCTCTTTAAGAGACACTGACCTGCACTGCAAAGTACTTAAAGATGCATACCTTTCTGTAGCTTGTGCTCTCCTCTATAATTTGATGCTCGAATCACCGTTCTACACCAAATAGTTTTAGTTCAATTTCAATTTAAAAATCGCGGCTGCCATCTTGGCCACGTTGTAACGTCCGGGTCACCTTCTTCTCTGTTAGAGAAGTGTATCACTGAATGAAGCAGGAAGAGGAAGTGACATGCATGGCCATTGCAAGAGGCTCCTCCAGAGGGGTCATAGCACGACTTTGTTGGAAGTCGTCTGTCTTAAAGCCATACCCATGAGAGGTGCTCGAAGTCACTTTAAGAAACACTAGCAGGAGGTCCCTGCCCTAGGCAAGCTTACAATCTAGAGCAGGGGTGTCAAACTCAATCATGTAAGAAATAAAATCTTAACCACAGTACAAATGCTTTACTACAATTTAAAGGAGAACTGTAGTGAGAGGCATATGGAGGCTGCCATATTTATTTCCTTTTAAGCAATACCAGTTGCCTGGCTATTCAGCTAATCCTCTGTCTCTAATACTTTCAGTCATAGGCCCTGAACAAGCATGCAGCAGATCAGGTGTTTCTGACAAATTAGAAAGATATGACAAGATTAGCTGCATGCATGTTTCTGGTGTGATTCAGACACTTCTTTAGCCAAATAGATCAGCAGGGCTGCCAGGCAACTGGTATTGCTTAAAAGGAAATAAATATGGCAGCCTCCATATCACTCTCACTACAGTTCTCCTTTAACATTATTGAACAGTCTTAACTAGTTGCTGCATCGAGTGCAGTATATCTACATCCCGCAGATTTCATCCGAGTCCCAAAGACATAGCTATTCATCTACTCCCGCCACCGCCGCTGTGTGTGCCCCGCACGCGTTCTCGTTGCTGCCCATTAGTGCACAGATCAGTGAATGGGAACACAGTTACCATTCACCGACCTAAGTGCCTGTGATCAATGACCACCAGCATCAATGAGATGCCGTGGTCATTGATAAGGAGAAAGTAAAACATACACACACTACTTCCTCCTGTGTTTACATTACACAGGAGGAATTAAATGCGAAGTGGCCGTGTTACAGCAGCCAATGTCAGAAATGACTTTCCTGACTGAGGTTTGAATCTCAGCTCTTCCTGGTCAGTAAGCCAACACCTATTCAGTGAGGAGACCTTGGGCAAGACTCCCTAACACTGCTACTGCCTACTGAGCATGCCCTAGTGGCTGCAGGTCTAGTGGTTTAAATCTGCCAGGAAAAAAAACACAATATAAGGCCTTGTTCACATCATACGCGCTGCCGTGCGCATTTCGTCAGTGCGTATAGTATGCAATCAGCAGGAACATCAGTATTGCATAGACAGCACTTCTGACGTTCAGACTATGTGCGCTGCGCAGCGCTATCGCACTGCTTCATGCATTTTTGGCACAGAGCATTGCTGATCCCATTCACTGTAATGAATGAGATTAGCAAGGCAAAGCACAACAACGTGGATGGCTTGCGATCAGGTGCACTTGTGTCCCGAACGCATGGCCATATGCATTGCCTAATGTGAACGAGGCCTAAATGTTCTGTGTCTGTTTGTAACTATAACGACTGTTATGGAGACCCGCTTCACCTTCTCATTTTACAGGAGTAGCGCAGCTGAGCAGTGTAAATTTTTACCTGTTCCAGCACTACATCTGGTCTCCTTTGTGCTTCCTACTACAGTGTTCTCCCCAGAAATTTTTTCCAGCCAGGTGGCATGAAAAAGTAGCCGGGTGGGCAAGTAAGGACACATTGAGTGGAGAAGGGGGGTCATGCCGGGGGGGTTGTAGCTGGGGAGTTGGGACAAGGGTGTGTGTGTGTAGAGGATCACAAAAAGTGTCAGGTGGGGTATTTTGATCACCATGGGTAATACTAGGTGTGAGAGAAGATTGCGCCGAGTGCTACTGGATGTGGAGATAATACCACTGACAGCTATCAGGTGCGGAGGGAGATCTCACCCTTGGTGCAGCTGATGTGGGTGAGGGGTTCATACTAGATGCCTCATATTGTGTTGCTAGTGGATTGAGGGTACATGACTGGCTGCTGCTAATGGACAGGGAACCATCTCCCTTTGGATTGTATGGAGGAGGGGTCTCGCACTGTGTGATATATATCAGCTCCTCCCTGGCTTGCATAGGAAGAACAGAACCATAGGAGTCCAGGAGAGATTTATTTATGAAGGATTGCATTCTGGACTTTCACAGGACACAGGACTTTCACGTCACAAGCACACATATAGAACAAGAGAGCTATGTGCTTCCACAGCCACTGGCTCTCACACAGTTATGTCTGCAGTTTACATTGTGGCTGACTCCAGACAGCATTCCATCTCTCACCGTGACCTGCCCGGGATCCTCCTGCTATAAATTACAGCCCACCACACTGCTCCGTCCTGCTGTCAGCATCCCCCGTGACTCCAGCACGTGTTTCTCCCCTGTGCTATAAATCACAGACCGCCGCACTGCTCCGTCCCGCTTTATGCACTGAACTTCGTGCACATAAATTAACACGTTCAGCCGGTCAATGATTGCGCTCTCCCTGCCTCTAGTCTCTGCCCAGCACATCCCCCACACAGCTTACACTTACACAGCCATGAGCCTCTGCAGTGACAGTCGGCAGCTAGTGCCATGGTCACACCTCTTACCATGCGCTGAGCCAATCAGTGCAGGAGCTCGCCGGGAAGCACGAGATCTCGTGTGCAGAAGGGAAGAAGCACATCCTGACAGCCGGGCACTTGTCAGTGAAGAGTGCGGCTAGCGGTGACAGCGATTTCATCAGCCGGGCGGTAACTTATCTTACCCGGGCGCTCCGCCCGGCTGATTGATCCTGGGGAGAACACTGCTACTAGCCACACGCTCCATGCTGCCCTCCTCTGGCTCCCAATGCATGTTACATGATCAGAATCTGGGTAGGCAGCATAGAGCATGCAGCTGCCAGGAAGAACAGAAGAGACCCAATGCAGCTCAGGGGAAGGTAAATATATTACACCTCTCCACTGTGCAACTTTACAACATGGGAGGATAGTGCTGGGGAAGTGTGTGTGTGTGTGTGTGTGTGTGTGTGTATGACCAGCCACACAAGGAAGGAGGAAACGGGGGGATGGGGGTGCTAGGGGGAGTTTGAATTCCCACAAGGTGGACCCATGGCAACTTTGCTGGGGGCTTACCTGAGTAGTTACTGCGCCACTGCTTAAACGGACAATGATTCAACAAGAAACACTGTCAACTGTGTGCTCCTTTAGGAAGGCAATGTGCAGTCATTCTTTTACTGCCTACAAGCAAGCGCAATTGAAGGTCTCGAGGTCCACATAAAATGGTGAGGCGGGCTGCATTTGGCCCGTTGGCATGGAGTTTGACACCTGTGATCTAGACTGTAGTAGGCTAGAGACAGCTGGGGAGAATGCAAAGGGGTTAGCTCATGAGACAGTTAGCCTCCATCTAAAGACATCATATAAAGACAAGAATCTAAAATCAAAATTAACGGATACCTGAAGTGACATTTGTCATGATAATATAAACATTTGCATGTACAGTTCCAAGCCTTCATAGTTCTCTATGAGGCTTAGGAATCCAGGGATGTAATTGAAACTTTCTCTTCAGATGGACACGAGTCAAACTGAAGTGCAATTCTCCCACATAAAATACAGGCCACAAAACTCTTGCATGACAGAGAACTTAAGAATGCAGGAAATAGTTTTTAGGTCATACAGCTTCCATGTTCAACCTTTTTAATCTGTCATCACTCATCTGAAGCAATTCAAAAATTAAACTTACATTTTTAGCTTTCAATCACATAATAAAAAAAAAAAAAAAAAAAAAAAGAGCAGAAGTGATGTCACTTTTGGCATCACAGATAAACATTAAAGATGTAAACCAGAATAAATATATATTTTTTATATCAAATTTCTCCTAAATCTGACAGCAAACACTAAAAACAAAGGGATAGGTAAGCTAAATAAGTAATTTCTTATGTGATGATTTTTTTTTCTATTTTATCAGTTCATATGGATTTTCATCCCACACGAAAGAACAACCTAATCTACATATTGAAATGCAATTAGAAAGGATCCCAAAGGGCAAAGCCAACATTATAAAGGTCCCTGTGGTTACAGATAGATAGTCACCCTACTCTAGTATTGAGCTCCTACAGCCTCTGTACCTATATACAAAAATACCGTAATTTTTGGTTATGCCCAGAGAGTGCCTCCCACTGTGATATGCCTATTCCCAATTGTTAAGACCAAGCACGTCAAGTCACTGATTAAAGTTTTAGGTTCTCAGGTTTACGACTGAGAACTGGTTCACACTGCAAGAGCTTTTTCTAAGCCCCTGTGATTTTAAAAGATCTAACTAATATAATTGTTCTTACTTGAGTGATATGAGGTTATAAAAACCACCCATAGCATTGCATTAGCAAGAGCTTTTCAAATCACTAGTGCTAAAAAGCTCATGCAGTGGGAACCAGTCCTAAAAGGGCTTTCTTGTCTCTTTTAGCCCCTTATACTTTCCTAGTGGTTCTGGGTCACCAAGAGCTATCTGTGTATTCTGTAGGTTTACATGTGAAAATTGGAAACTTTAGAAGCATGAAATAGAAGCAAAAAGCTGGCAGTGGTGGTAGGGCTTATGTTAACTTCCCATTACATTCTAAAGTTGAGCAGAGAGATAAAATAACAGGGAGCTGCTAGGCAGTTAGGTCAATACAGATTCAAATGACCCTGCAAAAGAGTAATAAGAGCCTATGGAGATAAACAACATAACCAGTGGTTACTTTCAGTGAAAACTGCAGGACAAAGCAGCCGGTTTATTAATGAGCAATAAACTGCAGCTTAATACATTGTCCCACACTGCCAACCTCACTGCAGCTGCTCACAAGCACAGATACTGACCTATTTATAAATACTGTATCTTTTATAATGCAATATCTGTGATAAGCAGCAATATAGCTGTGCTAGCTATTATTGCTCCTGGTCATACAATGGTCCAGATCCAATTCAATATTCCTAAGTTTTCTCCTAGGAAAGAATTTTACATCTTCGGTTTAAAATAACTTTCAGCACTCTGTAATGGAAAAAGTACAGAAAAGTAGGTAAAAGGAAAAAAAAAAAAAAGTACTGTTGAAAGGATTCCGAGTATTTTCTTGTTCGCTGTTGGCTTAAAACTTCATTTTATTGATAGGATGTGAAAATATCACCTAGGAGAGAAAAGTGAATTGGATCGGGCCCCATATTGACTTAAAACATTTTAAAGGACAACTGAAGTGAGAGGTATGTGGAGGCCGACATATTTAATTCCTTTTAAGCAATACCAGTTGCCTGGCTGCCATGCTGATCCTCTGCCTCTAATATGTTCAGCCATAAACCCTGAACAAGCATGCAACATATCAGGTGTTTGACATTATTGTCAGATCTGACAAGATTAGCAGCATGCTTGTTTCTGGTGTTATTCAGACACTACTGCAGCTAAATAGATCCGCAAGACTGCCAGGCAACTGGTATTATTTAAAAAGGAGATAGATATGGCAGCCCCCACATACTTTTCACTTCAGTTGTCCTTTAAAGCACACTGCAATTGAAATAGTACTGTCATAATACCGTACTTTTCTTGCTTGTTGGTGACTTACAAGGCATTTTTTTATAAGAGGCGGGAAAAAAAAAATCACCTAGGACATACATGTCAAACTCTCAAACTCCAGCCCGCAGGCCAAATTGGGCCCTAAGAGCAATCCATTTTGGCTCCCAAGTGGTTTTCCCACTTTGCATTATGTTTGGCCAACTCTAGACCACCAAGGAAGCTATACTGGAGGTAAAGCCTTAGATTACCAGGGAAGTCATATGGTGGAGAAAGGGGGAAAGCACTAGACAACTGGAAGCTGTATGGGGAGGGGAGGGTCTGGGTGCCAGCTAACTGTTTAGGAAGGGAGCAGGCCACTAGACACCAGGGAACTGTATAGGGGAGGGGGAGAGAATTAGACACCAGGAAACTGTAAAGGGAAGGAGAAAGGCCACTAGACACCAGGGAACTGTGTAAGGGAGGGGGCTGAGTACTAGATACCAGGGAACTGTATAGAGTAGCGAGGATGACCACTAAACTCCAGGGAACTGTATAGGGGAGGAAGGAGGCATTAGACACCAGGGAACTGAATAGGGGAGGGAGGAAGGCCACTAGACACCAGGGAACCCTATAGGGGAGGGAGGAGGGCCACTAGACACCAGGGAGCTGTATAGGGGAGGGAGAAAGGTTACTAGACACCAGTATAAGGGAGGGAGGTGGCCACTAGACATTGAGGTTGGCCAGCAACTTGGTCCCAGTGTTACATTTCATCCTACTTTGTATTTAAGTTTGACTCCTCTGACCTAGGAGAAAACAGGAGAAAAAGTGAATTGGATCGGGCCTAATGTTGGAAACACTAAAGCAATCTGGCCAACCAATGAAGGGGCAGAATGTCCAGGCCTCTATCTAAACATGCCTGCTATGATGAGATTATGGGTTAGCAGCAGGAACTGGAAGGGTGGGGGGATAAAATATCACTGAAAATCTCTGCCACTGAGAACACTATAGGCCTGATTTAAACTCCAGTGGGGATAATATAAGTGGTCTATAAATCCTGGACTGGAATGCTTACAAATTGACAGCTATGAAGTTGCTACAATTTGCTACCCTTGTCTGGGTCATCTTAGATCACCGTGATGGTTGTTGAGAAGCATGTGAATTAGTGGTTGTGTGACTGCAGATGAATGGAGCAAGCACAGCAACATTTGTATGGACAGTCCATACGTTATTTTTTGTTTGTTTGCTTATTTTAACCCAAATTGTACCTAACCTCTTTGGATAGCGGTGATTGAAAGCTACGCCCTGTTTGTGTCCCGTTTTTCCTGCAAGGGTGTAGATTTCAATCACTGCCTCCGTGCCACCTGCGTTGCTGCACCCGCTTGCCGTATATCAGACAGGATCCAATAAGCAAGCCAGTCAACTGTACAGACAGAGAGTTTAAATGTGTGCAGGTGATAAATGGTAATAAATAAAAAGGCATTTTTACAACATAAATTACACGATTCCTACTGAATGCCCAGCCCAATAATATTTTATGTAACCCTCTTTTAAATCTCCAATATAAACTTATAACCATGGCTTGCCCATCACTGTGTTGAGCATTTTCAGAATCTGAATCTGTAAGGTTTAGCTCCTGGATGGATGTCTGTGGCAATTTCCACACTATAAAATTAATTTTTCTGCCTAATATTCACATGCAGGCAGGTTTTCCAAGAGCTGTGACATATGTCATCGCTGTGCTTTCAGCTGGGATGATTTGGCATTCTGTAACAAACACAAAGAAATCTACTCTCGTTATTCCAACAGTGACATGTTAGGTAGTGACGCTTGTCAGCTTGACAGGCCTGAAGGCCTTCAACAATAATTCAACAGCTGTAAATCTCACACTGGTTATACTTACAGGCGCTGAAAGCTAGCATAGGCCCTGGGGCAGACAACCCTTCTGGGTTCCTGCTTGTGCCCTTCCCACAAACAGTTTGAGAATTAATATGTTTATAGGAGCAGTAAGTGTCAGAAGTAAATTATGTGCTTTCTGCTGCTTGACAGACACTCAAGGTTGCCCCATCTGGCTGCAGCCAATTCTGTCTCTAATTGTCATTAAAATCACAGGTATTAGTCTCATGAAAATACAATTGCATGTTATACCATGGAAGTACTGTATATACTCAAATATAAGTCGACCTTGTGTATAAGTTGACACAAACATTCAACTCTCTTAATTTTTTAATGGACTCAAGTATAAGTCTGCCTAGCAAAGTTAGTGATAAGTCTACCTAGCAAAGTTAATGGCTGTACTTGGGGACCAGGAATAATTAACAGCTGCACTTGGTGCTCTGTAGTCATTAACCCCTCCTATCCTTTAAGTGCAGTCAATAACTCCTCCAGGCTCCCAAGTGCAGCAGTTATTTACAACCCTTCTTGCATCCCAGCATTTCCCCCTGCCCCTTTCCTTGTAAATTGTTGTGGCCAAGGTTTTAAGACCTGTGTTTTCTTGGCATTTCCTTTATCAAGAAAGTTTCACTTACCACTGGCCAAATTGCTGCAAATAGTACACACATTACTCAGAATGCTTAGCGTTGCCTGTGACTCATGTATAAGTCGACGCTTTTATACTTTCACTTAGAGAGTCAGACCTAAATTTCTAGACTTATACTCGAGTATATATGGTACCTGCAGACTTGCTGTGCTGCCCATGGTCCTATCATTTGTGTCATTAATAGCAGGATGCCATTGCAGATAAGCATACCAGAGATTTGCTGTCAGACCGCCCCTTGAGTGGAAGCCATCCAAGCAAAAGCCGTCTGCAGAAGTCTCTTTCAAGCTGCTCTATCTGGTTTTATGGACTTTGTGAGGCCAACACCAGCCTAACAGTTGTAGCGGGATCAAAAGAAAATTAATCCCGACTAACAAATTTTCATTTACTAATTTTGTCTCTAGCTTCTCCCAAGAATCCCCCAAGGAAAATTATTAAACATTCTTTGAACCTAGAAAAAAAAAAATTCCTTACCACACTCTTTATCTTTCAATAATACTGCTGCGCTCTCCAGAGTCTGTTATAATATTTAACCAGAACAAAATTTAGACAGACTGTCTTACGAAGAGTCCTCAATATTTCAATCAGAATGTTCCATCCATTCTTGAGGTTACTGCAGGGACTTCAATTATTAAAGCACCGTTTTAGTCGCCGTTCCTAAAAATGATACAAATCTCCACATAGGGTGATACCGTTCAGGCAATCAACACTGTTTATATAATACACCACCAAAACGTGCTCCTGTGAGTCGTGTAAGTTAGTGCCAAACTGATGCACCAGTGCCCCTTCTCCCTAGATGCTCACCAGATTTTTTCCACCCCAGTCGTCAGGTGGATCAATAGTAGTGCTCAATTCCTCAAGTGAAATGTCATTAATCCTAGAAAAAAAACTTTCACATAGGGTAATACTGTTTCTATAAGTTCAAAATTGTTCCACAATATTTCTCTGTGCTGTATGCGAATAGTGCTCTCACTCCATGCAGTGTAACTCCCACTCCCTGCATAACAATATGCTCACCAGATGGAGCCCACCTCCATATACAGGTGGAAATCACGCTTAATGGTACCTCCGGTAACAAACTCTCCAACTCCTTTTCACAGAACTTAGCCTCTCCTGAGGTTTTTATTCCAATAAAATGATTCTCAAATAAAACACATAAAAAATGCATATAGCGTAAATCCGTTATGATCTGCCTCTGGACGCACACACAGACATACACTTACGCGTCCAGGGCAAGATACAGCATGTCACAAATCTCCAATCACCAATGCCCATCCGCTGTGGGTAAGGGGAATCGTAATACCGCGGCGTCCCGCTTTGATCCTCTCCTCCCGCCGGGCAGTTCCAAGTTTTTCCGCGCTAGTAGCAGTGACCGCTACTAGCGCGGAAAAACTTGGAACTGCCCGGCGGGAGGAGAGGATCAAAGCGGGACGCCGCGGTATTACGATTCCCCTTACCCACAGCGGATGGGCATTGGTGATTGGAGATTTGTGACATGCTGTATCTTGCCCTGGACGCGTAAGTGTATGTCTGTGTGTGCGTCCAGAGGCAGATCATAACGGATTTACGCTATATGCATTTTTTATGTGTTTTATTTGAGAATCATTTTATTGGAATAAAAACCTCAGGAGAGGCTAAGTTCTGTGAAAAGGAGTTGGAGAGTTTGTTACCGGAGGTACCATTAAGCGTGATTTCCACCTGTATATGGAGGTGGGCTCCATCTGGTGAGCATATTGTTATGCAGGGAGTGGGAGTTACACTGCATGGAGTGAGAGCACTATTCGCATACAGCACAGAGAAATATTGTGGAACAATTTTGAACTTATAGAAACAGTATTACCCTATGTGAAAGTTTTTTTCTAGGATTAATGACATTTCACTTGAGGAATTGAGCACTACTATTGATCCACCTGACGACTGGGGTGGAAAAAATCTGGTGAGCATCTAGGGAGAAGGGGCACTGGTGCATCAGTTTGGCACTAACTTACACGACTCACAGGAGCACGTTTTGGTGGTGTATTATATAAACAGTGTTGATTGCCTGAACGGTATCACCCTATGTGGAGATTTGTATCATTTTTAGGAACGGCGACTAAAACGGTGCTTTAATAATTGAAGTCCCTGCAGTAACCTCAAGAATGGATGGAACATTCTGATTGAAATATTGAGGACTCTTCGTAAGACAGTCTGTCTAAATTTTGTTCTGGTTAAATATTATAACAGACTCTGGAGAGCGCAGCA
This sequence comes from Hyperolius riggenbachi, assembly GCF_040937935.1. Lineage (NCBI taxonomy): Eukaryota > Metazoa > Chordata > Amphibia > Anura > Hyperoliidae > Hyperolius > Hyperolius riggenbachi. Next base: position 126,583,667 of record NC_090647.1, read on the forward strand.
GTATTATTGAAAGTTTTGTAACACTGTTGGAATTCCTGCGGCGATCCCAGAGACTGATTATTATCTAAACCTATTATATTCTGAGGACTGTGGCGCAATTAATAGATATTATCACACTCTTTATCTGACAGTTGGATATTGTAGAGGTGCGTCCATTGTACTTGTACTGGAAGGAAACACACCCCTTTCTTTCTCAATTAGCTGTTCTGTCCTTAGTCTGCATTCTAAAATTCTCAAAGGACACCTGAAGGGAGAGGGATATGGAGGCTGCCAGATGTATTACCTTTTAAATAATGAAAATTGCCTGGCTATTCTGCTGATCCTCTGCCTCTAATACTATTAGCCATAGACCCTGAAGAAAGCATGCAAATAACAGAATGGTCATGGAAGTCTATGGGCAATGCAGTAAGTGCGCGGTGCTGTGCAAACATGCGGGCTGAAGGGAATCCCAGCAGCGTACTTCATGCCCAGCAGAGAGTACATCACTGAGCGGAGGTGAGGGAGGCTGGTGGCGCTATGCATATGACCCAGTTGCCACACTCTGTTGCAGGGTTATGAGTGAGGATTTCTTGCGCTGCTTTGCGGCTGGAGCATTGCGCCGCAATGCAAAAAAAAAAAAAAAAAAAAAAAAAAAGGATAACACCAGCCTCAGTTTCTCCACTGGAACAGTATGAACTTGGATGCTGGTATTTTCTAGTACAAACTCTTTCTTTAAACTGATCTTCAATGTCTTCTCCAAGTTGTTGTATCTCCAAGATGATCCAGCACAGCTCTTTCATCACAAAATTACTTTATTGGATCATAAAATGTACATAAATATAGCTGCATAGTGGCTACGGTCCACCGTTTCGGACCATTACAGTCCTTGTTCACGCCACACAGCCAAATTGTAATGATCGGCTCTGCTGTCTGCACAGGCAGACAGCTGTTTGACCATTTTGTAAATCTGAGTGCTGCAGGTCCCTGGAAAAGAGACCTGTCTCCACTCTGCAAGCTGCAGAGTTGCTGTTCTGGGGAGGAATTTGCATCCACTTGTCATGCAAATTGCTTAGCGGCTTCCTCTCATGGCTTGCAGTATAAAAACCATTTCTTTCCAGAATTCCTTGCTGGTCAGGATGGTTTGTTCCTGCTGACTTACCTGGAGTCTCAGCCTTTGCTAATCGTTTGTTAAGATTATCTTAGAGTAATTCCTTGGGACTGCACTAGGCATCCCTTCTAGCGTAGTCAGGTTGTATTATCTGTTTTGCCTTATAACTGTCTGTCTGTTGCTATTGTCTTGTCACCAGCGGCGGTCGACAGGAAATCGTTCTGTCTGTTGGGATCGCATTCGCCCTAGCGGTAGTGGCGGTGGTTCCTTCTGTATTCTGCCTTAGGGGTGCTAACCAGAGCAGCGGTTGCTACTGGTAGCCCCATCTGTCTGTATCGCATTCGCCCTAGCGGTAGTGGCGGTGGTTCCTTCTGTACTCTGTCTGGGAGTGTAGGCCAGAGCTGCGGTTGCTGCTGGCTACTCCTTCTCTCTGTCTTGTCTGGTACGAACGCTTGCTGTAGGCTCGGTGTGGTAACCGTTTAGCAAGCGTTCACGTTCTCTATTTTCGTGTTTGTGTTACATTGGTTAGTTAGGGTGGCACGCTTATCACTGGGCGCCTAACGCGCGGTGATCGTGTCTTTAACACGTTCGCTGTTGCGAATGAGTGCGGAGTTCGCAATTAGCTAGAGTTTATTTTCTCTGACGTTCTGATCATTGTTATTTGCTATGTCTTTCTTGCTACACTTGTGCTCTGTCTGATTCGGTCTTGTGTCACTATTGGCAATCGCCACTCTTGTGATTGCGTTCCCACTTCGTTTCTGCTGTTGTGTGTTCACCGTCGCTGGGTGGCGACTAGATTGGTGGACACACATACATTCTGCTTCTGTGCTCTCTCGCTCTCTTTAAGGGCTATCTAGCCCTGCATTGCTTCGACTCGTGCAATTCCCATCTGGCATCTGCGGCAGGGCAGAGGCTGTGTTCCTCTGCACTCCACAACTCCATCTGCCGGTGGGAATTTCCCTCTACAGTTGATTAGCACCATAGCTGGGTTCTGTTAAATTACACGCTTGTGGAGGATTTCCGCAGTGTCAGCGCACATCCTGTGCGCTGACCACGGAAATAATTCCGCAATAGTTACACAAATGAACAAATGCAAGAATGTTCCTTATATAGTCAAAGCTACAACATGGCAACCAATCAGAGGAACCTATGCAAATGACTGGACCTGATGGGGAACTACAGGCAGGGCCGGGCCGAGGCATAGGCTGGAGAGGCTCCAGCCTCAGGGCGCAGTGTAGGAGGGGGTGCAGAATTCATTCAGTTGTCATTTCTAATTGTGTTTGAAGCAGAGAGAAATAAGAAAAGGGGATACATGGCAGTGACTGCAAGCCAGATAACTAGATATTAAGGTGTTGGGGAGGTTGGGGGCCCTGTGGCCCTCTTAGTCTAAGAGCAATCAGTGTGTGACGGCTGGGGTGGGAGGGATGGAGGGGCGCACTTTGGTGTCTCCGCCTTGGGTGCTGGAGGACCTTGTCCCGGCTCTGACTACAGGGCTTGTCCACAAAGGGTACCGCCTTCCCACTCCATTGGTCAAACATTTTAAAATCCTGATGTCATTGCAGCAGCATAAACATGTGAATGAAAAACATCTCTCACCCTGATCTAATGCACCTATTAAATATCTAAAAAGATCCAGGGTGAAGCCCAGGGCATCCTGAAGCAGAGGGCATGGGCACAGACATGTCATCAGCAGTATAAAACTGCGTGCAAAAGTACACCGAGCGCTGCCCGCCGTCGCCATGGCAACCGACGTCACATAACCGCCAAGGCAGAAAGACGTACGCAATGACGCCTTGCAGGCGTCCAATCACCGTCGTGACGCGGGAAAACAGACGCCTTGTACACGTATCAAGATACGGAACTAACACAAAAGTACGCATGCCCAATGCTATCAATGGATGCCCTGGCTTCAACCCATAAAGTAACACCCCTAGTTCTATAATACATAGAAAAAATGTATAAGAACATAAGATACATGAGGACAAAAAGAAAAGGATCCCCAAGAGGCACCCCCCACCCCCGGAACAACAGGCGGGGGTGGGGGGTGATACGTGTACAACGCGTCTGTTTTTCCACGTCGCGGCAGTGATTGGACGCCTACAAGGCGTCATTGCGTACGTCTTTAAGCATTGGCGGTTATGTGACGTCGGTTTCCATGACGATGGCGGGCAGCGCTCGGTGTACTTTTGCACGCTGTTTTATACTGCTGATGACATGTCTGTGCCCATGCCCTCTGCTTCAGGATGCCCTGGGCTTCACCCTGGATCTTTTTAGATATTTAATAGGTGCATTAGATCAGAGTGAGAGAGGTTTTTCATTCACATGTTTATGCTCTCTGCAATGACATCACGAATTTTAAAATGTTTGACCAATGGAGTGGGAAGGTGGTACCCTTTGTGGACAAGCCCTGTAGTTCCCCATCAGGTCCAGTCATTTGCATAGGTTCCTCTGATTGGTTGCCATGTTGCAGCTTTGACTATATAAGGAACATTCTTGCATTTGTTAATTTGGCTGTGTGGCGTGAACAAGGACTGTGATGGTCCGAAACGGTGGACCGTAGCCACTATGCAGCTATATTTATGTACATTTTATGATCCAATAAAGTAATTATCTGATAAAAGAGCTGTGCTGGATCATCTTGGAGATACTACACGCTATACCCTGTGGGTACCGGAGTGGAGCACGCTTATCCCCGACATCGCTTGAGTGCGGTCTCATACATCTTTTTTGGCTGTTGAATTTCTCCAAGTTGTTGGCTGAAGTAGTACCTCTACCTTTAAAATTATGTTTTCCTAAAACTTATAAAAATAGATAGAATGCTTTTCTCGTTGCCTTTAGGATTGTATTCAAGAGTTTTACTTTTTTTACATAATTAAAAAAAAAACATCCTTTTCAGCACATACTTTTATCTTCCTTTTTAATTTCTTTTTCCATATTCTACCCTTTTTATAATCCTAATAAATTTGAAATTAATTTAATCTTTTTTTCGCTAGGTACTTCAAAGCAGTCTTTTTCTCCATTACTAGACCCCTTGGCCCTCAATATATTCACTTCTTCTCCTTCGTTCTCTACAAGGAGACAATTATTCATTTTCTGTTTAAATTACTTTTCAGCACTCTGCCATTGAAAAAGTACCAAAAATAGGTGAAAAAGTACTGTCAAAGTCTGAGTATTTTCTGGCTTGCTGGTGGTTTAAAAGGCATTTAACTGATAAATTGTGGAGATATCACCTAGGAGAAAATGTCGGAGAAACAGTGAATTGAATAAGGGCCCTCGTGTGCTTTCCACCATTGTATCGCCTACTTTCTCCTTGCAACTGACATACCACGGGCTTTCTACACATTACTATAGTTTGTGTGAATTTTTCCCAGGTCGTTTCCAGCCCCTCTAGCGGTTTGTGAAATCTATTTAATTATTTATGAACCATCCTTCTAAATCTGGATTTAATGTGTTCCTTTTTAAGGTTGTGAAATGTTATTCCTTTTACTTCTGTTCCAATCTCTACTCCCCACGAAGCATATCTGTCCACCTCTTGTCCTCTACACATAGTTCACCAAGACAAGAAGGTAGTGATCTGTCCCTAGTTCTGGCCCTAGTCTCACGCATGACTTAAAATCTGATCATTATTCCGAATGAATATTGATCAAATATAGATGGAAAGGCATAATCATGGAACGATAGCCGGTGTTTTCATGATCATTTCCAGCATGTCTGATCTGCTTCTGAATAAGAAAAAGATCTATTTTGAGCTTAGGACCAGCCGATGGCAATCAGTAGGCTATATATATTTTTTTTTGCCCAATCCAAATTTTTCTTGATCAATGATAGAATCTGAAATAAAAATTGCATGCCTAAGGACCCTTTCTCACTGGGGTGATGCGGCACGTCAAGTTGACGCACTGCTACCTCACTCCAGTGCACACCTGTGGGGTAAATCACATTGCCTGCGTCGTGGTGAGGTCCGCCGGATGTCCTCAATCTGCTACTGGTCCAGAACAACATTAATGCGTGCGACTTGCAGCGAACTGCGTTGGCCCGGGTGTCATGTTCGTCTATAGCGCCACATCGCTGCACTGCCGGTTTGCATCATGAAACCGGCCTTAGTGCAATTTCCCATTTCAAATTTACAGTACATGAATGCATGCCATTTTCAAAAAGCTCTTCACTGCATTTGCCTCATGGCTCACCCCCCATGTAACAAAACACAAAGATGTGGTTGGAGTTCCTCTCTAACTGTAAGCGGCACTAATCCAGAATATTTACCTGCTCCTTTGTTCAGTGAGTTGGGAAACCTATAAGCCTTCTGGAAACAATTGCAGGCTTAGTTGCCTGGCACACAAGATACTAATGGAAATGTGAACTAGCTAATGGTTCCAGTTGCTTGGAGTTATTGTTTGCTTTCCATGCATGATGTGTACCGAGAGTGACTTTTGCCAGAGTGCTGCCTGGACTCGATGGCAGAATTCTTAATGTGTTTAGGAACGCACCGCTTAATGCAGACATGGGATGATGATGTATTGTTACGCTGAAACTAAAATAAAAACTATATAAGACATACTCGCCTACATAAAACAATGTATGACTGTTTTGGCATGAAACGAAGAGGTAAGCAGGGAAAGATTTACAGCAGTATTTACAAACACAAAGAGCTTAGCCACACTATAAGCGCTTTTCTGAGCACTTTGTGATTGATTAGCGCTTTCTAAAAATGACTCCCATTCACTTTCATTAAAATTGCGATAAAAATCGCCACGATTGCACAAGCGCGTACATGAAAAATTGCGGCGATTTTTACAATTTTAATGAAAATGAAGGGGAGCAATTTTTAGAAAGCGCTAATCAATCACAAGCGCTCAGAATAGGGCTTATAGTGTGGCTGAGCCCTTAGGCAGGGTTCACACTTATTAAGATCTGCATCTACACTTCTGGCACTATTTGCAAAATTGTCTCTGTTTTCACGTTCGCAAAAAAAAAACCCCTACATCTTGCAGCGTAAATTTGCACATTGCATGCAAGTTCCCACTGACTTTCATTAGTTGCTTAAAAAAAAAATTACGAGAAAAAAAACAAAACACATGCGAAAAAAACTTTTGCAATGATACGTGTGAACCCTGCCTTAGGGCTCAGACACACTATAAGCACTTTTCTGAGCGCTTTTTGCCTCCATAGTTTTCTGAGAGCCTTTTTAAAAACGCTCCCATTGACTTGCATTAAAATTGCAGTAAAATCGTGATAATAGCACAATTTTATTGTCAATGGGAGCGTTAAAAAAAAAAAAAAAAAAACTCTCAGAAAGCTCTGGAGGCCAAAAAGCACTTAGAAAAGTGCTTATATAGTGTGTCGGAGCCCTTTGACAAGCTATTCCCATGCCAGTTTAGAAAACATGTTTATAAATACCGGTAGTTGTAATTTGATAAAGAATATATCATTTCTGTAATAATAGCCTGGAAAAATGTCCTTAAAGTGGACCTACACAACAGACAAGGAAGATACATATAGTTGCTGACAAATTCACCCCATGTATGTTTACAGAGAACAGCCTGTCTAATTCTCCCTTATCTACAAGTAATCTGCAAGTGTAAATCAGGGCTGTCAGCTGTGTCTGAACTGTGTAGAGGTTCTGTGCTAATATGTAAACACTGGAGGTTAACCCTTTCTGTGCTCCTAGGAATTCCAGGAAGTAAACACACTGCAAGATCTCTGTAGACGTTCTATAAGTTGTAAGAAATATAAACTTTTTTTCTTTAAACCTGAACTCTTACACAGGACAGAAGGAAACCAAAGAGATCTGCACCCTGTATGTATTTAGAGAGTTTAGCCTGTCTATAATTCCCCCTCATCTGTATCCAATCACAAGTTGTAATTTGATCTCTCCCCATGTCAGCTGACTGCCATGGCAGATAAGCTCATTTGAAATCACAGGATGTGAACAATATGTCTGCTTCCATGAAAGCAGGAAGTAGAAACACTGGAGACTTATTTTAGGATTTTTATCAGCTGTAACAAAGAAATGCTTTTCTTTTAAGGTTATTATGCTGTTGCATATCTTTTACAGCAGGGAGGAAGTTCTGAGTTCAGGTCCGCTTTAAATAATATGGCACCAACAACTTTTATTGCAATACAAAAAATAGTCAGAAATAGAGCACTGAAGCGAGAAAAAAAATATATGATATTATGATTTGGTTGTGTACTATGAATAATTACTAGAAGATTAGCAGCAAAGAAAATATTCTCATATTTTTATTTTCAGGTATATAGTGTGTTTTCTAACATTGCATCATTCTCTAATATGTGCAGATTACACAACACTCAGCATTCAAAATGATTCTTTCAGAGCAGTCTGTGAACTAAAGGGACTCCGAGCTCATCTAAAAAATAAAAGTTGTACTCACCAGGGGCTTTCTCCAGCCCAGTGCTGGTCGGGAGGTCGCGCATGCGCAGTACTTTCACGCCGGCCGCCGTGATGACGCGAGGCGGCCGGCGTGTGACGTAATCCGCGTCATATGCGGAAGGAGCAGCCCGACACTCGGGAGAGTGTCGCCCGGGCTGCGGCCTGTCAGCCATTCCGGAGCGGGGAGAAGGAGAGGAGCCAGGACGCCGGCGTGGGACCTCCCGACCAGCACTGGGCTGGAGAAAGCCCCAGGTGAGTACAACTTTCATTTTTTTGTTGAGCTCGGAGTCACTTAACCTCCTGGGGGTTTCAATTATTTCGCCCAGGAGGTGGCGCAGCACTATTTTTTAATTTTTTTTATTTTTAAATCATGTAGCGAGCCCAGGGCTCGCTACATGATAGCCGCTGTGCAGCGGCATCCCCCCACCCCCTCCGATCGCCTCCGGCAATCAAATCAAACAGGAAATCCCGTTCAGAACGGGATTTCCTGTTTGGCTTCCCCCGTCGCCATGGCGACGATCGGGATGACGTCATCGACGTCAGACGTCGTGACGTCAGAGGGAGTCTCGATCCACCCCTCAGCGCTGCCTGGCACTCATTGGCCAGGCTGCGCACGGGGTCTTGGGGGGGGGGGAGCGGCGCGGCACGGCGGGTAGCGGCGAATCAGCGCGGAGCGGCGGCGATCGGTATATACACGCAGCTAGCAAAGTGCTAGCTGCGTGCAACAAAAAAAAAATTATGCAAATCGGCCCACCAGGGCCTGAGAAATCCTCTGTGGCGGCTTACCCCGAGCTCAGCTCGGGATTAGCCCCCAGAGGGTTAATGACCTCTCCTCTGGCAAATAAAAAGAAAACTGTTCACTTACAGTTGAGATAATAAAAGTCAGAAGACAGCCCTCTCCACGACTTTTACAAAGTAGTAGAGATGAATGGCTTTTTTTGCATAGAGATAACAACTGGAGTTTCTTAACTCTTCCTGTACTGGAAACAATCACACTGATGTAGCTGATCTTAATGTTTTATTTCTTAGCTGTGCTACACATACAAATCATAATATCATAAAAAAAAATTCCGCTTCAGTGTCTCTTTAAAACTTTCGGGACCAGCTGCCTAAGGGGGGCTTAAGGACCATGCGATTTTGCATGGGGGGGAGGGCGATTGGGGGAGTCAGGCAGCCGGATCCCCACTTTGGCTAGCTGGACATGGTGTTAACTCATCTCCCAGACTCCAGCGATGAGCAGCTGTGGGCCCCTCCACTCTGGCCGGCATCCACGCTCGTACTGCCGCTCAGTTCCGGGTCACGGCTTGATGACGTCATCAATCCAGGACCCGATACTTACGTCAGAGCGAGCGGGGATGCCGGCCAGAGCGACGATCACCGGGGGAACGTCAGGGAGGTGAGTGGGTCCTCTTCTCCCCCCCGACGCTCTAACAGTGATCACTACGATCTGTTGGCGATCGTAGTGATCACGTGATCAGGAGCCAAGCGTGATGGCTCCTGATCACTGAGGGGAGATGTCAGCTGCTGGATGTAGATTTGTACTGCGTTGGTCCCCATCTGGTTAAGTTAGCACTATGAAGATTTCCAACAACAGAGACAACAAGGATCGATCATTTGGTAAACTGAGTGCAACAAACGCCTAGAATACTCATTAAAAAACAAGACTTGATCAATTTTACAACCACAAAAAGGAATTATCATGGGGAATGGGGCATTACTTTTGTGGACTCAGGCAGGGAGCACACTAGCTGCAATTGTGAACGTTTAGCCTACCCCCATTTATGCCTAAAACTAACCTAATCCCATCTATGCCTAATACTAACTTACCTCCATCTATCCCTAACACTAACCTAACCCATCTATGCCCAATACTAACCTACATCCATTTATGCCTAACACTAACCTAACCCCATCTATGCCTAACACTAACCTACCTCCGTTCATGCCTAACACTAACCTAACCCCATCTATGCCTAACACTAACCTACCTCCATTCATGCCTAACACTAACCTAAAACCATCTATGCATACACTAACACTAACACTAACATACCTCCATCTATGCCTAACAGTTTCATAATGCCATCTATTCCGAACAGTAACCTACCTCCATCTTTGCATAACACTAGCCTCCTACCTACACCTAACACTAATGTATCCCCTACCTGCACCTAACACTAAATCCGCTGTTATTCCCACCTGTAGGTTAATCCTGTAGTGGATACTATAGCAGTTATGATGCTACACCACTGCCCATGCTGCAATAAATTTGTCAAGCCGGTAGAATTACATCGACAGTATACCTACACCCAAATTTCCTAGTGCTATTATTGACAAGTCCACCTTTAGAGTAGTTTTTAATTGCAACACATTCCCTTTACATTTCTGGTGCACATAACATAAGCATGGGACTACTAGCAGATATTAGTACACTGAAGCGAAAGGTTACACCCGGAACTCGGCTGGTTCTTGAGGGGATCTGCCTTTTTGTGCAAGCCTGCGCACAACGTGATAGATAAATCTTCACCAAATTCCCACACTCCTCTAATGGCTGTGAATGTCAGGCTGTGAGACGTGCAGCAAGTACAGAACGGTGCAGGGCACAACACAAGGACATACAGCACATAAAGAGATGACTGTGCACCTATCTCTTTAAGACCTTTTATTCGGTCATACAGCCACAAATACGACAGCTTGATAAAAAGCAAAGGTGCATCAAACCTGGATGGTAGAGGGTGTGTGGTGCGCGGGGAAGGGTGACAAGGGGATGTACAGGACGGCACTACTAGCAGATATTATTATTATAATTATTTAGTATTTATATAGCACTGACATCTTCCGCAGCTCTTTACAGAGTATATGTAGTCTTGTCAGTAACTGTACCTCAGAGGGCCTGACAACCTAATCCCTACCATAGTCACATGTCTATATCATACAGTGTTTGTATCGTAGTCTAGGGCTAATTTAGGGGGAAGCGAATGAACTTATCTGTATGTTATTGGCATGTGGAAGGAAACAGGAATGCCCAGGGGAAACCCACACAGACACCAGGAGAACATTCAAACTCCATGCAGATGTTGCCCTGGCTGAAATTCGAACCGGGAACCCAGCACTGCAAGGCGAGAGTGCTATTCACTATGCCACCATGCTGCCCAGTGGTAGAAGGAGTGCTAAGATTTGCTGTCAGTCAGTGGATTAGTACAGGTGATTACTTGTGCTGTACTGGACTAGCTCATAGCAACTGTACACCTAACAGATTACTGACAGTACTGTTACTAATGCTGCAAAAATAAGGCCCAAAGAAGTTTTGGATATGCTTAGCTGGCTGCAGAATGAAATAAAAAGGTCATTTTAATAACAACAACAACATTATATTGTGTAAAGACTTACTCAGTAACAAACTATGTTGTGTGACTTTTTAAACAAACGTAGAATTTCCCTTTAACACAGCATTTGGTGTGAAAAGTCCAACATTAACAAATGCAAACCACTTGTGTCGTCTCAATCGAGGTTTACAGCAGTTCTTACATTTTTGTTTAACAAGGGTGGAATGTCCCTTTAAACCTTTTGCTCCCAGGCTCATGTTCGAAAAATTGCACTTGTGGTGGTGACTAAGCAAGTTTTATTTTATTTTATTTTTTTTGCACACATCAAGAAGACACACATTGCTGAGAGTCCTAAAATGACTTTAAAATATGTGGTATATCAGTGTGTACGTGAACAAAGAAACGTAAGAATGTGTGCATTTGTCTACAGTATGCTAAGGTAAGCAGGGCTGTGGAGTCGGTACAAAAATCATCCAACTCCAACTCTAACTCCAGGTACCCAAAATTGCTCCAACTCCTCGACTCTAGCGAAAAATCGTTCGAGCGATCAGAAATTCTGATCGGATTGGTTGTAAATAATCTCCATTGGTGGACACAATTGATTATGAACGAGTGAAAAAAAACGTCGCCCGAATGAATTTTCGACCGAAAATTTGGATTTTCTTGGTGGTCGTGATAGATAGGAAGTAAAGATTGGTTAGCTGATGGTGTAGTGAACGAATTTTCATCCGATCAGAATTTCTGATCGCTTGAACAATTTTTCGCTAGAAATTGGACCGTTAGTGGGCACCTTTAGTCTAATTTTTAACAGAGCTGTGGAGCTGGTACAAAAATTATCTGACACACTCCTTAGTTTATTAAAATCAGGACTTAAAATTGCTCTGACTCCAACTCAGACTCCACAGGGCAGAGGGCATTTTTATTAGCCTTTTGTATTAGGGATTTGTTTGTTTTGTCTTTTTGAAATGTTCTCAAGATGTACATGGTAAAAAGAGGAGGTTAAAAATCTAACTGTTTATAAGTTCTTGCATCACTTAACTGTCAATTAATCTCTTTGATATAGTCTTGGTACTTTCTCTCTTTTGTCTCTCTCTTGATAAATTGCTAGTCCTCATCGGATCAAAATGTAACTGTTCTAAATCCCTGTTGAATACTTGGATGCTCTCCTGTTCTAACACCTCCACTCCCTCTTACGGAATGTATTCCTCAACTTCTCTTCTATCCTTACTGCATGGCCCCTCATCCCGTAGTGATTCTTATGCTACGTACACACATGCGACAACGATCGTTCGTTAAGAACGACGAACGAACTTTTAATTGATGAGAGAACGACCTAAGTAAAGGTAGTTTTAAAATGTGTGTAACGATCTGATCGTTAGAACGAACGTTACATCACAGAAAGCAACTATTGCGCCTGCGCATAAAAATGAGAAGTTCCATGGAGAAATAGTGAAATGCGCATGTCAAGCCTAGTACGAACGATCGTTTCCAACGATGTACTACTTTTGCAAACGATCGTCGGTTAAAATCCGCCGAGACAGAACTTTCTTTTGTAGCGATTTGGCTCGTTCGTCGTTTGCCTTAATAGTCGGTGGTTCGTTTTTTGTAACGATCGTCGTTGGTAAAGATCGGGGAACGATCGTTACAAACGACTATAGTCGCATGTGTGTACGCACCTTTAGTCTACAAGTGCTTCTCTAACTTTTATTTCTAGGAATGATCTTCCCTCTCATTTGCCGATATCATTTCTATCTTTTCCTTTTTCATGGTCATCATGAGGTGCCTATACTGGCATCTCATGCTGGAATGAGGTAGGTCCCTTCTGGATCTAAGAGAGGCGTACTTACGGTATATCTATGCCGCCAGTGAGTTGGGCGCAGAGTGAGCCAAATGATGGGCTCACCCTGCTGCCACTCAAATCCTCATGGCCATTAAATAGTATGCCTTCTCCAAGTCGTAGCAACACGGAGGGAGAAGTAATTTGGGGTCTGTCGATCGCCGGTAGGCCTCGTTTCCATCTATGCGCTTCTGTCCGCTTTTCAGCAACATGTATCAATGTTAAATGAAATAATATACATGTATAAAATATGTATCAATAAAAAGCGGGCAAAAGCGCACTAAGTGGAAACGAGCCCTTAGCCGTACACGCTGCGGACTATAGCATAGCTGTTATAGTCACACCCAACTCAGACGGTACGTGGCCGGGGCACTGCGCCGACATCACCTGCTTCGCTAGTAGAGGAAACACACACAATATCCTCCTTCCACGCTTCTAGATCCTTCAAAAATGTAGAGTGCTTTGCTTTAAAGAGACTCCGTAACAAAAATTGCATCCTGTTTTTTATCATCCTACAAGTTCCAAAAGCTATTCTAATGTGTTCTGGCTTACTGCAGCACTTTGTACTATCACAGTCTCTGTAATAAATCAATGTATCTTTCCCTTGTCAGACTTGTCAGCCTGTGTCTGGAAGGCTGCCAAGTTCTTCAGTGTTGTGGTTCTGCTATGCACTCCCCCCTCAGGGGGGAAAGAAACACACAAATGATCTCTTGAGATTCAAAAGGAATGCTGTATACAGCCTGCTTGTGTATGGATGTATTTTCTATGTGTGGACATACTGTACATCAACCTACTTCCTGTTTTGGTGGCCATTTTGTTTGTTTATAAACAAACTTTTTAACCACTTTTAATGCGGCGGGGAGCGGCGAAATTGTGACAGAGGGGAGTAGGAGATGTCCCCTAACGCACTGGTATGTTTACTTTTGTGCGATTTTAACAATACAGATTCTCTTTAATGTTAAATTAAATTTTTTTTCCTTTGCTTTAGATTTTCATTAATCTTATCAAACCCTCTCTTCTCCTTTAATTCATCTAAATTAGCTGCACTTTTTTCAACCTGCTTTGATAATTCTGCCAACTATACAATCATCCTGCCAGACCATTTTACATCCAGATGTTAGAAGGTTGTCTGCTGGTACAATTCGTTCCCTAATCCCATGTGAGATAACTCTTGCCTTATGATAGGATTGTAGGGAAAGAAAAAAAAAAAAAAAAAAAAGACATTCCACCTAAATTTAAGTCGTCTTTCTAAAAAAGGTTCTGTGAATTTTAAAGCTTTGACATTATGCTTCCCCCTCATCTTCTCGTTGTCCCAGACTACTGCCGGCTACAGTAATTGCCAAGTCCATTTCTTGGTCAAACGCATCAGGAATTCTATAGACTATGATAAACAGAGAGAGCTCCGAGATGCCAAGCCTCTTCTTTGAAAGAGCTATAACCTACCGCTGATCATAGAGATCTCACGTCACAGTCCTAATCCCTCCCTTGATACTGCAGGTGGGCCTATTCTGTCCACTCAGGATGCCTTGGGAAAAAAAGGTCAAGCAATTAAAAAAACAAAAACAAAAATAGGCTGGCCACAATCAGTATTAATTAAAAAATCTTGCAGAATTAAAATTCTAAATATAAAGAAAGAGAACCTGGAATAAAGATTGAAACCCTTGATCACATAGGCATACTGTATATAGCCATTGGTAAGCTAGCATTTGTTACCAGAAAGAAGTATCTTCATTTCAAGAAGATTAGCCATGCAATTGCACTGACTGCAATGCACACTGATTTTCATATAATGGGTTTTACTGTATGAATGACAGTGCTTTCGTATGGTTGTCTTTAATGCGACCTTGAGATGATAGAAAAACAAGCTGTGACAAGCATGTGAAGAGGAATCTCTGTGAGCAGACAAACAGAAATGTATTTGTATGTCATATTTGTGGAATGTCCTAAAATGCACTCTTTTATAAAAAGAATCGTAAAGAATGTGCTGTTCAGCTAATTAGCCAACAGCCCTAGAGAGACTTACTGTTCGTACAAACTGCTGTTCTCGTTATTTGGCCACAAATTCCAGCCAGTATAGGCAGATTGCTTTTGTTGTGCTCTGTATTGAAGAATGTGCAGTATCTTTATCAGTGGGCTAAGTTCATTAAGTATGGACAGCTCAGAACTGGTGGGTTTACTGTCCATTGGCCTCCTCCATGTTACAGAGGGCTTTTATGGATGGCTGGTTGTGGTAGCAGTAAGGTACCTAAACAGTGCTGTACCCAAATACTGTATATACTCTAGTATAAGCCTAATTTTGGGGCCAAAAAAGCGGCCCAAAAGCGGGGGTCTCGGCTTATACTCGAGTCACTACTCTGGTCGTAAAAAAAATCATCATTGGAGTAGCACCACTAATCATATGAGAGTAGAGTATACACTGTCATGTGCTCAGGGAAGAACCATAACAATATTCATAAGGAGAAAAAGATTCCGTGAGACCTTGTTCACATTGTGTTCGGCTCGCGTGTCTGTCCGCGGTGGGCTTTTTTTTCCTGTGTTTTATTTAAGCGGTTTCCGGCGATTTTCTGCGCATTCGCTTGTTTTTGTGGGCATTTTTGTAAGTGCTTTTGCAGAACGCTTCAGTCTTTTGATCTGGAAGAAAATCCGGAAACAATAAATACAATGTATAATTTTTTTTCTAAATGCTCCTGCAATTGCTTGCCAAAAGCGACTTTGTGAGCGTTTTGTGTTTTTCCTATACCTTTCATTGAGGCAAATCGCCTCAAAAATGGCCCAAGCACCGTTTTTCTAAGTGGATCGCAAACAAACCGCTCAGATATGAACTCTCAGAGAATCATTGCACAATCGCTTTCAGGGCAATTTTGAAAATCGCCCGCGCTTCAATTTTTACAAAAACGCTTATAATGTGAACAAGGCCTTAGAGCACCAAGGCAATCATCCATGTATAATATTGTATACAAAACCGCACTTAATATAAATAATCAATATATATTTTTATTGGCTAAGTCTTGCAAAGGTTAAAAAAAAAAAAATCAGATTGTGGGGGTAACAGAGCACATATTAAAGTTACATAATAATGGAAAAATTATGCAAACTGCAATGCTAAGATTAGCTGCATGCTTGTTTCAGGTGTGTGGTTCAGACACTACTAACCAGAAAGGTCAGCAGGACTTCCAGGCAACTGGTATTGTTTCAAAGGAAATAAATATGGCAGCCTCCATAGATCTCACACCTCACGTTCCTTTTAAAGAGACACTGAAGCAGAAAAAAAATTATTATGATATAATGATTTGTATGTGTAGTACAGCTAAGAAATAAAACATTAGCAGCAGAGGCATAAGTCTAATATTGTTTCCAGTACAGGAAGAGTTAAACTCCAGTTATCTATGCAAAAGAGAGGTCCATGACTTTCAAAGTGGCAGAGTACTCTGTCTTCTGAAGCTTGTTATCAACTGTCAGTCACTCCTCTCCAGAGGACAGGTCAATAGTTCACTGGCCTGCTCTGTAAAATCATTTATAATGTTGAGTAGTGTATAAACTGCAAATATTAGAGAATTATGCAATCTTATTAAAAAAAAAAAAAAACACCACTATAGAACTGAAAATAAATATATGAGAATGAGAATATTTTCTTTGCTACTAATGTTCTAGTAATTATCCGTGCTACACAACCAATTCATTATATAATTTTTTTTTCCTTGCCTAGCGGTATGGATGAGCCAGGCTTGTCAATGCAGCCGAGGAGATCTCTAGCTGCTCTGCGCCGCAGGCTCAGTTTTTTTTTTACCTTCTGCAGGCTTCCCTGGGATGATGGATGTCTGTCAGCACATTGTGGGTAGCGATCTGAGCTACCCACAATGTGGCAACCTGTCAGTCCCAGTGAAGCCCGCATAGAGCCGGCGGGGCAGAGCAAAGAAGCATGTCCCTCTCACCCTTCCGCTTTTCAAATTACCTCCTCTGATCCTCCCTCCCCTCCATCTGATCCCCCCTCCTTCCGATTCATCCGATCCCCCCTCCCTCCCTGCCAATCCCCGGGGGCTGCTGAGAGATGAGCAAACGTGGTATAACTCACCAGCGGCTCTCTCCAGCGACGATCGCCCATTCTCCTCCGCCACCACTCTGGACTATTGTTCACTATACCAGGTACGTGGCTTAATGACGTCATCAAGCCGCGTTTCCGGTATAGTGAACAGTAGTCTGGAGCGGTGGCGTAGGAGAATGCCAACTATAAAACAAACACCTTCCTAGCAGAAAATGGCTTCTGAGAGCAAGAAAGAGGTAAACAAGGGGAATTTCTTATCAGTGAGGGTCACACTGTAGTCCCTTCCTGTCTGAGTCAGCCACTTACATACCTGATATTTAACTCTTTCAGGCAGAGAAAGGGAAAAAAAGGAACACAGCCTAGTTATTTGTGTGCTTGGCACTGTACAAACACATGTCTATCTCATCATGTCACATGTCAGTTCGGGTATCCTTTAAGGGCACATTCATGCTATGCAATGCATGCACGAATTAGATATTGAACGGTTTTCCCATCGCCAGCGCAGTGGCATACATTAACCACCCTGGCGTTCTATTAAGATCGCCAGGGCGGCTGTGGGAGGGTTTTTTTTAAATTAAAAAAAAAAACTATTTCACGCATGAAAGCCCACTAGATGGCGCTCCGGAGGCGTTCTTCTGATCGCCTCCGGCGGCCAAAAGTAACACGGAAGGCCGCAATGAGCGGCCTTCCGTGTTTTGCTTACTTCGTCGCTATGGCGACGAGCGGAGTGACGTCATGGACGTCAGCCGACGTCCTGACGTCAGCCGCCTCCGATCCAGCCCTTAGCGCTGGCCAGAACTATTTGTTCCGGCTGCGCAGGGCTCAGGCGGCTGGGGGGACCCTCTTTCGCCGCTGCTCGCGGCGGCAATCAGGCAGCACACGCGGCTGGCAAAGTGCCGGCTGCGTGTGCTGCTTTTTATTTGGTCAAAATCGGCCCAGCAGGGCCTGAGCGGCACCCTCTGGCGGTAATGGACGAGCTGAGCTCGTCCATACCGCTAAGGTGGTTAAAACCGATATGCCATCCCATGCGTCGTTCACTAAGATGAGCCCTTATGTGTTACATCGCTACACACAAGAAACATTGTGCTGTAAACGGTAACATGAAAGTCAATGGAGTTTCACATTGCCATGTGGATCGCATATGATGTGCTATGCATTATAACTTACAGCACCATACATAAGTGTGACCAAATCTCAAGGCTGGGCGCACACTTGATGTTTTGCTGCAATACATTTTCTGCACACCATGCACATTTTTACTACCAAACACAGCCACAATTTTCCTCAGCTGCTGTGGTAAAACGGTGTCAGTTTATCAACAACAACCAACAACATTTGTAGAGCGCTTTTCTCCCATAGGACTCAAAGTGCATAAGCATGGCTCAGACCATCGTGGTACAGAGGAAGAATGTTATAAGTCCGGAAATGCCAGGCTAAACAGGTGGCTTTTCAGTCTGGATTTGAATAGCTCCAGGGATGGTGCTGTCTTTACTGGGTGTGGCAGGGAGTTCCAAAGAGTAGGGCAGCATGACAGAAGGCTCTATCTCCAGATTTTTTGAGGTGCACTCTGGGAGTGACCAAGTTTATAGAACTTGCTGATCTGAGGTTGTGAGAGGTGTGGTGCAGCTTCAGCAAGTCCTTCATGTATCCATAGCCCAGATTGTGCAGGAATTTGAATGTCAGCAGTCCAATCTTGAAGAGTATTCTCCATTCTACTGGTAGCCAGTGCAGTGAGCGAAGGATCGGTGTAATGTGACAGTGGCGAGGCTGGTTTGTAAGCAATCTGGCAGCAGCATTCTGCACTAATTGCAGGCGACACAGGTCCTTTTTGGGGATGCCAGCATAAAGGGCATTGCAGTAGTCCAGCCGTGATGTGATAAAGGCGTGAACTACGGTTGGAAGATCCTCTGGGGGAATCAGATGTTTAATCTTTGCAATGTTCTTCAGATGATGTGCCAATGCGGTGCTTTTTAGATTGGCAAAACTGGCCGTGATTTTAGATCCAGAATTGGCGAACATATCGCTAATATCAAGAGCACTGCATCCACCACTCCGGTGGCGGGACATTTTAGATCCAAACATGGGGGTGATTTTCGGGGTATACGATTTGTTGGTCTGGATCGTATACACACTACCATCAGAGGTGGCAACTATGATCATTTGTTACTACAGAAGGAGTCTAGGTGGATTTTTGAGTTAGGGGCTACTGAACATCCTGGCCTCAATGATATAGTTGGCTTTGCAGCCTTTTTACCGAATTGATCCTATTTTCGCCCCCCTCATACTTCCACCTTGGGGATCCTCCCACTTTTCTTTCCCTTGTCCTACCTTCCCTCCCTTTCCATCCTCCTTCTTCCCCCCCCCCCCCCGTCTGTGTGAGTTGTGTCCCTTCCCGCCTGGGACTTCTCTGGGTTTCCTCCCTCCACAGCATCGCCGCATGCGAGGCAGTTAATTTCGTTTTTTGTGTTTGCTTTCTTTAATCTCATGTGTTGGTTTAACACATACTGTGGACATATCTCTGCAATTCTTGCAGTGTGTTGCTGTCCGCAATGAAGACTTGACTTCCAATTAGCCTTCTCAGCTCTAGATCTATTCATTTCTGTGCTTTGAGTGGGTTTGAAGTTCTGTCTGTAGTATGTGTATGGTCAGGTTTTTGGGCCGTTAGTAATGTTCCTTCTTTCGTATTAAATGTTCCTGCAATTTGGCCCCACTCCTCCCTTTTCCCCCCGAGGTTCCGGCCAGCTGATCGCGCTGTTTCACCTTGCCGTCATTTGTGGCTTCGTGTTTCTGACTCTGTGATTGGCCGGGCGCGGGGGGGGGGGGGGAGATGCGTAACACGCGTATGGAGTGACGGGTATGGACACCACGTGTCCACTTGCCAGTCCTACATATAGGGCCAATGCAGGACAACTCAATAGACCACGCCTCCCTTCGAAAAAGCCGGTAGACCCGGCAAAACATGTCAGGGCTACCGGCGTGGTGCTAAGCACAGGTCTGCCTGCGACCACTCGTTACCCATCACCCACCCTCTGCTGGCTTGCTCCTGCCCTATGGATGCTATTGGTTTTGATCCATACCATCTGCAGCTCTGCAGCTACGTTTCCAGCTTTCAGGTGGGACTCCTTCTCTGCACAGGACAACTACATCTCCATATTGGTGCACTCCTCTGGACCTTTTTGGTCACTCCCCTAGCCGTGAGCTCCGGCATATGAGCTGAGAGACCCCAGACTTTCATCTGCCAGGAGCTAACTGGACTCCTCTCGACTGCACCATGCTGCTCCAGGATTGGGTATAGTATACTGTCTGTACCCAAGTACATGCTTTGATCTGTTGCAACTGCTTTTTCACTGAATGCAGTCTGGTCCTGAATGCTCGCAATTGAACTGTTTATATGTGCTGCTATGGCGGGAGTCTCTATGCTGTGCTTATATATCCATCGCTACTCTCTTCATGAAATGTGGCTTCACTGCTATGATGCAATGGCTTGCTTCTATGTGCTGCTTCATCTGGATTTGTGACAAGAACTTTTGAACTTTGCTTGTTTACTAGACTGCATTGCTTTTTGGATCCTATCCATACAAGAATATCTTTTTGCTCAGTTTGAGACTTGCCTCTGTCTGGGATCCCTGATCACGTTATGTGATCTTAGGTAGCAGTAGGTGTGGGTGGCTGTTTGATTGGCATGCGAGTTTGCTTGGCAAGTATGTACCTGTGCTTTTTTAGAAATTGTTCATTATTACATTAATAAATTTTGTATTTTTTTCACTATTCAGTGAGTCATTAGTGTTTGTGACACATGCTCCCCAAAACTCCCTTTTTCCTTTAGTTTACGTTCTTCAGATGAAAGTAGGAAGATTTAACTACAGATGAAATTTGGTTTCTGAAACTCAAATCCCCATCGATTAGTACGCCAAGGCTGCGCACAAGGTTGGAGCTGTTTATGTCTGACTTCCCAATCCTGATTGGTGTTGCTTTAGGATAGAGCCGTTTTGATGGCGAGCACTGGCTTTGGACACAGAGGACCTCAGTTTTGTCAGCATTCAGTTTCAACCAGTTATCATTCATCCATGTCTGTAGCTCAAACATTCACATTGCACCCAAGTGTGCGGCTGTCCTTGGATATTCTCTGAGATATTCGCAGATTGCCTACTGCTCCGTCATTCGTTTCATATGTAAACCTTCCAACCAAAAGTCACATTCACAGTCATAAAAGATTGCACAGTAAGATAGATAACAATTTCTGGAGTGTAATTAGCGATTTAACTCCGGATTCATTAACATTTTAGTTTTGGACAGTGTAGAGGAGCAAGCACCCGTTCTGATTTTGAGTTTTTGATTCCGCCTGCCCCTCCCTCCCCCAAATGGTAGATGTAGCGCCACCTTTAGCCTACACAACGTTTACCTACATTACTGGCTAGGGGACAATTTAGGGCGAGTTTGCATACCGTATACAATTGAATTTATTAGTCCAATTATGCTAGAGGATGAGAATGACAAAATGTGATCCTACAGGTTTTACGGCTATTTTGCAATGACAGCTTCCAGACTTTAATGAGGCACTGTAGTAACATATAGTAGAATGTAGAAAATTATTCAAGACTAGACCTAAGGCCCATTAAAATAATGGGCGCTAGACCTCTGCTCAAACCCCCCCCCCCCTACTCACCCATCTCTGTCGCCATTGCAGGTCAGCACACATGTGCGCACACACGCCTACCCTCGTCCTCCTCCTGTCCCAACGGCCGCCCACATGCTGCGCATGCGCGGTAGGCCAAAAGCATGGTCACAGGAGGAGAACACAGGAACAAAGGGGTTTTATTAGGTAGGATACCCACTTTTATGGTAATTTTCCTTGTTTCAGAACCAGAAACACTTCCTTTATCTATATATTGCAATATATTGCTATGTAATCCCACCCTCCCACTGACGTCTTATCTTAAGGTGGACACTAACAGTCCAATTTCTAGCGAAAAATCGTTCGATTGATCAGAAATTCTGATCAGATTGATTGTAAATCTCCGTTCATGGGCACATTCGATTACGATTGGATTTTAGTCAAACCAAAATTTGGATTTCCTTGTTGCTTGTGATAGATAGGAAGCAAAGATTGATTCTTTGATGGTGTATTGAACGATTTCACTTCCGCTCAGAATTATCTGAGCGCTGTAAGGATTTTTCGGGAGCAATTGGATCGTTAGTGGCCAATTTTAGGCTGTAGCGCTATGTGAAATTCCCCCCCAGAGCATTCTGGGAATATCAGATATATTCTGTACTGGTATCGGCATTAAGGTAGCCACACATACACATGATACAATTAAATGATCTGATTTTATGGCAATTCAATAAAATCAATTGGTTGTCCCAAAATAAAAATAAAAAAAAAAAGATCAGATTTTCCTTTTTTTCCAAATATAAGACGATCAGGAGTGGTGGATTTTTCTGAGCAATTTTATGAAAATTGGATGGTGTAGAGTAGATTGTCAATTTATTTATGTATAGACCCAAGCAATTTTTTTTAGTGTTTTCGATCCATGTTTTTAATAAGTGGGGGAGAATTAAACACACGTTATACATTGTAATATTTAAAAAATCTGACCAATCAAAAAAAAATTAAAAAACAATTGTAATTCTTAAAAATTAAGAATTAAAGTAAAAGTGTGTGCAACATTCCACAGAGCTGAACCTGACATGTCTGAAGACGTTGCCACCTGTGTAAATGTCACAATGTAAATTCGGGTGAGGAGAGATTTTACAATGGGCAAACATTGAGGAAAAAAAAAAAAAAAGCAATTT
The DNA here is from genome assembly GCF_040937935.1 of Hyperolius riggenbachi. Lineage (NCBI taxonomy): Eukaryota > Metazoa > Chordata > Amphibia > Anura > Hyperoliidae > Hyperolius > Hyperolius riggenbachi. The sequence goes on from NC_090647.1 coordinate 126,606,143, forward strand.
TACACTACTTTCACTACAGGTCCTCTAACATTCCATTACACAGCACAAAGTCCTTTAAACATAATTACCAGTATATTTCTTATTTAGTCAGATGACTGTCACATACAGTTTTGATACACACTGTAAATTACATTCAGATACATTATATATACATACACACACACACACGAGAAGGTTTCTCTCGCTGTTGCTGTGCTTTAGCTCACCTGAGGTGTCCACAAGCCGTATCACTCTGCCTAGTTATTCCGCGCCACAATACAAGTCTGCCTAGCAACAATATTGACCAATAAAGACATACAGCTGGCTGCTCCTACTATGCGGCTTCACCTCACAAAAGAATACTTTGTTACTTTACAGCCAATTAATGGTCTACCCTATGAGATACTGAAGGAAGTTGTACACTGCATTCTTGCCTTATTATTCTGCAGCATCCCCTGAATGTTAAGTGGCTGCAGCGCACTGGATGAAGGAAGCATATGCCAGGCTGCAGCAATGCCTGCTATTCTCCATACATTTCAGTAACAATATTTACTCTGCAGTGACAACTGCGATTCACACCATTGGCAGGCAGGCAATCCATCCAGATGTTAGTGACGTATAACTGAAGACTGCACGGTGTTCTGGGAGTTCTTGTTCGAGGCTGGCAGGCAGTTGTGTTGAAAATAATAGGTAAACATTGCAGAACGGTGCTGTATTTCTATCAGTTCGGACAAGTGAATTCTCTGTGGTATAATAAAATGCTTCAGGGAATTATAGCTGTACCCCAGACAAGGAGATAATTACACATAGAGGAACTACCTGCAATACACACCGCTCCATGCATGTGTGGATAAAACCCCAGCATGTTTCGCTCTGATACTGACCTTTTTCAAGGTGAACAACAGTTTACCATTTGATATAAATGAATTGCATAAGCCCTGGTTTATGGTAATCAATAGTGCTATGCTATATAATACTTCCAAGATGGATGATATCTGTTCTCTGTGACAGCAATGCTAAAAAGTTACTCCTGTGCTACACAATTTAATTGTGAACATCCTATGGGACTTCATGCTGGACACAGACACACTATACAATTTGCAGCAAATCAGAAAAACAATGTCTTCCTGTTATCGATTGTGTACTTAGGCCTCTTTCACATCAGGACGTTGCGTTTTAGGGGACGTAGGTCGCATAACGTGCCCCTAACACAACGCCTGGTGGTGATAAAGGAGGACGTCAGAATGAGCTGCGTTATGCAGCTCAAAAGACTGCTGAGACCACGTGATCGGAACACTCTGCATCACGTGGTCCCGCCAGCCAATCAGCGCACAAAGCGGCCGCTCCAGGAAGAAATCCATTACATCAGCAGTGCAGTGAATATTAGCCATGTGGCTAATCACTGTGCATGTGCACACAGTATAAAGCGGCTAAAACCTCGTACAACGCACAGCACGCCAGCCCCCCCCATAGCCAGGGCTGTGGAGTCAGTACAAAAATCATCTGTCTCTTCAGTTTATGAAACCACCAACTCCAACTGTGACTCCAGGTACCCAAAATAGTACACAGTATACTAGGGCAGTGGTCCCCAACCTTTTCCGGCCCGGGGACCACTTTCTGACCAAATTTTTCTCCGGGGAACGGCGGGGGGGGGGGGGGGGGGGGTCACGGGTGTTTGCGCGACCTAGTGGACAGTGTCGTGCGCAGCGGGTTATGGGGGGGGAGGGGGGCTGGGGTGCGGCTGCATATTTAGCATAGTTGCCCGAGTATAGGGAGTTTAGTTGCCCCAGTATGGCTAGTATAGTTACCCCAGTATAGCTAGTATAGTGCCCCAGTATAGCTAGTATAGTCCCAGTATGGATAGGTAGTGCCCCAGTATAGTGCCCAGTATGGGTAGGTAGTGCCCCAGTATAGCCAGTAAAGTGCCCAGTATAGCGCCCAGTATAGGTAGATAGTGTCCAGTATAGCTAGTATAGTGCCCAGATAGCTAGTATAGTGCCCAGCGTAGTGCCCAGTATAGCTAGCATAGTGCCCAGTATAGCTAGCATTGTGCCTAGTATAGGTAGGTAGTGCCCCAGTATAGTGCCCAGTATAGCTAGTATAGTTCCCAGTATAGCCAGTAAAGTGCCCAGTATAGCTAGTATAGTGCCCAGTATAGGTAGATAGTGCCCAGTATAGGTAGATAGTGTCCAGTATAGCTAGTATAGTGCCCAGATAGCTAGTATAGTGCCCAGCGTAGTGCCCAGTATAGCTAGCATAGTGCTCAGTATAGGTAGGTAGTGCCCCAGTATAGTGCCCAGTATAGGTAGGTAGTGCCCCAGTATAGTGCCCAGTATAGCTAGTATAGTGCCCAGTATAGCTTCCTAGTATGGGTAGGTAGTGCCCCTCCCCCCTCTGCTCCTGTTACCTTATCATGAGGGGCGGCCGCTTGTCCGATTAGATTCCCCCGTAGCCACTCTCCTCAGTGGCATCTCCTATTACAGCAGCGCGCTCGGCAGCTGCTGTGATGAGCAGGAAGCGGTACAGCGGCTTCCTGTAGCGGCGATATCGCCGTTACCATGGGAACCGCTGTACCGCTTCCTGCTCATCACAGCAGCCGCCGAGCGCGCTGCTGTAATAGGAGATGCCACTGAGGAGAGTGGCTACGGGGGAATCTAATCGAACAAGCGGCCGCCCGCTCATGATAAGGTATCTGGAGCGGCGGCCGCGGGGAGATGAGGTGCGAGAGGCCAGACCTGCCGCGGCCCGGTGTTTGGGGACCCCTGCCGTACGGCACACCAGGCAACATCTCGCGGCACACTAGTGTGCCGCGGAACAGCGGTTGAAAAACACTGTACTAGGGTATACTAGTACACAAGTTATTTTTTTTTTTTTACAATTATCGCAGCCCTGCCCACTTAAAGTCAACCAGTATTTTAAATTGAAAAACCTTTTATGTAAAGCACTTTTAGGGCTCAAACCCACGAGCAGCCTTTTCTAAGTGCTAGTGATTTGAAAAAGCTCTTGCTAATGCAATGCTATGGGGGATTTTTATAAAATCACATCGCTCAAGTGGGATCACATCTATAGCATTACATCAGCAAGAGCTTTTTAAATCACAACTGCTTAGTAATGGCTTAGTAATGTATAGCTAGTGGGTTCCAGGCCTTACAGCACTACTACTATTGGTCAGTGATGGGGCAGAAACTCACTCCCTTGCACACAACCTCCCCCCCCCCTCCCCCCGTTTGGCCACCCCTACTTCAGGCTATTGCAACCCAGGTGGGGGTGGCCACAGAGACTTCCTGTACTGGTCAGTTAGCGCCAGGAAGTATGTGCCTCAGACGACCATGTTGCAGACCAAGTCAGCTTCAGGAAGCTTGCGTTTCACGCGGCCATGACATGACAACCAGAGCATACATTTGAAATCGGTGCAGTTAGACTTGGACGCAGAATACAGCCAGTATATGGCTGATCCACAAGTCCCAGTCGTGTTAATTACTATTCCCCCTCCAGGCCGCCATGGATGGTAAATAATGATATAGTTTGGCTTCCAGCTATTGCTGGAGGCCGCATTATTGTGTTTTAAAAGCAACTTCAGCTCTGTCTTCTGACGGCGCCGACGTTACTCACTGAGTACAGCTATAGATGTAATTCCTATTAGTCTATGTTGGCGCTGGCTGCGCCCAAATCTTCCTGCGCTGAAAAGGACTGCTCCGCAACCAGAGACCAGAAGCCTATACAGCTTCCGGAAGCATGCTTTCCATGCAAGCACATGCTTTGAGTGACGGGTTTGATGCTACTGTACACCACATGACCCAAAAGCATTAACGGGGATGTTGTAAAATTCCTGTTGGATGGAATTAATGGCGTTGTAAGTAGCAATTTTACATTTTTTCTACATAAAGACACTATGCCCATTCACTCAGAAGGCCACAAGGGAGACAGAGGTGGATGGGTGCAGAGGAGGACACTAAAAAGGTACAAGAAAGACACAGAGGGACACAAAAGCTACAAAAGGAACACAGGGGGACACAAAAAGGTACAAAGAGCACATAGTAATTGGGAGAAGAACATCCACAAGACACCTACCCTCTTTCCCTGAAAATAAGACCTACCCTGAAAATCAGCCCTTGCTGGAATTTAGAGCATGCTTGAAATATAAGCCCTACACCGAAAATAAGCCCTAGCAGAAGTTAAAGAGGAGGAAGAGGCAGCCAGTAAGTAGGGACACAGTGGTGCAGTGCCAATCGGGCATTGATCCTGTCATCCCAGCACACAGCAAGGTTATCAGCTGTGTGCAGGGAAGACAGGGCAGGTGCCTGATCAGTACAGTAGCATACCTTCAAATCCAGAAACATCACAGTACAAAGGAACAGGAAATGTTCTGCTGAGAGACACTTCTTAATAGAAATATAAGACATCCTCTGGAAATAAGCCCTAGCACATCTTTTAGAGCAAAAATTTATATAAGACACTGTCTTATTTTCGGGTAAAGACGGTATGCACCATGGACACAGTTATTGCTGAATGGAAAAAAAAAAAAAAAAAAAAAAAAAAAAAACACACCCTTAGGTTAACTGGTTAAAAGAGCTAAAATCAACTATTCTGCTACAATGCATTTTTGATCAGAACCTCATTTTACACCCGCAGAAGCATAAAAAGACATTTGTGTTTTCAACACATAAAATGCCTATACCAGAAAATTAATGTCAGTGAAATACTGTGCAGCGTGCCGTCATTTTTTTTTCTTCATTTCAAACATGAAAACGCATAAGATATTAGGCTCAGTTCACAAATGAGCCAAAAGGTTCCGGTGAGCGGACCCGGTCTCCGCTTCACCGGATCCGGTTGGCTCAGTCCGTGGCTCGGTTCACATATGAAAACGGATCTGATCAATGATTGATCGGATCAGTTTTCACTCAGCAAATACATACATAATCTTTTGCAGCAGCCGGCGATAGAGGGTTCCTCTTCTTCCGCTGTGACTACACAGTGCGTCATGTGACTAGTCACATGACGCGGAAGACGGCGGAAGCATCTACCACCGGCTGCTACGGAACATAATGTATAAACCCTTCCTAGCCCACCCGCCCGCCCGGCTGCTGCACCCTCCCCTCATGTCGCTAGATTCTCGTCTGCCCATGCCCCCATCCCCTGTGGAACAGTCCGTTTCTTCACTAGTGTGAAGAAACGTTCTGTTTCCCATTGCCGCAGCATTTTTTCCTGATCCGTTCCGTTAAGCAGAACGGTCTGGAAAATTAGGGCCTGCAGCAATTTTTAGGTCCAGGGACCAGAACGTATCCGTACCAACGGACGCATGTGAATGGATCCATAGGTTAACATTGGATCCATTCACAGTTTGTACAGTATACGTTCCGGAAAAAAAACGCTAATGTGAACTGGGCCTTAGATATTAAAAAGCCCACTGACTAACTTGGGTTGCCATTTCTGACGCGTTATCTGTAAAACAAGTAAAAACACATTACAGCATGTGATGCCTGGCAACTTGTTCCAGAGCCAGAGTCGGTATTTCAACCCCTGCTGTGTAGGTGCCCAGTGCTGTACATTCAGACAGATCCAGTACTTTGCTACGTCTGACTCTGTCCATGCCCCCTCTCAACCCAGATGACCTTAGCTTTCCTATGATCTCTGCACGCTGCTGCCCTCTGCCTGAACCCACTTGCTTTGCCAACATCAATCTTCACATAAAAAATATACCTTCTCCACAGGCCCACTGATGAGGCAAACCTATGGGTTGTGACTTGGTGGGTCAGCAAAATCAGCCAGCGGCCAATCTGTGCCTCGGGGACGCCTACGTCACCCACCGCTAATAAGCTAACATCAATTATACCTCATGCATTATTCTACAACCAGGAGAATATAGATAATTAACACAAATGCTCTGTTCTGGAATTAGCTTACACTCCCCTATTTATACAGTGTAGTTAGGAGGTATTTATTTTTTACTTGTTGGTCGCCCCATCTTAGCTTTATAATGGCTTCCACTTTAATATGAAGGATAGCTGAGGTATCTACACTTTTCTACGACTATAATGTCACATTATTATAAATAAACTATATTGCTTCCCGCCTGCATATATGAGCAATAGCTTTTAAGCCGCATATAATCTATTTATGGCACCCACAGCTTATAATAGCTCTTCCCCCAGGCAAAAATACTGAAGATCCGGAAGATCCGGAAGTGGAGGCTGAGACTTAAATTTGTTTCTTTTGATGGATGAACACGAAGTGTGAAATGGAATATGAATTTTAATATGTGTGTGTATGTGTGCGAGTGAGTGTGTGTGATAGAGATAGATATAGATATACACATACAGGGAGTGCAGAATTATTAGGCAAGTTGTATTTTTGAGGAATAATTTTATTATTGAACAACAACCATGTTCTCAATGAACGCAAAAAAATCCTTCATATCAAAGCTGAATATTTTTGAAAGTAGTTTTTACTTTGTTGCTAGTTTTAGCTATTTTAGGGGGATATCTGTGTGTGCAGGTGACTATTACTGTGCATAATTATTAGACAACTTAATAAAAAACAAATACATACCCATTTCAATTATTTATTTTTACCAGTGAAACCAACATAACATCTCAACTTTCACAAATATACATTTCTGACATTCAAAAACAAAACAAAAACAAATCAGTGATCAATATAGCCACCTTTCTTTGCAAGGACACTCAAAAGCCTGCCATCCATGGATTCTGTCAGTGTTTTGATCTGTTCACCATCAACATTGCGTGCAGCAGCAACCAAAGCCTCCCAGACACTGTTCAGAGAGGTGCACTGTTTTCCCTCCTTGTAAATCTCACATTTTATGATGGACCACAGGTTCTCAATGGTGTTCAGATCAGGTGAACAAGGAGGCCATGTCATTATTTTTTCTTCTTTTATACCCTTTCTTGCCAGCCACGCTGTGGAGTACTTGGACGCGTGTGATGGAGCATTGTCCTGCATGAAAATCATGTTTTTCTTGAAGGATGCCGACTTTTTCCTGTACCACTGCTTGAAGAAGGTGTCTTCCAGAAACTGGCAGTAGGACTGGGAGTTGAGCTTGACTCCATCCTCAACCCGAAAAGGCCCCACAAGCTCATCTTTGATGATACCAGCCCAAACCAGTACTCCACCTCCACCTTGTTGGCGTCTGAGTCGAACTGGAGCTCTCTGTCCTTTACCAATCCAGCCACGGGCCCATCCATCTGGCCCATCAAGACTCACTCTCATTTCATCAGTCCATAAAACCTTAGAAAAATCAGTCTTGAGATATTTCTTGGCCCAGTCTTGACGTTTCAGCTTGTGTGTCTTGTTCAGTGGTGGTCGTCTTTCAGCCTTTCTTACCTTGGCCATGTCTCTGAGTATTGCACACCTTGTGCTTTTGGGCACTCCAGTCATGTTGCAGCTCTGAAATATGGCCAAACTGGTGGCAAGTGGCATCTTGGCAGCTGCACGCTTGACTTTTCTCAGTTCATGGGCAGTTATTTTGCGCCTTGGTTTTTCCAAACGCTTCTTGCGACCCTGTTAACTATTTTGAATGAAACGCTTGATTGTTCGATGATCACGCTTCAAAAGCTTTGCAATTTTAAGAGTGCTGCATCCCTCTGCAAGATATCTCACTATTTTTGACTTTTCTGAGCCTGTCAAGTCCTTCTTTTGACCCATTTTGCCAAAGGAAAGGAAGTTGCCTAATAATTATGCACACCTGATATAGGGTGTTGATGTCATTAGACCACACCCCTTCTCATTACAGAGATGCACATCACCTAATATGCTTAATTGGTAGTAGGCTTTCGAGCCTATACAGCTTGGAGTAAGACAACATGCATAAAGAGGATGATGTGGTCAAAATACTCATTTTCCTAATAATTCTGCACTCTAATATATATATATATATATATATATATATATATATATATATATATATATATATATATATATATATATATATATATATATATATATATATATATATATATATATATATATATATATATATATATATATATATATATACATATATACATACATACACACACACACACACACACACACACACACATATAGTCTGGCCACTTCGGGTTATGGACGGTCAGAATGCGAAGTGGTCGGCTGATCTGCCAGTGTACAAAACGGGCATGTATTTCAGACTTTGGCCGGCCAGAACACGTTGTGACTTAATGTGGCCGGCCAAGTTCTGAAGTTTCGCTCACCGCTCCATGCCGCCAGGAAGCCCCGCTCTTTGCTCCTCCCCTGCTGCCGCTACTCAGACCTCCGATCAGGGCGACCAGAGAGGCTGAGGGAGGCAGCTCGCATGCGACCCGCAGGACGCAAACACTTCAATGCAGAAGTGACATCATTGAACACTTCCGCATATAAAGTGTATGGGTCCGGGTGGGTAACGTACACGCTGCCTCCCTCCGCCTCTCTGGTCGCTCTGATCGAGGTCTGAGTAGCACAGGCAGCCTCCAGAAAAGCCCCCCCCCCCAGCCCAGCAACGCACCCCCAGCCTAAAAGGAACCCAGCAAAGCCCACCCCAGCCATGCAAATCCGCCCCCCCCCCTCCAACCATGTAAACAAAAGAACAAAAGAGAGGGAGCACAGTTTCCCAAAAAAGCATGCAGCGTGCCCAAGGTCTCTCCCCAGTGCCTCCTGGGAAGTGCAGTCCAGATAAGACAGAAAGGACCGGCACTGCTGTCTTGTATCAAAGCTCTTTTAATAGCACCAAAGTGGCAGCACCTCCAACCATGCGAAGCACCCGTCAAAGACCCCCCTCCCCCCTCCAGCCATGCAGAATGCCCCCAGCAAAGACCCCCCAGCAATGCACAGCAAAGCATTTCCAGTCATGCAAAGCACCCAGCAAAGACCCCCCCCCCTCCAGCCACGTAGAGCCCCCCAGCAGAGCACCCACAGCCATGCAAAGCACCCAGCAAAGCCCCCCCCCTCCAGCCACGCAGAGCCCCCTAGCAAAGACCTCCCAGCCATGCAAAGCACCCAGCAAAGACCCCCCCTCCAGCCATGCAGAGCCCCCCAGCAAAGACCCCCCAGCCATGCAAAGTGCCCAGCAAAGCCCCCCCCCCAGACCATGCAAAGCCCCCCCCCCCCCCCGCCATGCAAAGTGCCCAGCAAAGCACCCCCAGACCATGCAAAGCTCCCAGCCATGCAAAGCGCCCAGCAAAGCTCCCCCAGCCATGCACCCCCCCTCATATGTGACTAATCACCACTGTAGTTTGACCTCTCCCCTGTGTCACCTGACTGCCACAGCAGCTAATTTAAAAGCAGAGGATGTTAACAATTTGTCTGCTCCCAAGAAAGCAGGATGTAGACACACTGCAAATTTATTGCAGGATTTGTTTCAGCTGTAACTAAGAAATGCTATTCTTTAAAAAGATTATTATGCTGTATCTTTCAGAGCAGAGAGGAAGTTCCGAGTGCCATTCATGGTGTTGGACAGGACCCGGGATGTTGCCATTTTGCAAACTGGCCGGCCAATGTCAGAAATTCCCAGCATTTTGGACTTAGGCCGTCGTCAAATCGGCCAGTTCTAGAAACGGCCGGCCAATTCTAGAATTGGCTAATTTCTAGTTTTAGCCATAACATATACACCAGTTATGGTAATACCTCAAATTGCACATCCAATATGTTCGTATTGCTGGCTGTCCTGATTGCACAGAGTTTAACGTCTCATGTATCTATGCTCAACACTATTTGTTTTGTACTATGTACAGTGCTGCATAAATGTTGACGCTATATAAATAAAATAAAAAAATTATATATGGGTACCTGGTGTCGGAGTCGGTGGTTTCATAAACCGAGGAGTCGGTGTTGGAGTTGGATGATTTTTGTGCCGACTCCACAGCCCTGGAGTACAGTAGCCCCCCTCCTCCCCGTGCGTTGTTGAGAGATCCGGACTGCCATTGTTCTCCTTCCTTACCCTCCCACTCATGATATAGTTATGAAAAAGTGAAGAGGAGATCATTTTGACACTTTATGAATCAAAACACTAAGTATATGTTGTCAGCTAGGAAAGGACAGAATACAATAAACAGAGCGATACATCTGAAGGACGTCTTATTACGAGATTATCTTGGAACTTTCATTACAAATGACAAGAATATGGGAGAAGAGATTAATAGAAGGATAGCAGCTGGTCATAGATCAGCTGCTCTGCAGCACTGTTACTTCCCCTGCCATCGACTCCGCCAATATCCTTAGTTTGGCTACCATATAGCCCCTTTCTGACCCCTCTCCAACGATATCTGGTGTTCAGCTACCTAGATGATAACATTGTGCTTAAAGAGAACCCGAGGTGGGTTTGAAGAATATTATCTGCATACAGAGGCTGGATCTGCCTATACAGCCCAGCCTCTGTTGCCATCCCAAACCCCCCTAAGGTCCCCCTGCACTCTGCAATCCCTCATAAATCACAGCCACGCTGCTGACAAACAGCTTGTCAGAGCTGGCTGTGTTTATCTCTATAGTGTGAGTCTGCTGCTCTCCCCGCCTACTGCAGAACTCCAGTCCCCGCCTGCATCCCTTCCCTCCCTGCTGATTGGAGGGAAGCCCCGGGGGCAGGGACAGGAGCTATGCAGGAGGCGGGGGAGCAGCTGAGACTGACACTACAGATGTAAACACAGCCTCACAGCACGGCTGTGATTTATGAGGGATTGCAGAGTGCAGGGGGACCTTAGTGGGGTTTGGGATAGCAACAGAGGCTGGGCTGTATAGGCAGATCCAGCCTCTGTATGCAGATAACATTCTTTAAATACACCTCGGGTTCTCTTTAATGGCGGTGCCCAAATTTACTGCGTCACCCAAGAACAAAAAGTAGGGGACATTCCAGCCCTATTCTATACTATCCAAAAAAAAACAAAAAAAACACTGAAATTGGATTTTAAAGAGATCCAATGGTGTAGCGCTATAACGGAATTGGAGGTAAAGCTACATAGCATGGGTTTTCTGACTCTAAGGAGAGCCCATCAGGGACCACTACAAGTCTGTTTAGTAGAGCCTCACCAACAATTTACAATAAAGAAATCCAGTACAGTATATATTTAATCAATGGCTATGGGCAAAGTTCAGCAACCCAGCAAATCAAAATTAAACGATCTCAAAACAGCAAAATGAAATGTGTGGTTACAAAAGTTAACTCAGTACTTTAGATATCATCATGACTGACTGCACTAGCTTAGTAACAAAGTCCATACAATGAAGGGTGGGTGTGCTGGTCCTTTCCTTATTTTTCACAATAGAAAATATACAAACAGTTGGCTTTGATGTGAAAAAGCAAAGAGTAAGCTTCTTTAGATCCAATTGTTAACTGTTCTGTTTGGCTCTTGACACGTTTCCTGTTTCTCTTGAAAAGGTAATTAAATAGAAGGCTAGTTTTTTTCTTAATTTAGCTTCAGAAAAACAGGAGCTCCATATGGCTGACCTGCTCTGCCCACACACAACACAGTATAGCTCTGCAGTTATCGTAGGCAGCCTCTAAGGATGGCCATGTGCCAATAAGAGGACAGATAACTAAATGCATTCAAACTCATTTTCAAATCAGT